>NW_028270155.1:71225937-71958437 GCF_037043375.1 Chiloscyllium plagiosum | reverse complement strand
CGCTACCGTCAGTTCTGAGGAAGTCCATGATTTGGAGGTGCGGGTGTGAACAAAGCTAAAAATCACACAGCACTGGATTATAGTCCAACAGGGTTATTTGGAAATATTAGCATTTGGATTGCCACTCCTTCGTCAGGAAGCTTGTGGGGCAGGATCACAGGACACAGAAACCTATGATCCTACTCTACTACCTTCCTGACGAAGGAGCAGCGCTCTGAAAGCTTGTACATCCAAATACACCTGTTGGACTATAACCCGGTGGCTGTGTTATTTTTAATTCTGAAGACGGGTCACTGGATCCCGGAACATTAACTCTGCTTTCTCGCGACAGGTGCTGCCAGAGTTTGCTCAGTGATTTCAGTTTCCATTTCCAATTTCCAGCAGTTCTTTTGTTGATCATATGGCCGGTCATGGAACCAGCACATGGAACCCAAAGAAGGCCTTGGTGAGCTACGTTGAAGCAACGGCCTTCAAGATGTGACCACCTGCGCTGGCACGAAAGAGATCGAGATGGACTGGGACCGGTGGCCGCTTCTTGCTGCCCCATTGTCCCTCATGTTGACGGGAGGAATTAAGCCCGAGTGTGCGTGAGCGAATACCCATGAGGAGGAGGCTGGTGGGGAATGCAAAGAACTGCAGGGAGCTGCCGAATGGAGAGCACATTCCAGTTCAAGATGGCGGCGGCGTCGCAGCGTGCAGGCTCCTGCCCGGTGCTCATCTGCCCCGTCCACCTGCACTTTTCTCTCCTTCTTTCAATGCCCCTTCTTTCTTGCTTTAATCTGCTTCCCTTCTGTGGAGATCGGGCCAGCGGTGGGGGAGGGATCCCATCGCAGAGGAGATCGCCCCCTTGCGAGGCCAGCATGGCCGAACACTGAAGAAGGACTGTAATGTGGAACTTATAACTTTATTTTTGTACTTTGTGAGGACTGGAATGTTGAGCTTTTATACTTTACACCTCAGATTTTGAACCATTGGTCCTAAGATGGTGCTCGGAGAATGGCGACTTTGCATGAATTTTCACTGTACTCCCGTATCTCTGTACTTGAGTCCACATGACAATGAAACCCAATTCCTAATGCTAATATTGTCCTCACGTTGTCAGTAGAAGGATGAGGAAGGACACCACTCCAGAGGTGACTGGAGGAGATAGGCAACTTGGCAGAGACTACAGACGGTGGAGATTGGACCTATCGCACCCAGCATTGGCAGTGGTGGACAACTCTTAAGAGAAGTGGCTCACTGAGGGAAGGTGGCACGGTGGCTTAGTGGTTAGCACTGCTGCCTCATAGAGCAAGGCACCCAGGTTCGATTCCAGTCTCGGGCGACTGTCTGTGTGGGTTTCCCCAGGGTGCTCTGGTTTTGTCCCGTAGTCCAAAGATGTGCAGGTTAGGGTGGATTGGCCATAGTGTTCAGGGATATGGAGGCTAGGTGCATTAACCAGAGGAAAAATGCAGGGTGACAGGGATAGGGTAGGGAGATCGGTTGGGTTGGATGGCACTTTGGAAGGTCGGTGTGGACTTGATGGGCCGAATGGCCTGTTCCTACACTGTGGGGATTCTATGAAGTGTTTGTGGGCCTGGTTCTGATTGCCCATGTCTCATGTCCACTGTGGCCCAGGAAGATTCCACAGAATGTCTCAGCTCTACAATGGAACCCCAAGCTTGGGATTGCAATCTTGCTGCCATCATGACCATACCACGGTGGTGAAAGGGACACAGATACACTCAGGGAAGACCAGCAGTCGGTGTTCAGCAGACTGCGAGGTCCTACCATCGGTGGCAGAAGGGCATCCCAGACACTTCCTCCTCACCAATGTCTAACAGCACCTCTGACACCACCAATCTTTCCAAATTCCTCCGACCACAAAGGGTACGGTTTGTACATTCATTCTGCAGCGACAGACTAGAGTCAAAAGAACGTCAGCACCAAGCCCTTGTGAGTGTTTTCAAATCGAGCTGGTGTTTAGTGTGGGGACACTGGCTGAGAGAACATGTTATCAGGAACCCGGCATGTCCAAAATGGCACCTGGTGAGCTGCTCACTCTGTAATGTCCCGCTCACACACGGGGGTGCACTGACTACACCCAGTTAATCACAGCCCATCAGAAGAATTGTCCTAATGGACAGGCCAGTTTGGAATCATCTTGTGTTCAGCTTTTCTTGCTGCAGCCTATTTTTGGGGTTAGAAATATAACTCATCACGGTCAGTTCAGGAACAATTGGAAAACAATGAAACCCTATGTCGTGCAGTCCAATGTTGGGATACAAGTCTGTCTGCTGGACCCTGGGGGAGTGGGTCAGTTGGGATAACAGTCTGTCTGCTGGTCCTGGGGTGTGGGTCAGTGTTGGGATAACAGTCTGTCTGTGGGTCCTGGGTTGTAGGTCAGTGTTGGGATAAAAGTCTGTTTGCTCATCTTGGGCTATGGGTCTGTGTTGGGTTAACAGTCTGTCTGCTGGTCCTGGGCTATGGGTCTGTGTTGGGATTACAGTCTGCTGGTCCTGGGCTATGGGCATGTGTTGGGATAACAGTCTGTCTGCTGGTCCTGGGCTATGGGTCTGTGTTGGGATAACAGTCTGTCTGCTGGTCCTGTGCTTTGGGTCTGTGTTGGGATAACAGCCTGTGTGTGGGTCCTGGGCTATGGGTCTGTGTTGGGAGAACAGTCTGTCAGCTGGTCCTGGGGTGCGTGTCAGTGTTAGGATAATAGTCTGTCTGCTGGCCCTGGGCGTCGATTGGGTTAACAGTCTGTCTGTGGGTCCTGGGGTGTGGGTCCGTGTTGGGAAAACAGTCTGTCTGCTGGTCCTGGGGCATCTGTGTTGAGATAACAGTCTGTCTGCGGGTCCTGGATTGTAGGTCAGTGTTGGGATAACAGTCTGTCTGCGGGTCCTGGGGTGTAGATCAGTGTTGGGATAACAGTCTGTCTGCGGGTCCTGGGATGTAGGTCAGTGTTGGGATAACAGTCTGTCTGCGGGTCCTGGGATGTAGGTCAGTGTTGGGATAACAGTCTGTCTGCTGGTCCTGGGATGTAGGTCAGTGTTGGGATAACAGTCTGTCTGCTGGTCCTGGGGTGTAGGTCAGTGTTGGGATTACAATCTGTCCTCTGGTCCTGGGTTGTGGGACTGTGTTGAATAACTGCCTGTCTGCTGGTCCTTGAGTGTGCGTCTGTGTTGGGATAACAGTCTGTCTGCTGGTCCTGGGGTGTCAATTGGGATAACAGTCTGTCTGCTGGTCCTTGAGCGTGCGTCTGTGTTGGGATAACAGTCTGTCTGCTGGTCCTGGGGTGTCGATTGGGATACAAGTCTGTCTGCTGGTCCTTGAGTGTGCGTCTGTGTTGGGATAATAGTCTGTCTGCTGGTCTTTGAGTGTGCGTCTTGTTGGGATAACAGTCTGTCTGCTGGACCTGGGGCGTGGGTCAGTGTTGGGATAACAGTCTGTCTGCTGGTCCTGGGCTATGGGTCTGTGTTGAGATAACAGTCTGTCTGCGGGTCCTGGGTTGTAGGTCAGTGTTGGGATAACAGTCTGTCTGCTGGTCCTGGGTTGTAGGTCAGTGTTGGGATAACAGTCTGTCTGCGAGTCCTGGGATGCAGGTCAGTGTTGGGATAACAGTCTGTCTGCGGGTCCTGGGATGTAGGTCAGTGTTGGGATTACAATCCGTCCTCTGGTCCTGGGTTGTGGGACTGTGTTGGAATAACTGCCTGTCTGCTGGTCCTTGAGTGTGCGTCTGTGTTGGGATAATAGTCTGTCTGCTGGTCCTTGAGTGTGCGTCTGTGTTGGGATAATAGTCTGTCTGCTGGTCCTTGAGTGTGCGTCTGTGTTGGGATAACAGTCTGTCTGCTGGACCTGGGGCATGGGTCAGTGTTGGGATAACAGTCTGTCTGCTGGTCCTGGGCTATGGGTCTGTGTTGGGATAACAGTCTGTTTGCTGGTCCTGGGCTATGGGTCTGTGTTGGGATAACAGTCTGTCTGCAGGTCCTGGGGTGTAGGTCAGTGTTGGGATAACAGTCTGTCTGCTGGTCCTGGGTTGTGGGTCTGTGTTGGGATAACAGCCTGTCTGCTGGTCCTTGAGTGTGCGTCCTTGTTGGGATAACAGTCTGTCTGCTGGTCCTGGGGTGTGGGTCAATGTTGAGATAACAGTCTGTCTGCGGGTCCTGGGGTGTGGGTCAGTGTTGGGATAACAGTCTGTCTGCTGGTCCTGGGGTGCCTGTGTTGGGTTAACAGTCTGTCTGTGAGTCCTGGGGTGTAGGTCAGTGTTGGGTTAATAGTCTGTCTGCTGGTCCTGGGTTGTGGGTCTGTGTTGGGATAACAGCTTGTCTGCTGGTCCTTGAGTGTGCGTCCTTGTTGGGATAACAGTCTGTCTGCTGGTCCTGGTGTGTCGATTGGGATAACAGTCTGTCTGCTGGTCCTTGAGTGTGCGTCTGTGTTGGGATAATAGTCTGTCTGCTGGTCCTTGAGTGTGCGTCTGTGTTGGGATAACAGTCTGCCTGCTGGTCCTGGGGTGTCGATTGGGATAATAGCCTGTCTGCACTTTGCAATTTCTGCCCAATTCCTTTCCACCTCGAAGCTCACATGCCCTTCAAATCCCTCTATCTCATAATTCAAAGTCGTCTCTTCCTTTGGTGTTCTCCACCATCAGCACCACTGTCCATCAGTGTGTGGTAGTCTGCGATACCTCACTGAGGATGAGGTCTGCTGTGTGAATGGAAGTTCTTGCTGGGTGTTCAGCCCTCCCTCCTTCAAGATCCTGAGGCATCTGTGATCGTTCAGATCTCCTTCACCATCAAATCTGAAATCCTGGTTGGGGGCAGATTCGATCCCTAATGGATCATTGAGCCTCCAATATGGAGGTTTCAGTCTGATACCAATCAGGACGTACAATTCTTTAAAGCCATGCTGTGTAATGTTTTGTAAACGCCACTTATACATCAAATATTAATAGGACATTAACAGTGAGGCAGGAAAGGCTTTTCAATTCATAGCCATGGCTTTGGCAGCATGCATTGCAAATTGCCAAGCAGGGAGTGTGCAAGCACTGAATATTTGGAGTGGGCACTGTAAAGTTGGAGAATACATCTGCCAATTCGCTGCCAGGCTGTGCCCACAGATTGATAATATCCGTCAATGGGCCCTTATTCAGCTCTTAGGAAGTACTGGGAAAGCAAAGGAGCAGCAAGATTTATAAATGACTTGACAATTAATCCCATCCCTCCTCAAGATATTGGCTAATTTCTGTGTGAAATGCCCACCAGCTTCCACTACTGAAAGGATTCAGAAACATTTTACAAGGATTTTCCCAGGTTTGAGCTATAAGGAGAGGCTGAATAGGCTGGGGCTATTTTCCCTGGAGCGTCGGAGGCTGAGGGGTGATCCATATTTATAAAATCATGAGGGGCATGGATAGGGTAAATAGACAAGGTCTTTTCCCCAGTGTGAGGGAGTCCAAAACAAGATGGTGCTGGTTTAGGGTGAGAGGGGAAAGATTTAAAAGGGACACAAGGGGCAGCCTTTTCACGCAGAGGGTGGTGCGTGTCGGGAATGAGCTGCCAGAGGAAGTGGTGGAGGCTGGTACAATTACAACATTTAAAAGACATCTGGATGGATATATGAATAGGAAGAGTTTAGAGGGACATGGGCCAAGTGCTGGCAAATGGAACTAGATTAATTTCGGATATCTGGTCAGCATGGACAAGGTTGGACCGAAGGGTCTGTTTCCATGCTGTGCTACAGCAGCGACCATCACTCGCATAGGAAGTGAAACCCCAAAACCTGATTTTAACTCCACGACTTAGTCAGCTTTTGCGTGAGCTTTTGCGTTATGACTGTGGCACGCACGGTAACCAAGCACAATTCTGGCTTCGTTTGATGCCCATCCAGAAATGCCTGCCAGCAGGAGGCAGGCAAGGCAGAGGGCACACAGTGTCCATGGAGGAGAAGCCTCAGTACTCGCACCTGGCATGTGGCTCAGTGGTTAGCACTGCTGCCTCACAGCACCAGGGCCCTGAGTTCGATTCCCGCCTGTCTGTGTGGTGTTTGCACATTCTCCCCGTGTCTGTGTGGGTTTCCTCCAGGTGCTCTGGTTTCCTCCAACAGTCCAAAGTGCAGGCCAGGTGAATTGGCGATGCTAAGTTTTCCACAGTGTTAGGGGAATGGATTTGCGTGGGTTTCTTTTCGGAGGGGCGGTGTGGGCTTGTTGGGCCGTAGGGCCTGTTTCCACACTGTAGAGACTCTAATCTAATTAAAAATGAACCGCAGAAGTTGGAAACATGGAACTAACTCAGAAAAGGCCGGAGAAACTCAGCAGCTCTGGCAGCGTCTGAGGGGAAGAGAGAAGGTCGAGTCCGGTGTTGTGAAGAAGGGTCAGTGGACTCAAAAAGTTAACTCTGTTTCTCTCTCCACCGATGCTGCCACACCTGCTGAGTTTCTCCAGCAATCCCTGTTTTCGCTTCAACAAATTTGTGCTGGCATTTCATGAGTGACCTTTAAGATATCCCTTGGAGCTTTGACCAAACCTTTTTGTCACCTACCATCTCTTTCTGTGGCTCAGTGTTAAATCTGTTTGACAATACTCCAAAGAAATGTCTTGGGCTGTTTTATGATCCTCAGGATGCTGTATAAAATATAAGCCGTTGTCATTGAGACAGAGGGCTGGGGAGGAGTAATCACAGCTTCCTCTGTGCTGAAGCCAACCCATATGCAACCACTGACCATGCATCTACCATGTTGTATAAGGTAATGGTTGTGAAGGCCTCATGTTATATTACCTGCACCATTCCACTGATCTCACCCCTAGTCTATCGCTGGAGACAATGGGTTCTACTCTAGCTTTTAGAGGGAGCAGATGGATTTGTATCCACTCTTTAAAGTCCTAGTGATTATGCCTGAGCAACTACAGTTGTATTTATGGTGACCCTGCAATTAAATCCTGTTATCCAAGAACAGTACTTCCTAGATACTCCACAGTTGTGCCTCATCTATCACAAATTACTAGATAGTAAGACAAAGCTAAGATAAAGGAGGGTTGGATACAGTGAGCTACCTCAACTGACCTATAGCCAGTGCCACACTCTGGTAGAGGTGGGAAACACCACAAGATGCCAGGAACGGTCATCTGGGAGAAATACCTCAAACCTCGGTAGGGCAGATCTGACCCCCAGTAGGAGGACCCGCAATTCAGAAGACCCAGGGAGAAAAAGAATAACATTCAAGCCTGTGAGCTTATCATTATAAGAACAGTTGTAGACTCACCAATCTCACAGGCATTGGATAGACATATGGATGATAATGGAATAGTGTCGCTCAGATGGGCTTCAGATTGGTTTCACAGGTCGGCACAACATCGAGGGCCGAAGGGCCTGAACTTCGCTGTAATGTTCTATGTTCTACCTGATGCCACCAACATCTCACCCAAGTGAATAGCAGCTTGCCATCTTTGCTACCTGAGACTGATTGCCAACAGTAGGTGGAAAAATGAAAGTATATTGCATAAGAGAGGGAGGTGGGTGCTGTCGTGGTAATGTCACCGGTTGAGCAATCCAGAAGCATGGGCTAATGTTCTGAGAGTGTGCGTTCGAATCCTATCACGGCAGATGGTGAACTTTGAATTCAATAAGAATCTGGGATAAAAAAGCTACTCCAATGATGGCCATGTAATTATTATCAATAGTCTCAAAAATACACTGAATGCTCTTTAGCTAAAGGTAATTGCTATTCTTACTTGGTCTGGCCTACATATGACTCCTGATCCACAGCAATGTGTGATTCACTCTTAAATGCCCTCTGGGCAATTACAGATGGGCAATAAATGCTGGTCTAGCCAGCGATACCCACTTCCCATGAACCATGCCAGATTTTTCATTCTAACAAGTTCATTTCTGGGCAAGAAAAGGTAAAGTCACCATAATCTAACCTGATCATAATCTGCTCTCTCATTAGAGAGTCAACAGATAGTGGTTTCACCTGGGGGTCACCATACATCAGGTGAAGGGAGAGGTTGAAATGAAGACTCCTTCATGGTAATCTCATCCAGTGTGCGAATTGAACACCATGCTATTGGCTTCACTCTGCATCGCAAACCAGCTGTCCAGCCAACTGAGCTAACCACATGGCTCATGGGCAGTTGCCATCCTACATCTGACTCTAATGCATTGTAATGCACTCAGTTTGGAATACCTTTGGAAGGATCTTAGTCTCATTACAACATTGAAGAAAATGCAGCTTAATTGTGCATGCCCTCAGTACAATCTCTTTAGAAAAATGTCACGCAAAGGTTAGAATCATAGAAATGTGGGGACCAGGCCATTCAGCCCAACAAGTTCACACTGACCCTCTGAAGAGTATTCCCCCAGACCCATTCCCCCTACCCTACATTGACCCCTAACTAATGCACCTAACCTACACATTCCTGATCACTATGGGCAATTTAGCACAGCCAATTCACCTAATGTGCACATCATTGGACTATGGGAGGAAACTGGGGCACTTGGAGGAACCTCATGTAGACACAGGGAGAACATGCAGACTCCACACAGAAAGTCGCCCGAAGTTGGAATCGAACCTGGGTCCCTGGCTTTGTGAGGCAGCAGTGCTAACCACTGAGCCACCGTGCTGCCCATTAGCCACCATACCACCCATTTTGATTCTTTGAACCTTGATTCCCCCAGTCTCCTGACTAAGGGAAGCCCAAATAATTTGGCTAAGATATTCTCAAAAGGTTCTTTAATTTGACAATATCCAAGAATGGAGAAATGGACAAGCATTTAAGCAATAGACCACCACCAGGGACCTCCTGAGAGTAAAGGAATAATGGACTTGAGTAAAAATGAATGAATGAATGAATTAATTAATTAATGGCAGAGTGAGGAGAAGAAAAATTGAGAAACCAATGGATGGGAGGAATGGAATACTGGATGCTGATGGGAAGAGGAAATGCCAGATAAAGGGAAGTTATTACAAATCCAGCTTATGGCGGTATTACTGGACAAGCTCATTTTTTTTGTTTCATTCATTAACATGCTAGTTAGTCAGTAAAACAAATTCCCACGAGACTGCCAGTGTCCTTCAACATCAGAACATAGGTTTCTGACATAAGAAAGCAAACAAATCAAGCTGCATGCATTAAAGCTTGAAAGATTTTGACAAAATGTAAATGTTTTTCCCAACACAATCTTTTCCAAAAACCCAAGCCCAGAGAAATTACACTCATATCTCAACTCTTCTAACTTTCACCTTAACTGACTTTTCAGTTCGCTTTCTTGAACTGCATAGACAATGCATTTCTCTCCATGTTTAATGGCACGGACATTTCATAAGTCTGCTAGCCTAAACCTGATCCATTCTAAAGGTTTGAAAATTTATGTCTCAATCTCTTCTGGCTTGGGAACTCCACGAGAGAAAACAATAAATATTGCCACTCTAATGAGCGGCTCCCTCAGAGTTGCACTGAACAAGGCTAGGAGAAAGATATTCTTTTGGTAGCTACTCTTAATTTTACTCAACTAAATCTCCAGTGTTTACTGAAAACAAAATTCCTGGTTTAATGTGTTTGCACTGCCTGTTATAAACTCAATAGCACAACCATCTTATTCCATTAAAACTCTGGGGTTCTCCCAGGCCTTTGACATAGGAACATAGAAAATACGAGTAGACTATTCGGCCCTTCGACCTGCGACATTATTCAATGTGATCATGGCTGATCATGCAATCTCCATATCCCACTCCCATTTTCTCCCCATTCCCCTTGATCCCTTTAGCTGCAAGGGCCATGCCCAGCTTCCTCTTGAGTACATCTCATGAACTGGCCCCAGCAGCTTCACGACTCTCTGGGTGAAGAAATTCTTCCTCATCTCAGTCCTGAATGGTTCACCCCTTATCCTTAGACTGGCACATCAGTCACATGCCCTCTTGGAACTGGTGCATATATAAAGATCACTCTTCCAGAATGACCTTCTGACCACTTTTAAACAGAGAACAAAAACATTCACGGCATGAACCCAGGTTCATTGAAGAAAAATCCAAGTCGCGAAAATGATATAATTGCCTTTGCAAAATAATGAAGAAATGAATGAAAATAAGTGACGATGGAGGAGAAGGAAAACGAGGGAGCAAATGAGAGATTAGATGTTGATTTTTCGGTCATGGTTGGAAGTCAACCATTGGAGCAGTCACTGAGACAGATTTCAAGCATTTTTCTAAATGTAATTGAACTTAGCTCCAAAGGAAACAACTGCAAGGGCATTTATTAAATTGGAAACTGTAGCTTTCTGTGTCAGCACATTGTTTGCTTTAACAGCTCTTGAGTTTTCAGAAATTGTTCGTGTCTGGATTATTTGATTTGTTAGAGAGCTACAGCAAGATGCAGTGTTTAGGGACAGACTGACAGAGGAGACTGTCATGAGGAGAGAGGTTTGCAACTGATGTGCCAATGTACACTGAGGTGCCGTGAGAAATATGCCATGGTATTTGGCACAAAGGTAGTGAAAATCAATGTAAAACATGCATTGTTTCATCTCATACAATACTCTATCCGACTGAAACCACAATTCATAAAACTTGTGGAAATTAATCAAGTTAAAAGCGAGATATTAGTCTTTCAGTTGTAAAATGGAAATAGTTGACCAAAGGGCCAAATTGAGAAAGCATAATAGCTTTTACCAGTAACCATGGAAACTAAGCAGTGGCACCTTTTTTTGTTGATCGTTAAATGAGTCAAAATTCATGAACTTTCAAAAGGCCCCATTCCATATAGTACTACACACAAGCCTGTGAGCATATGTGACTAACTTGACCATATCCACATTTCTTAGCAAAATCTATTCGATTTCCCCATTTCTCTGGAGAAATGGATCCTTTTTTTTGTCAAAAGAGGTGATTCTTCCACTCGTTCAGTCACTGGTGAAAACATCTGAAACCGAAACCGAACTAAAGCAAGTATGGTTCAGAGATAGCACACTGTGAGCTATCTGACCAAGGGACTTCATACTCCAGAGAGCTGGGGAGGTACCAGTGAAGATAACATTCCAATCCTCAGTTGATGCAGGTGAGGTACCAAAAAACTGGAGGTTTGCAAACGTTGTATTGTTATTCAAAAAGGGTATGAGGTACAAGCCAAATAATTGCATACTGAACTTGGCACAAGGCAAATCTCTAGAATCAATACCGAAACCGCAGGATTAGGTGTTACTTGGAGATGTACAGGTTGGTCACCAATAGTCAGCATGGTTATATTAAGGGAAGGTTGTGTTCCCCTGACTTCATAGAATCCCTGCAGCATGGAAGCAGGCTATTCAGCCCATCGAGTTTACACCGACCCTTCGAAGAGCATCCCATGCCGAGCCACCCTGGATTTCTCATGGCTGACCCACCTCACCTACACATCCCTGAACACTATGGGGCAATTTAGCTTGGCCAATCCACATAACCTGCACATCTTTGGACTGTGGGAGGAAACTGGAGTGAATACAAGGAAGGCAGATACAACGTTGTCATTCATCTTGAGAGGACTAGAATATAAAAGCAGGGATGTACTTCTGAGGCTTTATAACACTCTGGTCAGGCCACAATTGGAGGATTGTGAGCAAGTTTGAGCCCCATACCTCAGGAAGGATGTCCTGGCCCCGGAACAGGTTCAGAGGAGGGTCATGAGAATGATCCCAGGGATGAAAGGCCTAACATATGGGGAACATTTGAGGACCCTGGGACTATATGCAATGGAGTTTAGAAGGAAGAGGAGGGGGATCTGATTTAAACTTACAGAATACTGAACAGCCTGGACAGGTTGGACGTTGGGAAGATATTTTCATTGGCAGGGGAGATGATGACCCAAAGGCACAGCCTTAGAGTAAAGGGAAGACCGTTTAGAATGGTGATAAGGAGAAACGTCTTGAGGGAGAGAGTGGTGAATCTGGGGAATTCATTGCCACAGAAGGATGTGGAGACCAGGTCATTGAGTATATTTAAAACAGAGACAGCTAAGATCTTGATTGCCAAGGGGATCAAAGGTTATGGGAAGAAAGTGGTAGAATGGGGTTGAACAACGTATCAGCCATGATCAAATGGCAGAGCAGACATGATGGTTAATAGTTAGGAAGGCAAATGCAATGATGGCATTTATTTTGCGAGGACTTGAATATAAAACTGGATGTACCTCTAAGGCTCTATAAGACTCTGGTCAGACCACATTTGGAGTGTTGTGTGCAGTTTTGGGCCCTATATCTCAGGAAGGATGTACTGGTCCTGGAGCGCGTTCAGAGGAGGCTCATGAGAATGATCCTAGGGATGAAAACTGAACATATGAGGAACGCTTGAGGACACTGGGTCTATACTCGATGGAATTTAGAAGGATGAGGGGGGATCTAATTGAAACATACAGAAAAATTAATGGTCTGGACAGAGTAGACTGTTGGGAAGATGTTTCCATCGGTAGGACCCGAGGAAACAGCCTTAGAGTAAAGGGAAGACCTTTTAGAATGGAGATAAGGAGAAACGTCTTCAGTTGGAGAATGGTGAATCTGTGGAATTCATTGTCACAGAAGGCTGTGGAGGCCAGGTCATTGAGTATACTTAAGATCGAGATAGATAGGTTCTTGAGTATAAGGGGGATGAAGGGTTACAGAGGGAGAATGGGGTTGAGAAATTTCATAGAATCCCTACAGTGTGGAAACACGCTTTTTGCCCCAACAAGTCCACACTGACCCTCTGAAGAGTAACCCACCCAGAACCTACCAACCTATATTTATCCCTCACCTACACATCCCTGAACACTATGGGGCAATTTAGCATGGCCAATTCACCTGACCTGCACATCTTTGGATTGTGGGAGGAAACTGGAGCACCTGGAGGAAACCCATGGGAAGAATGTGCAAAACCCCACGTCGATAGTCGCCCAAGGCTGGATTCGAACCCGGGTCCCTGGCGCTGCGAGGCAGCAGTGCTGATCACTGAGCCACTGTACTGCCACCTCATCAGTCGTGATTAAATGGTGGAGAAGACTCGATGGGCTGAATGGCCTAATTTCTGCTCCTATGTCTTATGGTCTTTTGGTTTTATGATGACCATGAATCCATTGTCTGGAAAAACCCATCTGGTTTCCTTCTCTAATGTCCTTTAGGGTAGGAAACTGCTATCCTTACCTGGTCTGACCTACAAATGATTCCAGACCCACAGCATGTGGATGACTCGTAACCATCCGGGCAATTAGAAATGGGCAATAAACGCTGGCCCAGCCAGTGATGCCTACATTGTCTGAACGAATAAGGAAAAGAAAACCCATGCTGGCTCTCCTGACCTAACACACAAACATCTCTAAATGCATAGAAACCCATTTCCAGTCAGTGTCAGGTGAGAGGGCGCCCAGTACCAGGGAGCCATTTTGATTCAGAGTCAGTATGGTGGTCACCCTTTCCTATCAAGACCCAGTTCTCCTTGTGATGATTGCTTTTGGAGTGTGAGGAATAAACCACATTGGATAAAATCATTGGCTAACTCAGACACAAATACCGCATTGAAAGAGCATCAAATACGATTGATTGGTTGATGATCTTGCTTAAAAGAGGGAAGAGAAAAATCTTTTCCTTTTAATCTCCTAAACATGTCAACTTGATGCACAGCACCTTTTCTACCTTAATGCTGCTCCGACATCTTGGCAACCACAAGCACTCTATTCTCTCTCCCACAAGGCCTTGGGCTGTTTTAAACTCATTATCATTTGGGAGCTGGCCAAATCTTGCATTTCCTGGAAATCCTCCCTCAGCCAGTCAGAGCGAAAACACTCTCTCAATCAATCTGAAAGAATTGGATATTTATGAGCAGCAACTAATCAGGAATCTCGGCCTGCAGGCTGTCACTTTAAATGAACAATCTTCCGTAGGCCCAGTTGTAAAGTGAGGCTCCAATTCACTTGCAAGAAAATCTCTTTTTAGACAATCTAGATCTTCCCAACATATTTTTCCTCTCCTGCTTACAGATAAAAGGGACAGCTTTATCCCTCCCTTTCCGCCTGAAGATCACCAAGAAAATATGTGTGATGTAAAGAAAGGAAAGGGTGATGTTTCAGTTCTGCAGAGCTGTTAGGCCACCCAAATTTAACCTTTGGAGTGTTTGCACCTAACGACGGCATTTGAATATTTGAAACTCAAGACTTAATTGTCCTGGTCCCCATGGACTTGAGGTTGGGATAAGAAGTTGAAAAAGTCCTTTTGACTTTTGAATAATTAGCCTCAACGTCAGGCAAAGCATAGCTAGTGGAAGTCTGACCCAAACAATGTGTGAAAACTACATCGAAACTGAAACTATAATGAGTCCTTGGGAAGTATTCCAAAAGAAATAGATGGCAAAATGGTGGCAGAGTGGGCTCGTCCACTCATCTTCCTTCCCTTTGTTCTTCTTTTCTCATTTTTTTTTCTTTTCTTTTTAACTCCTAGACTTTTTTTCAAGTTTTTATTCCAATGACTTACCTTTACAGAATCCCTACAGTGTGGAAACAGGCCCTTCGGCCCAACAAGTCCACACCGACCCGCCAAAGAGAATTTCACCCAGACCCATCCCCTATTACTTCACATTTCCCTCTGACTAATGCACCTAACCTACACACCCTGGAACACTATGAGTAATTTAGCATGGCCAATTCACCCTGACCTGCACATCTTTGGACTGTGGGAGGAAACCGGAGCACCCGGAGGAAACCCAGGCAGGCACAGGGAGAATGTGCAAACTCCACACAGTCAGTCGCTCGAGACTGGAATCGAACCCTGGCGCTGTGAGGTAGTAGTGTTAATCACGGAGCCACCTTCTGGAGAGAGCCAGCAATGATATCGGGCTTATTGAACTCAGCAGTCAGCGAGATGTCAAGTGCAAGGGAGCAGCTGGACACCTGACCTGGGACCCTCAGCGAGTTCCCAATGCCCGGTATGCAGATCGTAACAAGACCGAGGCCCGGTGCGAATGGCGGTCTGAGATCCCAGGTGCGAGCCACAATGGACGTTCCCCCGACATCTGCAGTGATGATGAGAGCAGGGGAGATCGAGCCCTTAGAAAGAACATACCAGCATAGGAATAGACCCTTCGGCCCTTCAAGCCCGCGCCGATCTAAATCTGCCGTCTATTTTCTAAGGATCTGCAACCCTTTGCTCACTGCCCATTTATGTGTCTGTCTAGATAGATCTTAAATGACGCTATCATTCCCACCCCTACCACCTCCCCTGGCAATGTGACCCAGGCACCCACCACCCTCTGTGTGAAGAACTTTCCACGTATAAGGCCCCTAAAGTTTTCCCCTCTGATCTTGAACTCGTGACCCTTAGTAATTGAGCCCTCCACTCTGGGGGGAAAACTTTTCTTGCGATCCACCTTCTCTACAACTCTCATGATTTTGTAGGCCTCAATCAGGTCCCCCCTCGAGCACCTTATTTCCAATAAAAATTATCCTAATCTACTCAACCTCTCTTCACAGCTAGCACCCTCCATACCAGGCAACATCCTGGTGAACCTCCGCTGCACCCCCTCCAAAGCATCCTCTTCCTTGTTGGATGTGCAGTGCTGAAAATGTGTTGCTGGAAAAGCGCAGCAGGTCAGGCAGCATCCAAGGAGCAGGAGAATCGAAGTTTCAGGCATAAGCCCTTCTTCAGGAATGAGGAAAGTGTGTCCAGCAGGCTAAGATAAAAGGTAGGGAGGAGGGACTTAGGGGAGGGGACGTTGTAAATGTGATAGGTGGAAGGAGGTCAAGGTGAGGGTGATAGGCCGGAGTGGGGGTGGGGGGCGGAGAGGTCAGGAAGAAGATTGCAGGTTAGGTAGGCGGTGCTGAGTTCAAGGGATTTGACTGAGACAAGGTGGGGGGAGGGGAAATGAGGAAACTGGAGAAATCTGAGTTCATCCCTTGTGGTTGGAGGGTTCCTAGGCGGAAGATGAGGCGCTCTTCCTCCAGCCGTCGTGTTGCTATGGTCTGGCGATGGAGGAGTCAGGACCTGCATGTCCTTGGTGGAGTGGGAGGGGGAGTTGAAGTGTTGAGCCACGGTGTGGTTGGGTTGGTTGGTGCGGGTGTCCCAGAGGTGTTCTCTGAAACGTTTCGCAAGTAGGCGGCCTGTCTCCCCAATACAGAGGAGGCCACATCGGGTGCAGCGGATGCAGTAAATGATGTGTGTGGAGGTGTAGGTGAATTTGTGGCGGATATGGAAGGATCCCTTGGGGCCTTGGAGGGAAGTAAGGGGGGAGGTGTGGGCGCAAGCTTTGCATTTCTTGGAGTTGCAGGGGAAGGTGCCGGGAGTGGAGGTTGGGTTGGTGGGGGGTGTGTACCTGACGAGGGAGTCGCGGAGGGAGTGGTCTTTTCGGAACGCTGATGGGGAGGGGAGGGAAATATACCCTTGGTGGTGGGGTCTGTTTGGAGGTGGCAGAAGTGACGACGGATGATACGATGTACATAGAGGTTGGTGGGGTGGTAGGTGAGGACCAGTGGGGTTCTGTCCTGGTGGCGATTGGAGGGGCGGGGCTCAAGGGCGGAGGAGCGGGAAGTGGAGGAGATGCGGTGGAGGGCATCGTCGATCACGTCTGGGGGGAAAGTGCGGTCTTTGAAGAAGGAGGCCATCTGGGTTGTACAGTATTGGAAATGGTCCTCCTGGGAGCAGATGTGGCGGAGACGAAGGAATTGGGAATATGGGATGGCATTTTTACAGGGGGCAGGGTGGGAGGAGGTGTAGTCTAGGTAGCTGTGGGAGTCAGCCGGCTTATAGTAAATGCCTATGTTGATTCGGTCGCCCGAGATAGAAATGGAATGGTCTAGGAAGGGGAGGGAGGAGTCTGAGATGGTCCAGGTAAATTTGAGGTCAGGGTGGAAGGTGTTGGTAAAGTGGATGAACTGTTCAATCTCCTCGTGGGAGCACGAGGCAGCGCCGATACAGTCATCGATGTAGCGGAGGAAAAGGTGGGGGGTGGTGCCAGTGTAGCTATGGAAGATGGACTGTTCCACATATCCTATGAAGGGGCAGGCATAGCTAGGGCCCATGTGGGTGCCCATGGCTACTCCTTTGGTTTGGAGGAATTGGGAGGATTGGAAAGAGAAGTTGTTCAGGGTGAGGACCAGTTCAGTCAGTCGAAAGAGGGTGTCAGTGGAAGGGTACTGGTCGGTACGGCGGGAAAGGAAGAAGCGGAGGGCTTTGAGTCCTTCGTGATGGGGGATGGAGGTGTACAGGGACTGGATGTCCATGGTGAAAATAAGGCGTTGGGGACTGGGGAAGTGAAATTCATGGAGGAGGTGGAGGGGGTGGGTGGTGTCCCGAACGTAGGTGGGGAGTTCTTGGACCAAGGGGGACAGGACCGTGTCAAGGTATGCAGAGATGAGTTCGGTGGGGCAGGAGCAGGCTGAGACGATGGGTCGTCCGGGGCGGTCAGGTTTGTGGATTTTGGGCAGGAGGTAGAAACGGGCGGTGTGGGGTTGTGGGACTATGAGGTTGGAGGCGGTGGATGGGAGATCCCCTGAGGTGATGAGGTTATGGACGGTCTGGGAGATGATAGTTTGGTGGTGGGGGGTGGGGTCATGGTCAAGGAGGCAGTAGGAGGAGGTATCCGCTAGCTGGCGTTTAGCCTCAGCGGTGTAAAGGTCAGTGCGCCAAACTACTACTGCGTCTCCCTTGTCTGCCAGTTTGATAGTGAGATTGGGGTTGGAGCGGAGGGAGTGGAGGGCTGCACATTCCGAGGGTGAGAGGTTGGAGTGGGTGAGAAGGGTGGACAGGTTGAGGCGGTTAATGTCACGGCGGCAGTTGGCTATGAAGAGATGGAGGGCGGGTAAGAGGCCAGCACGGGGTGTCCAGGTGGATGGGGTGTGTTGGAGGTGGGAGAAGGGGTCGTCAGAGGGTGGGCGAGAGTCTTGGTTGAAGAAGTAGGCATGGAGGCGAAGGCGGCGGAAGAATTGTTCGATGTCACGCCGCGTGTTGAACTCGTTAATCCGAGAGCGTAGGGGAATGAAGGTGAGGCCTCTGCAGTCCCAGCATGCTTAGCACTTAAGAAAGACTGTAATGGTTGAACTTTTAGCTTTATTCCTTTATCTTTTGACTCAGTACTAAGGACTGCAATGTTTAACTTGTATCTTTGTTCCTTATTTCTTTCTACCTTGTTCTTAAATTTTTGTGTCTAGGTACTTGTATCTAAGATAGAGCTACGTGGGGCGAAATTGAAAACCTCTCACTGGACTCCTGTGCTTTCTACTAGAGTACACATGACAATAAAATCTAAATCCAAATGTAAAAGGGAAGGTCTCCATTTGAACCAATCCTACTGAGTTACTGAAGTAACGGAGAGGTTATATCAGTGGAGTGCAACGATCCATGATCTTAGGATTTTGCTGTGGAGGCAGTGGCACAATGGTAAGCTCACTAGACCAGACTAGTAAATCAAAGCTAATGAGGTAGGGAGGTGAATTTAAATTCCAGAAGGACAGATTAAATTTGGATTCAAAGGCTGCTCCCAGCAACAGTGCCCAAAATAATTGATTGTTGTCTCGAGCACACTGTTCAGCCTTTGAGTCTGCTGTCACTCAATAAAGCCCTTGTTGATCTGTTTCACGCTGTACATTCCTTTTCCTTCCTACCTACTTACCTACTTACCTACCTATCTATCTATCTATCTATCTATCTATCTATCTATCTATCTATCTATCTATCTATCTATCTATCTATCTATCTATCTATCTATCTATCTATCTATCTATCTATCTATCTATCTATCTATCTATCTATCTATCTATCTATCTATCTATCTATCTATCTATCTACCTACCTGTCTGTCTGTCTGTCTATCTATCTATCTATCTATCTATCTATCTATCTATCTATCTATCTATCTATCTATCTACCTACCTAACTACCTACCTATCTATCTATCTGTCTATCTATCTATCTATCTATCTATCTATCTATCTATCTATCTATCTATCTATCTATCTATCGCTGGACTAAAATATTTAATGAACCTGCCTTCAGGGGTGGTCAGTTGCAAAGTCACATGACTGTCTGAGGGATAATATACCTCCTCATCACCATCGTTAAATACTGAATTTGAACTTTAAAGCCCTTTGTTTCAGACTGACCCATGAAGGAAAAATTGTCAAGACCATTGAGCATTGTATGCACTCCAATCAATTCATGAAGTCATACAGTGAGACAGCGCGGAAACAGACCCTTCGGCCCAACTCGTCCATGCTGACCGGGTTTCCCAAACTAAACTCGTCCCATTTGCCTGTGTTCGGGCCACATCCTCGAAACCTATACTATCCATGTACCTGTCCAAATGTCTTTGAATGTTGGAATTGTATCTGCCTCTACCACTTCCTTTGGCAGGTCGTCCCCTCAGTCTTCTGACCCAGTAGGAATAAGCCCAGTCTGTCCAATCTTTCCTCATAAGACAACTTGCTCATTCCAGGTATCAATCCAGTAAACCTCCTCTGAACCTTCTCTATTACAATTACATACTTCCTTAAATAAAGAGACCAAAACTGCATACACTATTCAAGGTACGGACTCAAAAATGCCCAATATAACTGAAGCATGACATCCTCACTTTCATGTTTAATTCCTCTTGTAATAAAGGATGGTATCCTATTACTCTTCTCAATGACATGCTTTACCTGCAGCTTAGCATCTTGTGACTCATGTGACTCTGAGGAAGGGTCACTGGACTCGAAACGCTAACTCTATTTCTCTCTCCACAGATGCTGCCAGACCTGCTGAGTGTTTACCAGCAATTTCTGTTTTGGTTTCTGGTTTCCAGGAGTTCTGTCAGTTTTTTTAGTCCCATAACTCCTGGAACAGGATACCCAAATTCCTCTGCATCCCGGAATTCTGCAGATTTCCTCCATCAAAGTAATATCTTGTTTACTCATTCTTTCTGCCAAAGTAAAAACTTCACATTTTCTCACATTAAACTCCACTCATTCAGTCTGTCTAAACCTGTCTGCAAACTCCATACATAGAAACTTAGCAAATAGGTCCAGGAGTAGGTTATTTGACCCTTAGAGTCTACATCACCATTCAAAATGATCATGGCTGATCATGCAATCTCCTGCTTTCCATGTATGCTTCTTGAATCCTTTAGCATTCAGGGACACATCCAGCTCCCTCTTGAATATATCTAACAAAACTGGCCCCGAAAGCTTTTTTGTGGGAGAGAGGTTCATGACTCTCTGAGTGAATAAATTCTTCTTCATCTCAGACCTGAATGGCTTACCCCTTAGTCTTAGACTGTAACCCCTAGTTCTACACTTCCCCAACACCGGGAACATTCTGCCTGTATCTAGCCTGTCCAATCCCATCAGGGTTTTATATATTTCTATGAGACCACCCCCTCATTCTCCTAAATTCCAATGAGTACAAGCCTAGTTGATCCAGTCTTTCCTCATACGTCAGTCCTGCCATCCTGGGAATCAGGCTGGTGAACCGTCGCTGGACTCCCTCAATAACACGAATGCCCTTCCTCAGAGTAGGAGACCATAACATAACATACTACTCAAGCTGTGGCCCCACCAAAGCCCTGTATAACTGCAGCAGAACACCCTTACCCCGATACTCCAATCCTCTTGCCACGACTTCCCAGCATGCCATTAGCTTTCCTCACTACAAGCTGCAGCTGCATGTCAACCTTCAGTGACTGTTCCACCATGACACCCAGGTCTTGTTGAACCTCACCTTTTCCTAAACTGCCCCCATTCAGATCATAATCTGCTGTGCTGGACAGACCGCTCAAAGTGATGAAATTGATAAAGTCGACAAGGAGAAATGGAGAAACTTTGTTGAGGTTGTTAAACACATGAGGGGTCTATGGATAGGGAGAAACTGTTGCCTATTTGTAAATGGTTGAAAAACCAGAGCGTACAGATTTAAAGTGTTTTCAAAAAGGAATGAAGTGTAGAAATAAACATCACACACAGCAGGTAGTCAGGTCGAGAAATGTGGAGGTTTGGCTGAAGCATTTAAGAGGACATTGGATGGTTATTTAAACAGAAACCATGTGCAGGGATGCAGGGAAAAAGCAGGACCTTAGCACTAAGTTAAAATGCTCAAACAGCTAGGACAGACAAGATGAGATGAATGGTCACCGATGACACTGTGGCAATTCTGTGATTTTATTTGGGTGTCTTCTGCAAATGTAGCCACCTTGCCCTTGTCCCCCTCATTGATATAAATTGTAAAATGCTGAAGTTCCACCACATGTCCCTGTGAACTCCACTCAGCACACCCTGCCAATCAGACAAAGACCTATTCATGCATACACTCTGTTTTCTGCCAGCCAGCCAATCTTCCTTCCATGCTACAATGTTGCTTTCCACACCATGTGTTTTTTAATGGGTGGCACAGTGGTGCAGTGGTTAGCACTGCTACCTCATAGCACCAGGGTCTCAGGTTCAGTTCCAACCTTGGGTGACTGTCTATGTAGAGTCAGCACATTGTCTGCGTGGGTTTCCTCCCACAATCAAAAGATGTGCAGGTCAGGTGAATTGGCCATAATAAATTGCCCATAATATTTGGTGCATTAGTCAGAGAGAGGTGGGTTGCTCTTTGGAGGTCGGTGTGGACTTATTGGGCCAAAGGACCTGTTTTCACACTGTAAGGAGTCTAATCTACTAACCTTTGATGTGGCATCTCATCAAATAAATTCTGAGAATTAAATTACAGTATGGCAACAGGCTCCCCTTCATCCACAGTGTGTGGTATTTCACCAAGTTTCCATCTTCCTGATTTACAGCTATTAGCGGAATGATTTTATATCTTCTTTGGTGAAGGAAATGGAGGGGGTGGTGGTGTTGTTGTATGTCACTGGTGTAGCAATCCAGATCCCCACCTTTTTTTTTATAGATTTTTTTTTTAGAAATTTAACATCTTTACAAGTTTACAAAAATAAACAAAACTCTCAAGTACAAACATTGATATACAATTAAATCTTAAATATACAATAGCCAAAATTTAACAAAAGAAAAAATACCAAGAAAGAAAAAAAATCAACTAACTACTAATCTAACCTACAACTAACCAGAGTGTATATTTAAGTCTCTTACATTAATCAAATAAGAGAAAGAAAAAAAAACAAACAAAAAACAACGAATAACATAGAAATTGGGTAGTGAGATACATGCTTGGAATGTGTTAACATCAAATGTAACAAAACCCGTATTCGTGCGGGATTCCTCTCCTAAGGGGCCCCAGACCAACCAGGTTCGTAATCTCAATTAAATAAAAGCCCTTGTTAGGATGGCCGAAATATCTGTATTCATATAATTCAAGAAGGGCTGCCATATTTTATAAAATAATTCGGTCTTTCGGTGCACCATACTTGCAAGGAAGTCAAGGGGAATACATTCCATAATTAATCTGTGCCAATTTGAAAGTCCAGGGGGGCCCTCAGCCACCCAGTTTACCAAAATATTTTTCCTTACACAGAAAGAGAGAGTAGAAAATAATCTCTTCCCGGGCACATCCAGGGAGGGTAATTTCGAAAAGCCCAAAGGAGAGATACAGGGTCCACTTTAATTTCCGTTCCTAGAATTTCTGTCAGGGTACTTGCTACTTTAGTCCAATAGGCAATGTACAAGAGTGTCCACTTCTATTTTACATTTGGGACACATTGGAGATGCTCCTGCCTTAAATTTTGCCAATCGATCCGGTGCTATATGGGCCCTATGAAATATCTTCAGCTGGATAGCCTGAGTTCTGTTACAGATGGTAATTCTTCTAGCATTTTCCCAAATGTCATTCCATGTTTCTATAGAAATTTCTAGTCCCAAATCCTGATCCCATGTTTTAAACAGATTGTCCATATCTCCTGATACTTCATCATGTAGTAAATGATAAATAGTATTGATGGAAGATACCCCCATTGGTCGTAGGACACTACATTCTCTATCTGATTTATAAAGACTATCTAATAACGTAGTCTTCTTCTGTATATAATCTCGAATTTGGAAGTATCGAAAGAGGTCTCCATTAGGTAATCCGAATTTCTGACGCAGCTGTTCAAAAGACATCAAGACCCCTTCTTTAAATAGGTCCCCAAGATATGAGATACCCCTGGATCTCCAGATTTTAAAAGTGGCATCTGTTAACCCCGGTTGGAATCCCCATGCTCCCACTATCGGCACATAGGGGGATGTTTTATGTGAGTTGCCCTCATTTTGCCGCATTATATTCCAAGCTTATAGGGTTTTTACAGTGACCCGTAATGATTTTCCTCTTGTCTGAAAATAAAAGGTTAATAAGTGGGCATTTTGCTTGAGAAGCCTCGATGTCCAACCAGATTGATTGTGGATCAGACAAGACTCAATCAGCTATATAACTTAATAGGGAACTTAACTGATATTTCCTAAAATCTGAGAAGTCCAATCCTCCTCTTGCCTGTGGAAGCTGTAGCTTCTTCAGCTTAATGAGGGGCCATCTATGATTCCAGATAAAGGAACCCAACCAACCATATAATTTACGTAGTGCCAGCCTCGGCAGCATCACCGGAAGCATTCTCATAGAGTATAGGAGACAGGGCAGGACATTCATTTTAATTAGTGCTATTCTACCCAGCCAGGAAATTGGAAGGTCTCCCATCGCTGGAGGTCCTGCCTTATCCTTTCCAGTAAATGCACAAAGTTAGCCTTGTATAACTGACCAAATACTGGAGTAATAAAAATGCCTAAATATAAGAAACCCTCCAGGGACCAACGAAAGGGAAAAAGGGATCCGTCCGCTAAGCGGGGTATCATAGCAAGGCCACCCATTGGCATAGCCTCCGATTTTGAAAAATTAATTTTATAGCCTGAGAATGTGCTAAATGTATTAATAACTTGGATTAGGCGAGGTATGGACATCAGAGGATTACTGAGGAACAGAAGAACATCATCTGCATAAAGGGTAATTTTATGTTTACCTGTACCAATCCTCGGGGCCGTTATATTAGGATCAGCTCGTATAGCTTCTGCTAGTGGCTCAATTATTAGCGTAAATAACAATGGCGAGAGAGGACATCCCTGACGGCAGCCCCTATCCATACTGAAGCTATCCGAAC
Organism: Chiloscyllium plagiosum; assembly: GCF_037043375.1. Taxonomy (NCBI): domain Eukaryota; kingdom Metazoa; phylum Chordata; class Chondrichthyes; order Orectolobiformes; family Hemiscylliidae; genus Chiloscyllium; species Chiloscyllium plagiosum. The sequence goes on along the minus strand of NW_028270155.1, from coordinate 71,934,422 downwards.
CTTATCCATTGGTAACCACCACTGCTTTGGGATCACTATACAATGTTGTGACCCATTTGGTAAACACCTTTCCAACGCCAAACCTTTCCAATGTGTAAAACAAATATGACCATTCAACCCTATCAAATCCTTTTCCGCGTCTAATGAAACCACTACTCCTGGTATCTTTCCCTGATGACAGGCTTGAATCATATTCAAAACCCTTCTAACATTATTGGATGATCTACGGCCCTTAATAAACCCCATCTGATCCTCCTTTATGATATGTGGCAGTACCCTTTCTAGTCTCAATGCTAACATTTTAGAAAGGATTTTAAAATCTACATTTAGCAAGGATATTGGTCTGTATGAGCACAATCTTCTGGATCCTTTCCTTTTTTAAGGATAAGAGAGATATTTGCCTCTTTCAGCGAAGGTGGGAGACAGCCCTGACTATATGAATAGTGATACATGTCCATAAATAGACCAGCCAATATTTCTGTAAATTCTTTATAGAATTCAGCTTGAAAACCATCTGGGCCAGGTGCCTTACCACTCTGAAGTTGCCTGATTGCGTCAAGTATTTCTTGGACTGTTAGGGGAGCATTTAAGACCGATACCTGTTCCGGAGTTAGGCCCAGAAAGGTCAAATTTTTAAAAAATGACTGCATCCTCCTCATCCTATCTTCACAATCCTGCAATTTATATAAATCAGAATAAAATTTTCTAAAGATTGCATTAATCTTTTTATGATCATGAATCAGAATACCTGTACTTTCCTTGATAGACGTAATAGTTTGAGGGGCCTTTTTTTTCTTTGCAAGAAATGCTAAGTATCTACCCAGTTTGTCGCCAAATTCACATAACCTTTGTTTTGCAAATAATATTTCGCTCTTAGCCATTTGGGTAAGCGTAGTGTTTAGAGCTGTCCTAAGGGCTGTAATCCTTTGCAATTTAATAATAGAAAGTCTATCAGCGTATGCTGTTTCAGCCGCTTTTAAGCGGGCTTCAAGCAGACGCTGTTGTTCTCCCTTTAATTTTTTCTGGGTCGCTGAGTAGGAGATGATCAAGCCTCGCGTGTAAGCTTTGATGGTCTCCCACATCATTGATGGGTTGCTAGCTGTACCTGAATTAATTTCTAAAAAAGTTTTAAATTCTTGAGAGAAGTACTTTACAAATTTACTATCTTTCATTAGGAAGGGGTCCATACGCCAATGCCGAGGAGATGTCCCGTTGTTCCTCGCCTTGATTTCCATATATACAGCAGCGTGGTCGGAAATTGCTATACTGCCTATTTTACAGGATGATATGGAATTTAAAAAAATTGAGGGGGCAAAAAACATATCAATTCTGGTATGACATTTATGTGGATTGGAGTAAAAATAAAAGTCTTGCCCTGTGGATGAAGGCATCTCCATACATCTACTAATCCTAATTCTTTGTTCAGATCCACCAATTGTCTAGATCTGGGAGTTACTCCTGCAGTACTCTTGGGAATCCTATCTATTTCTGGATCCATAATACAATTAAAGTCTCCCCCTATAATTGTATGACGGGCACCAAAAGCCATCAATTTTGAAAAGGCTTCCGTTATAAATTTAAAGGGGTGTGCCGGGGGGCAGTACAAATTTAAACATATTCCTCTCCATTTATAAGGGCTTTAATCAAAATATATCGTCCAGATTCGTCTTTTATCTGATTTAGGATTTTGAAAGGGAAATTCTTCCGAACAAGAACAACTCCCCTGCTTTTTGAGCTAAAAGAAGAAAAAAAGGCCTGATCAAATCCACCCAGTCGTAATTTCAAGTGTTCCTACAGGTGTGTCTCCTGTAGGAGAGCTATATCAACTGTTTCCTTCATAAGATTTGATAATATTTTCTTCCTTTTGAGTGGCGAATTACTCCCCTTGACATTCCAGGTGCACCACTTAACCGACTGATCAACCACAATCGTCTGGGCAAATCCGAGACCGCTCGGGAGGGGAAATCCTATCCAGAACATCCCGAGCATAGAGCATATAAAATTCACAAAAATAAAGGCTATCTAATACACTCACAACACTATAATAAAAAACTATTTCTAAATAATAAAAAAAATACGTATTTAAATGGAGATTTTCCCCCTTGTTCCCAGGGGGTGTCACTTCCTTTCCAAAGGTCCATCGTATCCTCTCCTAACCAATGCCCCACCCTTGACCCAGGCGCTCCTCAATAGAATGAGGAGAATTCAGATATAATACAAAGCTAGAGTTAACAGTGAGCACCCTACCCCCACCCCCTCCCCCCCTCCACCCACACCAGCACCTGGATATATTTGGTAGTGTTAATACCATGTATAAACATATATAACTATAAAATTACAACCTCAACAAATAATAATTAAATATAATAATACAAAATAACAAGGGAAAACAATCCCGCTCCTAGAGACAGAGGTAAAATAGAATAAGGTAACCACCTCCCCCCACCAACATTAACTAAACCCCCCGGCTTATATATATATATATAACAACCCCAAGGGGGGGAGAAAATCATTAAATAGAGAACAAATAAATAAATCCCTCTCCCCACCCCCCAAGATAATATTAAACAGTAAGGTAAGAAAAAAGAAAAAGGGGGGGGAATATAAACCGGAGTGGGGGAAAGGCAAACCAACATCCATTATCTCTTACAATTTATCTAAGAGAGTCCAAAAATTCTTTAGCCTTTTCTGGCGATCCGAAGTTATACACGGATCCTTCATGGTTAAAGAGTAGCGTCGCTGGGTAGCGTAAGGAGTACTGAATATTTAAGTCCCTTAAACACTTCTTTGTATCATCTTTCAGACCAGAGCCGGGGTAAAGTCCTGGAATAATATGATCTTTGATCCTTTATAGATCATAGCTTGGGAATCTTTTCCAAGATTTCTAGAAGCTTCTAGGAGTATCTGCCTCTCCTTATAGCTCTGCAGCCAGAACAGGACCGGGTGTGGACGCTGGTTCGAGCCGGGCCCACGTATTGCGACCTGGTAGGCCCATTCCACCCTTACCTGGCCTGATCCAGCTTCCAGATTTAAAAGCTGTGGCAGCCACTGCTCCAAGAATGCTGTAAGCTGGCCTTCCTCCTCCCGTTCGGGAAGGCCCAGCAAACGAATATTTTTTCGACGACCTCGATTATCGAGGTCGTCAATATGATTCTATAAGGTCAGGACTCGCTGCTCGAGAGTCCGGACCCAATCCACGGCCGATTGAGCTGTAGTTTCGGAGGTCGCGGCCTTTAGCTCCGCCCCTCCGACTCGGCGCTCGATTTCTTTAATGTCTCGGTCGCGCCTTTGCAGAGCGGCCGAGAGTGAGTCCCATCGACTTCGGGATTCTTCGATGAAAGCGTCGATCTTCGCGTCCAGCTTGGAGATGATTTCCACAAGGCTCGCCACTGTAGGTAAGTCCCCCGGGGCGGCTGCGGACGCCTCTGCTGCAGCTGGAGAGGGTGGGGGAGGGGTTCCTGCTTGCTGAGAGCTGCGGGCTCCCTTCCCTTTGGTCATTTTTACTAAAGATTAGATTGTTTAAATTTAATACTAAGCAACTAATTAAATTAAACAGCTATTTTGAATGATTTGGTGAGTGTGGTGGGGGTGGGTGACCCACTTTACCCAAGTCTTGGGAGGAGCACTGTAGACTCAGACTTGCTGGGTCGCCGCCATCTTGGATGCCCCCCGATCCCCACCTTAATGCTCAGGGGATATGATGAAATAGGAATTTAATAAAAAGTGGAATTAAAAACTAGCCTAATGATGACCGTGTTACTATTGTCAACTGTTGCATAAACCCATTCTAATGTTCTTTAGGGAAATAAATCTGCCATCCTTACCTGGTCTGGCCTACATGTGACTCCAGACCCACAATAATTGACTCTTAACGCTCTTCTGAACAATTGGGAATGGACAATAAAGTTGGGTCATTCAGCTATGACCCTATCTCATGCTCATTTCATTGACCATTTCCTCCTTATCTATTGTTAACTCCACACTCTCAGTTTCAAAAAAAACCCCCAATAATCACTTTACTTACTCTTTTCCTTTTTAAATAAGTGTAGAACCTCTTGCTCTCTATTTTCATATTTCTAGCCAGCTCCCTCTCATACTCCAGCTTCTTCTTCCTGCTTAACCTTTCATTCATTCTCTGCTATTCTGTGTATTCTGATCAGTTATCTGCCCTGCTGTTTATCTTCACTCAGTTCTGTGCTTTTTCAATAAGTTTGATGCTTTCCCCAATTCATTTAAGTTAACCACAGTCAGTGGGTCCTCCCTTTCAAATTGTTTTCTTTATAGTTGGAATATACTTATTCTGATTATGAAATATCCCCTTAAATGAATGCCATGGTGCCCCTATTCATGGATCCCCCCTAGCCTGGTATCCCAATTCACTTCAAATAGCTGAATTTTAACACCTTTATTTACACTTACAACACTAGCCTTAGACCAGTCTTCTCCTGTTCAAACTAGATATAAAATTTAATCCTACTAAGATAGCTGCTCATCGAGAGTGCCTTTACACTAAAGTCATTAACTAAACCTAATTAATTCGGTCACATTAAACAATATTAAGTCTAATATAACCTGATTAGTTCCAGAAAGTGCTGCTCGATCTTAAAAGTATCCTGTAAACTCCCCAGCCAGACTATCATTGCTAATTTGATTTTTCCAGATTATATACAAATAAAGGTCACCCATAATTGTTGCCATCCCTTTATCACCAGTGCTCAATATCTCGTCTTGTATTTTCTGCCTGCTTTGTGGGTTTTGTTCGCACCCTGTAGACCACTCATCCTTGTGACTTCCTCCTCCTGTTCCTTGTCTCCATCAAAACCAATTCTACCCCCCGGATCTCCCGAACTCAGGCCACCTCTACCTACTTCCAGTAAGAAGGCGGTAGATACAAAACTCCAGATGGAGCTTGTCTACCCCGCCCATTTTTTTTTTGTTTTCTTTTATTCCTGCCTTCTGTTGACCTCGGACACCAGGCCCAGACTCCCACTGCCAGTCTCCGAAGTGGGGCTGGCGGTCTGCGGAGATACCAGCACCAGGAGCAGGGATGCTAGCGACCCAGTGTGGGAGTGGTTAGACCATGTGAAGGCCCCCTGTGTGGGTCTGCATAGGGGGATCCATGAATAGGGGCACCATGGCATTCATTTAAGGGGATATTTCATAATCAGAATAAGTATATTCCAACTATAAAGAAAACAATTTGAAAGGGAGGACCCACTGACTGTGGTTAACTTAAATGAATTGGGGAAAGCATCAAACTTATTGAAAAAGCACAGAACTGAGTGAAGATAAACGGCAGGGCAGATAACTGATCAGAATACACAGAATAGCAGAGAATGAATGAAAGGTTAAGCAGGAAGAAGAAGCTGGAGTATGAGAGGGAGCTGGCTAGAAATATGAAAATAGAGAGCAAGAGGTTCTACACTTATTTAAAAAGGAAAAGAGTAAGTAAAGTGATTATTGGGGGTTTTTTTTTGAAACTGAGAGTGTGGAGTTAATAATAGATAAGGAGGAAATGGTCAATGAAAGGAGAGCCTTTGGAGAGAGACTGTGATGCTTACCTTTTTGAGTTTGCGTCATGTTTTTACTGACCTATGGTCATACTGTGTGCAGGTCGTTCTGCTGTAACGCACGCTTCATCAGCACGAGTTGGCTACGATGCGATTGACGAATTGTGCACGTTGATTGGATGACACGAATTTTCTACTGAACGGATATAGTGATTTTCTATTAGCGATCTTCTACAGTGTGATTGTCTATATTAGTTTGCTACAGTGTGAATTTTTTGCAACATGAGGTTGCAGATGAACACAACTGTCGTGTATAGCAGAATGACCTTTATAGCTGCAAGATAATATTTTTTCTTCATTTCTCTATCCTAGGATTGTACCTCCGTACCTTAGTACCTGAGATGGCACTGTAAGTGGTGACGTATAAAACTTTCACAGTACTCATTTGAGTACATGTGGCATTAAAGCTAATTCTAATTTGAGTGCACCATATGCCATCCTTGATTAGCAGTACCGCCCCTCCACCTTTACTAAGCCTCCCATTCCTGTTGTCACAAAAACCTATTTGATTGACTGTGAGGGAAGGAACTCTGCTGTCCTTATTTGGAACGGACTACACGTGACCCCAGACCCACAGTGCTGTGGTTGAGCCTTGAATGTCCTCTGAGAGGCCCAGCTCAGTTAAAGGCCAGTTAAGCTCAGGCAACAACTGGACACCACGCCGGTGATGCCCACATGCCATGAAAGAATAAATAAGTGAAGAAAACTAGCGGGGTCAGGGTGACGGGAAGGGATACCAATTAAATACAAAACGAAAAAGAGGGAGTGGGAGTCGAATGGAGCTGGACTGTTGAATCAGAAACGCAGTTGTGAAAAATGTACTCTTGTTGAGCATGCTAAATGGAAGGGAATAGTTAATACAGAGGAGGAATGTGGTAAAGTCCAGGAAGACATTGATTGGCAAGTGAACTTTGATGTTTATCTTTTCTTCCATCCCCATTTGCCAAGGATTATAAATGCTGCAAATTTCTACTGGATTGGTCCAAGCTCATGGTCTAAATCCAAAGTCACTGTCATAATCTTCTGCAGGAAATCTAACCAGGAGACTCTTCACTCCTACTGCTATTCATCTGAGGAATGTACACACTGTAGATTCCAAGATGGCGGTGATGGAGTAGGCAACATCCCATCTCCTCAGCCCAGGGCACCTCTGTGCCGTACGCGTTTTCTTTTCACCTTCTTTTCTCTTTTTATAAGTCCTTTTTTAAGCTTTTTTACCTTGGACCAATGGTGACATGGTTGGAGCGTTTGAGGGCCCGAGCTGAGCAGGATGGCCAGCGGGCTGGAGGCTCGAGCAGAGTGGGGACAGACAGCGTGCCCAGAGTTGAGCGAGGATAGACACTGTGCCCGGAGAGGAGCGGGGACAGACAGCGTGCCCAGAGTTGAGCGAGGATAGACACTGTGCCCGGAGAGGAGCGGGGACAGACAGCGTGCCCGGAGTTGAGCGAGGATAGACACTGTGCCCGGAGAGGAGCGGGGACAGACAGCGTGCCCGGAGTTGAGTAAGGATAGCCACTGTGCCCGGAGAGGAGCGGAGACAGACAGCATGCCCAGAGTTGAGCGAGGATAGACACTGTGCCCGGAGAGGAGCGGGGACAGACACTGTTCCCAGAGTTGAGCGAGGATAGACACTGTGCCCGGAGAGGAGCGGGGACAGACACTGTGCCCAGAGTTGAGCGAGGATAGACACTGTGCCCGGAGAGGAGCGGGGACAGACAGCGTGCCCAGAGTTGAGTAAGGATAGCCACTGTGCCCGGAGAGGAGTGGGGACAGACAGTGTGCCCAGAGTTGAGCGAGGATAGCCACTGTGCCCGGAGAGGAGCGGGGACAGACAGCATGCCCAGAGTTGAGCGAGGATAGACACTGTGCCCGGAGAGGAGCGGGGACAGACAGCGTGCCCAGAGTTGAGCGAGGATAGACACTGTGCCCAGAGAGGAGCGGAGACAGACAGCATGCCCAGAGTTGAGCAAGGATAGCCACTGTGCCCGGAGAGGAGCGGGGACAGACAGTGTGCCCAGAGTTGAGCGAGGATAGCCACTGTGCCCGGAGAGGAGCGGGGACAGACAGCGTGCCCAGAGTTGAGCGAGGATAGACACTGTGCCCGGAGAGGAGCGGGGACAGACAGCGTGCCCAGAGTTGAGTAAGGATAGCCACTGTGCCCGGAGAGGAGTGGGGACAGACAGTGTGCCCAGAGTTGAGCGAGGATAGACACTGTGCCCGGTGAGGAGCGGGGACAGACAGCATGCCCAGAGTTGAGCGAGGATAGACACTGTGCCCGGAGAGGAGTGGGGACAGACAGCATGCCCAGAGTTGAGCGAGGATAGACACTGTGCCCAGAGAGGAGCGGAGACAGACAGCATGCCCAGAGTTGAGCGAGGATAGCCACTGTGCCCAGAGAGGAGCGGGGACAGACACTGTGCCCAGAGTTGAGCGAGGATAGACACTGTGCCCGGAGAGGAGCGGAGACAGACAGCATGCCCAGAGTTGAGCGAGGATAGCCACTGTGCCCAGAGAGGAGCGGGGACAGACACTGTGCCCAGAGTTGAGCGAGGATAGCCACTGTGCCCGGAGAGGAGTGGGGACAGACACTGTGCCCAGAGTTGAGCGAGGATAGACACTGTGCCCGGAGAGGAGCGGGGACAGACAGCGTGCCCAGAGTTGAGTAAGGATAGCCACTGTGCCCGGAGAGGAGTGGGGACAGACAGTGTGCCCAGAGTTGAGCGAGGATAGACACTGTGCCCGGAGAGGAGCGGGGACAGACACTGTGCCCAGAGTTGAGCGAGGATAGACACTGTGCCCGGAGAGGAGTGGGGACAGACAGCATGCCCAGAGTTGAGTAAGGATAGCCACTGTGCCCGGAGAGGAGTGGGGACAGACAGTGTGCCCAGAGTTGAGCGAGGATAGACACTGTGCCCGGAGAGGAGCGGGGACAGACAGCATGCCCAGAGTTGAGTAAGGATAGCCACTGTGCCCGGAGAGGAGTGGGGACAGACAGTGTGCCCAGAGTTGAGCGAGGATAGACACTGTGCCCGGAGAGGAGCGGGGACAGACACTGTGCCCAGAGTTGAGCGAGGATAGACACTGTGCCCGGAGAGGAGTGGGGACAGACAGTGTGCCCAGAGTTGAGCGAGGATAGACACTGTGCCCGGAGAGGAGTGGGGACAGACAGTGTGCCCAGAGTTGAGCGAGGATAGACACTGTGCCCGGAGAGGAGCGGGGACAGACAGCATGCCCAGAGTTGAGCGAGGATAGACACTGTGCCCGGTGAGGAGCGGGGACAGACACTGTGCCCAGAGTTGAGCGAGGATAGACACTGTGCCCGGTGAGGAGTGGGGACAGACACTGTGCCCAGAGTTGAGCGAGGATAGACACTGTGCCCGGAGAGGAGCGGGGACAGACAGCATGCCCAGAGTTGAGCGAGGATAGACACTGTGCCCGGAGAGGAGCGGGGACAGACAGCATGCCCAGAGTTGAGCGAGGATAGACACTGTGCCCGGTGAGGAGCGGGGACAGACACTGTGCCCAGAGTTGAGCGAGGATAGACACTGTGCCCGGAGAGGAATGGGGACAGACACTGTGCCCGGAGTTGAGCGAGGACAGACACTGTGCCCAGAGTTGAGCGAGGATAGCCACTGTGCCCAGAGAGGAGCGGGGACAGACAGTGTGCCCAGAGTTGAGCGAGGATAGCCACTGTGCCCAGACAGGAGTGGGGACAGACAGCATGCCCAGAGTTGAGCGAGGATAGATACTGTGCCCGGAGAGGAGCGGGGACAGACAGCATGCCCAGAGCAGAGCGGAGATGATTGGGAATGGTGTGAGCGTTTAGCGGTTTGTGAGCCCAGTTAGACCATGTGTGGAGGGCCCCTACATTGATCTATTGCAGGCCCTTTGTAGAAAGACTGTAATTTTTATCTTTTTAACTTTATTTCTCATTTTTCTGATTTAAACTATGAATAACTGTAAGGTCATGTAATTTGTTTTTCTTTATTTCTCTGTTTTATATCAAAGATTTATATCTAGGTACTTTGTATCTAAGATGGCCCTGTTTGTGGCGACATTGTACATATTTTATTGTACACTTGTACTTCTTACCTTGAGTACATGTGACAATAAACCTAATCCTAATTCTAAGACTGAGCATTGACCTGTGTGGCTACATTACCAATTGGCCAAGCTAAATTGCCCACAGTGTTCAGGGATGTGTAGGTTAGGTACATTGGTCAGGGGTAAATGTAGAGTAATAGGGTAGAGGAATGGGTCTGGGTGGGTTACTCTTTGGAGGGTTGGTGTGGACGTTTTGGGCCAAATGGCCTGTTTCCACACTGCAGGGATTCTATGATTCCCTGGAACATGAGAGACTGAGGTGTGACCTTGTAGAGGTCTATAGAATCATGAGGGGCACAGATAAGGCAGACAGCCAACAGTTTTTCCCCATGGTAGGGGAGTGCCAAACGAGAGGGCAGAGGTTTGAGGAGAGAGATACAAACGTGTCTAATTTTTTTTCACCCAGAGGGCAGTGAGTGTCTGGGACGGGCTGCCAGAGGTAGTGGTGGAAGCATATACAATTTTGTCATTTAAGAACCATTTGGGTGGGGTAGGTATGGAGGGACATGGACCAAACATGGTTACATCACCAATTGGCCACTCTAAATTGCCCATAGTGTTCAGGGATGTGTGGGTTAGGTACATTAGTCAGGGGTAGAGTAATAGGGTAGGGGACTGAGTCTGGGTGGGTTACTCTTTGGAGGGTCAGTATGGAGTTATTGGGCCAAATGGCCCCGTTTCCACACTGTTGGGGTTCTATGATTCTATGAGTATACGGACAAGTATCTCACCTCCCAATGCCAACAATGCTTGAAACTGGCACAGCGGCAGCAACACTAACCAATGTGCCACAAACCCTTTGGCACAGGCCGATGACAGATGGTATGTTTTGGTGGTAAGACTGAGGAGCTCCCCATACCGTTACAGAACAACAGCGAGACCTTAACCTATTCCAGACCCATCCACTTGCACAGAATTCAAATCAGGTGTGAAGTGTCTAAATAGTGGAAAGACACAAATGAAATTTGAACACAAGAAGTAGCCACACTGATTTATATAACTATTAAAGAGGCAATGGAGTTTCTCTTCAGAAGGATAGAAGTGCAATTCTGAGGACTTACGATAAGCCTAGAAATGTGAAGTGATAAAGATCTTTAAAACGAGGAAAGAAGGATTTGGAGGATATGATTTGATAGATTAGATGCTGTGGGCAGAATTGTATTTCTTTCTTATACTATGTGGGTGGGGGGTGGGTCACACAACTACATCATCTCAGATCATCAAAGGCTTGCACGTCACAAAAGCTGGCTTCAGGAAGGAACTCCTCCCAAGTATCTCTCTCTCTCTCTCATACACAAGCTCTCTCTCATACACTCCCACACACACTCCAACACTCTCACACGCACCCTCTCACAGACACTTATACTCCTTTACACTCACACACATACATATACACACACTCTCTCACATACCCTCATACCCCTCTGCACATACATACAAGCACGCGTGTTTGTGGGGTGAATTTGTACTTTCAGAATTACATTTTACTTTGTTCACAAACTGCAAGATTCTGTAAATTCCTTTTTTAGATTAGAATCAATCTGAACATTGGGGCCCAGACAATCTCACCCAGGGCACCTCACACCTTCAGTGCATTATCTGGGCCAACATGGCAACTATTGCTAAAGTTCACATGAGAATGCAACTTTAAGAAAGTTCTGGAATTTACATGTGAAAGAACTGAAACCAACATGCTCATTCTAAAAGATGAGAGACTGAACAAACAATCCAAATCTTCTTCAATATATAATTTCAGTTACATCACTGTCAACTTTTGCTATAAATTCTGTGCCCTACAATCTTCTATTCCACAACCACCTGATGAAGATTATAATATGGAGGTGCCGGTGTTGGACTGGAGTGGACAAAGTTAAAAATCACACAACACCAGGTTATAATCCAACAGGTCTATTTGGAAGCACTAGCTTTCGGAGTGCTGCCCCTTCATCAGGTATACTCCACAACCACCTGATGAAGGAGCAGCGTTCTGAAAGCTAGTGCTTCCAGTTAAATCTGTTGGACTATGACCTGGTGTGGTGTGATTTTTAACTTTATTCACCCCAGTCCCAACACTGGCATCTCCAAATCACACATATTGTAGAATGTGTTGTTGCTTTTCATTAACTCCTGCCCTCTGACAACCAGCTTTCAATTGAAACACTACTTTCCTCACCGCACGTTATTTTTCTGGTGACGCACTGGTAGGGACTGCCACCTCTATCAAGAAAGGTATACACCTGATGCCTTTCGATATGTCCACAGGAGAATGTGGACTATAAGTGGGAAGGGGAACACCACCATCTTCAAGTTCCCCTCTGAGCTAATGGAAATATATCGTCGTTCCTTCACCGTTGCTGGGTCAAAATCCTGGAGTTCCCTCCCTAATGGCATTGTGGGTCAACCCACAGCAGGTGGACCACAGCAGTTCAAGGAGACAGCTCACCACCACTGTCTCAAGGGGCAACTAGGGACAGGCAATTAATGCTGGGTCAGCCAGCGATGGCCACATCCCCCAAAACGAAAAGAAAAGAAAGAAAATGATTCCCAGACAGTATGGGTTAGTACAACGCTCCTGAGGGAGAGCGCTGTGAGCTGGTAGGAGAGAAAGGATAATGCGTCAGTGTTGAAGAGAGGGGGTGGATGATTGGGTTTCTACCATAGGTGATGAAGGAAAGGCGGAGATTTCTGACATTTGGTGGGGGGTGGGGGGGGGGGGGGGGGGGGGAGCTGCTGCAGGATAGCTCCCTGCTGAATCCAGGACAGGCAGTGAGCCCCTGGGCATAGACATGAGGGATTTGGCAACGATGCTAAACCTCTGGCAAAGAGACGCCAAGGACCATAGTGCAGAGGGCAGAGGTGCCTGGGCTGGCCCTGCCTGAGGTTATTGGTGCAGGTGAGTGCTATGGTGGAGAGGCAGGACTGGAGGACCAGTCGGTATCCGTTGGCTGTGTGCTACTTCTTACTGCATCGTACGCCCATGCGTTCGCTCGCTGGGCGAGAGAGAGGATCAGGGCACTTGGACCTCTCTCTGGGTGTGCGCAAGGGGAGGGGCGTTGGAAAGTGCCATTGTGCACCGACGGGGTGGAGGACTGGCAAATAGACACTACACTGCTGAACCACTGGCTCTCTGCCAGGCATCCGAGTGCCCCCACACACTGCGACCAGGTGGAGGAGGGAGGTGGGGGGGGGGGCTTGGGCATGGCATCTGTACCCATGCGAGACGTTCCCCTCAGCACGCTAGAGACATCTGGGCCTCGGATCAGAACAACAAAGCAGTCAGCAGCTTGCTCAAGCTCAGCTGTGGCCACTGCACTGGCATAGAGACAGGACAAGAAAGATTAGATAACACTGCCGCCACAGTGGGTGGACAGCCCTTTGGTGCAACGTGCCACTCGACAGAAACAGAACACCTTGCATTGCCACGCTGTGGTGTCTTTCAGTCTGGGAAGGCTTCTGCTTATCGTTATGCTCTCGACATTGAGGGTCACTGATGATCAAACACTCACAGGGGCATCATGTTGGGTAGGAAGGAGAGAACCATTCTCTGCTGCCTTCGGGGAAGGTACGTAACCTCCGAGAAGGGGGAGATGTTTAGGGTTCAGAATCAGTCAGCAAGTGTTTAGCTCCCCCACTCCCTCTGCAAGAGATAATGCCCACTGCACGCTGAGGATTGAGTCATAGCAAAGTAGCCTCTCCATATGACGCTGTCTCACTCCACACTGGGGAGCTCTGAACCCATTCCAAAGGAATCGCTTTGATTTTTAAGGCACAGTCACAAACTATCACAACACTTCAAAGATACAAAGGTAAAGCTTGCCCTTTAGGACAGGATTCTGTGTGCACTATAACTGACCTGCAGTTGGAGGGTGGTGTGGGTATGGAATGAGCTGCCAGAGGAAGGTACAATTACAGCATTTAATAAGCATCTGGATGGGTATATGAATAGGAAGGGGTTAGAGGGATATGAGCCAAGTGCATGGCAAATGGGACTAGATTAGGTTAGGTTATCTGGTCAGCACTGGTGAGTTGAACCGAAGGGTCTGTTACCGTGTTGTACATCTCTATGACTGTATGTTCACTCTGTGTTTAGGTAAAGTCACTCCCCCTTAAATCTAGCCTCTACCAGCTCCCTCAGAGCTGCCTGCCTTATCTCAGTACTAAAAATGTGTTGCTGGAAAAGCGCAGCAGGTCAGGCAGCATCCAAGGAGCAGGAGAATCGACTTTTCGGGCATGAGCCCTCCTTCAGGAATGAGGAGAGTGTGCCAAGCAGGCTAAGATAAAAGGTAGGGAGGAGGGACTTGGGGGAGGGGCGTTGGAAATGCGATAGGTGGAAGGAGGTTAAGGTGAGGGTGATAGGCCGGAGTGGGGTTGGGGGGCGGAGAGGTCAGGAAGAAGATGGCAGGTTAGGAAGGTGGTGCTGAGTTCGAGGATTGGGACTGAGTCAAGGTGGGGGGAGGGGAAATGAGGAAACTAGAGAAATCTGAGTTCATCCCTTGTGGTTGGAGGGTCCCTAGGCGGAAGATGAGGCGCTCTTCCTCCAGCCGTCGTGTTGCTATGGTCTGGCGATGGAGGACTCCAAGAACCTGCATGTCCTTGGTGGAGTGGGAGGGGGAGTTGAAGTGTTGAGCCACGGGGTGTTTGGGTTGGTTGGTCCGGGTGTCCCAGAGGTGCTCTCTGAAACGTTCCACAAGTAGGCGGCCTGTCTCCCCAATATAGAGGAGGCCACATCGGGTGCAGCGGATGCAGTAAATGATGTGTGTGGAGGTACAGGTGAATTTGTGGCGGATATGGAAGGATCCCTTGAGGCCTTGGAGGGAAGTAAGGGGGGAGGTGTGGGCACAAGTTTTGCATTTCTTGCGGTTGCAGGGGAAGGTGCCGGGAGTGGAGGTTGGGTTGGTGGGGGGTGTGTACCTGATGAGGGAGTCACGGAGGGACTGGTCTTTTCGGAACGCTGATAGGGGAGGGGAGGGAAATATATCCCTGGTGGTGGGGTCCGTTTGGAGGTGGCGGAAATGATACGATGTATATGGAGATTGGTGAGGTGGTAGGTGAGGACCAGTGGTCTTTTCCTGACCTGGTCAGGCTTCGCCTCTGGCACAGTAAGCAGTTCTTGGTTACGCAGGAGTTGAGTAACTGAAGACCTTTGTACTCACCGGCGATTGGAGCAGACAGTTGACTACATTAGGCACACAGCTCACAGACCCGTACAGCACGGAGACAGACCTTCCCGGTCACTTATCCATGCCAACCAGACTTTCCAAACTGCACTAATCCTATTTGCCAGTGTTTGATCAATACCTCTCTGGAGTCATAGAGTCATATAGAACGGAAACAGACTTTTCAGTCCACCCACTCCATGCTGCCCACTAGCCCCACCTGCCTGCGCTTTGCCCATATCCCTCCAAACATTTCTTGTTCATGCACTTATCCAAATGTTTTTTAAACGTTGTAACTTTCTCTTCCAGTTCATTCTATTCAGAACCACTTGCTGTGTAAACCAATCGCCCCTTGTTTCCTTTTTAAATCTTTCTCCTCTTACCTTAAATCTATGCCTTGAAAGGTCTGAGCAAGCATGCTCAATGCCTTCTTAACCACCCAAGCTGTATGTGATTGTGAGCCAGGGGGCTGAGAGATAAATGGGAGTGGGGTGGGGTTGGGGGGAAGTCGGCGGGGAATGTGACAGGTAGATGAAGGTGGGAAAGAAGGTGATAGATTGGAGGGGAGGGTGGAGCGGATAGATGGGGAAAGGTGATGGACAGGTCCGAGTTGGAGGCTTGGGACTGGGATAATGTGGGGTGAGGGGAAATTGAGGAAACTGGTAAAATCCACATTGATCCCGTGTGGTAGCAGGGTCCCAAGGCAGAATATGAGGCGTTCTTCCTCCAGGCGTCGGGTGGTAAGGGTTTGGCGGTGGAGGAGGCTCAGGACCTGCATGTCGTTGGTGGAGTGGGAGGGGGAGTTGAAGTGTTCAGCCGCAGGGATTCGTTCGTGCGGGTGTCCCAGAGATGTTCCCTGAAATGATCCGCAAGTTGGCGTCCAGTCTCCCCGATGTACAGGAGGCCACATTGGGTGCAACGGATACAGTAGATGACATTGGTGGAGGTACACGTAAATTTCTGTCTGATATGGAATGATCCAATGGGGCTTTGGACGGACGTGAGTGGGGGGGAGGTGCGTTTGCAGGTTTCTACTCAACGTTATCCAAATTAAACTCTATCTGCCACTCTTCAGCCCGTTCACTCAACTGATCAAGATCTCTTTGTAACCTTAGATAACCTTCTTCACTGTGCACCATACCACCAATCTTGGTGTTGTCCGCAAATTCTAAACCTTTCCTATTCATGTACCTGTCCAAACATCTTTTAAATGTTGCAACTGTACCTACATCTAACACTTCCTGTAGCAGTTCATTCCATACATGCACCACCCTTTTTGTGAAAACATTATATCTCAAGTCCCTTTTAAATCCGTATGGACTCTGTTTGACTCTTAAGACTTTCTAAATGTATTGTTATTTCTTCCTTAATAATAAACTTTAGCATTTTGCAAACAAAACAAATGTTAGGCTGACTGGCCTATGGTGTATGTACGGAGAGGAAATGGTGGATGCAGATACAGTTACAACATTGGAAAGACATTTGAACATGTATATGAATAGGAAAGGTTTAGAATGATATGGACCAAATGCAGGCAAATGGGACTAGTCTCATTTGGGAACATGGTTGACATGGACTGGTTGGACTGAAGAGTCTGTTTCCAATGACTCTGCATATATTTTTATGTATGTGCGGAGAGTTGTGTTTGGGAACATACCTGTTTCCCATTTTTTGCCAACCTGTGTAATCCTCGTGGGTGTTAACGAACACTCGTGGTAAACTAATGAAAGCAAAACAGGTTCCTGACCATCAGAGACAAATAACTCAATCTTGATACTTCATCTCACCAGTGGGAAGCTGAATTTATGTCTCCCACCCATAGAGTTCACAACCCTGCCCTTTCGAAAGCTCTGGGTGGGCTTGGAACACTTCAACCCCAGGGCATTAATGTGGATTTCACCAGTTTCCTCATGTGGGATATAAATGAATTAATGTTATTTCTGCAAGTATAAATTCTGATACAGAATAGGAATGAGAAAATACATATTCAGCAAAAAGAAAGGATATGTTAGCATGAGACGTGAATACAGAACAATGGTGGATATATGGGCAAACAGGAAAGCATCTGTTTCCCCCTTACACGGGGACACAGGAACAAACCCTAATCAAAGAGGTCAAAGTGGCCTCTGGATGGAAATAGATGCTGATAGAAGAAAAGATATACCTAATCAATAATCTATAATAGACTGACGTCAAACACCCTTATGGGAGTCAGAGATAAGAGTTTGTCACGGACAAAACAGGATAAACAGAAGTTGTGGGATAAGTCTTAAGGAAATGAGTGACGTAAGCGAAGCAGGGAACAGACAATGGAATAAGGAAAACATATGGTATAAATTGCGAGGGTTTTTTGGATATAGTGTGCATTTTGTAATTACCTTACCTGGTAATTAGACAAAGCACCCACCTATAGGTGTATAAATAAAAAAGAAGCTGTTATTCAGGTATTCGTCTCGGACTGAAATTATTAAAGTGAGTGAGCTTTTGTTTCTCACAATTGGGGGCTCGTGTCCGGGATTTTCTTCCATCACCGGGGGGAGTGGCTGGCCTTGGACACTGGGAAGACGCGTCCCGTTCCCCATTGAGGAACGGTCTCGTGTCCCGGTTTGGTCTGCTCCCTTGGGTGACTGATGTGAATCCTATAAGAGAGACATCTGAATCAGACAGTGATAGGAGCTCGATAGAAGATACGGTGACAAAAGGGGCCAGGCAACTCTGTGCACAGACCAAGGTAAGAAAATTGACTTTTAAGTATTGCCTTGGTGGCCGGGAAAAGAGGAATTTACTCGCTGGGGGACTAGCGAGGGCCCCGGGAAAATGGGGGGTAGGCAGAGTAGCTGTCACGGAGTAAGGGATGAAAAAGTCCCTGGTAACATTCCTCCTGAAAGTCCGTTGGGGAGGATGTTGCGGGATTGGACAAGTAATAGTTGTACAAGGGCAAAAGATAAAAAGAAAATGATTAAATATTGTTGTTTAGTATGGACCAAAGAACCAATCCTTCGTCCGGCTGTCTTCTGGCCAAAGTATGGCTCGGACGAGAATTGGGTCTGTCAGTATTTAGGGTTGTATGTGAATGGAAAACAACCTTTTAGTCAAGAGGAGGCGGATTATGCATCCTGTTGGAAGGGCAGTTTGGGAATGATGTTAAAAAAGACAAAGGATTCCCCCTCTGCCCCACCCAGTCCCTGGGATCCTCTTAACTGTTTGCCCCCCCCGTACCATAAAATCAGGTTAGGTGAACAAGGGGAAGGAGGACAGACAGACAGACAGGGAACAGATGATTCACAAGAGGAGGACGAAGGGACAGGGGCTGGGGATGTTGTTGTTCCTGACTCTCAATTCTCAGCAAAAGAAAGGGAAGCTACAGTAGATGTAGAGGAGGCCTCCGGAGAATCTAAATCAAAGTCTAAGGGGGGAAAACAAAAGAAAAAGGGGAAAAACGTAATGACTTATCCCCTTCGGGAGGTACCCATAGGGGACAAAGAGGTTGGGTTTGTGAGTGCCCCCCTCACCAGTGGGGAGGTCAGAACATTTAAAAAGGAAATGAAGGTCCTGGTTGAGGATCCGGTGGGGTTGTCTGAACAAATTGATCAATTTTTGGGGCCCAGTCTGTATACCTGGGCTGAATTAATGTCTATTTTGAATATACTATTTACTGGGGAGGAGAGGGGACTTATACGAGGAGCTGCCATTAAAATATGGGACAGGGAACACCCGATTGGAGATGGGGATGCTGGACAGGGAGAGGTGAAGTTTCCCCTCAGAGACCCCCAGTGGGAAAACCAAAACCCGGAGCATAGAGAAGAAATGAGGGAATTGAAAGACCTGATTCTAAAAGGAATAAGGGAGGCAGTTCCGAAGTCACAGAATTTGATTAAAGCCTTTGAAATTAGACAGGAGAAAGATGAGACTCCCTCAGCTTTCTTGCAAAGATTAAGGGACTCAATGCGGAAATATTCTGGAATGAACCCTGAGGACCCAGTGGCACAGGGTCTGTTGAAAGTATATTTTGTGACAAAAGCATGGCCAGACATACAGAGAAAGATACAGAAGATAGAAGGATGGAGCGAAAAACCATTAGATGAATTGTTGAGAGAGGCACAGAAAGTGTTTGTAAAGAGGGAGGATGAGAGACAAAAACAGAAGGCGAAAATGATGGTAGCTACGGTTGATGAGGTAATTAAGAGGAGAATGGAACCAATAGTGAGCAACCGGAGCGGCAGGAGGCAGCATGTAGGACAGAGAGGGAGAGGGAGAGGGAGAGGACAAGGGGGAACATTTGATAGAGGGTTTGAGCGAGAGGGGCAGAGATGGAAGTCGCTACAGGCAGGATGCTATTATTGTGGAAAGATAGGGCATTTTAAGCGGGAGTGTCCTGATCTACAAAGGGAAGAAAGGGCAATTCCGCTTATGAATTATGATGAAGAATAGGGGTGTCAGGGGTTCCTGCCCTCGGGGGCCCACCAGGAACCCTTGATAAACTTGAAGGTGGGACCCTGTAGGGAAGAGGTAGTCTTCCTAGTAGATACGGGGGCAGCACGGTCATCGCTAAATTTTAAACCAAAGAAAGTAGAAATGTTAACACGGTCAATTACTGTTTCGGGGGTGAAAGGGGAAGGATTTACTGTTCCACTATTTGAACCTATGACGATAGAAGGTCCTAAAGGTAGGGTTACAGGGGAACTGCTGTATATCCCTGATATAGGAAGTAACTTACTGGGGAGAGACCTAATTATCCTTTTAGGACTGGAGATTGAAATTCAGGAAAAAGAATTAGTTGTACAACTGGCAATATTGACAGAGGATGCAGAGAGAGAGATAGACCCTATAGTATGGGCTAGAGAAGGGAATCGTGGAAAACTACAGATCCCTCCCCTTTTAATAAATTTAAAACGGAAAGGGGACGTTGTCTGTGAACGACAATATCCTATTTCCATAGAAGGTAAACGGAGACTGCAGCCAGTAATTGAGGGACTGATTAGAGATGGACTGTTGGAACCATGTATGTCTCCTTATAATACCCCAATTCTACCAGTACGGAAATCTGATGGAACTTATCGATTGGTGCAGGATTTGAGAACATTAAATCGGATAGTACAGGTCAGGCACCCAGTGGTGCCAAACCCCTACACGTTATTAAGTAAGATCCCTCATGACCACAAATGGTTTAGTGTGATAGATTTAAAGGATGCCTTTTGGGCTTGTCCCTTGGTGGAGGAAAGTAGGAATTTGTTTGCCTTTGAATGGGAGGATCCCAAGACAGGGCGGAAACAGCAATACCGATGGACTGTGCTCCCCCAGGGGTTTACGGAATCCCCAAATTTATTTGGACAGAAGTTAGAACAAATATTGGAGAAATTTAGCAGCCCCAAGGGGACTACCCTGTTGCAGTATGTAGACGACCTCTTAGTATCAGGAATAAGAAGAGACAGAGTAGTAGAAGCCACTAACAAATTATTGAATTTCCTGGGCCAGCAGGGCCTGCGAGTATCTAAAAACAAACTACAATATGTGGAGCAAGAAGTAAAATACTTGGGACATTTAGTGAGTGAGGGTAAGCGAAAGATAAGCCCGGAGCGGATAGAGGGAATAGTGGGGATGCCACTGCCCAGCACTAAACAAGAGTTACGCAAATTTTTGGGTCTAACGGGATATTGCAGATTGTGGATAGATTCCTATGCTCAGAAGACTAGGAAATTATATCTCAAACTAATAGAGGAGGAGCCAGAACATCTAAATTGGAACGATGAGGAAAAAGAACTAGTCGAGAAACTCAAAAGAGATTTGATTTATGCCCCCCTGTTAGCCTTACCCTCCCTAGATAAACCCTTCCACCTCTTTGTCACCGTAGATAAGGGAGCGGCTTTAGGAGTATTAACCCAGCGGTGGGGAGGGATGAAACAGCCAGTAGCATATCTTTCAAAGCTATTGGATCCAGTATCCCGAGGGTGGCCTGCGTGTGTGCAGGCCGTGGCTGCCACTGCACTGTTGGTGGAGGAAAGCAGAAAGCTTACATTTGGGGGAGCCCTAATAGTAAGCACTCCACATCAAGTGAGAACAATCCTAAACCAAAAAGCTGGGCGATGGTTGACAGACTCGCGGATTTTGAAATATGAGGCAATACTGATAGAAAAGGATGATTTAGTGTTGGTCACCGACAATTGTTTAAATCCAGCTGCTTTTCTTTGGAAAGGGGAAGGAGACTCTCCTCAGAATCCAGGGCACGACTGCCTTGACATTATTGAATACCAAACTAAGGTCCGTATGGACCTGAGAGATGTTCCACTTCATGCAGGGGCTAGACTTTTTATAGACGGGTCATCCCGGGTGATTGAAGGGAAAAGGCATAATGGGTATGCAGTTGTTGATGGGACAAAAGGTAGCGTGGTGGAGGCAGGAAGGTTGCCAAATGGTGGTCAGCTCAGACCTGCGAACTCTATGCATTGGAGAGAGCCCTTAGGGCATTAGAAAATAAAGAGGGAACAGTATACACTGATTCTAAATATGCATTTGGTGTTGTGCACACGTTCGGAAAGATATGGCAGGAAAGAGGATTGATCAATAGCCGGGGGAAGGAATTAGTTCATGAAGAATTGATTAAACGGGTCTTGGAATCTTTATTACTCCCCAAGAGATAGCCGTAGTGCACGTAAATGGTCATCAGAAAGGAAATGAACCAGAGGTTAGGGGAAATAGATTAGCTGATGAAGTGGCTAGGGAAGCCGCCCTGAACCCACAAGAAGTGGTGATTCATTCCCTAATACCTACTGTCCCAGGTCCTAGGGAAGCTCCTATATTTACTGAAAAAGAAGAAAAAGAATTGAGAGATTTAGGGGCTACAAAAACAGCAGACGGGCATTGGAAGTTACCTGATGGAAGGGAAATGTTAAACAAAATGACGATGCGGGAGATTATGGCTATCCTACACCAAGGCAGTCACTGGGGAGTACAAGCAATGTGTGATTTAGTTCTTAGGGAATATGGATGTAAAGGAATATATACCATTGCTAAACAAATATGTGAGGCATGTGTAATATGCAGAAAGGTAAATAAAAAAGTTCTGAGAAAACAGGCCCAGGGAGGAAGAGACCCAGGATTGAGACCCTTCCAGAGTATACAAGTAGATTATACTGAACTGCCTAGAGTAGGAAGACTAAAATATATGTTGGTCATAGTAGATCATTTATCTGGTTGGGTTGAGGCATGCCCCCTAGCTACCGCCACTGCAAATGGGGTGTCTAAAACAATATTAGAGCACGTAATTCCCCGATATGGGCTAGTGAACCGTATAAATTCCGACCAAGGAACTCATTTTACCTCTAAAGTGTTACAGGGGGTAATGAAGGGGTTGGGGATTTCCTGGGAGTTCCATACTCCATGGCATCCACCATCATCAGGAAGAGTCGAGAGAATGATCCAAACACTCAAACGACAGCTCTCTAAATTGATCATAGAAACCAGACTCCCTTGGACCAAATGTTTACCTATAGCTCTCTTGCGAGTACGAACAGCCCCGAGGAAAGATTTGGGACTATCCCCCTATGAAATTTTATTTGGATTACCTGATTTGGGAACGCAGGGAGAATTGCCAATTCCTGAAACTAAAGATTTGTTTTTAAAGAAGTATATACTGGGCTTGTCCTCCTCTTTATCTTTCCTCAGAAAACAGGGTCTATTGGCACAGACTCCGCCCCTTGAATTTGCTGTTCATCCCATCCGGCCAGGAGATTGGGTCTTAATAAAATCATGGACAGAGACTAAGCTGCAGCCAGACTGGGAAGGGCCGTATCAGGCTCTTTTGACTACCGAAACGGCAATAAGGACGGCGGAAAAAGGCTGGACTCATTACACTCGGATCAAAGGGCCAGTGGACCCTCCAGTTGAGGAAGAAGTCTGGACAGCCGAATCAACGCAAGACCCGCTGAAACTCAGACTAAAGAGACTTTGAGTAACTGACTATACAGTGGCGACGCAAGCGCGGGATTATTTCTGTAAGATTGTATATTAAGCCTTTTTGTGTTTTAGCATAGTGATTAGAATACTGGGAATGCTTAGAGTTATGATGCTAGTCCTCTTCGTATTAGGATTTTGTCAAATATCATTTTCATATGTATTATTAATGGTTCCTGAGTCTGATAATCCACAAGTAATAGACACTGATGTATGTAGCTTAGTCAATTGTGGGAATGTAGCTAATCAGAGACAATACCGCAACTCAGAGATACATCTTATGTCCTATGGGGATGGCCTCGGGGATGGTACCTGGTATAATGGTCTTGTCACAATACACCGGGCCCCCTTCCGACCAGCACGCGATTGTCCCAATAAAAAGTGTAACCCCATATATTTAACGATAAGGAAAACCACATGGCACGAAGCAGTTTTGGGAGGTGGCACTTATGAGATACAATTAAATGAAACATTTGGGATTGAAATGAAAGCAAATGGGAAGGAGTTTGTGGGCTGTTGTTTTCGAATTAGCGTAGGACAGGGAAAACGGGTAGAATTACTGGGTAATGAGATACAACCTTTCACCCCTCCCGATGATCCTAAAGTAGTAAAAATTATAGAGGTAAAGGATTTGAAACAGACCATCGAGATAGAGACTGGGTACGGGGATGCAAATGCCTGGGTTGAATGGGTAAAGTATACTGTAAAAAGTCTGAACAAGAGCAATTGCTATGCATGTGCCTCCGGTCGGCCAGTGGCCCAGGTGGTTCCCTTTCCGCTCGGGTGGAAGCGAGACAGGAAGGGCATGAAATGTATGATAGCCCTGTACCAGGATGAGACTGCATGGAGTGATAGGAATTGTACCTCCCTATCTCTGATGTTCCCTCCCTTGGAGGAGAAAGATGCAAAAGTTCCCCCCACATTTTCCGCCGCAGTTGGAAATCACACGTCATGTGTGCACAGGCGAGGTACGAGTCGGTCGAGAGATTTGGGGGAGCTGAAATTATGTACAGAGATTAAGAATGTTACCGAAACAGAGAAGGGAGGGAACTACTCAGCATTAAAGGTTCCCCGAGCGGATCTGTGGTGGTACTGTGGAGGAAAAATATTGAGACCCACCCTACCTCCGGATTGGAAAGGGATATGCGCAATTGTACAATTGGCAATTCCATTTACCTTGGCATTTGAGAAGGAAAAGATAGTAGGGAAAAAGGGAAGGGGTAAGAGATTACTGTTAGATACTTCTTTTGATGACAGGATTTATCTTGATTCGGTAGGAGTCCCTAGGGGAGTGCCTGAATTCAAAGCTCGTAACCAGATTGCAGCAGGCTTTGAGTCAGCTCTCTTTTGGTGGGTAACAATTAATAAAAATGTAGATTGGATAAATTACATTTGATATAATCAACAGCGATTTATAAATTATACAAGAGAGGCGGTTAAAGGAATATCAGAACAGCTTGATGCGACGAGTAGGATGGCATGGGAAAATAGAATAGCCCTTGATATGATTTTAGCAGAGAAAGGGGGTGTATGTGTGATGTTAGGAGGAAGCTGTTGTACCTTTATTCCTAATAACACTGCACCTGATGGTTCAATTACTCGGGCCTTATGGGGATTGACTACCTTAGCAGAGAAACTGGCTGAGAATTCAGGAGTAGACACATCTCTCACAGGGTGGCTTGAATCCTGGTTTGGAAAATGGAAGGGGGTGGTGGTTTCTATCCTTACTTCCCTGATAGTAGTAGTCGGGGTATTGGTGGCCATTGGCTGTTGTGTCATACCCTGTATACGAGGGCTCACCCAGAGGCTGATTGAAACAGCCTTGATGAAACGAATGCCCCTGAGGGGAAATTTGACAGAGGAACTTTATCAACTAAATAATAAGGAGATGAGTGAGACTAAGATGGATGAAATCTCTGAAATGATGCTTGCGAATTTTGGGAACAATGTTTAAAAAAAAGGAGACAAAAATGCAGAAGATAACAGATAGTAATGAAAAGAAAAAGGGGAAATTGTGGGATATAAATGAATTAATGTTATTTCTGCAAGTATAAATTCTGATACAGAATAGGAATGAGAAAATACATATTCAGCAAAAAGAAAGGATATGTTAGCATGAGACGTGAATACAGAACAATGGTGGATATATGGGCAAACAGGAAAGCATCTGTTTCCCCTACTCAAGACACAGGAACTAACCCTAATCAAAGAGGTCAAAGTGGCCTCTGGATGGAAATAGATGCTGATAGAAGAAAAGATATGCCTAATCAATAATCTACAATAGACTGACGTCAAACACCCTTATGGGAGTCAGAGATAAGAGTTTGTCACGGACAAAACAGGATAAACAGAAGTTGTGGGATAAGTCTTAAGGAAATCTGTGACGTAAGCGAAGCAGGGAACAGACAATGGAATAAGGAAAACATATGGTATAAATTGCGAGGGTTTTTTGGATATAGTGTGCATTTTGTAATTACCTTACCTGGTAATTAGACAAAGCACCCACCTATAGGTGTATAAATAAAAAAGAAGCTGTTATTCAGATATTCGTCTCGGACTGAAATTATTAAAGTGAGTGAGCTTTTGTTTCTCACACTCATTTCCCCTTCCCCCACCTTACCCCAGTTCTAATCTTCCAGCTCAGCACTGTCCCATGACCTATCCTACCTCACTTCCCACCTATCCACTCCACCCTCCTCTCTGACCTATCACCTCCATCCCCACCCCCACTCACCTATTGTTCTCTTTTCTACCTTCTCCCCACCCCCTCTCTCATTTATCTCTCCACACACTGGAGGCTCCCTGCCTCTATTCCTGATGAAGGGCTTTTGCCCGAAACGTCGATTCTCCTGCTCCTCGGATGCTGCCTGACCTGCTGTGCTTTCCCAGCACCACTCTGATCTAAACTCTGGTTCCCAGCATCTGCAGGCCTCACTTCTGCCCATGGAAGAATCCATCCGGTTTCAGCCAATTTATTGCTGCTACTGAGACCTAAACTAGCGTGGCAAATATATAATAGTTGCTAATTAATCCAATGGGGAATTCAGGAGAAATATCTCACCCAGCGAGTAGTTAGAATGTGCACTTTAGAAGCAGCAGCTGAGGGATAGATACTTTTAAAGGAAATGAGATAAGTACATGAGAGAGAAAGGAATAAAAATGATAAAACGGGGTGAGGCAATCTCATAAGGAACATAAACACAGGCAGTTTTAAAATGATACTTCCCATTCGGCTTTTCTTCATTGCATATTTTTTGAGCTGACAGCTTGCAGTAATTCTTTTGCCGTCATATTTAAGATGAATTGATAGCGTGTGAAAAAAATAAACCCCGTGCCGCATTTTAATGCAGCTCCAGGCTGTCGAAGCTGACTGCAGCCTGTCACGTCTCCCACGGAGACGGTGGGGTGGATCCATCAGGATTGGAACACCATGAGAGGTCGCCCAGTCAAGGAAATCAAATAAACCCCGAGGTACAACCACATGGAATCCACTGAAACCTGGGTCCTCATTCCCAACCGATCAAGGGTGGCTGGAGGATCAGTGGGTAGCAAACGCCAGCTAAAACACAGATTACTCCCAATGCCAAAATGGCTGACAAAATGGCCGCCGGCACAGACACAGGCCTCGGGGGCCGCCTCTGTGCTGACATTCACTGCCGTCTCTGCCGACAATAATGTCAGCTCCAGTGTATGCCCAGACCACTTTACGTTGCTGCAGTTGGAAGAGATGACCAGTTCTCCCTTACTCGTCACTTCTCACACTTCAGTCTGGCTCCTGGTGCCTCCTCAGTCCAGGGGAGAAGTGGCTGCTCAGCTGGGAGGGACGCCCTGACTATCCCAGGAACCCTTGGTGGGGGATAGGGGGGTGGGGGTGGTGGAGAGGGTTGGATGATATCTGATCAGGAGCAGGGTGTAGAATCTCCACCCAATTATGTCATCAGCTCCGCCTTCGCGACTAGCAGCTGCTGCTATCGCTCCTTCTCTGTGCAGTGACGGTCTCGTGACAACGTGGGGTTTCTGTGGCGGGACATTTACTGCCCCGCCTTTCCTGATAAACACCACCATATCCTGACAAACAAGGTCCCGGCCTTGGCAGAACTGGCCTAATGGAAAACCCTGGGGTATGAAGTTTATCAGGCAGTGAGGCCTAACAGCAGGCTGTACCAAGGACGCAAGATTGTTCTCTTTAAACATTGGAGCCTTCCAGTGTGTTTGGTTAGATGTCAGCCTCCACATTGACATGTTTTACAATGATAGTGGAGGTGACATGCTGTGGGGACAATATGCCACTGAGTGACTCATTATGGTCAACAGTTCTGATTTCATTGAGAAGCAAAGGCCTAAACTGGCCCAAATCCCGCCCCCTTCCCATTGGTTACAGCTCAGTCTGCACTGTATTCACTAAACTGACAATAGGATGCTCCATCTTAGTGTCCCCTTGATAGGAAAGGAAAGGAATTGGAGTTTTCCATCCCTAATCAGCATGGTGTGCAGCTACTTGCAAACCCGGGCCTACTCGTGGTCACCAGATTGCTTTACGACAAAGTGCACAATACTCAAGCGAGTATCCCTAAATGAGGGACCAAGGGATGAAATGGAGATTTATTCTGAGTAAGTCTCAGTCACGTCAGGTTTTTTGGAGGGTTTTGTTTTGAAACCAAGGAGCCTATTGGGTTTTCTCATCTCATTAATTACTTTTTTTTTAGATTAGATTAGATTACTTTTTTTTAGATTAGATTACCTACAGTGTGGAAACAGGCCCTTCGGCCCAACAAGTCCACACTGACCAGCCGAAGCGCAACCCACCCAGACCCATTCCCCTAACACTACGGACAATTTAGCATGGCCAATTCACCTGACCTGCACATCTTTGGACTGTGGGAGAAAACCGGAGCACCCGGAGGAAACCCACACAGACACAAGGAGAATGTGCAAACTCCACACAGTCAGTCGCCTGAGGCGGGAATTGAACCCGGGTCTCTGGCACTGTGAGGCAGCAGTGCTGACCACCGTGGCCCAGGGCTTTCCTCCCGCACGATTTCCACCTCATGCCTCTGCACAACTCTCCTAGAATGATTCACCACTCACTCAATATCTTGGAACACCTTGAACTGTACAGAGCAGCATTGTCAGTCTGGAGATGTCCCACATGGTTCCTGGCGTCACCCCCTGGACATGCATGAGAAGGGAGAGTTAATGCCTCACTTTGTGGGCAGCGACCTGCAGCTGGGACCTCCTCCTCCTCCCTCAGGCCCAGCAATGGGGGTCACAATACCAGCCTGTGCCAGCTGTTTCGAGTTTGCCACCCGAGCCAGTGCAGTCTCAGCTGTCTGGTGGAATACCCAGACCTGGAGGTAGAAGGTTAATGACCTTCTCTTCTGCTCTGGTAAAGTCCATCGTCTTCCCTCCAATGGCTCACCTTTGGGCTATCTCTGCTACTGGATCTGCCTCCCACTGGGGCTCACACTATACCACTCTCACTTCTGCCTGCAGCATCTTCTTTCCTTAACTCCAAAACCACTAACCCTTTCTGCCACCCAGGCTCGCTCACACCTCCCCACTGCACTGATAGTAATAACTGTACCACCCAATGTCAATACCTGCCTCGTTCTTACTCCAGGGAAATGAAACACTGCCCCCAATAGGACAGCAAGTGTAAAGACAGGTGCTGGGCTGCCTCATCCCATAATTAGACAGACTGCTGAGTCTGGCCAGCCAGAGGGCCTGACCAACCATGCCCGGGCCTCTGGGCTGGTATTGGAAGCTGCCCTTGACCTTCCGGTTGGGAAGCCCCTGAGCTAAGGTTAGAACATAGAAGAATACAGCGCAGTACAGGCCCTCCGGCCCTCGATGTTGCGCCGATCCAAGCCCACCTAACCTACACTAGCCCACTATCCTCCATATGCCTATCCAATGCCCGCTTAAATGCCCATAATGAGGGAGAGTCCACCACTGCTACTGGCAGGGCATTCCATGAACTCACGACTCGCTGAGTAAAGAACCTACCCCTAACATCTGTCCTATACCTACCCCCCCTTAATTTAAAGCTATGCCCCCTTGTAATAGCTGACTCCATACGTGGAAAAAGATTCTCACTGTCGACCCTATCTAAACCCCTAATCATCTTGTACACCTCTATCAAGTCACCCCTAAACCTTCTTTTCTCCAATGAAAACAACCCCAAGTGCCTCAGCCTTTCCTCATACGATCTTTCTACCATACCAGGCAACATCCTGGTAAACCTCCTCTGCACCCGTTCCAGTGCCTCCACATCCTTCCTATAGTATGGCGACCAAAACTGCACACAATACTCCAGATGCGGCCGCACCAGAGTCTTATACAACTGCAACATGACCTCAGTACTCCGGAACTCAATTCCTCTACCAATAAAAGCCAGTACGCCATATGCCTTCTTCACCGCACTATTTACCTGGGTGGCAACTTTCAAAGATTTGTGTACATGGACACCAAGATCCCTCTGCTCATCCACACTACCAAGTATCCGACCATTAGCCCAGTACCCCATCTTTTTATTACTCTTACCAAAGTGAATCACCTCACACTTAGCTACATTGAACTCCATTTGCCACCTTTCTGCCCAGTTCTGCAGCTTATCTATATCCCGCTGTAACCTGCCACATCCTTCCTCACTGTCTACAACTCCTCCGATTTTCGTATCATCCGCAAACTTACTCACCCAACCTTCTAACCCCTCCTCCAGGTCATTTATAAAAATGACAAACAACAATGGTCCCAAAACAGATCCTTGCGGAACACCGCTAGTGACGGCACTCCAAGATGAACCTTTGCCATCAACTACTACCCTCTGTCTTCTTCCAGCCAGCCAACTCCTAATCCAAACCTCCAACTCACCCTCAATGCGATACCTCCGTATTTTTTGCAGTAGTCTACCATGGGGAACCTTATCAAACGCCTTCCTAAAATCCATATACACCACATCTACTGCTTTCCCCTCATCCACCTCCTTAGTCACCTTCTCAAAGAATTCAATAAGGTTTGTGAGGCACGACCTGCCCTTCACAAAACCATGCTGACTATCCTTGATCACATTATTCCTATCCAGATGTTCAGAAATCCTATCCCTTACAATTCTCTCTAAGATTTTGCCCACAACAGAAGTGAGACTCACCGGTCTATAGTTACTAGGGTTATTCCTACTCCCCTTCTTGAACAAGGGAACCACATTTGCTAGCCTCCAATATTCTGGCACTACTCCTGTAGACAACGAGGACATAAAAATCAAGGCCAATGGCTCTGCAATCTCTTCCCTTGCTTCCCAGAGAATCCTAGGATAAATGCCATCAGGCCCAGGGGACTTATCTATTTTCACCCTTTCCAGAATTTCCAACACCTCTTCTCTACATACCTCAAAGCCATCCATTCTACTTAATTGTGACTCAGTACTCACATTGACAACAATGTCCTGTTCCTGATTGAATACTGACGAAAAGTATTCATTCAGTGTCTCCCAATCTCTTCAGCCTCCACACACAACTTCCCACTACTATCCTTGACTGGACCTATTCCTACCCTAGTCATTCTTTTATTCCTGACATACCTATAGAAGGCCTTAGGGTTTTCCCTAATCCTACCAACTAAGGACCTTTCATGTCCCCTCCTTGCTGCTCTTAGCTCTCTCTTCAGGTCCTTCCTGGCTACCTTATAACTCTCAATCGCCCCAATTGAACCTTCACACCTCATCTTTACATAGGCCGCCCTCTTCCATTTAACAAGGGATTCCAATTCCTTATTAAACCACGGCTCCCTCACACGACCCTTTCCTCCCTGCCTGACGGGCACATACTTATCAAGGACACTCAATAGTTGCTCCTTGAACAAGCTCCACATATCAATTACACCCTTGCCTTGAAGCTTACTTTTCCAGGCCACACATCCTAAGTCATGCCTCACAGCATCATAATTTCCCTGCCCCCATCTATAACTCTTGCCCTGTAGTGCACACTTATCCCTCTCCATCACTAGAGTAAAGGTCACCGAATTGTGGTCACTGTCCCCAAAGTGCTCACCTACCTCTAATTCTAACACCTGGCCTGGTTCATTACCCAGAACCAAATCCAGTATGGCCTCACCTCTTGTTGGCCTATCTACATATTGTGTCAGGAAACCCTCCTGTACACATTGGACAAATACTGACCCATCTAACGAACTTGAGCTACAGCTTTCCCAATTAATATCAGGAAAGTTAAAGTCCCCCGTAACAACCACCCTATTACTTTCACTCTTCTCTTGAATCATCCTCGCAAGCCTTTCTTCTACGTTTCTAGGACTATTAGGAGGCCTGTAAAAAACTCCTAACAGGGTGAGCTCACCTTTCCTATTCCTAACCTCAGCCCAAACTACCTCAGATGGCGAGTTTTCATCCATCGTCCTTTCCACCGCTGTAATACGATCTTTGACAAGCAATGCCACACCTCCCCCTCTTTTACCCCCACCTCTGACCCTACTAAAACATTTAAACCCTGGAACCTGCAACAGCTAATCCTGTCCCTGTTCTACCCATGTCTCCGTAATAGCCACAACATCGAAATCCCACATACCAACCCACGCTGCAAGTTCACCTACCTTATTTTGTATACTTCTTGCATTGAAGTATACACACTTCAAACCACTTTCCTGTTTACAGGCACCCTCCTTTGAAATTGATGCCATGTTCCTAACCTCCCTACACTCCAGGTCCTGCACCCTAAAGCTACAGTCTGGGTTCCCATGGGTTGTCTCGCTCGGCTTGAATGTGGCCTGATGACAATGAGAACAGGCTTCCTGTCTGGGCTAATGGGCGAGGTAAGGCAACAGTGACATGAGCCTGGCATTTCAGGAGAAAGTGTAAAATAAGGGCAAGGCAATGGAATTGGAATGCGGAAACATCCTGTAAAGCGATGGGAGATAGACCATGAGGGTTCCTAGAGGCTGGCGAATGTCAGGTGCCAATGTCCATGGATGTGGGATGCTATGTGACCGGTAGCCATGCAGCACGCTCCTGAGATGTTGGTGCCTGGTGACCAGTCCTTTGGTGTACAAGGTGGGCTGAAGTCTCTGGGTACCCGCTCTGATCTCCACGCTGGGAATTCTCAACCCGACTGCATTCACTCAGATAGGAGACTGAATGCTAATGTGGCCTTACTCAGGCTTTTGCCACGCAATAACCCCGCGCTTCACTGGCAACTCACTGCTCTCCCATGATAGAGTCTCATCACAGTTCAGCAAATGTATAAAAGATGCAATAAATTACACCTGATCGAGAGATGCCTCCCTGTACTTCTCACTTGATTCAGACACAAGTCTAACATTATTCAAGTCTGTATACAATCCCACCTAATAACATCACGGGATGCTAGAGGAGAACATAAAATCTTGAGAACAGTCTAAATTCTTCATGGACTGTCTGTTTAATACAGCATTAGATATAGAACTTGATTGTTGAATTGGGAAGACTATGATTCTTTGTAATATACACAAGATCAGATATGTACATGACAGTAGGTCACCGTAATATTCACTGATAGAACATGTAATTCATCAATCAGATACAAAGACCCGTTGTTCAATTATGGTACACAGCACCTTCTACTCCTCATAATACAGAGATTTATTTTGTCCTCATTTGAAATACAGGCTCTGCTATTTACACAATCTCTGTATTTCCTGTAATATACACAGAACATTCAGTATTCATGTCTTGACAGACTGGTTTTCTAATATTGTCTGCACTCTGATAATCTAATCACCCCGGGTACAGACTCGGCAAGTCTTCCAAATTAAACGTCTGATACAGATATACTGCGTGCAGGCTTCAATATTTGATTTTATATTGGAGATAATTTTATCCTAATCCTGACCTTTTTACACCTTGCTCAATTTTCTTTCCATTAGAACAGCCCAAATTGAGTCAGTCTTCTGTGAGATAAAGATCGCTCCCACGCGATGTCTGAGATCTGTTTATATCCAGAGATATCCAATTCATGGAGAGTCCAACTTTTCTTCAGAAATCTTAGGATTGATCTTAGTCCACTGCTGCCCAATTAATCACTCCAGGGAAGAAGAGAGTGGGATGTGTTTACCTTTTCAATGTCCAAGAAGAGATGGGGGTGAGTGAGAATGTCTCAGGGGTGACTGTGAGGATATCAACCTCATCATTGGCATGGGTTCAGCTTTACCTTCATGGAAATGGTCTTGATGTCTTTTCAGGTTCATGGTGCGTTTCTCTCACAGATCCAGCTGCTTCGATTTATACCCAGCTACGCATTCTAGTTTTGACTGTGGGTGGGAATCATTGATGTTCCCCCCAGTGTCCCGAGCACCTCATTTATGTCTCGTTGTGTAATGCACAGCAATGGGCACAGCCTGTGAAAAAGCCCTGACTAATGAGCTAAGCAAAGTGAGGGTATCATTAGCTTTGCGCTACTGATAGGAGACATCGCCCCCTAAGTGCCTGAGGTGGAGACCGATGGAGGAAGTTAAGAATCACACAACACCAGGTTGTAGTCCAACAGGTTTATTTGGAAGCACACTAGCTTTGCATGGAGGAGGCAGGTGAACCTGGAGGAAGGCCAGTGGCTCTGAAGTGGCATATCAGTGTGTCCTGGGCATGCTCCAGATACACTAGATCACTTCCCAAGATTGGGCAGAGTATCGCCCCAGAGGTAACAATGAAATCTAGTCTCACAAAAAGGACAATGTGGGCAAATCCAGAAGGAAGGACTCTGACATTGCACTGACAGTTCGGAGATTTATTCTGAATATGTCTCAGTCACATCGAGCTTTTTGGAGACTTTTGGTTTAAAACCAAGGAACCTTATGGGTTTTCTCACCTCATTAATTACTTTAGCCCATCCCAGGGCTTTCCTCCCTCACGATTTCCACCCCATCCCACTGCACACCGCTCCTGGAATGATTCACCACTCACTGAATATTCAGTTGTTGACCGGAACACCTCAGACTACACAGGGAAGCGCTGTCGGTCTGGAGATGCCCCACGTGGGTTGTGGCGTTAGCCCCAGAGCAGTAAAAGGAGATGGAACAAAGAGCACCTTCGGCACTGCCCTCATCTTGTATTGCTTTCGATCTGTTTGAGGGCGTGCAATTCACTCTGAGGCTGCCAGTCTGCTTGATCATTTTAATGTGACTACTCATAAATTAATTTTGATAACCCGAGAATAATTCTTAGGCTGATTCATTGAGAAATATCGGTTGCAACTTTCAAATCTCTTCTCGCGCACACTTGCCATTCTTGTGTTATCTGTTTCCTGGCTGATACTACCAGGAATACTGATTGAAAAATCACACAACACCAGGTTATAGACCAACAGGTTTATTTGGAAGCACTAGCTTTCGGAGCGCCGCTCCTTCATCAGGTGGTTGTTGGACTATAACCTGGTGTTGTGTGGTTTTTAACCTTGTACACCCCAGTCCAACACCGGCACTCCAGATCAGGAATACTGATGGTCCCGCTCATCTTAACCAGACCTGTGAAAGGGAACCCTCTATCGGAGGTTATTTTCCTCATCAAAAACAGGGCCATTTTGTGAAGACTAGAAGAGTCTGCTCAATACAACGCTGAGGGCTTCATCTCCAAGTTGATGCTTTAATTCAGTCAGGAGGCTCTGAGGCCTGGAGTGGAGATACGGAGTATCCTCGATTATCTGGCATTTGATTATCCAAATTTCAGATGACCGGACAAGATTGTAAGGTCCTGATGATTGGCTAGACATTGTTATCTGGCGCTCGATTAGCCAAGCATTCGATTGTCCGAACAGCACACTCCCCACCCGTGTCATTCGGATAATCGAGGTATATTGCTTTGGAGCACTGATATAAATTCTGTGTCTTACAATTGTGTCCTCCAAAACCACCTGATGAAGGAGGGGCGCTTCGAAAGCGAGTGCTTCCAATTAAACCTGTTGGACTACAACCTGGTGTTGTGTGATTTTTAACTTTGCTTTGAAGGGGGAGACAGAGATGATGCTCTGAATTTTATGGTGTTTGTGGCTAAGTCCGAGCTACATCGAGATTTTCGGACGTTCCTTCACCACAAGGCCCAAGTAACCTCCCTCACCCTATCTTACCAAACTCGCCCATCTCAGCCCATGGCATCTCTCACTCCCCACAAGGACCAGCAGTGGGAGCCACAATACCAGCTCATGCCAGTCTGCTCCGAGTTTGCCACCCAGGACTCAGCCATCTGGAGGAATGCACGGCACTGTGGGTAAAAGGCCAGTGTCCTTCTCCTCTCTGTCAGCGTAAGTGCCGCCATCTTCTCTCTGCTAGCTCACACTCACTCTGTCTCTGATACAAGAGCTTGTCCTTTGCATTCATGTACGCACATTGCGCTTGCTTCAACTGAACACAATAGGTAACGGCTTTTCATTTCCCAGAATCAGAATCGACATTCTTGATTTAAAATTAAACACAGCTTGGCAGTTAATTGTCAGCTATCATTTAGCTGGTGTATTCTACATAGCAACACATTCAGACTCCTCTCCCAGTCAATCAGCATCCTCCTCTCAAACAGCATATATGCTGTTTTCCTTTTTACTTTGATATCCTTGTGAATTTTCCTAGTGTGTTCCAGATGAAAACCTTCAACAAAATGAGTCTTTTAATCAGCAATTCTCAGATTTCCCACCGCCACCTGACACTTTTAAGATAAAGAAGGAGGTGCTCACAGAAGCATGCCTTTCCCGTAGAAGAACTGAGGAACCTACTCAATTCTTATGAGGTCAACGACTTTGAAATTGCTACAGCAACTCGCTTATCTTGGTCCCACAAAGGTGGATCGAGGATAAGCTTCAGAACAGCAGCAGCAGCAATGGGCAAAATGGCTGTATGTTCCTGCACTGCCATTCAATAGAATCACACTGGGTCTCCAATCTCAGTTCAACGGTGGCTCAGCGGTTAGCACTGCTGCCTCACAGCGCCAGGGACCCGGATTTGATACCAGCCTCGGGCGCCGTCTGTGCGTAGTTTGCACATTTTCCCTGTGTCTGTGTGGGTTTCCTCCGGGTGCTCCGGTTTCCTCCCACAGGCCAAAGACGTGCAGGTCAGGTGGATTGGACATGCTAGATTGCTCATGGCCTCCAGGGATGTGTAACTTAGGTAGATTAGCCCTGGGAAATGCAGTTACAGGAAATAAGTTTGAGGGCGGGGGTTAAGTCTGGGTGGGATGCTCTTTGGAGGGTCGGTATGGACTTAATGGGCTGCATGGCCTGCTCCGCACTGTTGGGATTCTATGATTTGCCGACCTAGTCCCTGTACTAAATTAATTCCTATAGGGTCCAGAATTTACTAACCTCTTGACTTTGATATATTCAACAACAGACCATCCAAAGACCTTTGTGATACATTTGAATTGAAATGTTAAAACAAATGATCTTTCTGCAGTGCCACAGTCGATGTTACAGGTGTGGGAACATGATAACAATATACATTTTAGTGTAGACATAAAAGATAGCACTGCAATGGTATATGGTTTCTGATGAGTGACAGTGGAATGCCTATCTTACATAACCAACATGGAAGCATAGAAATCCAGGAAACAAGATGAATCTAGGCAATTTTCCCTTATTTCAACACCACAGTGAGCTCAGCCAGCTCGTCATAAAAGGAAGACAATTTGTGTATAAACAGCAGCAAATTATTAAATGTCTTGAACTGACTAAAAGTGAAAATTGAAACTCTTGCTGTAAATTGCCAGTGACATCCTCATCCTGTTAATGAATAGAAAAAGGATTGACTATTCGGCTGTTTGGTCATGGCTGATGTGAGTGTGGCCTCAACTTGAGGTTCCTTGTTCACCTCCACCCCCAAGTATCGACCTTTGCCTCCCTTGCTAGGCAAGACTCGAACTACCTCTGCGTGGAAAGTATTCAATGGCCCTGCCATCATTCTCTGAGGTGGAGAATTCCACAGAGCAACAGCACTCTGAGGGAAAAGTATTCTCCTCATCTCTCTTGATTCTATATTTCTGTGCTTGCCCATGGGTCAGGCAGTAATTCAGAGATTGGATTGTCAACCTTAAGTCACAGGAGCAGAAATTAGGCCATTCAGCCCATTGAGTCAGCTCTGCCACTCAATCATGGCTG
The DNA here is from genome assembly GCF_037043375.1 of Chiloscyllium plagiosum. Lineage (NCBI taxonomy): Eukaryota > Metazoa > Chordata > Chondrichthyes > Orectolobiformes > Hemiscylliidae > Chiloscyllium > Chiloscyllium plagiosum. The sequence goes on along the minus strand of NW_028270155.1, from coordinate 71,897,522 downwards.
ATAACTTTCTCAACCCCATTCTCCAACTTTCTCCCCATAACCCTTGATCCCCTTAACAATCAAGAACCTATCTATTTCCATCTTAAATGCACTCAATGACCTGGCCTCCACAGCCTTCTGTGGCAATTAACTCTATAGATTCACCACTCTCTGGCTAAAGACAGTTCTCCTTATTTCCGTTCTAAAAGGTCTTCCCTTCACTCTAAAGCTGTGTCCTTGGGTCCTAGTCTCTCCTACCATCAGAAATCCACTCTGTCCAGGCCAATCAGTATTCTGTATGTTTCAATTAGATTCCCCTCCCCCCCCCCATCCTTCTAAACTCCATCAAGTATAGATGGAATCCTCAAACGTTCCTCATACGTTAAGCTTTTCATTCATGGGACTGTTCCCGTGAACCTCCTCTGAACACACTCCAGGGTCAGTACATGCTTCCTGAGATATAGGAACCAAACTTGCACGCAACACTCCAGATGTGGTCTGACCTGGTCGTTCTGTCTTTTCATTTACCTTCTAACTGTTCGCGTTCCTTCATAACAATCTCCTTTCTAGTCCTATCAATGACAGTGGCGCCGACATGGGGATGATGGCAGCTGGATCCCTCCCCACTCCTGAGGTGACGTCCTTGACCCAGATAAAGCAAAGGCTAAACCTGCCTCATCTGCAGCCCTGCCCTGGTCTCAGAATTAACCTAGTCTGAGGGGCTGCGACTAGCCTCTCTATACCCCTTTGTGTCTAGGTATCTATACCCCTTTGTGATATGTTGCTGTCTCTACATCCTGGACTCCAACCCCGTAGCTCTGACTCAAATACATACACTGCTCCAGATCACCTTGGTGTCCGGCAGCTCCCACATACTGCAGCAGCAACACACCACCTGTTCTGCCAACACTATTATAAGTAGTAAATTAATTACTCCACAGCCCCTGCTCTTTACAATTTACTGCAACAATGTTTCTTTTTTATTAACAAAAATCACCAGCATCAAAATGATAATTAGTGAACTATTCTCAGGCTGATTACTTTCTTTCCATTTCCCTACTCCTGCAATCACATTTAACTCTCTCCCTTCAGAATTGAAAACAGGGATCACAATAGACTTTTTTTTGTTTTTGAGGGATTATCTTGAGATTTGCTACTTTTTGATTTGCTACTTTTTGTTCTTTCATTCATGAACTCATTTATTAAGAGATGCAATCATGTAGTAAACATACCTTTCACATTTGTATTGACACATACAATTTTTGGACTCACACAGAGACAGAATTGGAAGATTAGATCTATATCCTCAATAATTGCTAACTCTTCATTGCACTGAAAGTCACAGGACACAACGAGAGAGCCACGGTATTTGAATCAGCACAAGACAACAAGCATGAGTTATAAACTTTGATTTTTCAAAATAACTGACATACTCTTCGAAAAAAAAACAATCCATCAAACCAAACATACCTGCCTCATACTGGTGAGGTCATGACTATATATATGTAGCTTCCAATACATGCACATGTGACACACTCTAAGTCTAAATTAGAATTGTCAGTCAGGTTCATAGTATGGTGTATTATTATTGGAAGCTATGACAACACAGGACTCTGGTTTATAGGCAGAATGTCATGTACACACACTAGTGCTTGCTACAACTCAAAAAAATAGGTTATAGCCATTCACCAGTTTATCTCTTAGGGGAGCTCCCTGGCCAATCAGATACAACTTAACTGCTGCAAAGTTTAAACAAAGCCAGGCAGTGAACTGCTAATCATCACGAATTTGACCATTTTCTATGGCAGTGTGCCTGCTGATTCCAATCAGTTTGCCACCCTTACAGCGTAAATGTTGGTTTCCCTTTAAATTTGTTTTGTTTTATGGATTGCCTTGATGAGTGCATGATGGAAAGCTTTGACAAAAGATGCCTGTTTTCAGCGATCCTCAAGTTCTTTGCTATGAAACAGCAATTTGCACTTCTCTCCCCATACACAGTAGCAGGTCTGGTATGGGTGGGTGGGGAGACTGGTGCTGAATGAGGTGGCAAGATGCTGAAAAAGCGAGGGCCTGTCTGTTTGACTGAGATGTGACTATTGAGTCAAAGCTCCATGGCTTTGGAGGTGATGACCCCAGGATTTAAGCACATTTGAAATCTTGGCCCTCACTTTGCAAAGCCCTCAACCACATCATGTTACCCAGCTTTTAGGAACAATGTTGTGAAACTTGAAAGGATTCAGAAAAGATTTACAAGGATGTTGCCAGGGTTGGAGGGGTTGAGCTATAGGGAGAGGCTGAACAGGCTGGGGCTGTTTTGCTTGGAGCGTTGGAGGCCGAGAGGTAACCTTATCGAGGTTTATAAAATCATGAGGGGGATGGATAGGACATATAGTCAAAGTCTTTTCCCTGGGGTGGAGGAGTCCAGAACGAGAGGGCATAGGTTTAGGGTGAGAGGGGAAAGATTTAAAAGGGACCTAAGGGGTAACTTTTTCATGAGAGGGTGAGCTGCAGAGGAAGTGGTGGAGGCTGGTACAATTACAGCATTTAAAAAGCATTTGGATGAATAGGAAGGGTCGAGAGGGATATGGGTCAAATGCTGCCAAATGGGACTAGATCGGTTTAGGAAACCTGGTCAGCATGGACGAGTTGGCACCAAAGGATCTGTCTCCGTGCTGTCCAGCAGTATAACTCTATGAATCCCATGAATGTAATCTACCCTGACTATAACTCTCTGACTGCTTCTGGCAATCTCTAAAATTTGAACAAAGTCGACCGAGAATTTCCACAAAACGACCAAACAAATTCCAGTAGCTTTCTATTCGGTTTTATCAAAAGGACATTTGAACAAATCTGATAGAAATTTGTGCTGGAATTGGATGTACTGGGGAATCCGTTGGCCCTCTGGTTGGAAACAAATGACCAAATTGCGAATTGTTTATCTAAAACAAACTGCTGTGCTCTGTCAGTGACGACATTTTTAAACTGCTTATTTGTAAAGTTCATAGATATTGCTCCCCTCTTGAGATAGAGCGAGGCAATTGGATATGTTCAGGCTGAAGGTTATCACTGCATAAGAATGCAATGTCTGATAAGGTGTGGAGGACGCTGAGGCTGCCGTAGGTGGAGCAGGGATTGAACCCACGTTGTTGGCTTTATTCTCCATTGTTAGCTAACCAACTGAGTAACCTGACACCCTATAGCTCATTCATTATTGCAACAAAATTACAGGATCCAAGAGGCAAGACTGTGGTTTATTTTTGTCATAACCATTATCTCCCAAAGCATTGGGTTTACTATGAATTAGAATTAAACAGAAGCAAGATGCACAGGTACAGAGGTTTAATGGTGGAGGCTGGTACAATTACAACACCTACCAGGATCTTAGAGGCCTCTTGAAGAAAGTGAGGAGTGCAAATGCTGGAGATCAGAGTCAAACATTGTAGTGCTGGAAAAACACAGCAGGTCAGGCAGCATCCGAAGAGCAGGAGAGTCGACGTTTCGAGCATAAGCTCTTCATCAGGAATTGATTAGGCGAAAGTAGGTACTGCAGATGTTGGAGATTAGAGTCAAGATTAGAGTGGTGCTGGAAAAGCATTTTCCTGATGAAGGGCTTTTGCCCAAAACGTGCCTCACTCCTGATGAAGCTCTTTTGCCCAAAACGTCGATTTTCCTGCTCCTCTGATGCTGCCTGACCTGCTGTGCTTTTCCAGCACATCTCTAAGCTTAACTCATCAGTAATAGATGACAGGGATGGTCTGTCAACCTGGGAAGGCTCCCGTCAGTCTGACCTCATGGTCCTGCCATGGAGTCTGGTGGTGAGGGTGCTGTGGGGAGGGGAGCTGTCCCCAGGAGTAGGGCAGCGTCTTCAATTAAGCAGGCCCTTCAGTGCAGAAAGACTTTGGAGTAGGGTTTCTGGAAGTGCTCCCTAGTCACAGACATGGTAGCGCTGAGTTCAGAGCCAGTAATGGTTGCCCCTGGAGCTCTGACCGCATTTGTCCAACAATTGACATTGGATTTGTGGTCACCATTAGACCCTTAATTCCATAACTTTTCATTGAATTCAAATTCCATCATCTGCTGTGGTGGGATTCGAACCTGGGTCCCCGGAATATTACCTAAATCTCCGGATTAACAATCCAGCAATAATTTCACTTGGCCATTGCCTTCCCCTTATCTTGCCCCATTATCTCCTTATTATCGGGGGCAGGCCTCACTTTAAATTTGGTAATCTGTCTTGTGAAATGTTTGTGACACAGGGATGCTTTTCAAATGGAGATGCATGCGGTATTGGTGTGTCAGTGATGTAGCCTTTTGTTTGATGTCTGTACATTGGCCAGCCTCTTTTCACAATAACTCATGGATCTGTTCTCCTGTGGTGTAACCACAGAAGATGGCTCTCACTCATGAGCGACTGCTCTCAGACAACCCCTTGTTATGTAGATTAAAAGAAAAGGCGAGCACTGAAGCAAAAGCTGAAAATGTTGGTAACACACAAGGGGGTCTGTTAGTATCTGTGGTGGGAATTGCTATGGATTTTCAGAAAGATAGAGTGTCTGACAAATCTAACCTAACTTTTCTTGACTGCTCATGGTCTTAGTGGTCTGAAATAAACCCACAGAGGCAGGTATCCTATCACCAAATCACTCTTTTTTCACATATACGCAGTACTTGGGCTCTGACCAGCCAGCTCGGAGGCAGTCCCTAGAGTGAGGAGACTTTCTGAATCGCCTGTTTATTTTTATTTATTTATTTTTTCAGAACCTCAGATACTCCTGTTTATTTTTTTTTAACCCCCCACACTACCGCCTAACTGCGGTAATCGCCTGTTTAATTTTTTTTCTCTTTTTTTTTAGTGCCCTTCACAAAGGGCAATGCACATCTCCTGTTTTTTTTTTCTTCTTTTTTTCTTTTTTTTAACCCCCACACTACTGCCTAACTGCGGTAATCACCTGTTTATATCTGTCAGCCAGGGCTCCCTGATTGGCCCAGGTTAACAAACCCATTCAGGGATCCCATAATCTCATCGCATCTGGCCCTGATTCCAATCACTACAGGGTCTCTCTGTTGTGTCTGTCTGGCACATTCTGTATTGACAGGTGCTTTGACCTGTTATGATAGACCTGAAAAATGAGAAGGCATTGAGTTGAAGCTGAGTAAGAGTATGGTCTGACCTGGCCTGGGATGTGAGGGCTGCAGAGTGAAGGATGAGTGAGAAGTGCTTTTCTGAAGAGTGCTAGACACCAGAACGCAGAGGAGGTTAGAGTGTGGGGTTTGGCACCAGAACATGCCATTCCACTCAGCTTCCTGATCTCCGAGGGTCTGGATCCTCTTGGGTCACATATCTGCTGCCAGTTTCCTTGGCCGCTTCCATGAACAAGGCGATTGATCCAGTACATAATCTTGAGGACACTTACCTTCCTGAGTTTCCCTCTCAGAGGATCGCTCTCTTCTGAAACAGGTCGTTGCGTCATAACATCATCTTGGGGGAATGTGGGACTCAGATACTTCCATCTTTGTAGTATCCCGAATCTCTAAAGCAGGCAGTTTCTTCCTGCATCTGTAGATGTTGGTTATCCCATTTGTCCTTGTTGATTAAACTGGACAATTGCATTCACTCGTCCACCCTCTGACCCCTACCCCACCCCATTGTCACTTTACTGGGGTCAGCCCAATGTGTTCATTTCCTTAGACTTACCCCACTTGAGGATTACAAGCTGGCTTCTCATGATCTCTGTCGCTGGTACTGACAAGTCTTCCTTCAAAATGAAATATTCCTCTGAACGTGTGCCATTGATTGTGTAACATTAGATTGAAATCCGCCGTAGTGATTTGTTCACCAGGCTGGACCGCTTGCAGATTTCTGCTTCCATCACCACCTGATTGGCTTCCTTCCAAATCTAATCTTCTTTTGACGCCACAAATCTGACAAAGATTCATCAGCAATTCTAATAAAATTCTGTCTCTTACAGCCACTGCCTTTAAATTTCCACAGTCACACTTTCCTACCAATCATTAAGGAAATGATGGGTCATTGATTGAAATTTTTAGTCTTTTCCTTCCTGGGGGAAGGAGTTCCAGATTATCCAATCAATTCTTAAAGATATGGACTGGAGAGGTTAGGTCTGTGATGTTGGCTGTCATTAACCAAATAATGTATGAGACTGAATGCCACATATAGGGCTGTATAGAGGCAGAGGGTCGATGGACGGGGTAGGAGAAAGAGGTAGCAGGAAATTGAAGAGTGAATAAAGAAGATGGCTTCGTTTATGAATTGATAATCAGGGAAAAAGGACCAGTTCATAATAAGTGGATCACAAAGCATCTGTCCCAGGTTCACTACAGCTAATGTTTTAGTACAGCCCTGAAGATACCACTAAAATTGGCTCCAGTCTATGGTATGTGTTCTGATATCACATACAACAACATTTGGCTGAAAATCAATGTGTTTTAATTCACTTTGGCATCAGATGCTCCTTCAATTGAATTGTGGCTTGACGTGTTTATTACTCCTGAGCAAACGTTCTCTTTCAGAGACAGTGAGGCCATATGGCATCTTATAGCTTGATGTTGTAGTGGCAGGTTTCCAACTGGGGCACAACATTATTCTTTGTACAGGAGTGCATCCCGTACCCGTGACACCGCAACCGCCTGGGTCAATGTCAAATATGAGCCTGTGCTGTATCATCGGATGGTCTGACAGCACCGAAGACATTCTGCTGTGTCTCTGCAGATCTACCTGAAGGAGCATGCTCAATTCAATCCCAAACCCCAATTGTTTTGACATGCTCATCTTCAAACATGTTTATAATAGTTTTTTTTTGCAAGTTCCTGCTGAATTTGACCCCAGCAACCTGTCACAGAATTGTAGAAACATACAGTGCAGAAGAAAACTATTTAGCCTGTCATCAAAGAGCAGTCATGCTTGATTCCATATTCGTAAATACTGCCTGTGACCCCATATGTTCCTCATCCTCAGCATCTGTCCAAGTCACTGATAAAACTATTTATTTTGGCTGTCCAAGAAGAGTTCTTAGTTGGCCGAATGTTTTCGCTAGTTAACCAAGTAACTTTGTGGAAGATGTTTTGGTGAACAGTGTTTTCTTTACTGGATAAGGGAAACATGTTTGAAATGACTATAACTTTGAGTGTAACTGATGGTTATCATGATTTAAATCTGCTTCGAGGCAGTAAAACACATCAGCAGGCTATATACTCAAGTGCTTATTAGAAGCCATTTACTGTTTTGCCCCGCAATCACCTTTTAAACTTTCCAGTGCTATGTTCCTCCTATATAATTCATAATCCACAGTTGAGCATTTTTGCTTTCAATACTGTGAATAATCGTGCTCTCCAGGACTACTTTTATCAGAATTATGTCATGATTGCTGCTAGTTAGATGATCTCTTGTTGTAGCACTCTCTACCCAACCCACTCTAGGAACATAAAACAATAGAAACATAGAAAACATGTGCAGGAGGAGGCTATTCGGCCCTTTGAGCTTGCACCACCGTCCACTATGATCATGGCTGATCATGCAATCTCAGTATCCCCTTCCCACTTTCTCTCCATTCCCCTTGATCCCTTCAGCCATAAGGGCCACATCCAGCTCCCTTTTAAGTATATCTATTGGACTGGCCCTAGAGAGAATTCCACAGGTTCACAACTCTCTGAGTGAAGAAATTCTTCCTCCTCTCAGTCCTGAATGGCTCACCCCTTAGTCTTAGACTGTGACCCCTAGTTTTGGACTTCCCCAGTGAGTACAAGCCCAGTCTTTCCTCATATGTCAGTCCTGCCATCCCGGGAATCAGTCTGGTGAACCTTTACTGGACTCCCTCAAAAGCAAGAATGTTCTTCCTCAGAGTAGGAGACCAAAACTGCACACAATACTCATGGTGTGGCCTCACCAAATCCCTACAGCAGGACACCCTTACCCCGATACTCCAATCCTCTCACTATGAAGGTCAGCATGCCATTAGCTTTCCTCACTACCAGCTACACCTGCATGCCAACCTTCAGCGACTGTTCCACCATGACACCCAGGTCTTGTTGCATCTCACCTTTTCCTAAACTTTTCAGATAAAGTTAAAAATCACCTAACATCAAGTTATAGTCCAACAAGTGTAATTGAAAGTACAAGTTTTCAGGGCACTGCTCCTTCTTCAAGTAGTTAGTGGGACAGGATACATAGGACACAGAATTTATAAGTAAAAGATCAAACTGTCATAAAACTGATGTAATGCGTTAGACAAACCTAGATTGCTGTTAAGTCTTTAATCACTTAAAATGGGGATGCAGGTTTCAATGGATTAATATGTAAATCCCAGAATTTCTTTCAAGTCACAGCCTTGAGAGAACTTAATGTTTTATCAGTGTATATAAATAAAAGGTGACATCTCAGCTCAGACAATGCAGTAAAGGTGTGAGGTTAGAGTCTGTCTGTATCCCAACCTGGAGTCAGACTGGTTTTATTTCCAAAGTAGAAATTTATAAGATGTCACATTGAATACATATTGTGTGCTTTTTGAACAAAATAGAATGTATCTGCAAATACAAAGCTGCAAATGCAAATTCAGCGATCAAGGACATTCGGCCTCCAATCTTCGGGTGACCGTCCTCCAAGGCGGACTTCGGAATACGCAACAACACAGAGTGGCTGAGCTGAGTTCAATACCCCTGAGGATGGCTTCAGTTGGGATCTTGGGTTCATGTCACACTGCAGGTGACCCCACTACACTATACACTTTCACACACAACACTCACACATAAGCACGCATACACACACATTCTGACACACAATGACAATCGCACACTCACACAGACCCTCTCTCATATACATGCTCTCTTTCACACACACACACCTCCACCACATTCATGCGCACGTTCTATCAAGTGCACGCACATACACAGATGTCTTGGGGTAAATTTGGATTTGCAGATACATTCTATTTTGTTCAAAAACCAGACATTCTGTAGGCAGTCAGTCCATGTGACATTTTACAAATTCCTACTTTGGAAATAAAACCAGTCTGACTCCAGGATGGGATACAGACAGACTCTAATCTCACACCTTTACTGCATTGTCTGAGCTACAATCTCACCTTTTTTTAAATATACTGATAAAACCTTAAATTCTCTCAGAGCTGTGACTTGAAAGAAATTCTGGGATTTACATATTAATCAATCAGCACCTACATCCCATTTCAAGTGATTAAAGACTTAATAATAATTTATGTTTGTCTAATACATTGCATCAGTTGTATGACACTTTGATCTTTTACTTATAAATTCTGTGCCCTATGTATCCTATCCCACTAACTAACTGATGTAGGAGCAGTGCTCCGAAAGCTGGTACTTCCAAATAAACCTGTTGGACTATAACCTGGTGTTATGTGATTTTTAACTTTGTCTACCCCACTCCAACACTGCCAACTCCTCATCATAGCTACCATTCAGATGATAATCTGCTTTCCTGTTTTTGTGATCAAAGTGGATAACCTCACATGTATCCATGTTATATTGTATTTGCCAAGTATTTGCTCACTCAGCCAGTCTGTCCAAGTCATCCTGCAGCCTCTTAACATCCTCCTCACAGCACACACTGCCACCAACATTATTGTCATCTGCAAATTTGGAGATATGGCATTAAATTCGTTTGTCCAAATCATTAATGTATATTGTGAACAGCTGGGGTCCCAGCGCTGAACCCTGCGGCACCCCACTCATCACTGCTTGCCACTTTGAAAAGGATCCATTTATTCCAACTCTTTGCTTCCAGCCTGCCAGCCAGTTCTCTATCCATGTCAATACACCACCTCCAATACCACGAAGGTAGTGTATTGAGGAGAAAGTGAGGACTGCAGATGCTGGAGATAAGAGCTGAAAATGTGTTGCTGGAATGATTCCTGAAGAAGGGCTCATGCCCGAAACGTCGATTCTCCTGCTCCTTGGATGCTGCCTGACCTGCTGCGCTTTTCCAGCAACATATTTTCAGGTAGTGTATTGACACTAAGTTACCCTTGTTCATTCTACTGGTCGCATCCTCAAAAACGTCCAGAAGATTTGACATGCATGATTTCCCTTTAGTAAGTCCATGCTGACTAGGACTGATTCTGTCACTGCCTTCCAAATGCTCTGTTGTTACATAGGGGCACAGTGGTTAGAACTGCTGCCTCACAGCACCAGGGACCCAGGTTCGACTCCAACCTTAGGCGACTGCCTGTGTTGAGTTTGCACATTCTCCTCGTGTCTGCGTGGGTTTCCTCCGGGTGCTCCGGTTTCCTCCCACAGTCCAAAGATGTGCAGGTCAGGGTGAATTGGCGATTCTAAATTGCCCATAATGTTAGATGCATTAGTCAGAGGGAAATGGGCCTGGGTCTGTTTCCATACCGTAGGGAATCTAATCGATATTTGGTGGCTCCATGGTTAGCACTGCTGCCTCACAGTGCCAGGGACCTGGGTTCAATTCCAGCCTTGGGTGACTGTCTGTGTGGAGGTTGCATATTCACCCCATGTCTGCGTGGGTTTCCTCCTACAGTCCAGGAATGTGCAGGCTGAGTGGATGACCTATGGCAAATCCAGGGTAAGGGGATGAGTGTGGGTGGGATGCTCTTCAGAAAGTAAGTGTGGACTCGATGGGCCGAATGGCCTGCTTCCACACTCTAGGGATTTTCTGATTCTATCTTATAGAAACCTATATGCATCTTAAACCCTCCTTCCTGCGTTGAGTCTCCATGATACAGGTGGTACTTAATGTTGCTGCTGGCCCTATCTCCCTCTCACTTACTCCTTCAATTATTTATCAATTTCTTTCATAAACTTGTTACTGTGTAATGTAATGTATTAATTTATTAATATCATTTATGTTAGAGTTCATGTTTTGAACTAGTGGCATGTGGATTTTGGTTGATGTAAATGAGGGAGGTTTGGTAATAATTATCTTGCGGGTCTTTCAGAGTCCATGATGCTTGACCAATATATGTGAAAAAGCAAGTAATTGGGGCCTTCTTGGAGCGATAATATGATTTTGTTTTGCATTGGAGAGCTTTATGTTCAGAGAAAGCGAACATTGAAAGGCATTAGTTGCTTTTGGTTTTGAAGAATTAAGAATTGATTTCTGCTTGAGAAAACTCAGAGGTCGGAAAGTTTTTGGTTCAGTCTCCTGAAGACCTGACTGAGCTAAGAAGTAAGGACTGTTTTGTCAAGAGAAGAGTTAGTTCAGAATAGTTGGAAATAGGCTACCTCAGTTTTAATTCAAAACTTCCAGACCAGAAGTGTTTGGTTAGAAGATGCAATTTGAAGCTAAGCAAGTTTAAACCAAGTTGCGTGAATAATAAAGAAAAGGGCTAATTAACTGTCAAGACTGGGAAGTGAAAGAAACAGTTATGTTAAACATTGAGGTGTGATGGAGAAGGGAACTGTTCTTCATATTCCTATACTGTAAAATAATAGCATTGGGAATGGATGGGATTTTATTTCAACATTTTTCAAATTGTGTTATATATGATTGGCTTGGTTTGTTCAAATTTATCTTTATTTCTTTTACGTGATAAACTTTTGTTTAATTGTTAATACCAAATCTGTAGCATTCCGTGCTTCTGTCTCAGTGAAAGACAACAATTGTGAACACAAAGAATTAATCATTCAAGTTGGAGTGCAGTCTGGAATCTGACTGACCAGTCATACCAACAACTGGGACCAGAGCAATTTAATGCCTTTCTCGATTGAATCGTCAACCTTCTGACATTTTATGTGAAAAAAAGTGTCTTTGTCTAATCACCTCAGGTTACTGACCCTTCACCACTATGAAGAGTTTCTCCTATTGACAGTTCTAAGGCTTTTAAAACACAAACTCCCTTTCATCTAATCACTACTTTGCAGCTGACCTTGTCTCTGCATTCTTCTGAAAGCGTGAGGACCTCTAGAGCTTGGGACCTTTGCCATCCGTATGGGTTTCTGAGTACAAACATTGGCTACAAACCAAGGCTACAAACCATACACATTTATTGACCATATAAGGCCAAGGAGTTGTATTTAATTAAGAGTAAGTGCATGGAGTCTCAATCCACAAATACTACTCATTCCTCAAGGAGGAGCCGGTGTTGGGCTGGGGTGGACAAAGTTAAAAATCGTGCAACACCAGGTTACAGTCCAACAGGTTTATTTACTGTTGGATTATAACCTGGTGTTGTGTGATTTTTAACTTCATTCCTCAAAGAGCTGTCCTCAGATATCCACATTGCTGAATAGATTCTCTCTGACTCATGATGCCTTAAAATACCAGGAAAAAAAAACCTGTAAAGACGTAGTAAATGAAAAGCTTGTTTCTTGGATGTGGGCATCATTGGCTGGCCAGCATTCATGGCCCATCGCCCAATTGCCCAGAGAGAGCAGTTCAAAGTCAACTGCATTTCTCTGGGTTTGAAGTCACACATAAGTCAGACTGGGGAGGAACAATAGATTGAGTGCACAGTGTTGATCAAGATGGACCTTTATGGCAACAGACGTTGGTAAATAGTGCCATTAGACTGGCTTCTCTTTGCAGAGTTTCCTGGATTCAGTCTTCACCATCTGCGGTGATAGGACCTGAGGCCACAGAAACCTCCTCTTTGGCCCTGACTGTCCTTCCAGCAGCAGTCACGGCCTCTTCCTGGCATGAATGCCAGAATCTCAGGCTCTGAATGATCCCATTTTCCTTTCCAAGAAGGAAACCCAGCAGCATTCAGTCCTTGGGCTGGTGGTGGACAAGGGATGGGGAATTCCAATACAGACCCCCGGACTCCACCTCAAGGTCTTCTTGGAGTCCACCCATCCCCCACTCCCCTCGCCAGGGCTCGGGAGACTGGGTCTCCCCACACGCACCTCCCTACCCGAGTCAGAAATAATGTGATTGCAATGCCAGCAGTGGGCACCATTTCCGCAGTGACCAGGCTACAGGCCATTTGATCAGCTGTCAGATATTCAAAGGTGGATTCCTCTGAGGTATGGGCAGGAGGTTCACCTCAACCCAATGAGTGCCCCTGCCCTGCGTTATAGCGTCATACAGCACAGAAGCGGTTCTTTAGCCTGTCAAGGCTGCACCAATCAATCCTCATTTAATCCCACTTTCCAGAGCTTACAATCATAGAATCCTTCAGTGTGGAAGCAGGTCTTTTGGCCCATCAAGTCCACACCAACCCTCTGAAGAGCATCCCACCCAGACTCACCTTCCTACCCTTTCCCTGTAACCTGTGCTTCCCCATGGTGCAACTCACATGGACTGCCCATCCTTGGACACTATGAGCAACTTGGGCAACTGGGTCCAAGATGGCGGCAGAGTAGGATGCTGTGTCGGAGGTTGTGATTGGGTAGGAGGTGATTGTGACTCGGTCAGTGGGAAGGGTGGAGCGGATAGGTGGGAAGGACGATGGGCAGGTTCAGTCAGGTCAAGGGGGCAGAGTGGAGAGGGAGGGCTGGACCTGGAATGAGGTGGCTGGGGAGATTTGGAAGCTGGGAAATTCTATGTTGATGCTATAAGGATATAAGGTCCCAAGGTGGAAGATGAGGTGTACTTCCTCCAGTTTGCGTGTAGCCTTACTTTGATGGTAGAGGAGGCCCAGGATGGACAGGTCATCGAAATGCTGGCAACCAGGAGGCGGGATTGATCAGACCATAGATGTTCCCTGAACCGCGGTCCCCAGATCAGCACTCAGTCTTTCTGACATAGAGAAGGCCACTTCGGGAGCAATGGACGCAGTATATCAGGTTAGAGGGAAATGCAGGTGATCCCAGGTAACATCCTGGTGAACAGTCTGAGACACAACCTACTGGGACAGGACAGGAGCCAACACCAATACTTTGCTAGGGGTGAGACTGGGAGCCTTGCACAGTATTAACTCCAACACAAGGCTCCCTCAAGACCATATCTAATTATAGATATCGTCCTTCAGCAAGGAATCCACGTTTTGGGCAATGTGGGAGAGCAACTGGTCAGTTGAGCAGCAAACAAAAAGTATGTTTGACGAACAGACTGGCGAAAACGTCCTGAGTTTGCCTGTGATATACAGTACCTCCAAGAGCCAATGGGATTTCAGTTAACACACTCCCTTCCACGGCATCTCAATCGTTATGTTAACATGACACTTGAATCCAATTCTTTATCCTTCTCCGACACTAGGAAGAAATACGCCGGCATTACACAATCTCCAGGCTACGTTTGTTTCCATGGTAACAATCTTTGGATTCCACTGAAGAGTAGTTTTCGGTTGAATGAATGGATACTAGCTGACCACATGATCGAGCACAGCTCAGAACCATAGAGGTCTTTATTGGTCTTATCTCTGCCTGTTCCTGCAGGGCTTTATGCCTGAAAGCTTCACTGCGTCGGAGTTTGTCTAATCTTCTCCAACGAGGTAGCTAGGACACGGTGGTTAAACGACTCTTGAGATGGATCAATGCTGAAATGTTCTGCTCTATTTGGTGCTAAGTCATGCCAATCAGAAAGGTCGCAGTTGGATTTCTGGTCTTGGGTTCAGTGCGGGGAAACTGACAATGGAGTAATTTCAATTGATTTCAGTGCTCCTGCCCCAAGGTGAGCAAATAGAGGGCATTTTTTTTGTCTCTCCAGGGACACAGTTGGTATTGACAGGGTAGGCACCAGCGATGTTTGGCAAATCTCGCACCAGCAAGGAGTTTGTGATTAGGAGGGAACAAGTTAGGGATTTCAAATAAAGGTCTGAAAAATACGACATCGATTTCACTGTCAGAGTCATACAGCACGGAAACAGGCAACCAGTCAATGTCAACCAGGCTCTCAAACTAAACTAATCCCACCTGCCTGCTCCTGGGACATATTCCTCAAACATTTCATACTTATGTACTTATCCAAATGTCTTTTAAATGTTGCAATTGCACCTGTTCTCTGGGAAGTTCATTCCGCACACATTCCACACCGTGGGTGGCACGGTGGCACAGTGGTTAGCACTGCTGCCTCACAGCGCCAGAGACCTGTGTTCAATTCCCGCCTCAGGCGACTGACTGTGTGGAGTTTGCACGTTCTCCCTGTGTCTGTGTGGGTTTCCTCCCACAGTCCAAAGATGTGCAGGTCAGGTGAATTGGCCATGCTAAATTGTCCGTAGTGTTAGGTAAGGGGTAAATGTAAGGGTATGGGTGGGTTGCGCTTCAGCGGGTCGGTGTGGACTTGTTGGGCCGAAGGGCCTGTTTCCACACTGTAATGTAATCTAATCGAAATCTAAATCACTCTCTGTGTGAAAGAGTTGCCTCTATGTCCTTTTGTAAACCTCTCCTTCACAATATGCCTCCGACTCTCAAACTCCCCCACCCCAGGGAAACGTCATCTGCCATTCCCCTTATTTATAGTCCTCATGATTATATAAACCTCGACAAGGTCACCCCCCCCCAACCTCCTAAGCTTCGGTGAAAAAAGTCCCAGCCTATCCAGCCTTCCCTTATAACTCAAACCCTCCACTCCGGGCCACATCCTGGTAAATCTCTTCTGAACCCTCTCCAGCTTTATCACGTCCTTCTTATAACAGGGTGACCAGAACTGGATACAGTACTCCACTAGAGGCCTCACCAATGTCATGTACAACCTTAACATGTCATCTCAACTCCTATTCTCAATAGACTGTGTAATAAAGGCAAATGTGCTAAATAGCTCCTTAACCACCCTCTCTACATGTGATGCAAATTTCAAAGACTGTCAACCTCCGTTCTGGCACTCTTAGTGAAAACTATAAGTGACGGGAGAACAATAAATTCTTTGCACACCTTTTCGTCAGTTGCGGCTCAGTCGGTTGTACAACTGCTTAATGGCAATTAACAAATGACAGATTTGTCAATAAAACCCCATCTGGTTCACCAGTGACCTTTGGGGATGGACACCTGCCATCCTTACTTGGCCTGTGTTATGGAGGAGGAAGTGAGGACTGCAGATGCTGGAGAGTCAGAGTCAGAGAGTGCTTTGTGTGTGGAATGGACTTCCAGAGAATGGGTACAGTTGCAACGTTTAAAAGACATTTGGATAAGTATATGAATAAGAAATGTTTAGAGGGATATGAGCCAGGAGCAGGCAGGTGGGACTAGTTCAGTTTGGGATTATGGTTCCCTGATTCAGGGCTTATGCCTGAAACGTCAACTCTCCTGCTCCCTGGATGCTGCCTGACCAGCCGTGCTTTTCCAGTGCCACACATTTCGTCTGTGTTATGGACCAGACCAGACCCCACAAAGTACATTACGGAAAAAGTCTAGACCTATTGTTTTTAAAAGGCTGCTTTCCAGTTTTGATTCAATTGGTCCACCACTAGACTTTAATCAAAGCACACTTTATTCTTACCACATAGTTAAATTACAAGGAAAAGATGAATTGGGGGCTGCATGGTGGCTCAGTGGTTAGCACTGCTGCCTCACAGCACCAAGGACCTGGGTTCAATTCCAGCCTCGGGCACCTGCCTGTGTGGAGTTTGTACATTCTCCCCATCTCTGCACGAGTTTCCTCTGGGTGCTCCGATTTCCTCCCAGAATCCAAAGACGTGCAGATTAGGTGAATTGGCCATGCTAAATCGCCCCTAGTGTTCAAAGATGTGCAGGTTAGGTGCGTTAGTCAGGGGAAATGTATCGTAATAGGGTAGGGGAATAGGTCACTCTTCAGAGGGTGGGTGTAGACTTGATTATATTAGATTCCCTACAGTGTGGAAACAGGCCCTTTGGCCCAACAAGTCCACACCGACCCTCTGGAGAGTAACCCACCCAGACCCATTTCCCTCTGGCTAATGCATCTAACACTACGGGCAATTTAGCATGGCCAATTTACCTGACCTGCACTTCTTTGGAATGTGGGAGGAAACCCACACGGACACAGGGAGAATGTGCAAACTCCACACAGACAGTCCCCTGAGGGTGTAATTGAACCCCGGTCCCTGGTGCTGTGAGGTAACAGTGCTAACCACTGAGCCACCATGCAGCCCTTGTTGGGCCAAATAGCCTGTTTCCATACTGTGGGGATTCTATAAATTAACTCTATTGAAATACTTAACAAGATAATCTATTATTTAACCACTATTCATCAATCATTCCAATGTAGCAGCATCCCATTAATACACCCTTGGCAAAGGCAACACAGTTATTAGTCTGCATCAAGTCCAGCAGAAAGAAACATTGAAAGAACCAAAGTATCTTGTTTGGTTTTTAAGAGGAAACCTCTGACTCAGACTTCACTCCAGTAGCAGCTCTAACAATCAGCAAAAGCCACCAACTATATGAAAACATAGCTAAAAGTGATCCTGGGTATGTGTGAACCCTGACTCTGCCCACTCATGATTCCTTTGCCTTATTGTTTTAAAAATAAAACACCCAGGGAGAACTCAAAACCAAAATCAGAAGCTGCTGGAAAAGCTGGCAGCATCTGTGGAGAGAAATCCGACTTTACGTTTTTCCTGGTCTGGTGACCCTTCCTCAGGACTGAATTCTCAGGCAGAACTCAAAGCTGTTTACCAACTGCCTGCCTGAAGGAGTCACTTCAGTACTACTTCAAGAGAAACAGGTCAGAACAGTACCATCACATCTGGCCTACACGTGTCTCCAGACCTACAGCAAAGTGGCTGACTCTTAACTGCCCTCTGGGCAATAACAGCTGCCCAGCCAGTGACGCCCACATTCCATGAATAAATAATTTTCAAAGCGCACTCAGTTGATGACTTAATAGAGGCATACAGGATGATCAGAGGACTGGAGAGGGTGGACAGTGAGAGTCTCTTTACTCGGATGCTGATAGCTAGCATGAGGGGACATAGCTTTAAATTGAAGGGTATCAGTAGTGGACTCGCCAACATTAAGGGCAATTAAAAGGTCATTGGATAAACATTTGGATGCAAATGGAATAGTGTAGGTTAGATGGGCTTTGGATTGGTTTCACAGGTTGAGGGCCTGTACTGCACTGTAAAGTTCTATGGGTAATTTTTAGGATAAACAATGATTTCTGGCTATGTCAGTGACAGGCACATCCCAACAGATGAACAAGAAGTGGCTCCACACTGGCTGTAAATGTTTGGTGGTTGTGAAAAGCGCTATGTAAATGCAAATCTTCCTTTCTTTTTCCCAGTACCAAAATGGAGGCCATAGCTGGAAAAGACATTTGACCATTTGTATCTCAAACCAAAGCATTCATTTGCAGCGAAGAACATGCAATTCAGTTTAAAGACAGTAAAAAGACTGAAACGATGTACTCTTAGAGGCTCAATTGTCTATAAACAACTTAGTAAACTAATTTTTTTTTGATTCCAGATCTTTTGAACCCATGGGTTCTGGATTACTAGTCCAGTGACATTATTACAATGGCACCACCTCCCCTGAAATGGAGTGAGGGAAG
Organism: Chiloscyllium plagiosum; assembly: GCF_037043375.1. Classification (NCBI taxonomy): domain Eukaryota; kingdom Metazoa; phylum Chordata; class Chondrichthyes; order Orectolobiformes; family Hemiscylliidae; genus Chiloscyllium; species Chiloscyllium plagiosum. Next base: position 71,879,182 of record NW_028270155.1, on the reverse strand, counting down.
GAGAGTGGAGTGTAATGGACATGGGTCAAGGAAGATGGACGTCTGACCAGGAAAGGGTGGATTGGCCACAATGATGAGCTGCAGGCAATTATTCCAAGAGTCCGACTGATTCCCCCTGACCTGTAGGGAAACATGAAAACTTGGAAAGTAGGAGCAGGAGTAGGTCACATGGCCTTTCGAGCCCGCTCTGCCATTCAATATGATCATCCCACTCAGTCCCCTGTCCCTGCTTTCTCCTCATACCACTGCATCTCCTCCTTGAAAACGTTCAATGTTTTGGCCTTGACCACTCCCTGTGGAAGAGAATTTCACATTTTCCGGGTGAAGACAGTTCTCCTCACCTCAGTCTGAAACGGCCTACCTGGTATCCTTAAACCATGACCACCCCCACCCTAGTTCTGGACTCCCTGGTCAGGAACATCCTTCTTGCTTAGTTCTGTAAGGATTTTATGGTTTCTGTGAGAACCGCCTCATTCTTTGAAGCTCCAGTGAATACAGTCCTAACCGATCCAATATGTCAGTCCTGCCATCCCAGGAATCAGTCTGGGAAACCTTTGTTAAACTACCTCCATAACATTCTTCCTCAGATAAAGGAGACCAAAACTGCACACAGTACTCCAGGTATGGTCTCACCAAGTTCCTGTACAATCGTAGCAAGATATCTCTGCTCCTGTACTCAAGTCCTCTCACTATGAAGGCAATATACCATTTGCCTTCTTCGCTGCCTGCTTGTGCCTGCATGTTTATTTTCAGTCACTTGTGTATCAGGACACCCAGGTCTCACTGCACCTCGCCACTCCCAATCTATCACCATTCAGATAATAATCTACCTTTCCTGTTGGTATTGCCAAAGTGGATAATTTGGTCTGAGGCAAAAAAACCCACTGCAGATACTGGAATCCAAGGCAGACAACAAGGAGGCCGGACACAGGAAGCCAGTCAGCATCAGGAGGTGCAGAAGTCAATGTTTCAGGTATAACCCTTCTTCAGGACTCCCACCCCCATCCCTAGTCCTTCCAGCTTCCTGTTTGTCTAAAGTGGATAGGTTCACATTCAGCCACACTTTCCTTCAGCTGCCATGTATTTGCCCACTCACTCAACTTGTCCAAATCACACTAAAGCTTCTCTGTATCCTCCTCCCAGCTTGACAGGAATGAAAGAGACATAGATAGAGCAAGGACAGAATGGGATTTAGATGTTTCAATAAGAACAGAGAAAATGGTAAAAGAGGGGGTGGTGAGGCGCTGTTAGTCAGGGACAGTATTATGCTGGCAGAAAGGACGTCTACTGAGGTAGTATGGGCTGAGGTCAGAAACAGGAAAGGAGAGGTCACCCTGTTGGGAGTTTTCTATAGGCCTCTGAACAGTTCCAGAGATGTAGAGGAAAGGATAGCAAAGAGGATTCTGGATAAGAGAGAGAGTAACATGGTAGTTGTTATGGGGAACTTTCCAAATACTGACTGGAAATACTATAGTTTGAGTACTTTAGGTGGGTCAGTTTTTGTCCAGTGTGTGCAGGAGGGTTTCCTGACACAGTATGTAGACAGGCCAACAAGGGGCTAGGCCACATTGGATTTGGTACTGGGTAATGAACCTGGCCAGGTGTTAGATTTGGAGGTTGACAAGCACTTTGGTGATAGTGACCACAATTTGGTTATGTTTACTTTAGTGATGGAAAGGGATAGGTATATACCACAGGGCAAGAGTTAGAGCTGGGGAAAGGTAATTATGATGTAATTCGGCAAGATTTAGGATGCAGAGGGTAGAGAAGGAAACTGCAGGGGATGGGCACAATTGAAATATGGAGCTTATTCAAAGAACAGCTACTGCGTGTCCTTGATAAGTATGTACCTGTCAGGCAGAGAGGAAGTGCCGAGCGAGGGAGCCATAGTTTACTAAAGAAGTTGAATCTCTTGTCAAGAGGAAGAAGAAGGCTTATGCAAGGATGAGATGTGAAGGCTCAGTTAGGGTGCTTGAGAGTTACAAGGTAGCCAGGCAAGAAGTTACAAGAAGAGTCAGGAGGGGACATGAGAAGTCATTGGCAGGTAGGATCAAGGAAAACCCTAAAGCTTTCTACAGGTACTTCAGGAATAAAAGAATCACTAGAAAAAGATTAGAGCCAATCAAGGGGAAGTTGTGCATGGAGTCCGAGGAGATGGGGAAGCGTGAAATGAATATTTTCCATCACGATTCACACTAGACAAAAGACAATGTTGTTGAGGAGAATACTGAGATACAGGCTAGACTGGATTAAGGTTCACAAGGAGGAGGTGTTAGCAATTCTGGAAAGTGTGAAAATAGGTAAGTCCCCTGGGCTGGATGGGATTTATCCAGGATTCTCTGGGAAGTCAGGGAGGAGATTGCAGAGCCTTTGGCATTGATCTTTATATCATCATTGTCTACAGGAATAGTGCCAGCAGACTGGAGGATAGCAAATGTTGTCCCCATGTTCACGAAGGGAGTAGAGACAACCCTGGTAATTATAGACCTGTGAGCCTTCCTTCAATTGTGGGTAAAGTGTTGGAAAGGGTTATAAGAGATAGGATTTATAATCATCTAGAGGAATAAGTTGATTAGGGATAGTCAACATGGTTTTGTGAAGGGTAGGTTGTGCCTCACAAACCTTATTGAGTTCTTTGAGAAGGTGACCAAACAGGTGGATCAGGTTAAAGTGGTTGATGTGGTGTATTTGGATTTCAGTAAGGCATTTGATAAGGTTCACCACGGTAGACTATTGCACAAAAAACGGAGGCATGGGATTGAGGGCGATTTAGTGGTTTGGATTAGAAATTGGGTGGCTGAAAGAAGACAGAGGGTGGTCGTTGATGGGAAATGTTCATCCTGGAGTTCAGTTACTAGTGGTGTACCACAAGGATCTGTTTTGGGGAACGGCTGTTTGTCATTTTTATAAATGACCTCGATGAGGGTGTAGAAGGATGGGTTAATGAGTTTTGAGAATGTTTGTAACTCAGGTTGAGGTTCTGGATGTAGGTTTGCTCGCTGAGCTGGAAGGTTCATTTTCAAACGTTTTGTCACCATACTAGGTAACATCTTCAGTGAGTCTCTGGATGAAGCACTGCTGGTGTTGCCTGCTTTCTATTTATGGCGTGTTGAGTTTCCTTTGGTTGGTGATGTCATTTCCTGTGGTGATGTTGTTTCCTATGGTGATGTCATTTCCGGTTCCTTTTCTCAGGGGTGGTAAATGGGATCCAAATAGGTTAGAAAATTTGCCACAAAGGTTGGTGGACGTGTGGATAGTGCTCAAGGATGTTGCAGGTTACAGAGGGATGTAGATAAGCTGCAGAGCTGGGCTGCGAGGTGGCAAATGGAGTTTAATGCGGGAAAGTGGGAGGTGATTCATTTTGGAAGGAGCAACAGGAATAAAGAAAACTGAGCTAGTGGTAAGATTCTTGGTAGTGTAGATGAGCAGAGAGATCTCGGTGTCCAAGTATATACATCCCTGAAAATTGCCTCCCAGGTTGATATGTTTGTTAAGAAGGTGCGTTAGCTCTTATTATTAGAGGGATTGTATTTCAGAGCCACGAGGTCATGCTGCAGCTGTACAAAACTCTGGTGCAGCCGCACTTTGAATATTGCGTACAGTTCCATGCTCCTACTACTCTGAGTAAAGAAAATACCTCTGACATCTGTCCTATATCTATCACCCTTCAATTTAAAGCTATGTCCCCTCATGCTAGCCATCACTATCTGAGGAAAAAGGCTCTCACTATCCACCCTATCTAACCCTCTGATTATTTTATATGTCACAGTTAAGTCACCTCTCAACCTCCTTCTCTCTAACAAAAACCGCCTCAAGTCCCTCAGCCTTTCCTCATAAGACCTTCCCTCCATACCAGGTAATATCCTAGTAAATCTCCTCTGAACCCTTTTCAAAGCTTCCACATCCTTCTTATAATGTGGTGATGAGAACTCTTTTATGTCCTGGGTGTGATTTGTACACAACGCCACTCCTGAATATTCAAATTGGTGGCAGGCCACACACATCAAACTTAGTTCTGCCATTGTTTGGAGGAGTCTAGTAAAGGACAGCAAATTAAGATGCACATGTTGCACTGCACGTCACTTGTCCCTCAGCCAGCTCCCAGCTAGAAGTGCTAATGGCTGCTATAACACTCTAAAATTAGCTGGCACAGATATAGAGAGTAACATTCCCAAGTCAGCATTCCCTTCTCTTGCCAGGTTAGGTACCTGGCAACATATGGACCAGGTTTCAGACACAACATCTGTAAATTTGTGTTGCCATCATTTCATTGGGACTACAGTACGAAGGTTGAAAGAATACCTTCTGCCACCGAAACATCCATCTTCAGTCGGCTGCCCGCACTCACATCTTCCCTGTGTTTCCTCACTGCCTGACACAAGACAAATATCTCATTGCTATTTCAGTCGTAACACAAGGCAATGTTAGTTAGAAGCCATAGATACAGCTAGAAGATGGCCACTTGGCCCATCTTGCCCATGCTTACCTAAAGAATGATGGTCTTTCTCATCCCATTTTCCTGCGCACAGCCCAGAGCCCTGCAGCTTACATCGCTCAGGACTACTTTCATTTATTTATTGTCATGCGTATTCAATACGAAATAGAGTGAAACGTTTATACCGTCACCATGCCTAGGCACTATTCTCATTAACCTAAAATAAAATAAAAAGTAGGGTCCAACTTTTCCTTCACTGCTGCTGCAGTCCTGCTCCAGGCTACACTGACCCACGCTATGCCATTGCCCCAGAGTGTCGCTCTGGGCTGCACCAGCCCACGCTATGCCACTGCCCCAGAGTGTTGCTCAGGCCAGCTGACTCTGTAGCCACACTGCTTTTGAAGACACTGTCACTGCAGGCCTCATCAATGCCACTTTCCTGTCAAAGGGTTCTTTTTCAGGGGTAAGTTTAAGTGAAAACTAAAAAAAAACTGAGAAAAAAGGGAGAGAAATGAAAAAGTGGACCAAGAGGACAAGCCCGGGCACAGGAGCCCAGAAGGTGCCTACCCCAATGCCACCATCTTGGATGTGGCTGCAGATCAGAGTACTTTTTAATAGAGTTTAGGGTCTCCGCCTCTACCTTAAACTCAGGCAGCGAGTTCCAGACACCCACAACCATCTGCGTAAAGACCTTTCCCTCATGTCCTGTCCATTCTTCCTGCTACTTTGCTTGGTTGGTTTTTGTACTCTCTGCCAAGGGAAACCATTTCCTCCTTGTCTACACTATCTCAACCCCTCACAGTGTGGCAGAGAGGCAACTGTGTGCCAAAGCTAACAGGCACCATGTTAAAACCACTTGCTTATCCCAGACAATAAATCCTACAATGAAAATCTCATCATCTCACTGCCTCTGGATCCTTGGTCATATATAAACACTCAAATCTCATAGCCAATTAGTGACTGCTCACTTCCTGTAATGATGCTTCTTCTTGGTGCACCTCTGCATATCTGTTGGGACATGGACTCAAAACCCCAGCAGGTCAGTTGGGGGAATGTAAACTCAATTTGCAATACACACGGCTGAGTAACAGCGGCCATGGGCAGCCGGATGGGTCCCAGCTATACCTGCCTCTTTGTCGGCTATGTCGAACAGTCTGTTTTCAGTACCTGCACAGGCACTGTGCCCCAACTCTTCCGCCATTACATCGATGATTGCATCGGTGCAGCATCCTGCACCCAGGCTGAACCGGAGCAGTTCATCAATTTCGCCCACAACTTCCACCCTGCCCTCAAATTCACTTGGTCCATCTTGGACACCTCCTTCCCCTTTCTTGACCTCTCCATTTCCATCGCCGGTGACAGTCTCCAGACGGACGTTTACTATAAACCCACAGACTCCCATAACTACCTGGACTACGCTTCCTCTCGCCCAGTATCCTGCAAGACCTCCCCATTCTCCCAATTCTTCCACCTTTACCATATTTGCTCAGACAAGGAGACATGGGAGAAGGAGAGCATCCCAGATAGAGTCATAGAGTCATAGAGATGTACAACATGGAAACAGACCCTTCGGTCCAACCTGTCCATGCCGACCAGATATCCCAACCCAATCTAGTCCCACCTACCAGCACCCGGCCCATATCCCTCCAAACCCTTCCTATACATATACCCATCCAAATGCCTCTTAAATGTTGTAATTGTACCAATCTCCACCACATCCTCTAGCAGCTCATTCCATACACGTACCACCCTCCGTGTGAAACAGTTACTCCTTAGATCTCTTTTATATCTTTCCTCTCTCACCCTAAACCTATGCCCCCTAGTTCTGGACTCCTCCACCCCAGGGAAAAGATTTTGTCTATTTATCCTATCCATGCCCGTCATGATTTTATAAAAGTCTATAAGGTCACCCCTCAGCCTCCGACACTCCAGGGAAAACAGCTCCAGCTTATCCAATCTCTCCCTACAGCTCAAACCCTCCAACCCTGGCAACATCCTTGTAGATCTTTTCTGAACACTTTCTAGATGTCCATCTAATTTGAACAATGTGCTTTCCCCCCCTCTGTCACCCAGACAGCCCTCCACTGCACCACCTCCATTCCCTGCTCCACTGATCTAAACCCCACCCCCCTCCCAGGGCAATAAAGACAGAGAGCTCCCCTTGTCCTCATCTACCACTCCACCAGTCTCTGCATCCAATATATCATCGTTAAACACAACTAGACCCCATCACCAAGAACATCTTGCCCCCCCCACCCCTCTCTGCCTTCTGCAAGGACAGAGAGTCCTTCGACAGTCCTTGGTTTGCGCCACTCTCCCCACCGAGCCCCCTGAACCCCACAATCCCTTCCCCTGCAACTGGAAAAGATGCAAAACCTGCCAGCGCACCACTCCCCTCACCTCCATCAAGGGCCCCAAACAGTCCTTCCAGGTGAGACAGAGGTTCACCTGCCTCTCCTCCAATCTAGTTTACTGTGTCCGGCGCTCCCGATGTGGTCATCTCTACATCGGGGAGACCAAACGTAAACTTAGGGCACATTTCACTGAACATCGCAGCCTGTGTAGCTGTAGCCTTGCAATGCCTCTCTCTGTCTATGCACCATCTGATCTGTCTCTCCTTGTTTGCTATGATCTGCCTGTACTGCTCACAAAACAAAACGGTTCACTGTATTTAAGTACATGTGCCTACCATAAATCAAATCAAATCAAATTCCTTGCTGCTGGAACTGCTCCAGGAAGCTATGCTAATGCAACTCCCCACTATTCTACATCCTAGCCCACTAATCAGTACTTCTTTCTGCATCTTTTAACTAGAACTTGGACTCTTGGTTTAGAGTGGGGTGGTAGATTTTGAATTGTTCCTGTAAAGTCATTCCTGGGAGAGAGTGTGTGTCTGTGGAGAGAATGGGGTCAGCCTTGCTTTGTCCTACTCTACACCTACATATAACAGAGAACAGTACTGGAACAGCACCTTCAGCCCATGATGTTTCTCCAAACATATAAAACCCACTGTCTGAGCAAATGTATGGAATCTCACACATGATGGAATTCGGTTCATTATGACTTATCTCAATCTTACCTATTCAATTGAATCCCATTCCCCTTGTTATGGACCATAACAGAAATATTTTAAGAAGGTAGCCTAGACCCTAATATTTTCTTATTTTAAAGGTGGATGTGAAGTACTATACACTGGTCAACATTAAGCAAAGCACATTTTATTTAAGCACTATAGTTAAAATAAAAACAAAAGAAAGGGGGATTTATGACTGAACTTTTGGAAAACCTGACTGGACACAGAAGATATAGTATCCATTACTAATTAACTGTTCCGATACAGTAACATCCCGTAAACACACCCCTTGGCAAAAAGGCAAATTCAGTTTCTCACATACAGTTGTCCAATCCAGGAGGTAAAAAAGCATCAAGAGAAATTCCAGAGAAAGTAGTGGCTCAGAGACATTCACTGAAGCCCCCCCGAACACTTCTTTTGCTACTGAATAAAACAAAACCCAGAAATCTGGATCGGTGAGAGCTGGCCACACCCATTCAGGCTGTTCGAAGAAACTCAACGCCTCACAATTTGTTTACACAACACATCCTCAGTCGGCAGTTCTTCATCTCTGCCTTGCAACCTCTCTTCAAAAGAGAACACCGGGACAAAATGACCTTTTAAAGAGACAGCATCGTCACCCTCTGAAGCCTTTCACATTACTCCCTCGAAAAATTCTGCCTCATCTCTTGTCGAAGGGTGTTCCATGCTCTTAAGTCCACAATCTTATCCTTCACTCCACGCCTTTCATCCTTACTGTTCAGGCTCTGAAATGGACAACTTCATAACTATCTGCCACTTAGCTGCCCGTTCTGCTAACCTGTATCCTCTTCCATGGTGCTCAGCATTCCAATTTGGAATCAACAAATTACAAATCATTTCTATCAATGGAAAACGAAATAGATTCTTAAAGTAATCCTTGAGGCAAATCAATACCAGTGAATATCTCGTAGCCGCTACTTTCTCTGGAAAATCTCTTGATGCATTTTTACCTCCTGGATTGGACAACTGTATGTGAGAAACTGTATCTGAGTTTGCCTTTTTGCCAAGGGGTGTGTTTATGGGATGTTACTGTATCAGAACAGTTAATTAGTAATGGGTACTATATCTACTGTGTCCAGTTAAGTTTTCCCATAGTTCAGTCATAAATCCCTCTTTCGTTTGTATTTTAACTATGGTGCTTAAATAAAATGTGCTTTGCTTAATGTTGACCAGTACTTCACATCCACTTATAAAATAGCAAACATTAGGGTCGAGGCTACTTTCTTAAAATATTTCTGGTCTGGTCCATAACAAGGGGAATGGGATTCAACTGAATAGCTAGATGAATATCCATTATCCCTACCCCTTGCTTTCTGTCCTTCACAATCTTTACAACCCCTAATATACCATCTAACTTAATTTTTACAAAAAGCCTGTTATATGGAGCTTTGTTAAAAGCTTTCTGAAATACCATCAATCTGATTTCCACAACATTTCTTTTATCTTTACTGTCTGTGATTGCTTCGGAAATTTTAACTCAATCAATCCAAACAACCCATGTGCTGACAGTTTTACCTGATAAATACCAAGTTTTCTCATAGCAGAGATAAGACAAATTGGCCTACTATTTGCTGGCTGGTCCCGTTATGAATATATTCTCTTTTTCTGAATCTGTAATTGTAAACCGTTCCATTGTTAAGTTAGCTAATGACCTGACTTTGACGCAAACTGGTTTTAATTAAGCTTTCGAGAAAGTGTTTCAGTTCTTCCAGAACTCAAGAGGAAATTCATGTTAGTTTTTTTATTGTGGGAGAGAAGACACAATGGATGATGTTAAGTCCAAAAGTGACGACGCAATCATAAATTGCCATGCAGAGATTTTGCTTATGTCCAGACAACTTTCTTATGAAAGGTGATTGACTGATCATGTTCTTGTCTTAGTCTCTCTATTTCTCATTATTAGTGTCTACTGACGTTCCAAGCACAATTCATCAGAAACGTATTAGTCATTGCAGTCTGTTCAAATTAAATAATTGTCAGTCCAAAGTGAGTGTGTAATGTTGCATGAGATTACATTTAATCCTTTATGTTTAATCCATGTTTTGTTTCATTATTAACCTTCAAGTCACAGAAATAATGGTAGCTTCCTGATGGTAAGAGCTAATACTCGCTCTATGGGAATTGTGGTCACTTTATTTTCCTTCCTGACCCTCTTGCTGTGCAAGGCCAGCATTGTCTTGCCCAATCCGAACTGAGTGGCTTGTGAGGCAATTTCACGGGGCGTTGTGAGTCAGTCGTGTTGCTGCGGGTCTGGAGTCACATGGAGGTCAGACTGGCAAATTTCCTTCTAACATATGAACCAGATGAGGTCGTAGAGACCTACAGCACAGAGGAAAAGCCTCTTTGGCCCATCATGTCCACACTGGGCAAAGAACAACCACTTAATTACTCTAATTCAATTTTCCCGCACTTAGAATTCCTAGAGTGTGGAAACAGGCCCTTCAGCCCAACAAGTCTGCACTGACCCTCTGAAGAGTAACCCACCCATTCCCCCTACCCTATATTTACCCCTGACTAATGCGCCTAACCTATATATTCCTGAACACTATGGGGCAGTTCAGCACTTGGCTCATAGCCTTGCACCACAATCATACTTTTAAATACTTAGAGTCATACAGCATGGAAACCAAGCCTTTGGTCCAACCAGTCCATGCTGAACATAATCCCAAACTAAATTAGTCCCACCTGCCTGGGCCTGGCCCATATCCCTCCAAACCTTTCCTATTCACGTATCTACCAAAATATTTTTTAAATGTTGTAATTGTACCCACATCGACCACTTCCTCAGGAAGTTCATTCCACAAACAGACCACCTTCTGTGTAAACAATGTGCCTCCCCATGTCTTTTTAAAATCTCTCTCCTCTCACTTTAAAAGTGTGCCTCCTAGTCTTGCAATTCCCCATCCTAGGGAAAAGACAACTAGCATTAGCTCAATCTATATCTCTCATTATTTTATAAACTTCTATCAGGTCGCCTCTCAACCTTCTACACTCCAGTGAAAAAAGTCCCAGCCTACCCGGCCTCTCCTTATACTGAAACCTTCTGTACCCATACTGCTTGAATGTGATGAGGGTTTCTGTTTCTCCCACCCTTACAGGCAGGAAGTTCCAGATTCCCACCACCCTCTGGGTGAAAACATTTTTCCTCACATCTCCTCCAAACCTCCTGCCCATTCCCTTAAATCTACGCTCCCCTGGTCACTCATCCCTCCGTCAAAGGGCAGAGTTTCTTCCTGTCTACCCTACATGTCCCTCAGAATTTTGTACATCTCAATCACGATTCCTCCCGGTCTCCTCTGCTCGATGGAAAACAACCCCGGTCAGTCCAATCTCTCTCTTTTCATAACTGAAACTCTCCAGCCCAGGCAACGCTCTGGTCAATCTCCCTCTGCACCCTCTCCAGTGCTATCACACCCCTCCTAGAATGTGGACTCCCGAGTTGCACTCAATACTCTCACTGTGGCCTAACCAATGTCTTATACAATTTCCTGCTCTTCAACTCTTGGCCCTGACTAATAAAGGCAAGTATACTTTATGCTGCCTTAACCACATTATTGACCTGCTCTGATAACGTAAGGGACCAGTGAACCACAGTCCCTCTGATCTTCGATGCTTTCCAGGGTTCCACCGTTCATCATATATTCCCTCGTTACTAAAATAAACTTTCAAACCCCAGATTTAAACAGCTTCAGCTGCTGCAGGGGTTGGGTTAGAACCCATATTCCTGGAAGATTCACCTGGACCTCCAGATTACTGATCCAGTGATGTTACTAGTGTCCCGCCATCTCCTCTAAGAGGGAGCAGAGCTTACAAAAAAAAACCATGGAAACCCAAGACCCCCTCGGTATTTCACAAAAATCAGTGGCTCAAGAAGTTATTTCAGAGAAACTCCATCGAGGCTGCGTTGAGTCTTCTGAAAGATAAAGGTGCTCTGAGAGAGTGCCAGTTATTGCAGTTTTAGCCTGAAATCAACACAGGAAGAAGCATTGTCCCTTTCAAGGGAAAAGGGAGAATCTAATCAATGAAGGTAGTGGCGGAGGGCTGGCCTTGCTGTGTGGAGGCTGGAAGTCTGCTGGAAGTCTTCACTGTTCGTTTCTCTGATGTCACATTGGTCTAACCTTGGAGCAAGCTGTGTCCCTCTGACACAGAAACCAAATGCTATTCTAAATGTAGAATACACTCAGCAGTTAGAGAGAGCAAAATGGAGTTAATGTTGCGTGTCAGTGACCTTTCATCAGCAAACACTAGCTGGGCTCGAGACCAGGTCAGAGGTCAGGAAACAAAGGGCAAAGGCAATTTGTGACTGGCACTCTGAGCCATAGAGTCATACAGCATGGAAACAGACCCTTCGGTCAGACTTGTCCACGCCAAACATAATCCCAAAGTAAACTAATCCCTGGCACATATCCCTCTGAACCTGTCCTATCCATGACCCTGCCCAAATGTCTTTTAAATGTTGCAACTGTACCTGCATCTACCACTTCCTCTGGCAGCTCAGTCCAAACACGTACCACCTTCTGTATGAAACAAATTGACCCTCATGTCCCCTTTGAATCTTCCCCCCCCCCCTCACCTTAAACCTATGCCCTCTGGTTTTGGACTTCTCTACCCTGAGGAAAGGACTTTGGCTATTCACCCGATCCATGCCCCTCATGATTTTATAAACTTCGATAAGGTCATCCATCAACCTCCTACGCTCCAGACGATCCAACCTCTCTTTACAACTCAAACCCTCCTGTCTTGATGAATCTTTTCTGCACCCTCGCCAATTTAATAGTACCTTCCAATAGCAGGGCCACCAGAACTGCACACAGTACTCCAAAAGTGGCCTCACCAATGTCCTGTACCACCTCAACGTGTCGTCCCAACTCCTTCACTCAGTGCTCTGATTGATGTAAGCTAGCATGGCAACTGCCTGGCCTCACCACCCTGTCTACCTGTGACACTACCTTTAAGGAACTATGTATGCACCTGCACCGAATAGACAATAGGTGTGGGAGTAGGCCATTCGGCCCTTCGAGCCAGCACCACCACTCATTATGATCATGGCTGATCATGCACAATCAGTATCCTGTTCCTGCCTTATCCCCATAACCCTTGATTTCATTACCTTTAAAAACTCTATCCATCTCATTCTTGAAAGTATCCAGAGACTTGGCCTCCACTGCCTTCTGGGGCAGAGCATTCCACACACCCACCACTCTCTGGGTGAGGAAGTTTGTCTTCAAATCTGTTCTAAATGGCCTACCCCTTGTTGTTAAACTGTGTCCTCTGGTACTGGACTCGCCCATCAGCGGGAAACATGCTTCCTGCCTCCAGAGTGTCCAATCCTTTAACAACACCTCTAGGTTTCTCTGTTTGCCAACATTCCCCAGTGGGTCCGGAGGGCTCCAAACCAGGATCCCAGCTTTTTGCGATAGGTGGTAATGACTTGGATGCGGTAGGTGGTAATGACTTGGATGCGAATCTGTGGGGAGTGCTCAAGAAGTTTGCAGATGAAGAAGGAAGCAGTGCGCTGAAGAAGATCTCAACGGACTGGACTGGTGGTTAGAAAAATATCAAGTGCAGTTCATTCCAGAATGGCAAATCTGGGAGGGTCAATTGTGTCAAAGGAGTACACAGTCAATGGAATACTGAGAGACATACAGGAAGTCAGGGACCTTGGAATCAATGTCCATAAATCCTGAGAAGGTGGCAGTACTGTACAATAAGCTGGTTAAGGTTAGATCCTCTACAGTATGGAAACAGGCCCTTCGGCCCAACAAGCCCACACTGCCTCTCTGAAGAGTAACCTCACCTAGACCCCTTCCCCTACATTTACCCCTGACTAATGCACCTGAACACTATGAGCAATTTAACATGGCCAATTACCTAACCTGCACATCTTTGGATTGTGGGAGGAAACTGGAGCACCCGGAGGAAACCCACGCAGACACGGGAGAATGTGCAAACTCCACACAGACAGTCACCTGAGGCTGGAATCTAACCTGGGTCCTTGGCCCTGTGAGGCAGCAGTGCTAACCACTGAGCCATCATGCCGCTCTGAAGATAAGATTATAGCTTTCTTAGTTAGCTGAGGCGCAGGACGTAGGAGCAGGGATTGTGGAGCTTTCTAATTCATCAGTTCGGTCACGATTTGAGTAGTGGGTAGAGTTCTCGTTACTTCATTAGAAGAAGGACACAATTTCACTCGATGAAAGACAGAGGAGATTTACAAGAATGTTGCCGGGTAATCTACAGCTACGAGGAGAGACTGGGCAAGTGGAATTCATTCTCTTCCTCAGAGCTCTCTGTAACAAAGAAAGCTGAAGAGAGATTTGATCGAGTGGTGCAAAACTGTGAGGAGGGGCCTGGACAGAATGGATGAGAAAGGCCTATTTGTCTTAGCAGAGAGGTTAGTGACTTGGGGACATAGATGGAAAGTGATTGACAGAGAAAAGTCATATAGAGGGGAGATGGGCAACGTAAGGACAGGAGCAGCCATGCAACCCCTGAAGCCTGCTGTGCCGTTCAATAAGATCCTGGCTGATCTCATCTTGGCTTCCACTCCATGTTCCTGCCCACCCTCCCTTCAACCCGTCACTAAGTAAAACATCTGTCCGTCTTCTCCTTACATTTACTCAATGTCCCAGCATCCACCACACTCTGGGGGAGTGAACTCCACAGATTCATTACCCTTTGAGAGAAGTCGAGAAATCATTTCTCCTCATCCCGGTTTTAAATCTGACCCCTCTTACACTAAAACTGTGACCTCTAATTCTAGATTGTCCCCGGGAAGGGGGAGAACTGTCCCCTCTCCGTGTCAATCCCTTTAGCGCCTTATCGACCTCACTTCAATCTCCATGCATTCTTCTAGCTTTTTGCTAGCTAAACTGCTCAATCTCTTGTTATTAGACAAAACTTTCACCTCTGATAAGCCTATTCGACCAGAATGGTGTAAGAGGGTCTGGAACTCACTGCCTGAGGGAGTAATAGAGGCAGAAACACTGAACTCATTTAAAAAGCCTTTGGGTATGCAACTCCAGTGCTTTAACTTGACTGGACTAAATGCTGGGAAAATGGGAGGCCTGTTTTTCATGATGGACAGCACGGTGACTCAGTGGTTAGTACTACTGCCTCACAGCGCCAGGGACCCGGGTTCGATTCCAGCCTCGGGCGACTGTCTGTGTGGAGTGTGCACATTCTCCCCGTGTCTGCGTGGGTTTCCTCCCACAGTCCAAGGTTGCGTCGGCTAGGTGGATTGACCTACGTCGGCAGGTTCGGGGGGGATGTGCAGGAACTGTCTGGAATCCTCTTCAGACGGTCACTTGTAGTGTGTCAAAAGTTTGCAGATGACACTAAGATGAGTGGCAGAGCAAAGTGTGCAGAGGACTGTGAAACTTTGCAGAGGAACATAGATACATTGGGTGAGTGGACAAAGGTCTGGCAGCTGGAATACAATGTTAATAAATGTGAAGTCATCCATTTTGGTAGGAGCAACAGTAAAAAGGACTATTACTTGAATGGTAAAAAGTTGCAGCATGCTGCTATGCAGAGGGACCTGGGTGTCCTTGTGCATGAATCACAGAGGGTTGGTCTGCAGGTACAACAGGTAATTACAAAGGCAAATGGAATTTTGTCCTTCATTGCTAAAGGGATTGAGTTTAAAAGCAGGGAGGTTATGTTACAGATGTACAGGATGCTGGTGAGGCCACACCTGGAGTAGTGTGTACAGATTTGGTCTCCTTACTTGAGAAAGGATGTACTGGCACTGGAGGGGGTGCAGAGGAGGCTCACTAGGTTGGTTCCGGAGTTGAGGGAGTTGGTTATGAGGAGAGACTGAGTAGACTGGGATTATATTCATTGGAATTTAGAAGAATGAGGGGCGGTCTTATAGGAACATATAAAATGATGAAGGGAATAGATGAGATAGAAGTAGAGAGGATGTTTTCACTGGCAGGTGAAACTAGGACAAGAGGGCATAGCCTCGAGATTAGGGGGAGCAGATTTCGGACTGAATTGAGAGGGAACTTCTTCATCCAGAGGGTGGAACTCCTTGCACAGGGAAGTAGTTGAGGCTTTCTCAGTAAATGCTTTTAAAGCCAGGATAGATAATATTTCGAACAGTAAAGGAATTAAGGGATACGGTGAGAGGGCGGGTATGTGGAGCTGAGGCCATGAAAAGGTTAGCCATGAACTTACTGAATGGCGGAGTGGGCTTGAAGGGCTGAGCGGCCTACTGCTGCTCCTAGTTCTTATGATGGGCCAAATGACCTGCATCCACACTGTAGGGATTCTGTGATCCTGAGGAAAGGTCACTCGACCTGAAATGTTAACTCTGCTTTTTCTCCACAGATGCTGCCAGACCTGCTGAGCTTTTCCCAGCAATTTCTGTTTCTGTTTCTGATTTCCAGCACCCGCAGTTCTTTCGGTTTCTGTGATGGGCCACGACAAGTCAACGATTTCTGTGACTGCCCGGGACACAACACAAACGCAGAGGAGGGTTGTCTAAGGGTGAGAGGTGGAAGCTAAAAAAACATTTAGATTAGATTAGATTAGATTAGATTAGATTAGATTAGATTAGATTAGATTACTTACAGTGTGGAAACAGGCCCTTCGGCCCAACAAGTCCACACCGACCCGCCGAAGCACAACCCACCCAGACCCATTCCCCTACATTTACCCCTCACCTAACACTACAGGCAATTTAGCATGGCCAATTCACCTGACCTGCATATCTTTGGACTGTGGGAGGAAACCGGAGCACCCGGAGGAAACCCACGCAGACACGGGGAGAATGTGCAAACTCCACACAGTCAGTCGCCTGAGGCGGGAATTGAACCCGGGTCTCTGGCGCTGTGAAGCAGCAGTGCTAACCACTGTGCTACCGTGCCGCCCCCTGGAGTCCACGTAGGTATTGTGGAAAATAGGTGGAAGCAGGTTATAATTGTCAGGGAAATGATTGCCCTCACACAGCTGGAGAAACAGGGAGCAGCGGTTAACTGCTGCCTCACAGCGCCGGGGTCCCAGGTTCGACTCCAGCCTCGGGCGACTGTCTGTGTGGAGTTTTCACATTCTCCCTGTGTCTGCGTGGGTTTCCTCCCACAGTCCAAAGATGTGCAGGTCAAGTGAGTTGGCCACGCTAAATTGTCCATAGGTGTTAGATGCATTCGTCAGAGGGAGGTGGGTTACTCTTCGGAGGGTCGGTGTGGACTTGTTGGGCCGAAGGGCCTGTTTCCGCACTGTAGGGAATCTAGTCTAATCTAATGTTTCGTGTCCAGTGGCCCCCATCCTCAGAACTCCGAAATGAAAACTCTCTTTCCCTCGCCACAGAGGCTGCCCTGAACCTCTGAGTATATCCAGCAGCCTGCGTTTTGATGCGTTCACCTCAGGGTCGACCCCAAAAAACAGGCTATACCTGAGACATGTCTGACAGTAGAAAGTGGGGAATTGAAATATTCACTGAAACGGCCAGGCAGCTTTAAGTCCCTCAGTCAAGTCATTTGTTGGATCAATGCACAGAAACAGAGATGCTAACCAAGGCCAAACTGCAGTGATGTTTGTGTATCAGTGAGTGAGAGCACAGGTTTAATGGGGAAGACAGAAGGTGGGAATTTAACTAAACAAATAAAAGCTGTTACACATTCCATGTGCAACTGATGTGGCTTCCACTGAGAAAACAAAATGTATTTGTGAGAGCCCTCATTCATCATCTTGAAGCAAGAAATAATTTTCTATCTCTTCAAAGACAGCACAGTAGATTACGTGTATCCCCTCCACCCCCAACTGTGCTGTTTGACTCAGCCATCATTCCTGTAAATGCACCTTCACTTTACACGCTCCTCTGTATCTTTTTATATGGCACACTGCCTCCAGGAGACAACTCTATATATATAAAAACAAGATGCTTCTCAAAATTGATCCCTTAAAAAGGCAATTGCTGATAGCACTGAAAGAAAGAAATGCTGAAATTATCCACCCACGTTCTCCTCAAATAATAGAATCTCTACGGTGTGGAAACAGGCCCTTCGGCCCAGCAAGTCCATACCGATCCTCCAAAGAATAACCCACCCAGACCCATTCCCCAATTACTCCTCGTTCACCCCTGCCTAACGCACTTAACCTACACATCCCTGAACACTATGGACAATTTAACATGACCAATTCACCTAACCTGTACATCTTTGGACTGTGGGAGGAAACTGGAGCACCCAGAGGAAAACCACGCAGACACGGGGAGAATGTGCAAACTCCACACAGACAGTCGCCCGAGGCTGGAATCGAGCCCGGGTCCCTGGTGTAGTGAGGCAGCAGTGCTAACCACTGAGCCAGATGAGTTTTGGTGTTTAATTCCCTCATGGAATGGGGATTGAGCTTTGACCTTGTTTTCCGTTTCTAGTTTTCTCAGCTGTTTCAGTTAAGAGCCAACCACGTTATTGTGGGTCTGGAGTCACATGTAGGTTCGACGGAAGGCTTCCTTCCTTAAAGGACTTTAGGGAACGAGATGGGTTTCTACAACGATCAACACCAGTCATAGAATTGCAAGCACGGAAGCAGACACTTCGGTCCAAGTATCCTAAGTTGATCATAACCCAACTTTTAATTCCAGATCTTTCATTCACCAACTGCCACAATGAGATTTGAACCAGAGCTAGGGCTCTGGTTAACTTGACAATACCACCTTATCACCACCTCTCACAAGTATAGGGCAGTCAATAGAGTCATGGAGGCTTACAGCATGGAAATAGGCCCTTCAGCCCAACTTGTCCATGCTGTCCAGTTTTCACAATTAATCTAGTCCCGTTTTGCCGCGTTTGGTCCATGTCCCTCCATACCTACCCTATCCAAATGTTTCTTAAATGACAAAATTGTATATGCTTCCACCACTACCTCTGGCAGCCCGTCCCAGACACTCACTGCCCTCTGGGTGAAAAAAAATTGGACACGTTTGTATCTCTCTCCTCAAACCTCTGCCCTCTAGTTTTGCACTCCCCTACCATGGGGAAAAACTGTTGGCTGTCTACCTTGTCTGTGCTCCTCATGATTCTTTAGACCTCTACAAGGTCACACCTCAGTCTTCCACTTTCCAGGGAATCATAGAATCCCTACAATGTGGAAACAGGCCATTTGGCTCAAAAAGTCCACACTGACCCTCCGAAGGGTACCCCACACAGAACCATTCCCCCTAGCCTATTACTCTACATTTACCCCTTACTAATGCACCTAACTAATCATTCCTGAACCCTACGCGCAATTTAGCATAATCAATTGACCTAACCTGCACATCATTGGACTGTGGGAGGAAATCCACACAGACGTGGGGACAATGTGCTAACTCTGCACAGACAGTCACCCAAGGCTGGAATCAAACCCAGGTCCCTTGCGCTAGGAGACCATAGTGCTAACCACTGTGCCACCCTGAAGGAAAGTCCTAGCCTATCCTTATAACTCAAACCTTCCAGTCCAGGTAGCATCCTAGTAATTTTTTGTGCACTCTTTCTATTTTAATAATATCCTTTCCGTGGTAGGGTGACCAGAACTGCACCCAGTACTCCAAATGTGGCCTCACCAATGTCTTGTCCAAATGCAATACGACATCCAATTCACTCAATGCTCTGACCTTTGAAGGCAAGCATGCCCAAAGCCTTCTTCACCATCCTCTCCAATCTATCCTATCATGGACTCTTCCTTGGAGAAAGTGAGGACTGCAGGTGCTGGAGAGTCAGAGTCGAAACGTGTGGCGCTGGAAAAGCACAGCAGGTCAGGCAGCATCCGAGGAGCAGGAGAGTTGATGTTTCAAGCATATGTCTTTCATCCCCAAAAATGTTGATTTTCCTGCCCCTCGGATGCTGCCTGACCTGCTCTGATTGTCCAGCGCCATACTTTTCGACATGAACTCTTCCTCCTCGCTTGATGAAATTCCCTCATTCCCAAACTTTATCATTTTCTTATTTATTTTTGTTACTTGTTGAACTCTCTCGCAACGCTCTGGCGATTTTGAACTGACCTGAATTCATTAGAAATAAATGACCTCAAATATCCTGTACTGTTTCAGGGAGAACACAGTCTTGCTTTCATCATCACCCACCCTGCATCCCTAGTTCTGTGTGAACAGTAATCCCTTCTGCACCTGAGCAGAAAGAGATTATTTTCTGTTCACATCTTTCACTCTGCACAAAGTCTAAGAAGGATGAGATTACAGCCCATACCCTCTGCACTCCCACCTTATCTATTGATTTCCCTGCCGACCTTTCAAAGGAAAGAGTAACCCTACAACTGCAGGAGAACTGTGCCTTCAACAAAGATTCTAATGGTTTTTGGAGGCAATTTGAAAAAGCAAAACGCATCTTAAACTGATGAATGAGATTGCAGACAGACGAATCTTAAATACAGTCTGACACTGTTCATTTTGAATGGACAGTTTTGAACTGTTTGATCAAAATACAGTCCACTCCTGCTACTCTGCCTGACGACAATGTCTCACTCACAACATGGAATTAGTGCCCCCCCCCCCACCCCCCGTCACCTTGATGATCGAGATTGACGGAGTTCGGTGCAGCTTTGAGTTACGGATCTGGACCCCAGAAGAACCGGACTGAGAAGGACAAAGCCTGAGGTCGCACGTGATACTTATTTAAGGAGGGATGCTTTTTCGGTGGAGGCAGTTCATTCCTGAAGAAGGGCTTATGCCCGAAACGTCGATTCTCCTGTTCCCTGGATGCTGCCTGACCTGCTGCGCTTTTCCAGCAACACATTTTCAGCTCTGATCTCCAGCATCTGCAGACCTCACTTTCTCTTCATGGAGGGATTGCCTACTGAGCAAAGGCTAAACAGGTTGGAACTCTACTCACTGGAGTTTGGACTAAACGAGAGGTGATCGCATTGAAAGATCTAAGATTCTCAAAGGGTTTGACAGGGAAAATGGCGAGAGGATGTTTCCCCTCATGGGAGAGCCCAGGACCACAGGGTAGAGTCTCAGAATAATAGGGGAACCAATGCAACACTGAGATGAGGACAGATTTCTTCCCTCAGGAAGTCCTTACCAAAGAGAGCTGTGGGGGCAGAGTCCTTTGTGAATACTTAAGACTGAGATAGATGCTTGGTCAGTGGGGGAATTAAAGGTTACAGGGACAGGGTGGGATGCAAGGAATGTCAGATCAGTTGTGATCCTATAGAATGGTGGAGCCTGCTAGAGGGGCTGAATGGTCATCTCCAGTTCCTATTTCTTATCCCATTAGATATCATGGGGAATGTGTGGCTAATATGAGGCAGAGGGCCATGGGAGATGGGTGAGCTGTGTTAAGTCAATCCACTTTGTCACTAGGACAGTGAAGACCACGGCAAAAAAGCAAAGGCGAGTGGAGTTGTAGTTGCTGAGACCCTGGGAGGGAGAGGTTTTGGAGATTGTACGTGAGATGGTTAGCCAGTCTATTATTTATTCATTATTATTTTCACAGGATGTTTATTGTTTGCATTTGCCAGTATTTATTGCCCATCCCTCGTTGCCCCAGTACCTTAGAGTCATAGAGATGTACAGCACAGAAACACACCCTTCGGTCCAACTTGTCCATGCCGACCAGATATGCTAAATTAATCTAGTCCTGTTTGCCAGCACTTGGCCCATATCCCTCTAAACCCTTCCTATTCATGTACTCATTTTAAATGCTGTAATTGTACCAGCCTCCTCTTGAATCGGGTGTTACAGGTTGATCCACAATGCCCTGAGGGAGGGAATTCCAGGATTTGCCCCCAGTGACACTGAAGGAACGGCGAGATATTTCCAAGTCAGGATGGTGTTGCAGATTGCAAGGTTGGACTAACCAGCTAGCAACGAGGGAGCAAGTCCAACCTGGTGTTGACATATTGGCACACGGACCTTCTCCTTAATTTCTATCTCATTCTCCACTGCAGGCCATTGCCATGGGCAAGTAGGCTAAAAACCCAGCACAAAAACTGATAATTCCACCTCAATGACGGGGCACTCTCCCATTGTCCTATAGCCCGGGTATATCGTGGAAAAGTCGGAGGGTTCGTGTCCAGGATTGGGGGCATGTTACCTCACAACCATGGCCCAGCAACTGAGAGAGACTGTTACTCCAAGCCCTAGTGAGTGGAAAGAGCGTGGACATAGGTATATGTTGAGGCTTAGGCAGATGACCAGCCCCTGGTCTCAGCTGCAAGGAGTCTGCTGGAGATTCAAAGAGAGGCAGAGGAGCCCCGCCGAAGGAGTCTACATGCAGGCTACACATGGAAAAGTGGCACTCCCATAAATGCATGGCAACCTCCAAACTGAGGCTACTGGCTATCACAGGGAGGCAGGGCGATCAGAGGACCAGCACTCTAGAAGTCTGCAATAGGCTGAGTCAGGTGAGAGAGGAGCTGAGCCCAGGGTAGTTCCCTCTGAGGTAAAGAGGAGGAGGAGGAGTGTGAGCTAACCACCTTCACCAGGGCACTTCCAGAGTGAATGGGCACATACCAGCTGATCCCAGAGCTTCCAGGACGCATGTCCCAGGCAGTTGGCCAGGCAATGGTTCAGGGTGAGGTACAATCCCACATGAACCTGAGCTTCTGCAGGATCCAGCTTTAGTACAGCAGCCTCGTCAATGGGCACTCACACACACACACACACACACACACACATGCAAACATACACATGCAAACACACACGTGCAGGCGCACACGCACGCACACCCACACACACACATACCCACACACTTAGGCACACACATGCAAACACACACGTGCAGACACACACACACACACACACACATACCCACACTTAGGCGCACACACACACACATATACACACACACATGCAAACACACACGTGCAGGCGCACACGCACACACACCCACACATAGTCATATACACACTTAGGCGCACCCACACACACACACATGCAGGCGCACACACACACACATACACACACACATGCAAACATACACATGCAAACACACACGTGCAGGCGCACACGCACGCACACCCACACACACACATACCCACACACTTAGGCACACACACACACATGCAAACACACACGTGCAGACACACACACACATACCCACACACTTAGGCGCACACACACACACATATACACACACACATGCAAACACACACGTGCAGGCGCACACGCACACACACCCACACATAGTCATATACACAGACAATGACACACACACACACGCAGACACACACTCACACACATGCAGACACACACACAGACATGCACTCAGACACTCATACACACACACACACCCAGACGTGCACACAAGCACACACACAGTCATATACACAGGCAAAGGCACATGCACACAGACACACAAAGACGTACACACAGAGTCGCATACACAGGCAAAGTCACACGCACACAGACACACACACATACACAAAGACACAGACACAGACATAAACATACACACATAAAGACATACACACACAGTCACGTACACAGGCAATGACACACACACACAAAGACATACACACACAGTCATGTACACAGGCAACGACACACACACACAAAGACATACACACAGACATACACAGTCACATACACACAAAGACATACACACACAGACACAAACACAGACCTTCACACACACAGTCACATACATAGGCAAAGACACACACATGCAAACACAGACACACAGTCACATACACAGCCATACAAACAGACACTCATACACACAGACACATACACAGTCACATACACAAAAAGACATACACACAGATACACCCACACATTCACAGACCCTCACATAGACACACACAGAGTCATATACACAGGCAAAGACATACACACATGCAGACACAGACACAGTCACATACACAGACACACACACACAGTCACATACACAGGCAAAGATACACACACACAGGCAAACACATGCAGATACACACACACACAGACACGCACACATGAGAACACTGTGATCCTCCCCGACACCCTCCTGTCTTGCGTATTCTTCTGAAGATATACCTGCCACTTGCTCCAATCATCTGCCTTTACCAAAGAAGGCTCTTGTGGTGCAGTGATAGTGTCCCTACCTCTGAGCCAGGAGGCCTGGCTTCAGGTCACAGGGCTCCTGGGCTGTTGATTAAAAAACTCCCCTCCTTGACCTAGAACCAGGGACCATTGGCTGTCTGCTCACCACCTTGAACCAGCGGGTATGCCTAACCCGACCGTCACCTTCACATGCCAATACAGTCATTGTGGTAACCTCCTGGTGAGAGATAAGTCATTGTTGCAACACCCTGAGATAGTGACTGACAGCGGGTCATTGATATTGAAAATGCCCCTGTACACCCAGACCCTTCAACGGACATTAAAAATAAATGATGGGTGGTAAAGACCTCCGACATTTTGTATTTCCTTCGGCACTGCCTGAAGAACAGAAAGAAAGTCTGCAATTTATTTCGTTTTAATGTTATTCCCTACCTGGTCGAGGTCTTAATCCCATTTCAAGGTGCCTTATTGGTACAAAGAATGAGTGGAGCCAATTACCGTGAAAATACAAACATCAGCAGTTTCTCTGTTACTGGTCAGTTCATGTGTAACGCTGGTTGAAAGTAATTTAAATACTCAAAGCATGGGTGATTGAATTTTTTTGCAACATGGTTATGGATTGTAGCAACCAGAAGACCACTGTGTGGAGCTGTATTATTTGATGCTTATCGCTGAAGACAGATATAACAGGGATTCCTTTTTCCCGTGCCTCCATGTCTGCTGTCTTTCCTTCCTAGGGAAGGACAGTACAACCCCAGAATAAATAAAGCTCGCAGTCAAGTGGTGGCTGAAGGCAGTGTGCCATTCTCCCTTTAAGACAGCAGTGCTCAGTGTGTGAGCTGTTGCACTATTTCAGTATTGAGTCAGAGATCTTTCATATTTATTCACAGCTTTGACAACACTCTTCACTCAGCCCTACCACCACCCAGAGGTGCAGGTCGAGCTGTGTGCTAATTGGTGCCTCATCAGGGGTTCAGCCTGACTGGGTGATATGCTAATGAGCAGACATCATCACAGGAAGTGATGCAATGCCACCCCAATCTTGCTCTTTCCTGCAGCCTTGTGTCAAGATGAAGCCATGGTAATATGTTTCTTGCAGAAAATTAGTGTTTTTTTCTTACCTCAGCGTGTTTATTTTTCTTTGAGCTTGCACAATAAGACTAAGAGGCTTTTAATGGGAGGCCTGGTTGAGCTAATGACACTATTCATTAGAGTCTTTATTGTATTTGTTAGCTAACTCAAGACAAGTTCAATTCGCCACCAGCCTCAGTGTTACAGTAGCTGTGATTCAGTTCGAGGTGTTGGTGAAAGCTCGGATTTACGAATGCGATCCCATGCAGGGGAGCAATTTGAAAGATCCCAAATTTCTTGCACTCACAAAAGGCTGCTTTGTGTTGTGCTGCAATGTGTTCCAACGTGAGTAAAAATCGACCCGTTGAACGGACTCGAAAACAGAACCCATTCACAACTGGGGAACCGTCTCTACAGTGTTCTGCAGAGTCATATCAGACTCCGAAATTCAGCTCGGTTTCTGTCCACGGATGCTGTCAGGCCTGCTGAGTTTCTCTAGCCCTTCTGCAGAAGACCAGCCCAGTCTCCTCAATCTCTCACGGAAAATAACTGCATCTTTCCTGGACCCAGTCCGTAGGTGCCCCACTACTCTCTGTCTGTTCCTTACACATTGAGACCAAACTCTGACAGTACAGAAAACTTAACCGTTGCAACCAGACTCTTTTATTCCAGCGCTCCCATCCTCTCACACCAAAGACCTTTCTAGTTGCTTTCCGCACATATGGAGCAACTTCCAGTGACTTAAAACAAAGACACTCAACTCCCATTGAGAGCCAACACATCCCAGCTTCTCTGCATTTCTATCCTTGCTCCCAAATATTCCATCTGGCGCTGTTCTTACCCACTCGTTTGACCCGTTGGAATCCCGTTGGAGTCTCTTCACAATGCTCATTCTCACCTGGTCTTGTGTAGAGAATTTGGAATCGCTGATGTAGTTTGAGGGACATCTGGGGCCCAAGCTCTGATCCCATAGCTCGCAGTCTGCCCACCTAACAATGGCCCACTTACTCCTACACTATTTCTTGCCAGTTAACCA
The DNA here is from genome assembly GCF_037043375.1 of Chiloscyllium plagiosum. Classification (NCBI taxonomy): domain Eukaryota; kingdom Metazoa; phylum Chordata; class Chondrichthyes; order Orectolobiformes; family Hemiscylliidae; genus Chiloscyllium; species Chiloscyllium plagiosum. The sequence continues at coordinate 71,853,564 of NW_028270155.1, read as the reverse complement.
AGCACCAGCCTGTACCAGTGCATTATCGTCAGACTGTACCAGTATGTTATTGCCAGTACGTTACAGCCAGCCTTTACCAGTGTGTTATCACCTGTGTGTAACAGCCAGCCCATACCAGTACGTTATCGCCAGTCTGTACCAGTATGTTATTGCCAGTCTGTACCAGTATGTTATTGCCAATCCCATGTCCTATAATCTCTAGTGTACGGCCTTATTGAAAGCCTTCTGATAATCCAAATATACCACATCTACTGGTTTCCCTCCTTTCTATTCTTCTAGTCACAAGCTTAGAGTAGCGTCCAATAGGTTAGTCGAACATAATTTCTCTTTCGTGAATGCAAATTGGCTCCGCCCGGCTATACCATTATTTTGATCTGACTAGTTATCACACTTTTCTCCCGCTTGTTTCCATATCGTTTCCCCCCAACCACGAAGGTGGGAATCGATGAACAAACAGGTTTGAAGTGCACTGGGAAGGAATCTGGATCTGCTTTGTGTCCAATCTGTGTCACAGCGAGAATCATGAACACGATGGACTAGATCCTGAAACACAAAAAATAGCAGCAGGAGTAGGCCTTTCAGCCCTTCAATCTGAACATGGTCATGGCTGACCATCCAATCCAGTCCCCTGTTCCCACTCTCTTCCCATACCTCGACTCTTTCTCAAACAGAAGGCTTCTCGCTTTTAAATTGAGTTCTTGTACTTGAGTCCCTTTGGAGGGGACAAGTCCTTGCATCATCCACCCTGTCAAATCCTCTCAGGATTGTGTATAAAGTCAGAGAGACGTACAGCCCTTCCTGCCAATGTGTCCACGCCGACCAGATATCCCAACCCAATCTCGTCCCATTTGCCAGCACTTGGCCCATGTCCCTCCAAACCCTTCCTATTCATATCCCCCTCCAGATGCCTTTTAAATGCTTTAATTGCACCAGCCTCCACCACTTCCTCTGGCAGCTCATTCCATACACGTACCACCCTCTGCGTGAAAAAGTTACCCTTTTAAATCTTTCCCCTCTCACCCTAGAACTATGCCCTCTAGTTTTGAACTCCCCTAACTTGGAGAAAAGTGCTTGTTTATTTACCCTATCTATGCCCCTCATGATTTTATAAACCTCTATAAGGTCACCCCTCAGCCTCTGAATGCTCCAGGGAAAACAGCCCCAGCCTGTTCAGCCTCTCCCTATAGCTCAGACCCTCCAACCCTGGCAACGTCCTTGTAAATCTTTTCTGAACTCTGTCAGGTTTTACAAGACCAGATGTGAACACATTATTCCAATAGTGGCCTAATCCATGTCCTGTACGTCTTTTGTTGTTCTAAACTCTGATGTACTCCATGTGTAATCATACCTTGGGCGTTAGGTTGTGAGGAATCGGTCAAGTGAACCTACTCCAAACTGCATCAAACATAGTTATACCCTTTCTTAAATACGGAAACCGAAATTACACACTGCTCTCACTAAATGTCTCCAAACCTCCAGACTTTTATATTCCGTTCCCCTTGCAATAAACACCGAAGAAATGCTTGCTCTCTAGCAACTCTAACAAAACCTTGCAGAATTTTGAAGAGCCCTTATTCAGTCACACCCCCACACCCCTTCTCTTTACAAGTGCCCCAACCTGTCATTCCCCCCCACCCCCCCACCCCATCTGTACTGTCACTGTTGCAAATGGACTCGACACCCTCTCTAGCAACGTTCCCTGCCAATTATCCCTGCCACTTCAGGAAGCACCCAGCCCTGGTATTGGTGCATCCGCACACAGCCTCCCAGCGGTTTACTCTCCGGGGGCTCGAACTCCCCGCTCGGAGACTGTAACCCAACTGGCACATGGTGTGGTTGAACACAAACAGAGCTCAGCAGGTCCGGCAGCGTCTGTGGAGAGAGATCAGAGTTCACCTTTCGGGTCTGACGACCCTTCCTCAGATCTGATGTCAGCTAGGAAAATGCAGGTTTTTGCACAGCAGATAGGCTAGTGGGGAGGGGGTAAGGAGTAAGTGAGAGGTGGAGGTAGAGCCCAAAGAGAGAGAGGGAAGAGCAGATGGACAGACGAGGGAGTGGATAATAATCAGCTCTACCCCAGCTTCTGCATTTAAAAAAGAACAATTTTTTTCCTGGCTGCCATCAGTTCTGAGGAAAGGTCAATTGGACCTGAAATGTTAGCTTTCTAATTTCTTTCCACACAGCGTCAGGGACCCCGGTTTGATTCCAGCCTCAGGCGACTGTCTGTGTGGAGTTTGCACATTCTCCCCATGTCTGTGTGGGTTTCCCCCGGGTGCTCCGGTTTCCTCCCACAGTCCAGAGATCTGCAGGTCAGGGTGACATGGCCACGCTAAATTGCCCGTAGTGTCCCACGGGAGGGGGAAATACCCTCATGTCTTCAAAAACATCAGTTCCATTCTCGATTCCAGAGAGGACACCCTCCAGTTGGTGTAAATCCCACCCACCCACCTTGTTGAATTCTTGTTGAATCTCACACAGAGTAGATCTCATTGGCTGAGCCCAAGGGTCTAATCTTGACGTGCGACATCACTGGATCGGTGGCCATTCATTGGACTCTGCCCAGGACAGGATAATCTGAAGCAGCACGTGGTGGTCTCACAGTGGGTCACTGCCACAGGCTGGAGCCCAGACCGAGGCTGCTCGCGATTGTAGGAGAGACTCTGTCTCTGTGTCCTATCCCAGACCCACCCGGACAGTGCGGAGCAAGGCGTAACCTACCCTCGATCCTGAGGGATTGTCTGAGCCCGTCTGGAACCTCCCCACCCAGGGTCTTCACAGTGATATATCCGCAGGGTTTCAGAGCAGTATATAGAAAGCTGACCAGACCCCACCCCCTCGCTGTGTCCAGTACGTGTCTGTGTCCCCGTGTGTGTGAGTCCCCGTGTGTGTGTCCATGTGTCTGTATCCCTCCCATCTGTGTGGGTCTGTGTGTGTGTGTGTGTGTGAGTGAGTGAGTGAGTGAGCCTGTCCCTGTCCATGTCCGTGTGAGAGTGTGTGTCCATGTGTGGGTGTGTGAGTGTGCCTGTCGTGTCTGTGTGTGTGTGTCTGTGTGTCTCTGTGTGTGTGTCTCTGTGTGTGTGTCTCTGTGAGTGTGTCTGTATGTGTATGTCTGTGTGTGTCTCTGTGTGTATGTCTATGTGTCTGTGTGTATGTGTGTGTCTGTGTGTGTGTGCCTGTGAGTGTGTGTCTGTGTGTGTGTGTGTGTGTGTGTCTCTGTGCGTGTGTCTGTCTGTGTGTGTGTGTCTGTGCGTGTGAGTATGTGTCTCTGTGTGTCATGTATGTGTGTCTCTGTTTGTGTGTGCGTGTGTCAGTGTGAGTGTGTCTATGTGTGCGCATGTCTATGTGTGGGTCTCTGTGTTCGTGTCTCTGTGTGTGTCTGTGTGTGTGTCTGTGTGTGTGTGTGTCTGTATCTCTGTGTGAGTGTGTGCGTATCTCTGTGTGTATGTGTCTCTGTGTGTGAGTGTGTTTGTGTGTGTCTGTCTCTGTGTGTGAGTGTGTCTGTCTGTGTGTGTCTGTGTGTGTGTCTGTCTCTGTGTGTAAGTGTGTCTGTGTGTGTGTCTCTGTGTCTGTCTCTGTGTCTGTGTGTCTCTGTCTGTGTGTGCGTGTGTGTCCATGTCTGTGTGTGTCTCTGTGTGAGTATGTCTGTGTGTCTGTCTGTGTGTGTCTCTGTGTGAGTATGTTTGTGTGTCTGTCTGTGTGTGTGTGTGTATGTCTGTGTGTGTGTCTGTGTGTCTCTGTGTGTGTGTCTGTGTGTCTCTGTGTGTGTGTCTGTGTGTCTCTGTGTGAGTATGTGTGTGTCTCTGTGTGTGTGTGTCTCTGTGTGTGTGTGTGTCTCTGTGTGTGTCTCTGTGTGTGTGTCTGTCTCTGTGTCTGTGTGTCTCTGTGAGTGTGTCTCTGTGTGTGTATGTCTGTGTGTGTCTCTGTGTGTATGTCTATGTGTCTGTGTCTGTGTCTCTGTGTGTATGTCTATGTGTCTGTGTGAATGTCTGTGCCTGTGAGTGTGTGTGCCTGTGAGTGTGTGTCTGTGTGTGTCTCTGTGCGTGTGTCTGTCTGTGTCTCTGTGTGTGTGTGTCTGTGCGTCTGTGTGTGTGTCTCTATGTGTGTGTCATGTGTGTGTGCGTGTGTCAGTGTGAGTGTGTCTATGTGTGCGTGTGTCTATGTGTGGGTCTCTGTGTGCGTGTCTCTGTGTGTGAGTGTGCCTGTGTGTGAGTCTGTGTGTGTGTGTGTCTGTATCTCTGTGTGAGTGTGTGTCTCTGTGTGCGTGTCTCTGTGTGTATGTGTTTCTGTGTGTGTGTGTCTGTGTGTGTCTCTGTGTGTCTGTCTCTGTGTGTGAGTGTGTCTGCCTGTGTGTGTCTGTGTGTCTGTGTGTGTGCCTGTCTGTGTGTGTCTCTGTCTGTGTGTGTGTGTCCATGTCTGTGTGTGTCTCTGTGTGTCTCTAATGAGTATGTCTGTGTGTGTGTGTCTGTCTGTGTGTGTGTCCATGTCTGTGTGTGTCTCTTTGTCTGTGCGTGTGTATGTGTGTGTGTGTGTATGTCTGTGTGTGTGTGTGTATGTCTGTGTGAGTATGTCTGTGAGTCTCTGTGTGAGTATGTGTGTGTCTCTGTATGTATGTCTGTGTGTGTGTGTGAATGTGTGTGTGTGTGAGTGTGTGTGTGTCTGTGTGTGTGTGTGTGTGTCTGTGTGTGTGTATGTTTCTGTGTGTGTGTGTGTTTCTGTGTGTGTGTGTGTGTCTGTCTCTCTGTGTGTGTTTCTGCGTGTGTGTGTGTGTCTGTGTCTCTGTGTGTGTCTGTGTCTCTGTGAGTGTGTGTCTCTGTGAGTGTGTGTCTCTGTGTGTGTATATCTCTGTGTGTGTATATCTCTGTGTGTGTATATCTCTGTGTGTGTATATCTCTGTGCGTGTGTGTGTCTGTGCGTGTGTGTGTCTCTGTGTGTGTCTCTGTGTGTGTCTCTGTGTGTGTCTCTGTGTGTGTCTCTGTGTGTGTGTCTGTGTGTGTCTCTGTGTGTGTGTCTCTGTGTGTGTGTTTCTGTGTATCTGTGTGTGTGTCTCTGTGTGTGTGTGTCTCTGTCTGTGTGTTTCTGTGTGTCTGTGTGTCTCTGTGTGTGTGTCTCTGTGTGTGTGTCTCTGTGTGTGTGTCTCTGTGTGTGTGTCTCTGTGTGTGTGTCTCCGTGTGTGTGTCTGTCTCTGTGTCTGTGTGTCTCTGTGAGTGTGTCTCTGTGAGTGTGTCTCTGTGTGTGTATGTCTGTGTGTGTATGTCTGTGTGTGTATGTCTCTGTGTGTATGTCTATGTGTCTGTGTCTGTGTCTCTGTGTGTATGTCTATGTGTCTGTGTGAATGTCTGTGCCTGTGAATGTCTGTGCCTGTGAATGTCTGTGCCTGTGAATGTCTGTGCCTGTGAGTGTGTGTGCCTGTGAGTGTGTGTCTGTGTGTGTCTCTGTGCGTGTGTCTGTCTATGTCTCTGTGTGTGTGTGTCTGTGCGTGTGAGTATGTGTGTCTGTGTGTGTGTCTCTATGTGTGTGTCATGTGTGTGTGCGTGTGTCAGTGTGAGTGTGTCTATGTGTGCGTGTGTCTATGTGTGGGTCTCTGTGTGCGTGTCTCTGTGTGTGAGTGTGCCTGTGTGTGAGTCTGTGTGTGTGTGTGTCTGTATCTCTGTGTGAGTGCGTGTCTCTGTGTGCGTGTCTCTGTGTGTATGTGTTTCTGTGTGTGTGTGTCTGTGTGTGTCTCTGTGTGTCTGTCTCTGTGTGTGAGTGTGTCTGCCTGTGTGTGTCTGTGTGTCTGTGTGTGTGCCTGTCTGTGTGTGTCTCTGTCTGTGTGTGTGTGTCCATGTCTGTGTGTGTCTCTGTGTGTCTCTAATGAGTATGTCTGTGTGTGTGTGTCTGTCTGTGTGTGTGTCTGTCTGTGTGTGTGTCCATGTCTGTGTGTGTCTCTTTGTCTGTGCGTGTGTATGTGTGTGTGTGTGTATGTCTGTGTGTGTGTGTGTATGTCTGTGTGAGTATGTCTGTGAGTCTCTGTGTGAGTATGTGTGTGTCTCTGTATGTATGTCTGTGTGTGTGTGTGAATGTGTGTGTGTGTCTCCGTGTGTGTGTGTGTGTGTGTTTCTGTGTGTGTGTGTGTGTGTGTTTCTGTGTGTGTGTGTGTGTCTGTCTCTCTGTGTGTGTTTCTGTGTGTGTGTGTGTCTGTGTCTCTGTGTGTGTCTGTGTCTCTGTATGTGTGTGTCTCTGTGAGTGTGTGTCTCTGTGTGTGTGTATATCTCTGTGTGTGTCTCTGTGCGTGTGTGTGTCTGTGCGTGTGTGTGTCTCTGTGTGTGTCTCTGTGTGTGTCTCTGTGTGTGTGTTTGTGTGTGTGTTTGTGTGTGTGTCTCTGTGTGTGTGTCTCTGTGTGTGTGTGTTTCTGTGTGTGTGTGTCTCTGTGTGTGTTTCTGTGTGTCTGTGTGTCTCTGTGTGTGTGTCTCTGTCTGTGTGTCTGTGTGTCTCTGTGTGTATGTTTCTGTGTGTCTGTGTGTGTCTCTGTCTGTGTGTCTCTGTCTGTGTGTCTCTGTCTGTGTGTCTCTGTGTGTGTGTCTCTGTGTGTGTGTCTCTGTGTGTGTGTCTCTGTGTGTCTCTGTCTGTGTGTCTCTGTCTGTGTGTCTCTGTCTGTGTGTCTCTGTGTGTCTGTGTGTCTCTGTTGTGTGTCTCTGTGTGTGTGTGTCTGTGTGTCTGTGTGTGTGTGTCTCTGAGTGTGAGTGTGAGTGTGTGAGATACTGAGCTCCCTCTGGACAACAGCTTCTGCCACACAGTGACATGGCTCCCCCTGCAGGTGGCTGGCTGACTAGCAGCTGGATCAGGGAGCAGTTCAGAACAAAGAACAGCACCTCCTGCTCTGACACCGATCTCGACCCTGCACACATCGGGGGATAAACCCAATCCGCAAAGTTCCTTACACCTCCCTCTGTCTCTTTCTCCCTCTTGATAGGGTCCTTCTCTCTCACTCTCTCTCACTCTCGCTCTCTTGCTCACTCTCTCTGTGTCTCAGGCAGTCTCATTCTCTCGGGGGCCCTTGTCACCTCTTTGTCTCACTAACCCCCACCCTGGCCCAACTCCTCCCCACCGGCATGCTCTCACTCTTCCCCCAGGTCTGTGTCCCCCTCACCCTCACCCGTGACCTTCACTCACCCCCTTGCTTCAGCACCCCCTTGCGTGTCCCCTCACTCTCCCCTCGCGTGTCCCCTCACTCTCCCCTCGCGTGTCCCCTCACTCTCCCCTCGCGTGTCCCCTCACTCTCCCCTCGCGTGTCCCCTCACTCTCCCCTCGCGTGTCCCCTCACCTGCCCCCTCACATGCCCCCGCACTCACCTCCTTGCACCTGCAACCCCCTTATTCTCCGCTTCACCTGCGACCCCTCAGTTTCCCCCTTGCACTCGCACCCCCCGCCTGCCTCTCTCCCTCAAATGCGCCCGCAACTCCACTGTCACTCTCCATTCTCTCCCTCTTCTGTTTACGCTCCCTCCCACTTGTGCACAGGGTCTCTCTCTCTCACCCCCCCGCTCCCCCCCACATCTTTTGACCCACGAGCTCTCTCTCTCTCCCCCCTCCTTGGTATGCGTTCTCTCTTTCACACCTCAGTCACCTCTGTCCGCCCCTCGTGTGCACGCTCTCTCCCCTTTGCACGTATGCTCTCCCTCTGCTTCACACATGCCCTCCCTCTCCCCTTCACGCATGGTCACCCCTTAGCACGTGTGCTCTCTCTCTGCTTCACACATGAGCTCTGGCGCGCACTCTCACTCTCCCCTTTGTGCGCTCACTCTTCCTGTTACACACTTTGTCTCTCTCCCCCCTCCGTGTGCGCTCTTTCTTTCCCTTTTGAGCACTCTGTTTCTCTCCCCTTTGCCCTGCCCGCCCCCTCTTTTCTCCCCTTTGCGTGCGCCATCTCTCTCCCCTTAGCGTGTGCGTGCCCTCCCTCTTCCATTCACGCTTGGTCTCTCTCCCCTTTGCACGCTTTCTCCCCTTGGTGCGTGCCCTCTCTCTCCCCTTGGTGCGTGCCCTCTCTCTCCCCTTGGTGCGTGCCCTCTCTCTCCCCTTGGTGCGTGCCCTCTCTCTCCCCTTGGTCGTGCCCTCTCTTTACCCTTGGTACATGCGCTCTCTCTCATTCCTTGGCGCGAGGCCCCTCTCCATCTTCGTATGAGCTTGCTCTCTCTCCCCTTTGCACTCTCTCTCTCCCCATGGTGCATGCACGCGCTCTCTCTCACCTTGGCATGCGTGGTCTCTCACCTTCGTGCACATGCACTCTCTTTCCCCTTCGCACGTGCTCTCTTTCTTATTTTTGCATGCTCTTTCTCTTCCTTTTGCGTGCTCTCTCCACTCCACACATGCTCGCGATCTCTCTCTCTTCCCTTTGCATGTGCGTGCTCTCTCTCTCCCTTTCACGTATTCTCTCTCTCTCTCCCTTTCGCGCGTTCTCTCTCTCTCTCCCTTTCGCGCATTCTCTCTCTCTCTCCCTTTCGCGCGTTCTCTCTCTCTCCCTTTCGCGCGTTCTCTCTCTCTCTCTCCCTTTCGCGCGTTCTCTCTCTCTCTCCCTTTCTCGCATTTTCTCTCTCTCCCTTTCGCGCATTCTCTCTCTCTCCCTTTCGCGCGTTCTCTCTCTCTCCCTTTCGCGCATTCTCTCTCTCTCTCTCCCTTTCGCGCATTCTCTCTCTCTCTCTCCCTTTCACGCATTCTCTCTCTCTCTCCCTTTCGCGCGTTCTCTCTCTCTCCCTTTCGCGCGTTCTCTCTCTCCCTTTCGCGCGTTCTCTCTCTCTCCCTTTCTCGCATTTTCTCTCTCTCTCTCCCTTTCGCGCATTCTCTCTCTCTCTCTCCCTTTTGCGCGTTCTCTCTATCTCTCTCCCTTTCGCACATTCTCTCTCTCTCCCCCTTTCGCGCATTTTCTCTCTCTCTCTTCCTTTCACGCGTTCTCTCTCTGTCTCCCTTTCTCGCATTTTCTCTCTCTCTCTCCCTTTCGCGCATTCTCTCTCTCTCTCCCTTTCGTGCATTTTCTCTCTCTCTCCCTTTCGCGCGTTCTCTCTCTCTCTCCCTTTCTCGCATTTTCTCTCTCTCTCTCCCTTTCTCGCATTCTCTCTCTCTCTCTCCCTTTCGCGCGTTCTCTCTCTCTCTCTCCCTTTCGCGCATTCTCTCTCTCTCCCCCTTTCGCGCATTTTCTCTCTCTCTCTCCCTTTCGCGCGTTCTCTCTCTCTCTCCCTTTCGCGCGTTCTCTCTCTCTCTCCCTTTCTCGCATTTTCTCTCTCTCCCTTTCGCGCATTCTCTCTCTCTCCCTTTCGCGCGTTCTCTCTCTCTCTCCCTTTCGCGCGTTCTCTCTCTCCCTTTCGCGCGTTCTCTCTCTCTCTCCCTTTCTCGCATTCTCTCTCTCTCTCTCCCTTTCGCGCGTTCTCTCTCTCTCTCTCCCTTTCGCGTGTTCTCTCTCTCTCTCTCCCTTTCGCGCATTCTCTCTCTCTCCCCCTTTCGCGCATTTTCTCTCTCTCTCTTCCTTTCACGCGTTCTCTCTCTGTCTCCCTTTCTCGCATTTTCTCTCTCTCTCTCCCTTTCGCGCATTCTCTCTCTCTCTCCCTTTCGTGCATTTTCTCTCTCTCTCCCTTTCGTGCGTTCTCTCTCTCTCTCCCTTTCTCGCATTTTCTCTCTCTCTCTCCCTTTCGCGCATTCTCTCTCTCTCTCCCTTTCGCGCGTTCTCTCTCTCTCTCTCCCTTTCGCGCATTCTCTCTCTCTCCCCCTTTCGCGCATTTTCTCTCTCTCTCTCCCTTTCGCGCGTTCTCTCTCTCCCTTTCGCGCGATCTCTCTCTCTCTCCCTTTCTCGCATTTTCTCTCTCTCTCTCCCTTTCGCGCATTCTCTCTCTCTCTCTCCCTTTCGCGTGTTCTCTCTCTCTCTCTCCCTTTCGCGCATTCTCTCTCTCTCCCCCTTTCGCGCATTTTCTCTATCTCTCTTCCTTTCACGCGTTCTCTCTCTGTCTCCCTTTCTCGCATTTTCTCTCTCTCTCTCCCTTTCGCGCATTCTCTCTCTCTCTCCCTTTCGTGCATTTTCTCTCTCTCTCCCTTTCGTGCATTTTCTCTCTCTCTCCCTTTCGCGCATTCTCTCTCTCTCTCCCTTTCGCGCATTTTCTCTCTCTCTCCCTTTCGCGCGTTCTCTCTCTCTCTCTCCCTTTCGCGCATTCTCTCTCTCTCTCCCTTTCGCGCATTTTCTCTCTCTCTCCCTTTCGCGCATTCTCTCTCTCTCTCCCTTTCGCGCGTTCTCTCTCTCTCTCCCTTTCGCGCATTCTCTCTCTCTCCCTTTCGCGCATTCTCTCTCTCTCTCTCCCTTTCGCGCATTCTCTCTCTCTCTCCCTTTCTCGCATTTTCTCTCTCTCTCTCCCTTTCGCGCATTCTCTCTCTCTCTCCCTTTCGCGCGTTCTCTCTCTCTCTCTCCCTTTCGCGCATTCTCTCTCTCTCCCCCTTTCGCGCATTTTCTCTCTCTCTCTCCCTTTCGCGCGTTCTCTCTCTCCCTTTCGCGCGTTCTCTCTCTCTCTCCCTTTCTCGCATTTTCTCTCTCTCCCTTTCGCGCATTCTCTCTCTCTCCCTTTCGCGCGTTCTTTCTCTCTCTCCCTTTCGCGCGTTCTCTCTCTCCCTTTCGCGCGATCTCTCTCTCTCTCCCTTTCTCGCATTTTCTCTCTCTCTCTCCCTTTCGCGCATTCTCTCTCTCTCTCTCCCTTTCGCGTGTTCTCTCTCTCTCTCTCCCTTTCGCGCGATCTCTCTCTCTCTCCCTTTCTCGCATTTTCTCTCTCTCTCTCCCTTTCGCGCATTCTCTCTCTCTCTCTCCCTTTCGCGCGTTCTCTCTCTCTCTCTCCCTTTCGCGCATTCTCTCTCTCTCCCCCTTTCGCGCATTTTCTCTCTCTCTCTCCCTTTCGCGCGTTCTCTCTCTCCCTTTCGCGCGATCTCTCTCTCTCTCCCTTTCTCGCATTTTCTCTCTCTCTCTCCCTTTCGCGCATTCTCTCTCTCTCTCTCCCTTTCGCGTGTTCTCTCTCTCTCTCCCCCTTTCGCGCATTTTCTCTATCTCTCTTCCTTTCACGCGTTCTCTCTCTGTCTCCCTTTCTCGCATTTTCTCTCTCTCTCTCCCTTTCGCGCATTCTCTCTCTCTCTCCCTTTCGTGCATTTTCTCTCTCTCTCCCTTTCGTGCATTTTCTCTCTCTCTCCCTTTCGCGCATTCTCTCTCTCTCTCCCTTTCGCGCATTTTCTCTCTCTCTCCCTTTCGCGCGTTCTCTCTCTCTCTCTCCCTTTCGCGCATTCTCTCTCTCTCTCCCTTTCGCGCATTTTCTCTCTCTCTCCCTTTCGCGCATTCTCTCTCTCTCTCCCTTTCGCGCGTTCTCTCTCTCTCTCCCTTTCGCGCGTTCTCTCTCTCTCTCCCTTTCGCGCATTCTCTCTCTCTCCCTTTCGCGCATTCTCTCTCTCTCTCTCCCTTTCGCGCATTCTCTCTCTCTCTCCCTTTCTCGCATTTTCTCTCTCTCTCTCCCTTTCGCGCATTCTCTCTCTCTCTCCCTTTCTCGCGTTTTCTCTCTCTCTCTCCCTTTCGCGCGTTCTCACTCTCCCCTTCGCGTGCTTTCTCTCTCCTTTGCGCGCTCTGTCTCTCTCCCCTTGGTGCATGCCTGCACTTGCTCTCTTGTTGGCGTATGCCCTCTCTCTCTCTCTCTCTCCCCTTGGCGCAGGCCTGCGCTCGCGCTCTCCTTCGCGCGCACATGCACGTTCTCTCCCCTTGGCGCGTGCCCTCCCTCTCCCCTGTGCATGCTCACTCTCTCTCCCCATCGCACAGACTCTCTCTCTTCCCCCTTGGTGTGCACAGTCTCTCTCCCCTTCATGCGTTCCAACCCTCTTCTCTTTGTGCACACGTTTCCTCCCCTTTTACGCGTACTCTCTCTTCCCTCGGTGGGCGTGGTCTCTCCCCTTCATGCACGCGCTCTCTCTACCCTTTGCGCACATGCGCACTATCTCCCCTGCACGCATGAGCACACACTGTCCCCTTCACTCTTGCTCTCTCTCTTCCCCCTTGGCGTGTACCCTCTCTTCCCCTTTGGCGCATGCGCTCTCTCTCCCCCTCTCGAGTACTCTCTCTTACCTTAGCGTGCACTCTCTCCCTCTCCTTCATGTGCACACTCTCTTCCTTTTGCATACTTTTGCTCTCTCCCTTCTCACACTCTTTCTCCCCTTTACACGCGCACACTGTCTCCTGTTCATGTGCGTGTGCACTGTCCCCTTCACGTTTGCGTTCTCTCTCCCCTTTGGTGTGCATGCCCTCTCTCTTCAATGTGCACGCACTCTCTCCTCTTTGTGCACATGTCCTCTCTTTTCCCTTGTGCATGCACGACCTCTCTCCACTTTACACATGCATTTTTTCTCTCCCCTTCGCGCACTCTCTCTCCCCCTCAAGCCCGCTCTCTCCCTCCCTCGATCACACTCTTTCCCTCCCTTGAGCATGCTCTCTCTCACTCTCTTCCTCCTTTGAGTGCATGTCCTCTCTCTCTCTCTCTCTCTCTTCCCCCACACCCGCTCCATCCCCTTGGCCAACATACCCTTTCCCTTGGCCAGCACGCTCTCTGTCTCTCCCCATTGGCATACGCATCCCCATCTCCCACTCTCTCTCTTCCATATGGAGCCTACACTTGAGCACGCTCTCACTCTCTCTTGCTCTCTCCCTTCTTCGTGCGCATGCTCTGTCTCTCACTTTCTCCCTTCCTCAATCACCCTCTCTCTTGTTCTTTCCATCCCTCATGTGCGCTCTCTCTCCCTCCTCTAAGTGTGTGTGCTCTCTCCCTCCCTCAACAGCATTCTCCCTCCCCCGCTCAAGTGCACTCTCTCCCCTTCCCTCGAGTGCTCTCTCTCCTTTCAACCCCTCATCCTCTCACTCCCTCTCTTCCCCCGTGCCACCCTCTCTTACCCTTCCCCAACCACTCTCGCCCTTTCTCTGCCTTTCTTGTCACTCTCCTCCCTCCCTCGCTCCTTTTTTTTGATCCCTCACTTCGCACAGCCCCCCCCCTCCCCCCACTGTGTTGAATGTTGTATTTATGGAGGGGCCTCTTGTACCGAGTGCTGACTGGATCGGGGTGATTGAGGAGGGTCTGGTGCACCCACAGCCTGAGGAGATCACTGGGAATTGGGAATGTCAAGGTCTCCTGGATTCACTCCCACCTTGCGAGACGTTTCTCTGGGATAGACCTGCCAGTTTCTGGAAGATTCTGTCCTGATTCAAAGCCAGGCTGCATTCCAATCAATCTTCCGATAATGAAGAGGAATCCCAATCCAAGTGCCCATTTTTTTGTCAGGGGTATAATTAGTAAGGAACTAAATCATTAATTGGGATCTGTTTATTACATTATCATGGAATCTCTATTCCCTAGTATTCATCAGCTCCACCAGAGGGCACTCTGACCTGCCCCTACCTGCCCTGACCCCTCACCTGTCCCCCACAACCCCTCGTGGGTTTGGCCAGATACCAGGAGCATTTCCAGCAGTTCTGGCGTTGAGACGAATCTCTCTGACCCTGAACTTAGCGAGTGCAAAAGCAGCGTCTATTGCAATCACATGGTTTGCTCCAGTAAACACTATCCCTAACGGTCTGTTCTGGCCCCACTCCCACGGCTTGATGCTAGTTCTCCGTTTGCAAACGATGAAGGAGAGTTACGCCTGCCCCCCCCCCCCACCTGAATTTTACACGAAAGGTCCTTGACGCAGATACTATCTACGGCCAGCTGATCGTGAAAATTCTCTCTTTCATGTTGGAATCAGGTTACCTGATGGTTTTGAAATTGCCGAGTTTACCAGGATTTTTATAAGGAGGTAATAAGCAGGACAGATAAAGGGGAAATGGGGGATGCAGTATATTTAGTTTCTGAAGGCATCCGATAGGACGCTTAATAAGATGAGCCCGTGGTATTGGAGATAGAGTATGGGCGTAGATAAAGGACTGGCTAAATATCGAGTCAGGTTCAGGGAGAACTATGTGAGGGCAACTTGAAACCGGTGGGAGTGCCGCAGGGATCAGTCCTGGGCCCACACCCGCTTACATGTTCGTGATGGGATGAGGGCAAGGAACGCGCTGTTGCTAAGTTTGCGAGAAAAACGGGGATGTGGTGAGGATCACACGAGTGTGCAGATTTTCGGAGCCAGGCTGAGCGATTGGCGAAAGTGGCAGATGGAATGCAACGTGGGGAAATGACAGTTTATGCACTTTGGCAGGAAGAATAGAGGAGCTGACTATTGTTTGTACGGAGAAAGGCTGCAGAAAGCGACAGGACGGAGGGATTGGGGAGTCCTCGTCCACAAATCACCAAACAAATCAAGCATCTCAGCCCGGAGGATGAACCACAAAGATAACTGGAATGTTGGATCGATTGCAAAGGGAAAGGTTTGCTGAAACTTTATGGGCATCGATCGGAGCGCTGTTGGATTGCGGTGAAGTGTTGGGTCCCTTTATCTCAGGAAAGACAGACTGACACTGGAGACAGTTCAGAGAAGGTACACTCGGGCTGGTCCCAGGTATGGAGAGACTGTCTCGAGGGGAGCTTAAGTAGGTTGGAGGCGATTGAGAGGTGACCTTATTGAAACATAAAAGATTGTCAGGGGACTTGTACGGTAGGTGTAGAGAGGGCATTTCCCCTTGTGGAAAAGTCTAGGACCGGGAGGCATCATCCCAGAATGAGGGCTCACCCACTGAAGACAGAGATGAGGAGGAATTTCTTCTCTCGGACGGGAGTGAATCTGTGGAATTGTTTACCACAGAGGGATATCGAGGCTGAGATAGATCAGGACGGGAATCAAGAGGCTGTGGGGGAATGGCAGGAACGTGGAGTGGAGGCTCAGCTCACTGAATGGCAGAACGGATGGGCTGAACGGCCTACATTTTCCGGCCTTGTGGTGACCTCCAGAAATCCTGTCGTTTTTAACGAAACCCCGCCTGTTGTAGGCAGCACCGTCGCAAACACAGCCTGAAACAGAAACGGCTTGAGAGCCTTTTGCAGTGGAGACCTCTCCTGGGTTACCCATGGAATGCCATTCCCCATGATGGGGTGTAAAGGCTGCTCGATGAGATGAAAGAAAGGTCTTGGGGTTGAAGGGTGAGTCTGGACAGCTCCACATGGAGAGCTTGACAAATGACTCACAGCTTTCACTGAGGGCACACAGCTCCTCACCAGTAATGGCGAAACACAAAGGGTAATGGGAATACAGTAACTGCAGCCATCCCCCGTGCATTAACGGTACCAGTCTATTAAGCACGTCCTGTCTGACTACATCTATCCATTGACATCCTGACCGAGAGGTGGAGTTTGTGAAGGGAGCCGGGCTGCTGGTTTATAATGTCAACTCCAACCATCACAAAGTTGTCCCATTTTTCTTTTGACCTCAGACTTTTCAGGGTATGGATGTAAGTTAGCTGGCTGAGCTAACCCAGACTAGGCAACATCATCAGTGAGAGTCTCCGGTATGTCCCATCTCTCTATTTATCGAGTCTTGGTTTCTTAAGATGGGTGATGTCACTTCCAGTTCTTTTGTTCAAGTGAGGGAAGATTGAGTCTCAATCGGAGCGTTCATTGATGGAGTTCTGGTTAGAATGCCATGCCTCTAAGAATTCTCGTGAGTGTCTTTGTTTCGCCTGTCCTAGGACGTGTGTGTTGTCCCAGTCAAAGTGCTGTCTTTCCTTGTCTGTATGTATAGGAACTAGTGATCGTGGGTCGTGTCTTTTAGTGGTTTTCAGGATTTACAGTGACCTGTCAGAAATTGCCTGCAGCAGTTGCATGGAGACACCAGAAGGGGGCAATGCTGCATCACAAATGAATCGAGCAGCAGCTGTGTGAACCAGACAATAGCCTTCCAACCAGCTCCACACTGTGGTAATCGACTTCCACTCCCAGCTCTGGTTACTCCCTCAAGTCTGTCACTGTTTTAAACTGCTGGTCATGTCAGTAACGGAGCCCGTCAAAGCAGGCGTCTGGGACCCAGAGGGTACCTAGTGTGAAATGGTTGTGTCTCTGGGGGTTTCTCATGTAACGGGTTCAATTCCCACCTCGGGCAACTGTCTTCCCCCCCCTTGTGTCTGCATGGGTTTCCTCCGGGTGCCCCGGTTTCCTCCCACAGTCCAAAGCTATGCAGGTTAGGTGGATTGGCCATGCTAAATTGCCCGTAGTGTTAGGTGCATTAGTCAGGGGTGAATGCAGTGGAATGGGTCTGTGTGGGTTGCTCTTCGGCGGGTCGGTGTGGACTTGTTGGGCCGAAGGGCCTGTTTCCACACTGTAGGGAACCTAATCTAATCTCAAAAAACTCCTCCCCGACCCTGGTGCTGACAAGGTGCAGTCTCCATCCAAACAGAGCTGTTCATCAGAACAACCAACAAACTCATGATCACCAACTTACACATTCGCCTCTCACTGTGACTCCCAGCCACGTTCCTCCAATGTGAGTAATTTCAAAAAAGAATATTTTCCAAATGAAAAGTCTGCATTGTTCGACACTTTTTAATGAACTTGTATGTTTTCTTTCTCCCCTTCATTAGGTATTTGTTTTACTCCGCACTGAAATCTCTCTCTCTCTCTCTCTCTCTGATATTTTTAGCACAGCCTATTCAAAGGTCAGATACAATACCAGGGCCTTGGAAAGTCAATGTTCCAATTGTTGCAACTGTCCAATGCTGGGTGTCTCCATCCCTCCCCGTGGGGAAGCACAGCTCAGAAACAACAGATCTCAGAGCACTGCACACACACTCTCTCTCTCACATGCACACTGTGTCTCTTTGACACCCACACTCACACTCACTCTCACACTCATTCACTTTCTCACACACTCAAACTCCCACACTCCCTCAGTCTCTCACACTTACTCACTTTCACATGCCCAGACACCTACTCTGTCACAGTCCAGAGCGTGGTGCTGGGAAAGCACAGCAGGTCAGGCAGCATCCGAGGAGCAGGAGAATCAACACTTCGGGCCTTCATCAGGAATGTCTCTCACACTTTCTCATAGATGTACTTTCACACTCAATCATGTGCACACTGATTCACACATTCACTCATCGACTCTTGCTTGCACACTGATTCTCTCATACACACGCTCACTCTCATCATCACCAGGCCCTTGCAGGCAAGGATAACTCTCCATCACCACCATCACCACCATCACCATTGCCACCACCATCACCACCCCCATCACCATCATCCCCCTCCCCCCTTGCAGACAAGGGTCTCTTCCACTCAAGGTGAGTCCATAGGTGGTTGTACAGTCCAATGTGGCTTCCGCAGATTCTGCTACACTTGGAGCAGAAGGTGGTCATGGGGTGAGTGGGGTGAGTGGGGCATTGGTGCTCCTTCCGCTGTTTTCGCCTGGCTTCTGCTTTTTCCTGACGGCAAGTCTCGAGGTGCATGACACCTTCTCAAATGTGCCTCCTCCATTTTGGACAGTTTGGGTCAGTCATTGAGGTATCTGTGGGAATGCCACACTTTGCCATTGAGGCCTCAAGGGGATCCCTGAAGCATTTTCTCTGTCCACCTGGGGATCACCTTCCGTTTTGAAGCTGGGAGTAGAGCACATGCTTGGGGAGTCTTGTCTGTCATATGGTTAAAAACAAGGACTGCAGATGCTGGACACCAGAGTCTAGATTAGAGTGGTGCTGGAAAAGCACAGCAGGTCAGGCAGCATCCGAGGAGCAGGAAAATTGACGTTTTGGGCAAAAGCCCTTCATCAGGAATAGAGGCAAGGTGCCTGCAGAGTGGAGAGATGCTGCCTGACCTGCTGTGCTTTTCCAGCACCACTCCAATCTAGACTCTGTCATATGGTGCCCAGCCCGTCGCATGCGATGGTCAGTACTTTGATGCTGAGGAGGTTGGCCTGGTCAAGGACACTGGTTTTGGTGTGTCTGTCTTCCCAGCAGATTCATAGGATCTTACGCAGGCAACGTCAGTGGTATGCTCCATCACCTTGAGATCCCTGCTGGAGATATTGCTCTGAGACGTGGACTATAGGAGGGTGGGAACTACCACAGCTCTGTATACCATGAGCGTGGGTTTGGATCTGATCTTGTTGTCCTTGAACACCCATTTCCTCAGGCAGCCCAAGACGGGGCCAGCACACTGGAGACGGGGCCAGCACACTGGAGGCAGGGCCAGCACACTGGAGGCGGGGCCAGCACACTGGAGGCAGGGCCAGCACACTGGAGGCGGGGCCAGCACACTGGAGGCGGGGCCAGCACACTGGAGGTAGGGCTGGATCTCTTCAGCAATAACTGCTTTGATCGATAGGAAACTCCTAAGGTATTGGAAGTGGCCAACGTTCTCTCAGACTTTCCCGTGGACCTTGTTGATAAGGGGTTTACTCCTCAATGCTGGTCCAGGTTGGTGGAGAACCTTTGTCTTGAGATTTCAGCGTGAGACCCGTGCTCTCATATGCTTATATAAATGTGCAGAAGATGGTCTGGAATTTGTCCTGAGTTTGCACATGCACAAGCATCATCTGTGTACTGTAGCTCAATGACAATGGTTGGGGTGACTTTGGCTTGAAGGTAGCAGAGGTTGAATAATTTCCTGCTGGTTCTGTAGGTAAGCTCTACCCTACTCTCTCGCTATCTGTCCATCCATCCACCTCTCTCTCTCTCTTCCCCTCTTCCTTCCCTTCCACATTCAATCACATACTCACTCACATCCATCCACTCACTGCCTCACTCATTCAACACACACACTCTCACACACATCCACTCTCTCAATCACTCAGACACCCCTCTCTCTCACATTCAGACACGCTCACTCACACCCACCCCCTCATCTGCTCACACCCACATTCTGACCTACACACACACACTCTCATGTGCTCAGTCCCTCACTCTCATCCACCCTTCCACTCCCTCACCCACCCTCACTCACTCAAAAACAGACTCTCTCATTCTCTCCCGCTCATTAATTCACATTCTCATACTTACCCTCACTAACTCACTCTGTCTCTCACATTCACTCACACCATCACACACTGACACTCATACACACTCACTCCTTCACACGCAAACACTCATAGCCACACACACACCTGCACACACATTTACTCTCACACTAACTCAATCACTCTCAAACAAATGTTCACACTCATTCACTTACACAACTCATGTACAAACACAGCACATTCCAGACCCTGACCAGTCTAGTGACCCTGCCTCCCCCACACTCTCTCAGTACACTGTAGACCCTGACCACTCGAGTGACCCTGCCTCCCCCACACTCTCTCAGTACACTGCAGACCCTGACCACCCGAGTGACCCTGCCTCCCCCACACTCTCTCAGTACACTGTAGACCCTGACCACTCGAGTGACCCTGCCTCCCCCACACTCTCTCAGTACACTGCAGACCCTGACCACCCGAGTGACCCTGCCTCCCCCACACTCTCTCAGTACACTGTAGACCCTGACCACTCGAGTGACCCTGCCTCCCCCACACTCTCTCAGTACACTGTAGACCCTGACCAAGTGAGAAAGTTGTTATCCTATTGCTTTAACGTTTGTTATTATTACTTTACATCTGTGTCCCCTCTTTCTTAATCCTTCTGGCGTTGGGACCAAGTTTCTCACTGTTCACTTTATTCAATGTCGGATCAGCCTCGAGGGGCCAAACAGCCTACTCCTGTTCCTATTTGGTTCGGATTTGATACCCCGGCCCTCTGAGATTGAGGTGGGATTGTCCTGATCCACTGTCCCAGACTGAAATGTGGTGGCATGTCCAAGCAGCACTCACTATCCTGCAGTGCCTCACTGTGAACAGACGATGGCGACAAAACACCACAAATGAGTGATTTGTTCACTGAGCCTATTCCACAGGGCGTGGCCATCTCTCCCCTTCACAATCAAACACACTGTGCAACAAAAGACAAAAATTTTCAGCAAAACTTTGCATCTTCCAGTGAAACATTTGCTTATTGAGATGAAGCTTGTCAGTGGGGATTGGCTTATAAGCAGAAGTTTGTGCAATGTACAGTTTTCGTTCCCTGACTTGAGCAGGGATGTACCTATATTGGGAACAGTTCAGCAAAGACTCACTGGATTGATCCCAGAGATAAAGGGTTTGTCTTATGAAGAGAGATTGAGCAGATTGAAGCATTGACTCTCCAGCTCCTCGGACGACCCCTGACCTGCTGCGCCCTTCCAGCACCACTCTCTTCAACTTTACAAAGTGCCCGTCAGACATTACTATTATAGGGGCGGAAGCCTGACCTACCTCATGCCTCTTGATCGCGTCCCTGTAAACATTAGTGAAAGTGATGACAGAATCAATAAGATGATTAAGGGTTTAGATAGGGTCGACAGTGAGAATCTTTTTCCACGTATGGAGTCAGCTATTACAAGGGGGCATAGCTTTAAATTAAGGGGGGGTAGGTATAGGACAGATGTTAGGGGTAGGTTCTTTACTCAGCGAGTCGTGATTTCATGGAATGCCCTGCCAGTAGAAGTGGTGGACTCTCCCTCATTATGGGCATTTAAGCGGGCATTGGATAGGCATATGGAGGATAGTGGGCTAGTGTGGGTTAGGTGGGCTTGGATCGGCGCAACATCGAGGGCCGAAGGGCCTGTACTGCGCTGTATTCTTCTATGTTCTATGTTAATAGCTCATCGTTTCGTGTTAAAGATATTCATCAGACAATGGGAAACAACAAATCCCATCTTAGTTTGTCCAAACTTAACCCCACCTGCTGATCCTCTGCACTTGAGAGTGTTGGAGCTCAGCTGAGCATTCAGAATGAGCCAGTGTGGGGACTGTGTAAGCCAATAACTCGATATCTGGTTCACCATATATCACTAGATTACTGAGGGAGCATCAGAAGAACGTCCTTAAGCAATTTCTGTTTTCGCCTTTTTGTTTCTGATTTCCAGCATCCGCGATTTTCCTGTTTTATTTTATTATATGGGTCACTATTTGGCTCAGTGGAATTTAACTGGGATTTATTTTGTTTGAGATGTTGGTTGTGTATTAATAACTTTTGAAAACGTGTCCAATCTCGGTGATTCGGTATGAATGCATTTTTAAAAATGTTAACTCAATCCACCCATTTCATTCCTCTTTGTTAGTTTCACAGAATTCCTTTAGTCTCAGTCTCTGCAGGTTTGTAACCGGAGTCATAATCCTGGAATTTTCCCTCTCGGAGCAGCTGCTCAAGGAATGGATGATAAATATTGGCCCAGCCAGTGACACATATGATCTACGAGAATGTTTTATAAAGCCATAAGTTCTATGACGTGGAGGAGTCGATGTTGGACTGGGGTGGTCAAAGTTAAAAATCACACAACACCAAGTTATAGTCCAACAGGTTTATTTGGAAGCACTAGCTTTCGGAGTGTCGCTCCTTCATCAGGTAGGTGTGGAGCGGGATCATAAGACACAGGTCTTATGACACAGCTCCATTATCTTAGGATCCTGCTCCACTAGCTACTTGATGCTCTCCGAAAGCTAGTTCTTCCAAATAAATCTGTTGGACTATAACCTGGTGTTGTGTGATTTTTAACTTTAAGTTCTATGGGCATGTAGTGTGTGGGCCCATTTGGTTAGATCTAGTCTGAGGTGGGGAAAGATGTTACAGAAATTCTCTTGAGAGGATTTAAGTCTCTAAATGTAAGTTTTATTGTTAAAGTTATCACTTATATTAGTGTGTGAATAGCCAAGGCATTTACCCACCCAGGAGGAGCTTTTGTGTCACGTCCCTATCACTTGGACAGCGTTTCTTGGTTCAAGTCCCACCTTGACCTGATTGAGGTGGAAGCTCATACAGCACGGAAACAGGCCCTTCGGCCCAACTTGTCCATTCTGACCAGGTTTCTCAAAACTAAACTAGTCCTATTTTGGCCCATATACCCCTAAATCTTTCCTATTCGTGTACGCATCATCAGTGAAATATATCCTGTAAATGAATCACATCATTACAGCAGGAAATGCGAGACTGCTTTTGGCTTTGAATAAACTTGTCAATTGATGACTTATGTGCCTGTGTATTTCTATGAGAACATGTCTCCGTGTCCCATGTGCGCGTGTCTATGTGTCTACTGCAGGGGCTTGAGTCCCACCTGCCTCAGAGAGAGATAATAACCTCTCCCAATGGAATTATCGACAAGAACAAAACAAGCAAGGCCATTCAGCCCATCATATCTGCTTCACCCTTCCAACTCGATGCTGATTGAAGCCTCGCTATCACTCTCCTGCCTGTTGACTTGCTTATGGGTCAAAGCTCAATCTAATCCGACCCTCCATCCAGTCAATGACCCCAACTGCACTTATTTCACCGTCTCTTTTCCATGGTCACCCCCTGGAATCTGAAACTACGATTTTCCTCGTTTCGATTCCCCTTTCACCACAGGGTATAGCCCCTCAGCGTCTGTCTAGCTCAGAATCTTTAGTCTAAACTCCAGTGATCTCAGGCTGAACCTAATTCAGGAAACAAGCCTTTTATCTCAGGAATCAGCCCCTTCTCTGAACTGCCCGTAACATGAGTGTATTCCTCTGGAAACAGAGGCAAGGAGTGCACACACTGCTCCCATCGGAATCTCATCAATACCCAGTACTGTTTCAACGAGCGTCCCTCATTTTGCAGTCAGGCCAACTTGCTTTACACAAAGGCAGACCATGGTGATCCATTTCCAATACCTCGCAAACTGCTATAGAGAGGTGAAAGTTTGCTTAACATTCTCTCTAATCCTGTAAAGATGGCAATATTTTAGCATGTGACACACATACACACACACACACACACACACACGACATACAGACACAAGCGCACACACACAGACATACAGACACAGGCACGCACACAGACATGTACATACACAGGCGGACATGTAAACATCGACATGTGCTCACATATGCAGACAGACACGTAAACACATGGACACAAAGACATGCGGACACTTACGCAGATGGATATGTAGACACAGACACGCACACGTAGACACACGGATGTGGATACACAGAAATGTACATACACATGTAAACACACAAATGAGTACATGTATGGATACAGCACAGGCATATACATATGCACATACAGACATGCACAGATGCATGGACACAGATACAGGCGTACAGGCACATGTGCAGACACTCGCAAACACATACACACATGTGCGCACGTTATTTCTCCTAAAGTTTGGCTGTGTATCTTTCATGGAGCCAGGCTCTGAATCAGTAATTCCACCACCTCGAACCCACTACCCCAATCCCCATCCCCACCCCCAGGGCCGAACCTTCCCGGGATTGAGGCGTGTCTCCACATCCTTACAAATACTCTTTAACCCAAAAACAAACAGCTTCCCCCTTAAGCCAGAAACACTCAGGAGATGATGACCACCCAAAGACCTTTTCTCCTTCCTGGTAAACGCTCTTCCACACACCTCGGGCTGGTGCCCTTGTTTGTTCCTCTCTGATTCCCCCAAAGCTGTGTGAACACATCTCCCCGATCAGCGGCTCGTTGCCTCAGTGTCTACTCATTCTGAGCTGGTTCTCTGTCAGGGTTTTGTTTTTTTTTTAACCGTTTTGATCTACCTCGGCCCAAACAGGAGGTAAATACGCAGTTGTCGCTAGTCTGATCCTCACTATCAAGAGTATCCCATCCGCAATACTTGCTCAAGTCAGAACTCATTTCTCACGTCGGAAAACCACGGTCTCATTGAATAACAGAGACTTTCATCCCCAGCTATAATTCCATTGTCTAGGTCCTGATCACCGTTACAATTTCATTGGAGATATTGTCTCTCTGCAGGGGACTGAGGGCCATGATCAAGCTCCCTCTGAACATCACAGATCACAGCCCTCAAACGCCACCTTGTCAGCACTGTCCCCCTCACGTTCAAACTGAGTTGGTATATTGGCCTTCAATTAAAATGTCCTTTCGACCCACTCGTGTTGGGGATCATTGCTTGCTGAAGTGGAGATAGAATCCCTGCAGTGTGGAAACAGGCCCTACAGCCCAACAAAGAGTACCCCACCCCCAGACCCATTCTCCTACCCTATTACTCTACATTTCCCCTGATGAATGCACCTAACCTACACACCCCTGAACACTCTGGGCAATTTAGCCTGGCCGATTCGTCTGGCCTGCACATCTTTGGATTGTGGGCGGAAACCCAAACCCACGCAGAGATGGGGAGAACGTGCAAACTCCACACAGACAAACACCCGAGGCTGGGATCGAACCCGAGTCACTGGCCCTGTGAGGCAGCAGTGCTAACCGCTGAGCCACCGGACTGTCCTTGGGGGCTCATCTGGAATCATTGGGATACCTGATACAACTGTATCCCAGGGATGAGCACGAATTCCTGCCTCAGAACACCTCTCACCAGTAAATGGGGTTGGGAGCTGGTTTCCATGTGTGAAGCCATGATCCCTGTGCTAGGGGGGACAGATTCCAAAAGTGCTCACTTTTTTAAAAAAGCATATATTAAATACAAGTGATTTACACTCCGTTACCACAGCAGTCCGTAGCCAACACTGCACACACAGTCATTCAGAATCTACAGCGGGGCTCCACCTGTCATTTACTTTTCAATCCTCCGTTCCCCTTCCCGTTGTGGACCTGGAATGTTTTCACGACACTGATATAAGGAGATTTTGACGGGTCACAGATGTTTGTGTTAACTTCTAATCTTTGCAGTGTGAGAGAGAGAGAGAGAGAGAGAGTTGGGTATCCTGCCCTCCTATTCCGCAGAATGTGGCATGGCCAACGCTCCTGGTGTGCCTATGACACAACAACGGGCTCGTGGGGTTTGGAAACAGAACATGGAATAGCCTTTGGCCCACTTCATTCCATCTATGAACAGGGAGTTATCATGAAATCCTACTGGGAGGCTCATGCAAAAGAAAAGCCCCCCCTCTCCTCTTGCTCAGTAATGAGCGATGAATGCTACCTACTCTCCCCACCCTCTCTCTCTCTCTCTCTCGTGAAAATTGCTACCTTTACGGGTCAGAATACAGAACGGTTTGTCCTGTGGGAAACTTCCCATTTCAAGAAGCAATTGGGACTCATTTTTAGCTGGTACCTTCCAGCCCTTCTACAGGGAAAATGTACGCCCCGTCAATCTGGGCAGGGTTGAAGCTGGACTCCAGAGGGAGGTCCCATTCCTGCGACCTCTCCCCTGCCCTGCGTGCGGTTGATTTTCCGTCGTTACTGGTTTATCCGCACGCGTGAGAGAAGGATGAAATTGCATTTTACCTGCAAACTCCTCCAGCCTGGGTTCTCTCAGAACTGCAGTCCCAACTGGGAATAGTTCACCGGCTGGAGGAATATATCTGAGGAATACAGGAGCTCGTGTTTCCACTCCAATTGTGAGCACAGCACACCAGATATTTGGGATCATTTTTCACTTCGAGATGAAACAAAAATGTATTATGAAAACCCAATGAACTCTAGCAGCACCTGTAATATCAGTATGCAAAGACAATTTCTGCTTGGGTAGCATCGTTACATCGAGCTGAGGGAGTCCAATTGTGCTGAATCCTCCTTTAACTTGTTTGTCCCTAAGCCGAGACTCGAACCAGCATTTCCTCTTCGCGTTCTGACCGACTGCGGGTTCTCTCCTCGCCACCCTTGAGCCACTGTCGCCGGCTGAGACCTCTCTCCTCCGCACCGGGGAGTTGCAGGTTCAAGCCTCGCTCCAGAGGCCTTTGAGCAAACTCTAGGCCGATTCCTTGGTGTGATGCAGAGGGAGTGCGACTCTGTCAGAATCACGGGAAGTCTCATGGTGCAGAAGGATGGCGTTCAGCCCATTGGGTCTCTGCTCCGGCTCTTCATTACCTAGAGCCAGCCCCCTGCTTCCTCCCCATACCCTTACACACTGTATTCATCCAAATAACCATCCAATGCCCCTCCTGAATGCTTCAGTTCAATCTGCCTCCACCACATTTGGAAGCAGAGCATTTCACACTCACTGTGGGAGCTTTCCTTACATCACTCTTCCTTCCTTTATAAATCGCTTTAAATCTATGCCCTCTTGTCGTTGTTCCTGTTCCATGTGAGAACGGCTTCACCCTATCTGCTCTATCCAGCCTGGTCATCATTTTGAAATCCTCCATCCAATCTCCTCTCAGCCTTCTTCCCTCCAAGTGGAATAGTTCCAGCTTCTTCAACCTCTCTCTCAAGTTCTTTGTCACTGGAGCCTCTCTGGTAAACCACTTCTGTATTCTTGGCCAATCCTTCTGTCTGGCGTGGTGCCCCACAAACTGTGCACAACACTCCAGCTGAGGTCTAACCAGTGTCTGATGCAAGTTCACCATCACCTCCTTGCTCCTAAATTGTGCCCCCACTAAGAAAGTCAAAGGGCCTACTGTCTCTACCAGGCCTGCATCTTCAATGAACCTGGGCACATCTCCTCCAGAGATGGTTACTGGATGTCCACGCAAAGATGATTGTTGGATGAAAGCAATAAATACAGTCAGGAATAATTACTAAGGACCTCCAGATCTATATACATCTGTTCTCTGCAAAGGAGAGTACAGGACTCCCAGTCTCTACTCAAACACTACAACATATTGGATTGAGTTAATGTAACTTGAACGTTAAATCTTTCAGAGCCATCAGCTTACACAATGGCTAACCCTTTATTCATATTGCCTCCATCACTAACCTGTTGTTTCCCCAAATCCCTGACCTCACAAATCTGGGATAATTTGCCATTTCTCCGGCATGTACTCTCTTCAGGCTTGGAAGAGTGTTAAATCTCCTGCATAAAGACTTGATTCTGATCCAGGAATCATCTCTCCAGGTAGTTGGACAGATTCCTGATGGATTCATGCTAGTTAAAAATCACACAACACCAGGTTATAGTCCAACAGGTTTAATTGGAAGCACTTGCTTTTGGAGCGACGCTCCTTCATCAAGTGTTTGTGATGAAGGAGCAGCGCTCCGAAAGCTAGTGCTTCCAATTAAACCTGTTGGACTATAACCTGGTGTTGTGTGATTTTTAACTTTGTACACCCCAAGTCCAACATCGGCATCTTCAAATCATTATTCATACTTGAGAATTGAAAGACAGTATGTCTGGAGGGGGAAGGGGGAACTGTATTGAATGAATCATTGGAGTTTAGGACCAGCAATGTCTGCAATTATTTCCCTGGATTATGCAAGGGTCCTGAGTAGTATTTGAGCTAGACAAGGAGGGGAGGTTGAGTACAAAATATAAAAATGGAGGTCTGTAGAATTCTCTCTTTCACGGCCCTAATCCCATTCACATTTCTTTCTGCACGGATTCTCTCAGATTTAATTCCAATTGCATTGTTACTGGTGCTTGCCTTGGGAGACCTTACTAATGTTACTCAGCGTGAATACTCCTCATCTCAGTGAGCAGTAGGTACCACCACACTGGAAAATATAGACCAGTGTGACCGAGAGTGACTTATCTACAGAAGGGCCATGAAGAGTGCTTCAGAATCTCATACACAATGTCCACCTTGTAAATTCCCCCTTCTCTTCGCCAGAATACTCAGAGTCACACAGCATGGAAATAGACCCTTCGGGCCAACCAGTCCCTGCTGAACATAATCCCAAACCAAGCTAGTCCCGCCTGCCTGGTCCTGGCCTATATCCCTCCAAACCTTTCCTATTCATGGAATTATCGAAATGTCTTGTAACTTCACCCGCATCCACCACTTCCTCTGGAAGTTCATTCCACATGAGAACCACCCTCTGTGTAAGAACGTTGCCCCTTTTATTGTTTTGTAAATCTTTCTCCTTTCGCCTTAAAAAATATGCCCCCGGGTCTTGAAACCCCCCCCGACCCTAGGGAAAAGACACCTGCCATTCACCTTATCCATGCCCCTCATGGTTTTATAAATCTCTACAAGGTCAGCCTTCAACCTCCCATGCTCCAGCGAAAAAAGTCCCAGCCTATCCAGCCTCTCTTTATAACTCAAATCTTCCAATCCCGGCAACATCCTGGTAAAATCTCTTCTGAGCCCTCACCAGCTTGACCATACCCCTCTTATAGCAGGGTGACCAGAACTGGACACAGTACATGCCTCACCAGTGCCCTATACAACTCTAACAAGACTTCTCAATTCCTATCTGAGCAATGAAAGTTAGACGCCTTTTTAACCACCGTATCTATATGTGATGGAAGCTTCAAAGGATTATGTACCTGAACCCCTAGGTCTCTCTGTTCTACAACACTACCCAAGGCCCTACCATTAAATGTGTAAGTTCTGCTCATGTTTGTTTTACCAAAATGCAACACCTCACGTTTTTATCCAAATTGAACTCCATCTGCCACTCCTCAGCCCATTGGCCCAATTGATCAGGATCCCTTTGTAATTTTAGATAGCTTTCTTCACTTTCCATTACACCAATTTCAGTGTCATCCACAAACTTACTAACCATGCCTTCCCTACTCTCATTGAAAGTAGCAAATCGCTATTTCGTCCATCCAATGGTCTCACCAACCCCATTTTTGTTCAATCTCGGGATGCAGGCAATCATCTATTGCCCATCACCAATAGCCCTTGCCCCTGTGGTGCCAAGTGTACTGTGATGTATGAGGCTACTGCATGACCATGCTGGAGAGCTGTATTTAACAAATGTGTCTGATTGAGCATTACTGGTGACAGGACATTGGTTCGGCCACTTTCGGAATACTGCGTGCAATTCCGGTCTCCCTCCTATCGGAAGGATGTTGTGAAACTTGAGAGGGTTCAGAAAAGATTTACAAGGATGTTGAGAGGGCTGGAGGATTTGAGCTATAGGGAGAGGCTGACTAGTCTGGGGCTGTTTTCCCTGGAGCGTCGGAGGCTGAGGGGTGACCTTACAGAGGTTTACAAAATCATGAGGGGCATGGGTAGGGTAAATAGACTCCCTGGGGTGGGGGAGTCCAGAACTAGAGGGCACAGGTTTAGGGTGAGTGGGGAAAAAATTAAAAGAGACCTAAGGGGCAACTTTTTCACGCAGAGAGTGGTACGTGTGTGGAATGAGCTGCCAGAGGAAGTGGAGGAGACTGGTACAATTACAACATTTAAAAGGCATCTGGATGGGTGTATGAACAGGAAAGATTTAAGAGGAATATGGGCCAAGTGCTGGAAAATGGGACTAGATTAATTTAGGATATCTGTTGGCATGGATGAGTTGGACCCAAGGGTCTGTTTCCATGTTGTACATCTTTATGACTCTATGACTCTAACTGTCGCACAGTCTGCTGAGTGGGAAAATCACAGCTGCCAACCTCAATGGGACAGAGTCTGATATTGGGCTATGAACATCAGCACAGAGCCAGTAGGATAGAGATAAAAGCAAAATCCTGTTGGATGCTGGAAATCTCAACCAAACACCGAGAGTGCTGGAGAAACTCAGCATGTCTGGCAGCATCTGTGGAGACAGAAAGCAGAGTTAACATTTCGAGTCCACTTTGATATCTAGGCAATAGAGAGCCAACTAATTATACTGTGGATAGATAAACCCATCCTGGAAAGGGGAAAGCCTTACTCTCCACGATTGAGAAAGAGGATAGGTGATCAACATAAAAACAAAAACAAAATGCCCAAAGTGCATTAAAACGAGAAAAGCTTGGAAAAGGTCAGCCTGAGCAGACTGAGTTATTAAGCTGTAACATTCAGCCTGTGGCTCTGTATCCACCGTGGTGGCTCAGTGGTTAGCACTGCTACATCATGGTACTAGAGACCCAGGTTCCATTCCACCCTGGAGGGGGGGGAGTTTGCACGTTCTCCCTGTGTGGTTTGCTCTGGTTTCCTTCCCACAGTCCAAAGATGTGCAGGCCAGGTGGATTGGCTGTGCTAAATTGCTCTGTAGCGTGGCAGGCTCAGTGGGTTAGCTGTGGAATGGGGGTGGGCTCTGAGTGGGTCGCTCTGCAGAGAGGTGGGGTGGACTTGATGGGCTGAATGGTCGGGATTCTGTACGACCAGAATGGGTGAGCATTTCCACCATGTTCTGAAAGGGCCACTCAGTTCTTTTTGAACAGTACAATGTGAAGATGGAGCGGATTTCTTGGGCTTGCACCTAACTTCGACCTCTGCCTCCTCTCAACCGCTGCAGGGAACAGTGACATTCACAGCCTTCTCTGGCAGACAGCTGTATTATTTTACAGGGATCCCCATAGTGGTTAGCTGCTGTCACATTGACTGTCACTCTAACAGCCTTCACACCCGACGTTGGTGTTTTCACAACTACTAAACAAACAGGCTCACTGAAAATAACACAATCATTTCAAACGCCTGTGATTTTTCTGTTGAGTTATCTGCACGGGAAAGTAATCTTTAAATTCCCAGACAACTCGAGAGATCTACTAAACCACTGACAGTGCCTCAGAAATAGGCAACACTCAGCCAGTTATTTCAATGGAGAAACAGGGCGATATGACCACCTGAATGGCTCCTGCAAAGAGCTAGGACAAGGGCAATGGGCTGAATCTCCACCTCCAATAGCCCTGAGCAATTCCACAAGCCTGTTCGGAAGGGGAGCACTGGGATACCTGCCCACGCCCTTCTCAAAATGGATCGCTCAACCACAGTCACTGAACGGATTTTCAGATCGTTGTTGCGTTCCTGTCTTCGGAAGCTTGCTATTGGCTGTCATTGTTTGTGTTTTTCTGGCTGTGAAGAGCTTGGGATGTCCTTTTCAAGAAGTACAATTAAAAAATCTCATTCAACGCTGCTCCTGAAAACCCATTTGCAAACGGGTGGGCAGTGGCCTAGTGGCATTATTGCAAGATTATTAATCCCGAGTCCCAGGTAATGACGGTCTGAAAAAAGACTGGATTGAGTAGGCTTGTCCTTGTTGGAATTTAGGAAAATGAGGAGGGATCTCATAGAAACATATAAAATCCTGATGGGACTGGGCAGGCTAAATACGGGAAGAACATTCCCGATGTTGGGGAAGTCCAGAACTCGGGATCACAGTCGAAGACTAAGGGGTGAGCCATTCAGGACTGAGATGAGGAAGAATTTCTTCACCCAGAGAGTTGTGAACCTGTGGAACTCTCTCTCACAGGAAACTGTTGGGGCCAGTTCATGAGATATATTCAAGAGGGAGTTGGATGTGGTCCTTGCAGCTAAAGGGATTAAGGAGAGAAAGCGGGAATGGGATACTGAGATTGCATGATCAACCACAATCATATTGAATGGTGCAGCAGGCTCGAAGGGCCGAGTGGCCTCCTCCTGCACAGGTTTTCTACTTTTCTATGCAATGTTCTGGGGACCTTAGTTCGAATCCAACCACAGCTGGTGGTGGAATTTGAATGCAATAAAAATCTGAAAATAAGAGTCCAGTGGTGACCGTGGATCTATTATCAATTGTTGGAAAAAGCCCATCTGGTTCACTCATGCCCTTGAGGGAAGGAAATCTGCCATCCCTACCTGGTCTGGCCTACATGTGACTCCAGACCCACAGGGATTAGGGATGGGCAGTAAATGCCGACACAGTTAGTGACACCCGTGCCCCAAAAATGAATGATAATAAGAACAAGAGGAACAACCCTGTGGATAACAAAGGGTATTCACATCAGAGTGCGGCTGTATCAAGTGAACGGTCTGACAGGGTGCTGAAACAGATTGACGCAACTGGGAATCTAACCTAATCTAACCAGGGCCAGACAGACTGGGGACAAAGAGAGATTTCCCAACTCCCAGCCATCGCTCCCTGTGGTAGTGGGGGTCAGTGCACTGGCTTAGTGAGATAGACAGAGGCTTATTTGACATTTGGCAGATGGAGGGAGAGAGAGTCGGGAAGTGGTTATTCTTGAAAAGGTGACTTGAATCTTTCCATCACCCCTTCAGCTCTGACTAGGTTCACCTTTCCTTGTCTAAATGTTTCACGGGAGGTGTGCCCATCAAAGACGGCACACAACTCAAACATTGTTACAAAAAAGAACAAGGGTTTTATAGTATTTCTACAGTTAATATGTGTCCAATCAGAAGGGTACACATTCACTCATCTACCACTTCCTCTGGCAAATACAAATGGTTCTCAGGGATATGGGGAAGAGGCAGGAAATAGACATTAGAGGATATCATTGCAGACAGGATAGTTCGGTGATTTCCTGCATCATCACAATCCTCTGACTGTTGAGTTTCTCCAGGATTATCTGTTGGTTTTTCCACATACAAGCCATTCTGTGTGAGAAACCCTCAGGTCCCTTTCAAATCTTGCCCCTCTCACCTTAAAAGTATGACCCCCTAGTTTTACACTCCCCCATTCTAGGGAAAAGAACCTTTGCTATTCACCTTATCTATGCTCCTTGTGACTTTATAAACCTCTACAAGGTCACCCCCCCCCCTCAACCTCCTACGCTCCAGCAAAACAAATCCCAGCCTGTCCAACTCTCCTTATACCTCAAACCCTCCATTCCTGGTGACATCCTTGTAAATCTTTTCTGAACCATCTTCAATTTAATGATATCTTTCCTGTAGCAGGGCAACCAGAATGGTACACAGGACTGTGAAAGTTGCCTCACCAATGTTCCGTAAATGATGCCCCGACTCTTATACTCAGTGACCTGAGCGATGAAGGCGAGCACCCTCTGAACTACCTTTTCATTTCAGCATCTCTGACCCCTCACGCGTAGTATGGGTCAGGAGTGTGTCTGAAATGGAGACCACCAGTTGATAGGTGATGGAGTGTTACAATCCTGTGCTCCCTATGGAGATGACGTTGCGATTTTTGCATCGAAGATTTTCCAGTGGTGGCTTGGGATCGCCGGTCCGTTTCGGAGAATTGAAGAGGATTACTCCACTCAACGTTCGTGTAGTCCCTGTTATTATAGTGAGGAACCGGGTTTAAAAACAAAACTATCCACAACACAACACAAATACCTTCAGGCCTACACATCAAAGAACAACAAGATGACCAATTCCTCGTCCTCCCACTGCACTGAACGAATACTCAAGTTCTGGTCATATCAGCAAACTACAAACACAGTTGCTTAAAAGTAAAAGGTTACAAACCTGACACTTTAACTGTTTCTCTCTCAACAGGCGCTGCCAGACTTGCGGGCACAAGACTATAGAAACTATGCAAAGGTACCAGAGAGAGTGCAAGAGCGATGTACATGAAGGGTGTCAGGAATGAGAACCTTCGATTATAAGGACAGATTAAAGAAATTGGGGCTGTTCTCCTTACAAACAAAGAAAGCTTGACAGAGATTTTCAAAATCACAGTCGGGCAGGATAGAGAAGACAGGGAGAAGTTGTTCCTGTATGTAAACGAAGGAAGGGGTCAGAGGGCACAGATTTGTAGTGACGGGCATGGGCGATGTCAGAAAGAACTGACACACAGCGAGGTGTCCAGGTCTGGAACGCACTGCCTGGAAACGTGGTGGAGACAGGTTCAGTTGTGGCTTTGAAGAGAACATTGGATGGTTATTTTGGCCAGAAACGGTGTGGAAGGGTATGGGGAAAAGGGTGGAGGACGGGCACCAGGGCATGATGGGTTCAATGATCTCCTGCACCTTCACATTTCTATGATGGTTGAGTTTCTCCAGTATTATCTGTTGTTATTTCATATTTTTGATTTCGATCTGAGGAAAGGCTGGTTAAGACAAGGATGATTTGGTTGAGAGAGTAGAGCTAGTGAGTCAAATGGCTGATTCCCACTTCCATACCAATCACAAGTAGCGATGTTGGTCGACTACTCCTCTCTCACTCCAGAGTGCAGCTGTATTGCCTACGTAACCTTTTATTTCAATCATTGACAGGATGGAGTATCTCTAGCCAGGCCAGTTTTTATTGCCCGTCCCTAACCACTGAGCCCGTCCTGGCTCAGTGGTTAGCACTGTTGCCTCACAGCTCCAGGGACCTGGGTTCGATTCCTGCCTCGGGTGACTGTCTGTGTGGAGTTGGCACATTGTCTGCGTGGGTTTCCCCCCACAATCCAAATATGTGCAGGTTAGGTGAATTGGCCATGCTAAATTGCCCATAGTGTTAGGTGCATTAGTCAGGGATAAATATAGGGTAGGGGAATAGGTCTGGGTGGCGTACTCTTCGGAGGGTCGGTGTGGGCTGAAGGGCCTGTTTCCACACTGTAAGGAATCTAATCTAATTGCCCAGAGGGCAGTGAAGAGTCAAATCACATTGCTGCGGGACTGGAGTCACGTGTAGGCCAGACCGGGTAAGGAAGGCAGATTTCCTTCCTTGAAGGACACTCGTGACTGCGATGACTGAGACCAGATGGCGCGGTGCAGACCGGAGAGGTTGCGAGGCTGTGAAACCCTCTTTCACAGCTGAGCAGGTTTTTTTTCCAGAAGCTTGGCTTCCGCAGAAACAAATGGCCTGATCCAAACTGAGTAACAACATCAAGCTCTTGTGCAACGAACCCAGCAGAGACAACAAAATAAAACCCAGAAGCAGCATTTCTGTTTTCCTCTTACATTGTTCCAGCTCTCTCAGGCATTGCACCACAGAACCAAATAGCTGAATTATTTATGTCACCCTCAACAGAAGGAACATAAAATGTTTTTTTACGCTATGTCCTTTAAAACACAGCCTATTTGTAACAGTTACCTTCTCTCTCAGCAACCCTGACTGCCAGAAAAAAAAACTATTGATTTATTTACTCAGTACATCTTTAGCCTGACAACCAAAGACAGAGAGCCCCATCACAGAAGAGTTGTCAAATTGATTGAGACTTTTACTATTCTTACTGTGCTCATATTTTCTTTTCTTTTGCAGGGCATGATGGGAAGTGGAGGTCACCGTGTGGGAGATAAACCTATTTTAATGGGATACTTTTCTTCGGTCTCTTTGCACATCGTCAATAATCTTCACAAATAATCTTCAAATTCAAGGCACAACTATCGCCCCCAACTAGAAACAATGTGAAACTGGGAAGATGAAATATCAATAATGTATAGATCCAACATTGCCAAGTGTTAATGATCCAGTCTGACAGTAATACAGGATCGAGAGTGTGGTGCTGGAAAAGCACAGCAGGTCAGACAGCATCCGAGGAGCAGGAGAATCGACATTTCGGGCATAAGCCCTTCATCAGGAATTCCTGATGAAGGGCTTATGCCTGAAACGTCGATTCTCCTGCTCCTCGGATGCTGCCTGACCTGCTGTGCTTTTCCAGCACCACACTCTCGACAGTAATACAGGACAAGTCAGATCCCACAAAAAGGCCTGCTTTGATAGATTATAATTTTCTATTGTGCTTTTTTTAAACCAATAATTGACCATAATCACAATATACCTTTGACATTTTATTACACATAAAAGAAAAATACAAACCGCAGGTCGTGCTGCTATAACGCGCATTTTGTTAACACAAATGCGCTGTAACGCCATTGACAAATTGGGGACTTTGTTTCTATAGCGTAAACTTTTAAAACATGTTTTGGCTGTAATGCAATTACATCACCAACACTTTAAACACAGGTTCTAAAGCGACTTTTTTCTATACCACGGGGTTGCGCAAGAATGTATGTGAAACGGTCTTGCACAAATATCAGAAAGCACAATTCAATAATTTTACTTCAATAGCAACCTCACAAATGATCAAATATCAGTGAATAATTATCCCTCCACCATGTTGAAGCTACTTGTTCAGCTGAAATTGTTTTTTTTTGGCAAATTTCATCATTCATGTGATTGACCAAAGAAACTAGGAATGTCTTTTCTTGAGCCCCTTAAACAAAGTGCTAAGTTAGCTCACTTACTCCTTAACACGTGTCCTTGAAACTGCTTTCTTCGGCAGCTTTGTTGGACATCTTGCTCTCTGATACCTCAGCAGCCTTCCATTTCTTTTCTTCTAAGCAATTCAAGACATTTTCTTCACTTAGCTGGCTAATAATAACACCCCTGCTGTTACAGATATCTTCGCTTTTTGACCGAACTGGCTTCTGTCCGAATGAATCAAAAAACATCACCAGATCCATAACATCAATCGTGTTTCTCCGCCCACTGATGCTGTCAGGCCTGCTGAGTTTCTCCAGCGGTTTCGGATTTCTAGCATCTGTAGTTCGTTGGCGTTCTTCTGTCCAAATGATCCTGCTCTGAGACCCTTCCTTCCACCACCTTTCTTTCCTGTTTGCAAATATCAAGTCGGCAAACACCTTAGTAATTATCTCCAGGTGTGACCTCTAACCATTTAGCTAAAATCTCACAATGTTTGGAGATACCACACTTACTTCTCTGTGCAAGAAATGGCTTTCTGACCATTTAAAAAAAAAACCTGATCAGACCTTCACAGAGCTGAAACCAAAAACCTATCCTTCCTGCACTCTGGAAGCGTTGCTCTCAAAAAAAGACACCATGATCCTAATCACAAATACAGTAAGGTGGCTTTTCACTTAATGTTAAAATCTCATATCCTTTTTAAGTCTTTCCCCTCTCACCTTAAAAATATGCCCCTAGTTTTGAACGCCCCCACCCTATGTTAAAGACCTTTGCTATTCACTTTATCTATACCCCTCATGATTTTATGAACCTCTATGGGGTCACCCCTCAACTTCCTTCGCTTCAGTGAAAAAAATCCTAGCCTCAACCCTCCATACCTGGCAACACCCTAATAAGTCTTTTCTGACCCTTCTCCAGCTTAATGTTGTCTGTCCTCTAACAGGGCGACCAGAACTGGACACAGTACTTCAGAAGAGGCCTCACTAACGTCCTGTAAAGACCTCAACATAACGTCCCAACTCCTATACTCTGAGGCAAGCATGCTAAACGCCTTCTTAACCTGCCTGTCTACATTTGACGCAAATTATATACCAGAACCCCTAGGTCCCTCTGTTTTACAACATTAGCCAGGGCCCGAGCAATGCCTGGATAAGAGTTGAAAAGTGTGGCGCTGGAAAATCATAGCAGGTTAAGCAGCATCCTAGGAGCAGGAGAATCCAAGTTTCGAGCATAAGCCCTACATCAAGAATGACTGATGACATATCTGATGAAGGGCTTATGCCTGAAGCATTGATTCTTCTGCTCCTCGCTTGTAGCTATGAAGAGAGGTTGAGTAGCTTAGGTTTACTTTCATTAGAAAAAAGGAGATTGAGGGGGGACCTGATTGAGGTTTACAAAATGGATAGAGACAAGCTTTTTCCCAGGGTGAAGGATTTAATAACGAGAGGTCACGCTTTCAAGATGAGAGGTGGAAAGTTTAAGGGGAATACACGCGGCAAGTACTTCACACAGAGGGTGGTGAGTGTTTGGAAAGCGTTGCCAGCAGAGGTGGTAGATGCAGGCACGGTAGATTTATTTAAGATGCGTCTGGACAGATGCATGAGTAAATGGGGAGCAGAGGGAAAAAGATGCTTAGGAATTGACTGACAGGTTTACATTTGGATCGGCTCAGGCTTGGAGGGCCGAAGGGCCTGTTCCTGGGCTGTAAATTCTCTTTGTTCTTTGTTCTCACACTTTTCGACTGTGACTCTCCAGCATCTGCAGTCCTCACTTTCTCCTTTACCTATATAATTTCCCAAAATGTGCCGAGAAACTGTAGGGGTTGGCAGAAAGGTTGAATGACCTGAGGGTAAGAATCTAAGCTGGTAGACGAAAGAACCAAAGGTGTCATGAGGAAAAGCTTGTCTTTAAGCACAGAGTGGATGGGATCTGGTCATCAGGGTCTGAAAATGTGGCAGACGTACCATCAATGAGGCTTTCAAAACAAAATTGGATAAAGATATGGAGGGAAGCAGGAATGCAGGGCTATGGAGAAAAGGTGGGACCAGCTGTATTGTAGTCGCAGAGTTGGTATTAACTCAAAAGGCCAAATGGCCTCCTTTTACATTGTAACTATGTTATAATTCTATGAAAGAATGTTCATTTATGTGGCACCTTTAGTGACTTAAGGATCTTCCAAAGGCAATTAAATGCTTTTCTTCATTCATGGATATGGGCATCCTTGGCTGGGTCAGGATTTACGTAATTACCCTGGAGAGTCAGTGAAGAGCTTTTTGTTCTAGCAAGTTAGTGGTTTGCTAGGTCATTTAATAGCCAATCACACTGCTGTGGATCTGGAGTCATGTGTAGGCCAGACCAGGTAAAGATGGCAGATTTCATTCCCTCGAAGACATGGGTGAACCAGATGGGTTTTTACAACAACTGATTTGTTTCTGATTTACTTCATGAATTTAAAACTAGATCTCCCCATTGCTGTGGTGGATTTCGATGTCAAGATTCTGCAGCGTTGAAGAAAAGTGATTTAAAGTCACTTTTTTGATTCATCGTCATTCACCGGCTGTTCCTCACAGAGCAGGGTGATTCTCTTCCACTCTCGGGGTGAGTCCATAGGTATCTGCACAGACTGACACGGCTACTGCAGATTCTGTTACACTTGGGGCAGACGATGGTCATGGGAAGGGATGGGATGTCGGTGTGGCAGCGCGCTCCTTAACGCTGTTTGCGCCTGGCTTCCCTTCTCTCCCCTAGGCAAGTCTCGAGGTACTCCACACCTTCCCAGATGCTGCTCCTCCATTTTGGACGGTGTTGAGTCAGCGATTCCCAGGTGGGAGTGCCGCACTTCCCCAGTGAGCCCTTGAGGGTATCCCTGTCCACCTGGGACTCGCCTGCCGTCTCGGAGCTGGGAGGAGAGCAACAGCTTGGGGAGTCTTGTGACAGTCATGGAAACGATGGACCCAGCCCACCACAGGCAATCAAGGGGGGGGGGGGGGGGGGGTCAGTGCCTTGAAGCTGGGGATGTTGACTTGTTTTGCACCTCTTGATATTTCCTTTTTATTTCTGATACACAAATGGTGTGCAGCCCCTATGATGTTCTCGTGAATGCATGTGCTCGGGTGAGTTCTGTTCACTGTACAAGCAAGCCAACTTCATCCAGCTTTCTGTTGATTATGGCAATGACCACCAGATGGCAGGGGAGACACATGGCTTAGAATCCGGTGACCATTCAGAAAAAGGAACTGCTCTTTTCTCATTTGTTAAAAAGTTAACATTTGGAGTAATTGTACCATTTCGATGCAAAGATCCATGTTAGCTTCTTGAATTGAGGCAACCCTTGAATCCAATTTGTCTAAAGTGTAATTAAAATTTCTACAGTGTAAAAAGGGGGCAGTCTGTCATGTCTGGTGTTGTTAGCACAGGCTGTGCTGCATATACTGGTCACAACGGATTAAAGAGAGCAAGTCGCTTAAAGGAAATGACTGGCATCTCCAATACTGTGCGAGATTTACGTGTTCCAAGCTGCACTGGATCAGAAACAAAAAAAACGAAAATTAGCAGGGAAATCTCAGCAGGCCGGGCAGCATCGGTTGGGGAGTGCAGGGGGTGGGTGAAGACAGCAAAGTTAACGTTTCGGGTCAAGTGACCCTTCTTCAGAATTGAAAAGCGTTCTTGAGGAGGGTCACCGGACTTGAAACGTGGACTCTGCTGTCTCTCCATAGGTGCTGCCAAACCTGTTGAGTTTCCCCAGCAATTTCTGTTTCCGATTTTCCGCCCCTGTGCACGGGGTCTGAGCTGAGCAGTGGGTCCGGTTTGAAGGAAAGACTTGAAATCATATAGCACCTTCCTGATCCCGTGGGATGTCACAGACTGTTTCACAGCCATTGGAGTACTATTTGACTTTAGGAAGTGAAGCAGTCAAACTGAGCACAGAAACGTCTCATAAAGAGCAAAATGGAGGGTTTTTATGATAAAGTTTATATTGTCCAAGAGACCAAGTTTTCTTCCTAACACTGCTGTGTGATCTGTCATTCGCACGCAGATCAGGCCTCCATTCAATGCTTCATCCAAAAGTAAGGTGTTAGGACATGAGTTACATCTTACTTAAAGTTACATAGAATTAGAATTTAGTTTTATTGTCTTAAGTACACTTGTGTACTGTACAAAGTACAGGAGTGTACAGTGAAAGGTTCACAATGTCTTCACAATGTCTTCCATCTTAGATACAATGTACCTACTTGTGAATCGTAGGAACTAACATAGATTGTGTACAAAAACAGAGAAATAAAGGAAAAAAGCTTAAAGTCCTACATTACAGATCAAAGTAAACGTTACAGTCCTTCTATGACCTGCAGCTGCTCCATGCTGGGCGCCTTCCTTATGTGGTCTCGCTCTGCCTACCCCCCCTCCCCCACCCCACCCCTGCACTGGGCAGACCCCCACTGGGCTCATAAGCCGCTGACCGCTGTCTGTGACAGGCTGACCCCCCCCCCCATCACCAACCCCCTCCACCCTCCACCCAGCCCCCAGCATGCTGACCACTCCACTCCGCTCTGGGCCTGCCAGCTCATTCCCATTCTGTGACAACTGTAGCATTTATGAGATTGGTCAGTACAAATTCTGGTCAATGGTAACCCCCAGGATGTCGACAGTGGGGGATCCAGTCATGGTGATAGTATTGAACGTCGAAGAGTACTTTCTTGTCAGAGATAGTTATCGCTTGGGCATGTGTCTGATTTTCATTAATAATGAAGGCACCTCCAAATATGTCACGTCACTGGCAGTAATCACTAGAAACACCATAGACATAGAACATAGAACATAGAAGAATACAGCGCAGTACAGGCCCTTCGGCCCTCGATGTTGCGCCGATCCAAGACCACCTAACCTACACTAGCCCACTATCCTCCATATGCCTATCCAATGCCCGCTTAAATGCCCATAAAGAGGGAGAGTCCACCACTGCTACTGGCAGGGCATTCCATGAACTCACGACTCGCTGAGTAAAGAACCTACCCCTAACATCTGTCCTATACCTACCCCCCCTTAATTTAAAGCTATGCCCCCTTGTAATAGCTGACTCCATACGTGGAAAAAGATTCTCACTGTCGACCCTATCTAAACCCCTAATCATCTTATACACCTCTATCAAGTCACCCCTAAACCTTCTTTTCTCCAATGAAAACAACCCCAAGTGCCTCAGCCTTTCCTCATACGATCTTTCTACCATACCAGGCAACATCCTGGTAAACCTCCTCTGCACCCGTTCCAGTGCCTCCACATCCTTCCTATAGTATGGCGACCAAAACTGCACACAATACTCCAGATGCGGCCGCACCAGAGTCTTATACAAGTGCAACATGACCTCAGGACTCCGGAACTCAATTCCTCTACCAATAAAAGCCAGTATGCCATATGCCTTCTTCACCGCACTATTTACCTGGGTGGCAACTTTCAAAGATTTGTGTACACGGACACCAAGATCCCTCTGCTCATCCACACTACCAAGTATCCGACCATTAGCCCAGTACCCCATCTTTTTATTACTCTTACCAAAGTGAATCACCTCACACTTAGCTACATTGAACTCCATAGACATAAGATAAAATCAGACTAACGTGTTCTTACATTCATATTCAGTGACATCACGCCCGTTTTGGGATGAGCAGCTTTCAATTCAACAGCCATCGCTGTTGTTCAGGGCCTGACAAGAAAGATAAATGTGAACAGAAAAGAGACTGAGCTTTACTGTCCCCACAAACCTGTGCGACTGCCATCTCCCTTCTGGGGTAACCATGCCCTACAGTCATCCATGATCACGAACCATTGATCCAAGTGTCACCAAATGTGACTCTCTGAACAGAAGATCGTCAGAGAATCCCTACAGCATGGAAACAGGCCATTTGGCCCAACAAGTCCATACTGCCCCACCGAAGGGTAACCCACCCAGACCCATTCACCTGTTACTCTACATTTACCTCTAACTAATGCACCTACCTGAACAACATGACCAATTTTAGCATGACCAATTCACCCAGCCAGCACACCTGGAGGAAACTGAAATACCCGGAGGAAACCCACGCAGACACGGGGAGAATGTGCAAACTCCACACAGATAGTCGCCCGAAGTGGGAATCGAACCTGGGTCCCTGCCGCTGTGAGGCAGCTGTGCTAACCACTGAGCCACCGTGCCAGCCTCACTCTCAATTCTCATCGTAGCACTAACTGTGGGACAGAGCACTCCCTGGTATGCCCCAGGATAGTCTGCATCCTCTGAGGTGTCTCCAATGACAGAAATGCCAACCCCAAATCAACTGCTGACTCATACAAAAACCCACTTGACTGAATTCCGATGCAGAAACACTTAGAATTAAATTTGAGACACCATCAATGATACTGTCCTCTTACATGAGTCAAGAATGGGAAGGGTTGGAAGCTCACGTCACTCTGATACAGCCTGTCACTGGAGCCGTTCTTTACAAGTGAGACCAGAGCGAGGAAACTCAGACTGCCCTCAGAGCTGCTCAGTAGTGCAGCGATGGCGATGAGCTCCCACTCTGCAGGTGTCCTTTGACAGAGGGAACATCAGGGCCACGTATGCAAGAATTGGCAAGGTCAGAGATCCACTTAAATCAAAACAGAGCAATGCTCTCCATCAAAGGATGTCTCTGTCCATGGTGCTGGTTGCAACTCTCTCCTCCAGGTGACCATCAATTTCAGAAGGAAGGGTAATTCCTTTAAAATGGAGATTAGCAAACACGAGAGAAAATAGCCTGGCCTTAGTGTAGCTTGTGAGTGAAAGTTTGCTGGCCTGACACGTAAAGATGTTACATACATGTGGATCTTCAAAGAGCTCAACAGGAATTCACATAGTGACTCTCAGATCAGTTCCTTTGATCCCGAATGCACTGATTCAATAAACTGCGAATGGTGAATTGTGTGGGAGTTCCCAAAGAAGTGAATCACCTTGAATATTGTCAATGTTTGGAAGCTTTTCCATTGATTAAATGCAAGGAGCTGACACAAGAGTACGGCCTACCGCGCGACTCGGATGGGAGATCCATTTGTATCAGCGTGTTTTTGGATGATTGATTTTGCAACTTATGGGTCCTTGCATTTTGTTGACGTCAACCAAAAGGCTGAAAATATTCAATGTCTATTTGAGGGTCACCTTTCTTACGTTGGAGAAAGGCAAACGGTGACTGAAACAGCTCCAAAGTCGAATGGAACAAATCGAGAGGATAGAGGGGGAAAAAGGCAGGAAAGTGGATAAGGACGCCCATAACGATGCTGCTTGTCAGTGGGGTGAGTTCAGAGGCCCATAGACTAAAACGGGAATGGGTCGGATATTCTAGTGCACACTCAGAAGCGACCACTGTTTAAATCTGGGGAGATGGAAAGTTCACCCACGCCCACCGCTGTGATAGAATAGTTACAGCACAGAAGGAGTCCATTCACGGCAGCAACAAGATTAACATGGAGGTTGCCACCGAGTTTAGCATTCGACCACAGCAGCCAGAGCACTGAGCTGTTGGATTCGCTTTGCCTAGTTGTGGGTTGTTGATGCTGGTGTTTTTGCTTCACTCGAGCCTCCTCCTACCTGTCCTCCCTCCCACCCTAATCATAATCGTATTCCATTCCATTTCTTTGCCTTTTGCGCGCCTATCAAACCTCTCAAGCCCAACAACAGTCATTTATTCTATAACGCGATAATCGCTCTCCTGTGTGACCCTGCGCTGTACAAAAATCGCTCAATACAAACAACACGTAAAGTTTTGACGATCTGATCGCGTTACAGCCAACACACCTTTTACAAGCTTGTGTGTTAGAAACAGCATTCCCTGCTCACCAATTCGCGTTTACCAAAGAGGTGTTACAGCAGAACTGACTGTCCAGTGTTCACGTCAGCATTAAGTAGGGGCCTCTAACCAATGATGTAGTTGTTCCTGAACTCCCTACCAGATTTAAGAGTGACTTTCTGACACTTACTGACCCTCATTCACGATATCTCTAATGTGCGAGCCCTGATTTTTTTTGAGGGGGAGGGGTGGGGGACGGTGGTGAAGAGGCAGGGTCACCTTTTGTGCCACTGCCCACACCGGCACAGATTGAGGTGGGAAAACCCGACAATTCAACTCCCCTCATCCAGGTGATTGTGATGCTGCGTCATGTACCTCCTCAGCAGGTGGTCCCCAGTGGTATTCCCCACCATCTATCTGGTACAGGTCACCTGTTGTGGCGTAGAGGCGGGCTGTCTGCTAAAGGGACGTGCATCAAAGGTTGTTGCAATGGAAACTCTTGATGACTGAACAGCAGGGCAGAGAGAGGATCCACAGTGATGGAAATGGTAATAGAGGCGTTAGTGGTGCAACTGGGTAGGAGGACAGGAACGTAGGAGGTGAGGACACACACAAGGATTAGCCTCAGAAGAGATTGGGAGCAGACAATCAGAGAGGGCATATCCCATCGTCACGATGCACGAACCTACCAGTAATGCTTCCAGAGATCTCGTGACCTCTTTCCTGTTTCTGAATTTTATCGCCATTTTATTTACTTTTGAGCAAAGTTTCAATCCATTTCCCCTCACTGACCTTAGCGTATCCTGTGCTAACTTACTGGCCTTGTTCTATTTAACCTTCTCAAAAACAAGTCATCTGTTTGCTGTCCTTTGGTTCCCTGCCACTATTCCCTCCTCTGATTTTTTTTTATACAGATGTAATTTGTGCATTAGCAAGTAAGTGGCAAAGCTAATAGAACGTTATAATTTATTGTGAGGGCTATTGAACACAGAAGTAGAGAGGTTCTGCGCCAATTGTATAAGTCATTGGTGAGACCACATGTAGTACTGGCCACCTTATTTCAGGAAGATTACATTGGAAGTAATTCATCGACAGTTTACAGATTGATACTTGAAATGTATCAGTTCCCTTATGAGGAAAGGTTGGAAGAGCTAGGCTTGGGTCTACTGGAGGTTTGGGAAGTACAAGGTGACTTAGAGTCATAGAATCACACAGCTCCAAAACAGACTCTTCAGTCCAACCAGTCCGTGTCAACCATGTTCCCAAGCTGAACTAGCCCCAGCTGCCTGTGCTTGGTCTATATCCCTCCAAACCTTTCCTATTCATTAATTTATCAAAATATCTTTTAAACATTGTAATTGTACCTCCTCTGGAAGTTTATTCCACACACGAACAACCCTCTGTGTAAAAAGGTTGCGCCTCATGTCTTTTGTAAATCTTTCTCCTCTCACCTTAAAAATATGCTCCTTAGTTTTGAAATCATCCGCCTGAGACATCTGCCATTCACCCTATCGATACCCTTCATGACTTTATAAGCC
The DNA here is from genome assembly GCF_037043375.1 of Chiloscyllium plagiosum. Classification (NCBI taxonomy): domain Eukaryota; kingdom Metazoa; phylum Chordata; class Chondrichthyes; order Orectolobiformes; family Hemiscylliidae; genus Chiloscyllium; species Chiloscyllium plagiosum. The sequence continues at coordinate 71,808,639 of NW_028270155.1, read as the reverse complement.
TCTATAAGGTCAACTCTTGACCTCCTACACTCCAGCGATTGAAGTCTCAGCCTCTACTCAGAGGAGGTTTGATTCCAGAGACGAGGGGTTTCTCATATGAAGAGATTAGGCTGATACACTCTGGAGTTTGGAGTTGGAGATCCAACTGAGGGAAACAAGATGCCAAAGAGGATTGACAAAGTAGTCTCGGTCAGGATGTTTCCTTATGGGTGGCAATTTAGAATGAGTGGTCATTGCTTGGGATAAGGGGGTAGAAGATTTAAAACTGCGATGAGGAGAAATTACCTCTCTCAGAGGGTCATGAATATGGGGATTCAATGACCCAGAAAGTGATGGATGCTGGGACATTGAGTACATTTAAGGTGACAGACAGATTTTTAATTCAGAATGGGTTTATGGGTTATGGAGAGTGGGCAGGAAGGTGGAGTTGGGGCTGAGATTGGATCAGACAGGATTGTATTAAATGATGGAGGGGGCTCAGGGGGCTGAAATGCCTCCTCTTGCTCCTAGTTCTTATGTTCTATGTTCAAATGATCCATAAAACTGGGATTCCCTCCCTGAACTTATTCTGTCACCTATTTTAAAAGACTTACTCTTCAATTGGCTCCAGGTCATTTATTTTAATGTTTTTATATTTGGCTCTGTGTTAGATTTTGTCTCATAGTCAGCCTGTGAAGTGCTCTGTTGGATATTAGGGTGGCACGGTAGCTCAGTGGTCAGCATTGCTGCCCGACAGCACCAGGGACCTGGGCTCCATTCCAGCCTCGGGCAACTGGCTGTGCAGAGTTTGCACATTCTCCCTGTATCTGTGTGGGTTTCCTCTTGGTGTTCTTGCAGTCCAAAGCTGTGCAGGTTAGGTGGATTGGCCACGGTAAATGCAAGGTTACAGGGATAGAGTCTGGGCGGGGTGCTCTTTGGAGTGTTGGTGTGGGCCGAAGGCCTCATTCTACACCATGGGGCTTTTATAAATGCTGGTGAGTCACAAACCTACAGAGATATGGCAAGAGATACTGTAGATTGGTCGGCTATGATAATGGCCTGATTTTAAACTCTGTGAGAGTGAATGGGCCCTCTGTACAAACTCAATCCATCCATTAGCCACCAGGCTTCAGTGCAGATGAGCAACTAGACCTGTGTGTAAGACACTCTTCATTAAATCACAGCGCAGTGAAGTGGAACCACTTGAGTAAAACAATGACAAATTCATGATACTTGGGAGTAAAACAATAATTACTCTTCAAGCTTCAAAAAAATAATCCATCTGCAGAGATTCTCTGAACCACAGTGGGTTATGCTGTTGTATCTGAGATCCATGCTGTAATATTGAACCGAGGTCACTGCTGCTTAAACAACATGACTATAAACAAGACTCAAAACACAAAATCATTGCAGCACAGCCGTGCAAACTCATCACAACTCATTTCTCAACAGCTGCCTTGTCTCGATCTTTTCTACCTCCCACCCATCAATGATAAGATAACTGAATTTCCACCATCTAAACATTCAAGTGGCTTGCAGAAATATTTCATTCCAATACTGAGAATGTGTAACTGTTTAAAAATCGATCAAAATTGCCCAGATCTGGAGCCTGACTGTATTGGAAGTGCATGATGCAATTAAACGTGCATAAATGAGCACCATTCCAAATCTGAGAATTGCCTGTTGAGGTCATGCAATCAATGTCTGTGGGCAGGAAGGGAACTGTTTCCTTCATACACCAAACCAAATCCATGACAATCCCAAACTAAGTAATCCATTGGAGATTCCAGAGCTTGTGTTTCGGATTTATTGCCCTTGCTACTTGAATGAAATTGCCTAAAAGGATGAAAGCAATGAATTCAACACCTCTATTTCCTCAGGAAGCTAAGGCAATCTGGCAAGTCCGTAAAGACTCTGACCAATTTTTATAGATGCAGCAATGAAAAACATTCCATCTGGCTGTGTCACGGCTTGGTCTGGCAACTGTTCCGCCCAGGATCAATAGAAACTACAGGGAGTTGTGAACACCACCCAGTCCATCCCACAAACCGACCTCCCATGACTCCATCTAACCTTCCCACTGCCTCGGGAAGGCAATCAACATCATCAAAGACCCTACTACCCCGGCTATACTCTCTTCCACCCTCACCATCATCAACGACCCTACCCACCCCAGCTATACTCTCTTCCACCCTCACCATCATCAACGACCCTACCCACCCCAGCTATACTCTCTTCCACCCTCACCATCATCAACGACCCTACCCACCCCAGCTATACTCTCTTCCACCCTCACCATCATCAACGACCCTACCCACCCCAGCTATACTCTCTTCCACCCTCACCATCATCAACGACCCTACCCACCCCGGCTATACTCTCTTCCACCCTCACCATCATCAAAGACCCTACCCACCCCAGCTATACTCTCTTCCACCCTCACCATCATCAAAGACCCTACCCACCCCGGCTATACTCTCTTCCACCCTCACCATCATCAACGACCCTACCCACCCCGGCTATACTCTCTTCCACCCTCACCATCATCAAAGACCCTACCCACCCCGGCTATACTCTCTTCCACCCTCACCATCATCAACGACCCTACCCACCCCGGCTATACTCTCTTCCACCCTCACCATCATCAACGACCCTACCCACCCCGGCTATACTCTCTTCCACCCTCACCATCATCAACGACCCTACCCACCCCAGCTATACTCTCTTCCACCCTCACCATCATCAAAGACCCTACCCACCCCGGCTATACTCTCTTCCACCCTCACCATCATCAACGACCCTACCCACCCCGGCTATACTCTCTTCCACCCTCACCATCATCAACGACCCTACCCACCCCAGCTATACTCTCTTCCACCCTCACCATCATCAACGACCCTACCCACCCCGGCTATACTCTCTTCCACCCTCTTCCATTGGGCAGAAGGTACAAAAGCTTAAACACACGTACCAACAGATTCAAGAACAGCTTCTTCCCCGCTGTTATTAGACGTCTGAATAGACGTCTCAAATTTTGAATTTAATCCTGACCTTGCTCTCTGTGCACCTTCCCTGCAGCCATAACATCGCATTCCTCGCTCTGTTCTATTACCCAAATGCAGTTTGTACGATGCGATTTGCCTGTACTGCGCACAAAACAACACTTTAAGACTGTAAGACATTGGAGCAGAAATTAGGCCATTCAGCCCATCGAGCCTGCTCCGCCATTCAATCATGGCTGATAGGCTTCTCAACCCCATTCTCCCCCTAACCCTTGATCCGCTTGATAATAAGTCCATAAGACAGAAGCAGAAATTAGGCCATTCAGCCCATGGCTGTACCTAGGTAGTGGCAATAATCAAATCAAATCAAAGCTCCAAATTTTATTCTTCTACTCATCCCCTGCATATCCACTCAAGGCCCCGGAACATGAATGGGCTCATTTGGAACACTGTCAGCTTAGGTTTCAGGGAGAAACGAGTTGGGGAAATCTTGCTGTGCCGATGTCTCACAGCATCATCTTTAGGCCAATGGGAACCAAAAGGACAAAGCACTGAAGTCAGGCCTGAGGATATTCTTGGAGATGATGAAGGCAGCTCTCACCACTAGGTCATTCCACAGCGACGTGCAAACGAAATGAGGCCGATGTGAGAAAAGAAAACTCTCCCACACAGCCAGTAGTTCCGGGACGGGATGGAATGCACGGCCTGAAAATGTGGCGGTTGTGGGTTCAACTGAGGTGCTCAAGAGGGCGCTGGATGTTTGGTTTTAGATTGAAATGGAGTGCAGGAATATGGCAGGAGATTGGCACTGGAGAATGGCACCGGGGCAGGCACAATGGGCCGAGCAGCCTCCTTTTGCACTGCAGCAATACAGTGACACATCGTCTTGGAATCATCCCCCCCCCCCCCCCCCTTGAACCGCCCTTGAGCAGCTAAACGGTGCTGGCATTCATAGGGCTACGTTCAGGTGGATGTATTCAACAATGTCCAATGTCCATCGTTGGTGACAGCAAGTCCCAGAAGGGGGCAGCCATGAGTGTGGCTCCTGAACAATCTTCCGTGGCATTCCATGAGGAGGTGCCTGGGGCAACAACGGAAGATCTTAGCGACACCACGCCTACTCATCTCCATTTACCTCTAGCGGGCCAACAGGGCGCAGCTCAGGGGCATGTGCAGTCAGGACGTAGATTATTTCCTTTCTTATCTCTGCAATCGTGTGCATCCCTCAGCCATGACTTCACCACATAAAGGGAAAGTAATGGTGTGAACATCCAACCCAGCACCAACCTTATCAACACAGATTATCACGCTGCCAATTGTGGAATCTTGCCGTGTACAAATCGGCTGCTGCATTTCCTTTTGTATGACGTCAGGAACGACTCACAACTTTCAGTTTAATTTGCATTTTGCATGTCAGGGGCATACATGTGTTTTTCTTTTGTAACGAGTTGTTTTCGTGGACCTGCTGTGGTGAAAGTCTGGATTTTTAATCGGGTTTTACAACCCTCAGTACTTGCAGGAAAAAAAAAATCAAAAAAGAATTAAAAACTCATCCAGACAAGTGAGGATCACTCCATCACACTCCTGACTCTAGCCTTGTGGAATGGGGGACAGGCATCCCTGAGAAAGGATAGGAATTACTCCCTGCAATATTCCTAGCCATCAGTCTGCACTTACAACCATAGTACTGAGACTGTTTAGTTCAGTTTCAGTCAATAGTAACTCCCCAGGACATTGGCAGCTTCATCACAATTTAATTACAATGCACAGAGAACTCAGGAACCATGGAATGCCTTTCACCTGTCCTTGTAAGCACTGTATTTATGTGACTGGTCCAATTCAGTTTCCAATCAATGGTAGCACATTACTCCCCCGACCAGGATATTGATAGTGGGGCTTCAGCGATGGTAATGCCATTGAATGTCAAACTTGGCTACAGTAGATTCGCGCTGTTCCTCCACGTCATTAATAGACATTGTAAAACAGTTGTGGCCTGAGCACTGAACCCTGTGGAACCCCACTAGCCATGGGTCAGCAATCTGAAAAGGAATCCCCACCGCTGTTTCCTGCTCATGAGCCAATTCTCCATCCACACCAATATACTTCCTCCAACACCGTGGGATCTTATCTTATGACCTAACCTTTTGTGAGGTACCTTTATTGATTGCTTTCTGGAAGTCCAAATACAACACATCTACTGGTTCCCCTCTATCCACTCTGGTTGAAATCTCCTGGGAAAACTCTAACGAATTAGTCAGACACGATTCCCCTTTCGTGAGACCGTGCTGACTCTGTTTGATTAGGTTATAGTTTTCCAAATGTTCTGGTATTCTTCTTGAATAATTCATTTCAATAACATTTCAACAATCGATATTAGGCTAATTAGTCTGTCGTTACCTGCAATCACCCTCCTTTTTGAATACGAGTGTCACATTAGCAGTTTTCTAATCCTCCAATAATTCTCCAGAGTCCACAGATCTTTGGAAAGTTACAGTTGATGCATCAGCTATCTCTCTAGCTACCTCTTTAAGGACCCTCTGATGCAAGCCATCAAGGCCGGAGGCTTATCTGTCTTTAGCCCCCATTAGTTTGTCTAATACTACTTCTCTAGTGATGGTGATGGTACTTAAATACTCCCCCAAAATCTTTAGTATTAATAGAATGTTTGAAGTATTTTCCACCGTAAAGACTGATGCAAAATATCTGTTTAACTCTTCTGCTGTTTCCTTGTTCCTCAAAAACGTCTCCCCATAATCATTTTCCAAGGGGTCAATGTTCACTTTGACCTCTCTCTTCCTTTCTATATTGAATTGAATTGAATTGAATTTATTGTCATGTGTACCGAGGCACAGGGAAAAGCTTTATCTTGTGAACAATACAGGCAGATCACAGAGTTAAGTAGCCTAGATAAGTAAATAATAGATAAACAGCAGCAAAAACAAAAACACAGGTACAGGTGAATGTTAAGAGTTTGTGAGTCCATTCAGTATTCTAACAATAGTCGGGTAGAAACTGTTTCGAAACCGGCTGGTGCATGTGTTCAGTCTTTTGTACCTTCTCCCCGATGGTAGATGTTGTAGAAAAATATTGCCAGGGTGGGATGGATCTTTGAGAATGCTGGCAGCCTTTCCTTGACAGCGGGCCTGGTAGATGGACTCTATAGATGGGAGGTTGGCCTTTGTGATTGTCCAGGCCGAGTTCACCACTCTCTGTAACCGTCTCCGATCTTGAATGGTACAGTTGCCATACCAGGTAGTGATACATCCAGACAGAATCCTCTCAATGGTGCACCTATAAAAGTTAGCAAGGATATTCACCGTCATGCCAAATTTCCTCAGCTGCCTGAGGAAGAAGAGATATCGTTGGGCCTTTGTAACCAGTGCGTCCACATGAAGAGTCCAACAAAGCTTGTTGTGGATGACCACTCCCAGGAGCTTGACACTCTCCAGTCATTCCACCTCTATATTTAAATAAGTGCTTATTGTCAGTTCTTATACTCCTTGCTAGTTTGCTGTTGTTGTTTATTTTCTCTGCCTTTACTATCTTTTTAATCCTCCTTTGCTGGATTCTCAACTTATCCCAGTCTTCGGGGCTATCACTGATTTTTGCCTCATTGCATGCTTTTTTCATTCAACCTAATGCTCTCGTTAAGGTCCTCAATTTGGTTGGTTTATCTCTCCTCCTCAATGAGATGTACTTTTGTTGAGCGTAAATGCCTGTCATGATGATTTCATAGAATCCATTCAGTGTGGAAGCAGGCCATTCTGCCCAAAGAATCCATGCCAACACTCTGAAGAGCATCCCATCTCGTCCCTGTAGCCCTGCATTTCCTATCGCTAATCTACACATCCCTGAACACGATGGGCAGTTTAGCATGGTCAATCGACCTGACCTGGACAGCTTTGGACTGTGGGTGGAAACTGGAGGAAATCCACACAGACATGGGAAGAATGTACAAACCTGATATGGCGTCGCCCGAGGGTGGAATTGAACCCGGGTCCCCAGCGATGTGAGGCAGTAGTGCTAGCCACTGAGCTGCCCTGAAATGTCCTCACAAAACAGTCCCTCAGTGTGATGGAAGAAAGGTCACTGATACAGAAGGTGAACAGAATTATACCTAGACTCAGGATTCAAGTTATGAGGAGCGATTACACAAATCCGACATGTTTTCCTTAGAATTTAGAAGGTCAGGATAATCTGATCAAAGTCTTCAATAGGAAAAGAGTAGATATAGATAAACTACTCTCACTGGCCGGAGATTCGAAAATTATGGGGCAGAGGCTGAGAATGAATCCTAGGAAGAGTATAAAGGCAGTAGGAGCATAAATAAGAGGGAAATCAGGAGGGCAAAAAGGGGAAATAAATTAGCTTTGGCAAATAGGATTAAGGAGAATTCAAAGGGATTTTATGTATACATTAAGGACAAAAAGGTAACTAGGGAGAGAATAGGGATTCCTGAAGAAGGGCTTATGCCCGAAACGTCGATTCTCCTGTTCCCTGGATGCTGCCTGACCTGCTGCGCTTTTCCAGCAACACATTTTCAGCCCTTCAAAGATTAGCAAGGCAGCCTTTGTGTGGAGCTGCAGGAGATAGAGGAGATACTAAATGAGTATTTTGCATCAGTGTTTACTGTGGTAAAGGACATGGAAGATACAGAATGTGGGTAAATGGATGGTGACATCTTGAAAGATGTCCATATTACAGAGGAGGAGGTATTGAATGTCCTGAAATGCATAAAGGTAGATAAATCCCCAGGATCTGATCAGGTGTACCCGACAACTCTGTGGGAAGCTAGGGAAGTGATTGCTTAGCCCCTTACTGAGATATTTGGATCATCGATGAGGTGATCCAAATATCCAGCACAGGTGAGGTGCTGGAAGACTAGAGGTTGCTAATATGGTGCCACTATTTAAGAAAGGTGGTAAGGACAAGCCAGGGAACTATAGACCAGTGAGCCTGACCTCAGTGGTGGGCAAGTTGTTGGAGGGAATCCTGAGGGACAGGATGTACATGTATTTGGAAAGGCAAGGCCTGATTAGGGATAGTCAACATGGCTTTGTGCTTGGGAAATCATGTCTCACAAACTTGATTGAGTTTTTTGTCGTAACAAAGAGGATTGATGAGGGCCGAGCAGTGGACGTGATCTATATGGACTTCAGTAAGGTGTTTGACAAGATTTGTCATGGGAGACCGGTTAGATCTCATGAAATACAGGGAGAGCTAGCCGTTTGGATACAGAACTGGCTCAAATGTAGAAGACAGAGGATGGTGGTAAAGGGTTGCTTTTCAGATTGAAGGCCTGTGACCAGCAGTGTGCCACAAGGATCGGTGCTGGGTCCACTGCTTTTTGTCATTTATATAAATGATTTGGATATGAACATAGGAGGTATAGTTAATAAGTTTGTAGGTGACACCAAAATTGGAGGTGTAGTGGACAGTGAAGAAGGTTATCTCAGAGTACAATGGGATCTTGACCAGATGGGCCAATGGGCTGAGGGGTGGCAGATGGAGTTTAATTCAGATAAATGTGAGTTGCTGCATTTTTGAAATCACAGCAGGACTATACACTTAATGGTAAGGCCCTGGGGAGTGTTGCTGAACAAAGAGATCTTGAGTGCAGATTCATAGTTCCTAAAAAGTCGAGTCCAAGGTAGATAGGATAGTGAAGGCGACATTTGGTGTGCTTTCCTTTATTGGTCAGTGCATTGAGTATAGGAGTTGGGAGGTCATGTTGCGGCTGTACGGGTCATTGGTGAGGCCACTTTTGGAATATTGCATGGAAGTCTGGTCTTCTTCCTATCGAAAAACTGTTGTAAAACTTGAAAATGTTCAGAAACGATTTACAAGGATGTTGCCAGAATTGGAGGGTTTGAGCTACAGGGAGAGGCTGAATAGGCTAGAGCTGTTTTCCCTGGAGCTGAGGAGAGACCTTATAGAGGTTTATAAAATCATGAGGGGCATGGATAGGATAAATAGACAAGGTCTTTTCCCTGGGGTGGGGGATTCCAGAATTCGAAAGCATAAATTTAGGGTGAGAGGGGACAGATATAAAAAGGACCTAAGGGGAAACGTTTTCACCCAGAGGGTGGTATGTGTATGGAATGAGCTGCCAGAGGATGTGGTGGAAGCTGGTACAATTACAACATTTAAAAGGCATTTGGATGGATATATGAATAGGAAGGGTTGAGAGGGAAAAGCTGGCAGGTGGGACTAGATTGGGTTGGGATATCGGTTGGCATGGATGAGTTGGACCGAAGGGTCTGTTTCTGTGCTGTACATCTCTATGGCTCTAATTAGGGCCAGACCATTCAGGAGAAATGTTAGGAAGCACTTCTACACATGAAGGGTGGTAGATACTTGGAACTGTCTTCCACAAAGGGCTGTGGACGCTGGATCAGTTGGTAATTTTAAGTCTGAGATAGATAGAGTTTTGTTAAGTGAAAGTATTAAGGGATATGGGCGAAAAGCAGGCATCCTGAGTCAGGCCACAGACCAGCCGCGATCTCATTTGGTGGTGGAACAGAACTGACCGGCTGAATGGCCTGATCCTACGAAGTCTAAGATACTATTCCGAGAAATTCCGGCAGTTATGTCCTGGGCTCCGGCAACCTATGAAATACATTAAAAAGTTAATAGGTTTTTTTTGTTGGATAAAGGATTATTGAACCAAGTGCAGATGAGCCACTTTCCTGAGTATTTGAACAGACCCAAGGATCTGATTAGCCAACACCTCTTTGTGTATTCTCAATGACTGTGTGAAGTACATTGGTCTGTTTTTCAATGTTAAAAGTGCTTTATAAATCAAGTTGTTGCTGCATACTATGAAGTGATTTCCAGCCAAGACCTCCTATTTTCTACGGGCACAATGGTTTGATGCATCATTGTGTTGTGATTCCTCCCTTGTGTTCCACTCATTACTGTTATCAGCAACACCAGCAGTATTCCCCCTGTCATAAAGTGCATTTTTCACAAAAAAAAGGGAAGTTAAAAACCTTGAGAACAGAAAATTCCTTTTCTTATTGTTGAGAAGATTAAAGGATCTTATCGCTGATTCTCAGAATTCTCAAGTCTGCATGATACATCAGATGTAATGTATGCTGTTTACTAATCAGCTCAAATAAATCCAAAAGAATTTTTCTGTAACAAACTAATATATACCTGTACTACTGACAGTTTGAAGGAGCTGTAAACTTCCTATTAAACCAAACCGCAATATTCTATGTTTTAAAATTCAACTACTAACTATATTTTTTTGCCTTTCATCTATTTCTCCTTCATCTGTTGAGATTTTCTACCTCCTCTGATCTTAAATTGGATGATGGCAGCTTCGTCATTGCTTCCAAAAAGCTCGCTTGCCTTTTTCATGAAGACCAACTATTTACTTGTTTTCAACTCTTACATTTCCAGAAAGGCCACAGTCCTTGGAATGTCTCTTCCAAGGAAAGCCAAGCAGTCTGGGAGAGCGGACAGTGCTGTACCTTATTCCTGGCTTCCCCAAGACAGAGGCATTTCTGCATTTGGGGATCCCCAGTAACATCTGGCTTGCTACAACTGCTCGATAACTTCGGAGGGACGTTAAGAGTCAACTACATTGTTGAATCACCTATTGACAACACTGAGTAAAGGTGGTGGGTTTATGGTGCTGTAGGTCATTAAAAAGCTGGTGTGGTTTCCCAACAATCCAACTGCTTCACGGCCACATCTCCATTTCCATTTTTCTTGAACTGAATTCAAATTCCCACAGTTTCCCTTCATCGTGCAGATGTAAGAAATTAATTGCAGTTGTATTCTTTCTTTCAGCATGAGTCTCTTTTGCCATTCTGTTGCTTTGCAATGAATTTGTTGACAATATTTGCAAGTGCTCCTCTCTGTATCCAAAATACAGTACCATATACTTGATATTCTAGATTCAAATTCAAATTTGCCACACCATATCATACATTAACTTAGAGTTAGATGTGGTTCAGTTTGCAGCACACTCTCTTTCAAGTGACAAGGGTGTTGGATTCAAGCTTGACTCCAGAACTTTGCACATAACCTAGTCTAACATTTCAGTGGGGCTCAGTGGTCTTCACCGCAGCCTTACAGCGCCAGGGTCCCAGGTTCGATTCCAGCCTCGGGTGACTGTCTATGTGAAGTTTGCACATTCTCCCCGTGTCTGTGTGGGTTTCCTCCAGGTGCTCCGGTTTCCTCCCACAGTCCAAAGGTGTGCAGGTCAGGTGAATGGGCCATGCTAAATTGCCCGTAGTGTTCAGGGACGTGTAGGTAAGGTGCATTAGTCAGGATAAACGTAAAGTAATAGGGTAGGGGAATGGATCTGGGTGGGTTACTCTCCGGAGGATCGGTGTGGACTTGTTGGGCCGCAGGGCCTGTTTAGACACTGTAGGGAATCTATGATTTGAAGTGCAATTCTGAGGGAGCTTAACACTCCTGGAGTGCTGTCTTTCAGATGAGATATAACACCAAATCTTCATCTTCCAGTCTGAGTGGATACACAATATTCCATGGCACCACCTATACATGTTTCATTTGGATTACCTCTCCCTCTAAACTACATAGTGGAGACCCATTCTACACAACTTCTCTTTCCAGACTAATGCTTTTGAGAATCGTTCTTAGCAATTTTCAATGTATCTCTAAGCAAAGAGGCCTAATTTGCAGCGCTCCAGCTCTGTTTGAACAAAAGGCCCAGTACAATTCAAGCAGACGCCTTTGATTTTGTGCTCAAATCCAATTTCGAGAAAGGCATTTTCGAACTGAACCAATTCAACACGTGCTCTGCCTGAAGACAAGTGCTCTCGGCTCATTGTCACCTGGTGCCTCACCTTGAGGTTTTGCGTTGGGCAGTTTTTTATCAGAAGCGACCTTCCTTTATTGGGGGAGGGTGAGGGGGCAGTCTCCCTCAGACAGATCAGGAATTGAACCTGCACTGTGGGTGTTATTCTGAACTGTGTGCGAGCAACTGAAGCTAACCTGACCCCGTATTAAAAGAATTATCAATAGCTAAGTCTTAACGTGTCGCTGAAACAAATATGGCGTTGCTCTGAGCCATTGAGATGTACAGCACAGAAACAGACCCTTCAGTTCAACTCGTCCATGCTGACCAGATATCCTAAACTAATCTAGTCCCATTTGGCAGCAGTAGGCCCATATCCCTCTAAACCCTTCCTACTCACGTGCCCATCCAGGTGCCTTTTAAATGGTGCAGTTGTACCAGTCTCCACCACTTTCTCTGGCAGCTCATTCCATGCATGCACCACAGGGAGAGCTAGCCATTTAGAGAGAAAACTGACTTGAAGGTAGGCAACGAAGGGTGGTGGTGGCGGAGAGTTTTTCTTTCAGAGTGGAGGCTGGTGACCAGTGGTGTGCTACAGTGATTGGTGCTGGGTCCACTGCTTTTTTGTCATTTATATAAATGATTTGTATGTGAATATAGGATGTCTGGTTAGGAAACTTGCAGACAATGCCAAAATAGGTGGTGCAGTGGACAGCAAAAAAAAATCTCAATGGGACCTTGATCAGAGGTGTCAAGGAGTGCCTGATGAAGGTTAATTCAGAAAATACAAGGTGTTGCGTTTTGGTAAGGCATGCAGGGTAGGACCTAAATACTTTGCTTGGGTCCTGGGGAGTGCTTGTTGGACTCCACTTTGCAAACCTTTTGTATGATCTCGTCCCTGACTTGGCTCGTTGTTGGTTGAAATCCTCAGCCATATTTTGTTTGCCTGTAGCCTTGATTATTGGAATACATTCCAATTTGCAGCCTTCATAAACCTCAGCTCATCTAAAGTTGCTTGAACCTCATACCAAGACTGGTTCGTCCATCACCCGTGTCTTTAGTGACCTACACTGGCTTCCTGTTCCAGAAAGGCTCCATCTGAAAACTCTCGTCCCTGTTTCTAAATCTCTCCAAGGTCTCAAACCTCATCTCTGCAACCTCCTCTAACCCTATGACCACCCACGATCTTTGTAATTCTCCATTCTCGGCCTCCAGTGCATCCTCTTGTATCTTGGCCAGCCGGCACTGGCCAATGTGCTGAAAGTGCTAGACTAAGTCTTTCTGCTACTTTATTTCTCTCTCCCCCTTTAAGATGCCTCTCTGATTGAGCTTTGGCTAGCATGTCCCTCTCTCTTTACCCCATTCAGTGTAACGTTGTGTTTGATAACATTCCTGCAAAGTGCCTGGGGATATTTTAGTGCCTTATAGGAGCTACAGACAGGACTGTTTTTTTTAACAGTATCCAGTTCCTGCCCCTGACCAAGTGAAGGCAGTAGCAGCATTGCCAAGAACCACTGCTGAGATATGTCAGAAATGTCACTGAGCTGCTATTACACTAATGATCACATAGAAGATCATTTTCCCTCAGTTTGGTTGACCATCAGATGCATCTTATAAAGTCCTAATATCAGGCAGCCCAGGGGAAGCGGGAATTACTTGATTTGATTTATTATTGTCACATGTACCTAAGTACAGTGAAATGTATTGTTTTGTATACAGTACAGGCAGATCATACCAGACAAAGTGCAAGAGGCTGCTAGAACAGAGTGAGGAATACAATGTTACAGCTGCAGAGAAGGTGCATACGATCAACATTAAATTTAGAATTTGAGAGGTCCATTCAGAAATCTAATACCATAGCGAGGAGGTCAATCTGGGTGTTCCCCAACAGGAAACCCTGGATGAATCAGGACACACAGAACCTGATAAAAACCAGGCATGAGGCCTTCAGAGCAGGAGACACACTCAAATATAAGGAATCCAAGTATGACCTTCACAGAGCCATTAAGACAGCCAAGGACCAATACCAATCCAAACTAGAGACTCAAACAGACTATGACAAGGACTGAACGACATCACAGGTTCTAAAAAGAGACAGTGCAAGAAAGCAGACAATGACACATCCCTCCCAGATCGTCTCAATGCTCGCTTTGAGCAGAAATTCGGCGGAGAGGTAACACCTATCCCGACAGTCACTGCATCAGAGGCCAGATCAGTTTTCCTTCATGTGAATCCAAGGAAAGCGATGGGACCAGCTGGAGTACCAGGCCGTGTACTCAGAGCATGTACAGATAAACCTGGCAGAGGTCTTCTCAAACATCTTCAACCTCTGCCTGCAGCAGACCACTGTCCCTGTCTGTTTCAATAGGGCCAACATCATCCCTGTGCCTAAGAAGGCTCATGCAGCATGTCTCAATGACTACCACCCAGTGGCCCGAACTTCAGTGGTCATGAAGTGCTTTGATGGTCATGGCACTAATCAATTCCAGCCTCCCCAATACTCTTGACCTGCTCCAATTTGCCTGTCGGACCAACAGATCCACGTCAGATGCCATATCACTTGCCCTTCACTCCTCCCTCGAACATCTTGACACTAAGAACAGCTACGTAAGAATCCTACTCATTGACTACAGTTCAGCCTTCAACACTATTATCCCCTCGAGACTGATTACTAAACTTAGTAATCTCAGACTAAGCCCCACTCTCTGCAACTGGATCTTCAGTTACCTGACCCACAGGCCACAATTAGTGAAGATTGGGGACACTCACTAATACTCAACACTGGAGCCCCCCCAGGGGTGTGTACTCAGCCCCCTACTGTGCTCACTGTATACCCATGACTGCGTCACCAAATACCAGACCACTGCCATTTACAAGTTCGCTGATGACACTACCATAGTTGGTCGAATCTCAGATGGCGACGAAACAGACTACAGATGGGAGGTGGTAGACCTGGAAAAATGGTGCATTGAGAACAACCCAGCTCTCAATGCCAGTAAAACCAAGGAACTCATTATTGACTTTCAGCGGGATGTTACTCATGCCCCCACCCTACACATTAACAGCACAGAGGTGGAACGAGTGGAGAGTGTCAAGCTCCTGGGAGTGATCATCCACAACAAGATTTCTTGGACTCTTCATGTGGACACACTGGTTACAAAGGCCCAACGATATCTCTTCTTCCACAGGCAGCTGAGGAAATTTGGCATGACGACGAATACCCTTGTCAAATTTTATAGGTGTGCCATCGAGAGCATTCTGTCTGGGTGTATCACTACCTGGTATGGCAACTGTACCATTCAAGATCGGAGACAGTTACAGAGAGTGGTGAACTCGGCCCGGACAATCACAAAGGCCAACCTCCCATCTATAGAATCCATCTACCAGGCCCCGCTGTCAAGGAAAGGCTGCCAGCATTCTCAAAGATCCATCCCACCCTGGCAATGTTTTTTTACAACATCTACCATCGGGGAGAAGGTACAGAAACCTGAACACACCCACCAGCCGGTTTTGAAACAGTTTCTACCCGACTGTTGTTAGAATACTGAATGGACTCACAAATTCTTAGCATTTGCCTGTACCTGTGTTTTTGTTTTGCTGCTGTTTACCTATTATTTACTTATCTTTGCTACTTAATTCTGTGATCTGCCTGGATTGCTCACAAGACAAAACTTTTCACCATGCCTCGGTACACGTGTCAATAAATTCAATTCAATTCAAATTCAATTCAATTAATAACAGCAGGGAAGAAGTTGTCCTTGAGTCTGTTTATATGTATATACAAACGTTTATATCTTCTGCCTGATGGAAGAGGGTGGAAAAGAGTTTAACTCAGGTGGGAGGATGTTTGATTATTTTAGTCGCTTTCCTGAGGCAGCGGGGAGTAGAGATGGAGTCAATAGATGGAAGTCTGGTCTGTGTGATGGACTGGGCTGTGTTCTGTGCAGTTTCTTGTGGTTTTCGGAAGAGTCATACCAAGCTGTGTTGCACCCAGATAGGATGCTTTCTGTGGTACATCGATACGAGATGTCACGTTTCCTTAGCCTCCTGACGAAGTAGAGATGTTGTTGTCATTCCACAGAGTGAAGGATATCAATGATGTGAACTACACAATCCTTGAAATTATGTTCCCAACCTCAGTACCAAGCTCTGTCAAGCCGGGTATGTAGCATGGTTTGATGCAGGGTCAAACTTTGCCTTACACTTCCAAGCCCAATAGCCTTAAGGAGCAGCTCCCACGACAAAGCCCCCCCTGAATATTTCTAGACCCCTCCATGCAAATTGCCAATTAGTGCAAATTAATACCCAAGAACTTGGGGGATGGGGCGGGGGTGTGTGGGTGGGAGTGTCACTATAGTGCTGTGAGTGTGTGCTCGCTCAGGTCAGGCTCCTTGGCTTGGGAGTATCGAGAGTGAATTGTCCTGATGATGATGGTCTGCTCTGATCGTCATTCATCCTGTCCCTTTGTAAAATCAAGTGAATAGCCCGTCTCCTGAGAGATCATATTATCAGGTCCACGTGCTAATTCACATCATAATTTCTCGCAGGTGAGATAGAGGAAAGCAAGGCTGAACGATAAAGACTGAATTTAAGAATAGACTCACACACCACTGATTACTAACTCCTTTTATTTATACAACAAATTCACAGCAATTAACTCCTAATTAATAGATCACTCACCTGTTCCCTCACTCCATTAGATCTCAGGCATTCCTTCAGACTATATGAGATGACAACATGCATAGCCACCAATTGTAAAGTGAATAAATGTTGAATGCCATTTTCTAAATTTCCAATTCTAAAGCAATTTCTAAAAGAAAGACCAAACTAAGAGACAGTAATCTCATCTCACAGATCAGCGAAAAGTCACAAACTGCTCCAACATGACACTTATAGCTCAAAGATTTGTAGCTCAGGTGCCGTTGTTGTGGTTCTGTTCGCCGAGCTGGGAATTTGTGTTTCAGACGTTTCGTCCCCTGTCTAGGTGACATCCTCAGTGCTTGGGAGCCTCCTGTGAAGCGCTTCTGTGATCTTTCCTCCGGCATTTATAGTGGTTTGAATCTGCCGCTTCCGGTTGTCAGTTCCAGCTGTCCGCTGCAGTGGTCGGTATATTGGGTCCAGGTCGATGTGCTTATTGATTGAATCTGTGGATGAGTGCCATGCCTCGAGGAATTCCCTGGCTGTTCTCTGATTGGCTTGTCCTATAATAGTAGTGTTGCCCCAGTCGAACTCATGTTGCTTGTCATCTGCGTGTGTGGCTACTAAGGATAGCTGGTCGTGTCGTTTCGTGGCTAGTTGGTGTTCATGGATGCGGATCGTTAGCTGTCTTCCTGTTTGTCCTATGTAGTGTTTTGTGCAGTCCTTGCATGGGATTTTGTACACTACATTGGTTTTGCTCATGCTGGGTATCGGGTCCTTCGTTCTGGTGAGTTGTTGTCTGAGTGTGGCTGTTGGTTTGTGTGCTGTTATGAGTCTTAGTGGTCGCAGTAGTCTGGCTGTCAGTTCGGAAATGCTCTTGATGTATGGTTGTGTGGCTAGTCCTTTGGGTTGCGGCATGTCCTCATTCTGTTGTTTTTCCCTTAGGCATCTGTTGATGAAATTGCGCGGGTATCCGTTTTTGGCGAATACATTGTATAGGTATAGAGGAAGAAGAACACCTATACAATGTATTCACCAAAACGGATACCCGCGCAATTTCATCAACAGATGCCTAAGGGAAAGACAACGGAACGAGGACATGCCGCAACCCAAAGGACTAGCCACACTACCATAATCAAGAACATTTCTGAACTGACAGCCAGACTACTGCGACCACTAGGACTCATAACGGCACACAAACCAACAGCCACGTTCAGACAACAACTCATCAGAACGAAGGACCCGATACCCAGCATGAGCAAAACCAATGAAGTGTACAAAATCCCATGCAAGGATTGCACAAAACACTACATAGGAAAAACAGGAAGACAGCTAATGATCCGCATCCATGAACACCAACTAGCCACGAAACGACACGACCAGCTATCCTTAGTAGCCACACACGCAGATGACAAGCAACATGAATTCGACTGAGACAACACTACTATTATAGGACAAGCCAGACAGAGAACAGCCAGGGAATTCCTAGAGGCATGGCACTCATCCACAGATTCAATCAATAAGCACATCGATCTGGACCCAATATACCGACCTCTGCAACGGACAGCTGGAACTGACAACCGGAAGCGGCAGATTCAAACCACTATAAATGCCGGAGGAAAGATCACAGAAGCGCTTCACAGGAGGCTCCCAAGCACCGAGGATGTCACCTGGACAGGGGACGAAATGTTTGCAACACAAATTCCCAGCTCGGCGAACACAACCACAGCAACTCGTAGCTCGTGACCTCCTCTAGATGCTTTAATAGAATTACATCCGAGTACTGGGCAGCACAGTGGTTCAGTGGCTAGCACTGCTCCTTCACAGCACCAGGGACCTGGGTTTGATTCCAACATCAGGTGACTGTGTGGAGTTTGCACATTCACCCTGTGTCTGTGCGGGTTTCCTCTGGGTGCTTCAGTTTCCTCCTATAGTCCAAAGATGTGCCCGTTAAGTGGATTAGCCATGGTAAACACAGGTTACGGGGATAGGGTGAGGGTTAGGTCTAGGTGGGATGCTCTTCAGAGGGTCGTTGCTGACTTGATGGCCTCTTTCCGCACTGTAGGGAATCTACAATAAATAAAAATGGGATTGTATGACGGATAGCATCACTAATTCTTTCTTCTTTCCATACTGTACAAGTGCAGCATGGGAGCTTCCAGCACTACATACTGTTCCAGTCCCTTCCATCTACATGACCCTCAGTGGAATGCTGGGTAGGCTTGACCCTTCTGCGTACCATTAGGTTACTCTTGGGACGCCAAGAAATGTGCTATAAAGATGGGATCATCTACTTTGCTGTTCAGCATTACAGGAATGGAAGCCGACACATTCCAAGACTTTAAAATTTGAGATCTTCCCAATGTTAGGATCGCCTTCATTGTCTGACAAAGTCAGAAATCACACGACGCTAGGTTATAGTCCAACAGGTCTGCTGGAAATCACAAGCTTTCAGAGCATAGCTCCTTCGTCAGGTGAAGGGAGAGGGAAGCACACAAGACACAGAAATTATGGGCAGACTGATCAAGGACAGAGAGATCAAAAGATCATACAACTGGTGTGAGTGGGCTGTCAGATAATAATTCTCTGTGGCTGACCAAGGCTGTTAGACGGTGTGAGTAAAGTGTCAACATCTGAAGAACAACCGAAGGGATGACCTGTCATCTGATCAAGTGAGGCAGAGAGATTAAAAAAGTGAAAACTAATGTGGTGCTGGAGTCAAACCAAATGACTTGAGTAACACGGAACACTCTGGAAGCCACTGGAAACACCCATAGACCCCACTACTGCTCGCCAGCAAATTTTCTATTCAGCGAGGCTTTGTTGGAATGCAGCCACAGCATTATAGAACTACCTGTCGGGTTTTAGTCTGACAAAAAGGGTAAAGAGAAAGGGGTAATTGGAAATTTCAAAGGCCATCACTTTGCCTTTAAGATTTTTCAGCAGTCACTCCACTGTTTATGCAGGTACTCTAACTCCTCTAAACGCTAGTGCTTCCAAATAGACCTATTGGGCTATAACCAGCTGCTGTGTGATTTTTAACATTGTCCACCCCAGTCTAACACCGGCACCTCCAAGTCCCCTAACCGAGTCCAGAGGGATGGTGTCCCATCCAGCCCCCTGCCACATCACAGACACATGCTCTTTTCCTCCAATTCCAGGTACTCTTCTCCTGTTCTCCTTATTATACCGATATCAAGACAGGAAGGAAGCTGAATCAATGTGTTCAGAGAAAGATGGGACTCAGTCTTGAATAAACAGTAAAGGTTTATTACCGTAAGACAATAGATAAGGGAGCAGAATTAGGTCAATTAATCAGCCCATTGAGTCTGCTCCACTTTTTGATCATGTTTCTCAATCCCATTCTCGTACCTCCGCCCTATAACCCTTACTAAGAACCTACCTATCTCTGTCTTAAAGACACTCCCTGACTTAGCTTCCACAGATTAATTACCCTCTGGCTGTTTAGACAGTTCAACACCCAGCCTTACAAGAAGGTTCACACTGTAGATGTAAAACAGAAATACTTTTATCCAAAACTAAAGCCACTGTCATGTGTCATCACGGCAGGATATACACTACCATTCATGAGACTGTGTTGCCAAGGGCACTCACAGAGATCTTCCACTCCTCCATCTGAATACTCCCATTAGTTCACTCCCGAATTGTAGCTGTAAATGTGTCATACTCTTATTCACTTCCAACTGGCAACTATAGGCAGGACATCACTCCTTTACCGGATTGGGGATGTGGGATTGTGTCTATTGATTTCTCGGTCACTGATGTTTACTGAATCATATACATCACTTCTAACAAGGTTGTATTCAATGAAGTCAAATACAGAAATTGCCCGCTCCCAACATCCAGTTGAAAGAGCATTGATAGTTCCTGCTGATTCTTTATTCACCATTACTGCTCATCAGTTGAACCCTTTTTTACCTCTCCACTGACCCCAACATATTTGGTGACCACTGTGTTAAGATGATAGGCAGCATGGGAGTCTGAATGAGTAGCAACACCATTCTGTCTGGTGCTCCAACCAAGTGCTGTCCACATATCTAACTCACACAAACTGTCAGACTGCAACACCAGGCCTGGCCTGGACATCTCTCCACATCCATTATGTTCTACCTCAGAATTATTGTCTGATTTTAGCCCAGCATACCTTCAATGCTCCTGAAACCATTACCAACCCACAGCTCCTACTTCACCTAACTTTGAACACCTCCTCCTGAACTTTCAAAGCTCAAGACCTTGATCATCTAGTGGGATAAGGAAAGCAAATATATGTGAAAGCTTCAAGTTCCCCACCAAGCCGCTCACCATCCCCTGACTTGGAAATATATCACCATTCCTGCAGCATCACTGGGTCAAAATGCTGGACCTCCCTCCCTCAGGAGGCACTGTGGGTGTACCTACATCACTGTCGTGGACTGCAGCAGTTCAAGAAGTCAACACTCCACCACCTTCTCAAGGGCAACCAGGGAACAGTAACAAAATGCAAATAGGGAGCAGCAATAAAGCATTGGTCCAGCCAGCAACACTCATAGTCCATCATTAATATTTTGTTCAAAGTCCCCACTGTCTTTGTTCTCATTAAGATGACTGGCACCGACCCTGTCAGAACATAGAGTCAGAAAGGTCTACAGCACAGATCCATCTGGGGGTTTCCTGGGCAAATACATTTTTTGCAATGGAGCCAGTGGCTTCCCATACCAATGCACAAGCATCTTGTGCAAACACCAACCCTACCTTTGGGTGAAAATGCGACCATCTAAAGCTGCCTGGGAATAGACAGGGGGTTCGGAGAGTGGTCAGAGACCACAATCTGGTTGCCGCAAGAGGGATCATAGAATCATAGAATCTCAACGGTGTGGAAATAGGCCCTTCGGCCCAACAGGTGCACACCGACCCTCCAAAGAGTAACCCACCCAGACCCATTCCCCTACTACTCTACATTTATCCCAGACAAATACACCTAATCTACACGCGCCTGAACACTACGGGCAATTTAGCATGGCCAATTCACCTAACCTGCACATCTTTGGATTGTGGGAGGAAACCAGGGAGAATGTGCAAACTCCACACAGTCAGTCACCCGAGGCTGGAGTGATTACAGTTGAGGCACTCTTCTAAGTGAAGAATCAGTGACAAGTCTTGTATCTGTTGCCTGTCCCTAATTGCCCTTGAACCTAGAGGCTGGATCAGCCATTCCTATAGATTTGCAGTCACTCAAAAGCCATAGGTCAGGATAAGGTTTGAAAAACAGTCAGTCAATGGTAGCCTAAGTCAGATTTCATTCATTGACTGTGATTTCCAGCAGATGCCATGCTGGGATTTGAACCTATATTTCCAGTGGATTAGCTTGGACCTCCAGATTATTAATCCTGTGCTGTTATCACTCTGTCATCTTTCTCTTGAAAGGAACCACTTGTTTTGTTAAAACATGAACTGCAAGTATGGTAGAGTTCTGATTCCTCAGCACAAAACAACCCTCCTGCCTTGAGGAAGAGAAAAGAAAGCCAAGGGAATTTGTCTTCTTTAGAAGTTGGGATATATTTTGAAAATAAAGTTAACATTTGCCATTAGCTTCTGAGAGAACTGTGACTTTGATCCTGAAAGTGCAGGTTGGTATCTTCTTCAGAGACCACTATCAAAGGCTTTGCTGGATTATAGCTCAGAGAAATGCAGGCTCTCATCCTATTGTTTGAAACCTGAGGGTACAACACTGATATTTCTGAATCTCCCATCAGGAACAGAAATACAAGCGATGACAGCATACGTAACGTGCCAAACCTGATTTGCCGAGTTAGGCTTCGGTTGGAACACAACATGGCATTTTTTTAACATACCCCTCAGAGGGTAACAGATGCCAAAGCCCGGGGTTGTGGGCTGACCATCCTGCATCTCCTTCAGGGAGTGAAAAAGAGTGCTCATACTGAGCTGTCTGACCAGGTAAATCAGACATTCATGATCCTGATTACTGAATATGACATGTAATCATTCCAGCTCGTTCCACTTTACCTTCCGCTTACAGAAGCACGCATTTAGGTTATTTTTAGTTTCCCTTCACTTCCATTTCCTTCCTCCACTTGCTCTCCAATGTCCTGTCAGACAAACTCTGACATGCCCTGACACTGGTCAACTGTGAGTGCCATTGCTCCTGCTTTCAGTTGGGTGCCTAAACGCACTGCCCAGCTGATGTGATAGGACAGAATGAGTGCAGAGGAGTTCGGATATTTGAAAGTAAAGATCAGTCCACCCCCATTACATGACCTTTTACCCGCAGTCCGCAATCTCCCTTTTCCCTCTTCACCTGCTTTCACAAACCATGACTGAAGCTGCCTCCATGAGCAGTCCATTCCCACTTCCTGCATCAACAATTCTTCTTCTCACGTTGCCCTCGGTTCTTCTGACACTCACTCTCACGGTGTTTGCCGCTCCTCAGCCTTCCGACAATTTCTCCCCACCTGCTCTGTCTAGACCCTTCGTTGATTCGCAAACCTCTATCAAATCTCCCCTTGACCTTCATATTCAAAGGAGAACCAGCCCACCTTGTCCATGCAGATTGTCCCTGGGAACATGCTGGAGAGCCTTTCCTGCATCTGTACAAAGATCTTGCCTCCTTTTTATAGTCTGATGCACAGAGTTGGCCAGAATACTCGAGATGAGAAGGAACCATCGTTTTGTGCAATTTTAAATCAATCCTCTCCCCCTGCCCAGAAAGGTTGGAGATCGCTCATAGCTCTGTATTGCAAATCAGCTGACACAGTGGAGGCTGATATTGGATAATCTGACCTGTACCTTTGAGCACCACACAGTCATAGCGTCATACAGCACGGAAACAGACCATTCGGTCCAACTCGTCCAAGCCAACCAATAGATTTAATCCAATTGGTTACTGATTGGGTTAACTTGAGGTTATTTGAGGTTGTATAGGACATTGGTGCAGACTCTTCTGGAGTACTGTGACCAGTTCTAGTCTCCCTGTTATAGCAAGTATATTATTAACCTGGAGAGGGTTCAGAAGACATTTATCAGGATTTACCAGGGAATGGTGGGCTTAAGTTATGAGGAGAGGCTGGATAGGCTTGGAATTATCGCACTGGACCGTCGAAGCCTGAGGGGTGACATTATAGAGGCGTATAACATCTTTAGAGATGTGGATAAGGTGAATGGCAGATTTTTTTTTACCCAGGGTGGGGGATTTGAAGATTAGGGGACATTTTTAAGGTGAGAGGAGAAAGACTTAAAAAGACATGGGGGCAATTTATTTTAACACAGAGTGTGGTTCATGTGTGGAATGAACTTCCAGAGGAAGTGGTGGTTGTAGGTATAGTTACCAAGTTTAAAAGACATTTCGGGAAGTGCATGAATAGGAAATGTTTGGAGGGATATGGGCCTAGCGCAGGCAGGTGGGACGAGTTTAGTTTGGGATTATGATCGCCATGGACTGCTTGGTCTGAAGGGTCTGTTTCTGTGCTGTATGACTCTATAATTGTTCTATATATTGGCTAGTTTTGGGATCCAATAGTTTTATCAAGCAGTGTTCACTTGGTATTTCTGACTCAACTTTCAGAAAGCTTTTGATAAAGTCCCACACAGGAGGTTAGTGAGTAAAATTAGGGTGCATGGTATTAGATTGGATTGAAAATTGGTTGGCTAATAGGAAACAAAGGGTAGTGATAAACGGCTCCATTTCGGAATGGCAGGCAGTGACCAGTGGGGTACCGCAGGGATCCGTGCTGGGACCACAGCTTTTTACAATATATGTTAATGATATAGAAGATGGTATCAGCAATAACATTAGCAAATTTGCTGATGATACAAAGCTGGGTGGCAGGGTGAAAATTGATGAGGATGTTAGGAGATTACAGGGTGACCTGGACAGGTTAGGTGAGTGGGCAGATGCATGGCAGATGCAGTTTAATGTGGATAAATGTATGGTTATCCACTTTGGTGGCAAGAACAGGAATGCAGATTACTACCTAAATGGAATCAATTTATGTAAAGGGGCAGTACAGAGAGATCTGGGTGTTCTTGTACACCAGTCAATGAAGGCAAGCATGCAGGTACAGCAGGTAGTGAAGAAGGCTAATAGCATGCTGGCCTTCATAACAAGAGGGATTGAGTATAGAAGCAAAGAGGTGCTTCTGCAGCTGTACAAGGCCCTGGTGAGACCACACCTGGAGTACTGTGTGCAGTTCTGGTCTCCAAATTTGAGAAAAGACATTCTGGCTATTGAGGGAGTGCAGCGTAGATTCACGAGGTCAATTCCTGGAATGGCGGGATTACCTTACACTGAAAGACTGAAGCGACTGGGCTTGTATACCCTTGAGTTTCGAAGATTGAGAGGGGATCTGATTGAGACGTATAAGATTATGAAAGGATTAGACACTCTGGTAGTAGGAAACATATTTCCACTGATGGGCGAGTGCCGAACCAGAGGACACAGCTTAAAAATACAGGGTAGACTATTTAGGACAGAGCTCAGGAGAAACGTCTTCACCCAGAGAGTGGTGGGTGTGTGGAATGCTCTGTCCCAGAGGGCAGTGGAGGCCCACTCTCTGGATTCATTTAAGAAGGAGTTGGATAGAGCTCTCAAAGATAGTGGAATCAAGGGTTGTGGAGATAAGGCAGGAACAGGATACTGATTAGGAATGATCAGCCATGATTATATTGAATGGCGGTGCAGGCTCGAAGGGCTGAATGGCCTACTCCTGCACCTATTGTCTATTGTCTTGTCTATTGTCTATAACTACTTAATGCATCCTGTTGAATTGCATGCCATCACAATATTGATATGAAACTCTTGTCCTGCTTTGAATGCTTCCAGAGGCAATGGAAAATGTTTTATATTCAATAGCCTGGATGAATATTTCAAAACTGGGTCAGAAGGAAGCTTGTGTCTGCCTGGATTAGTGATGTTAAGTACTCGTCTTTTCCAAACTGTCAAGTGTATAATTGTTTATCCTCCAGTGCAGGTTCAACATAGTCCTCACCGGATGATGAGAGCCAACTTATAATTAGCAATGTCAAGTCATGTTACATAAATGATAGATTAAATAGGGCTACAGATAGTTCATGGCTAAAACAGCTAGATATGAGGACAAATTGTAGCCTATTAAAATCACGTTTTCAGTTAAATGGACTGCAGAACTTGCACTTTGGATTGCCAATTCTACTTGGTCATGTTTATATGTGCCATCACGGCGGCACGGTGGTTAGCACTGCTGCCTCACAGCGCCACAGACCCGGGTTCAATTCCCTCCTCAGACGACTGTCTGTGTGGAGTTTGCACATTCTCCCCGTGTCTGCGTGGGTTTCCTCCGGGTGCTCCGGTTTCCTCCCACAGTCCAAAGATGTGCAGGTCAGGTGAATTGGCCATGCTAAATTGCCCGTAGTGTTAGGTAAGGGGTAAATGTAGGGGTATGGGTGGGTTTCGCTTCGGCGGGGCGGTGTGGACTTGTTGGGCCGAAGGGCCTGTTTCCACACTGTAATGTAATCTAATCTAATCATCCGACACCCATCTATCCTAAACCTCATATTGTCATCAGTTGCTCAGTGGACCTACCCCACAGCCAATTGGAAAACAGGTATCTCAGTGTTTTTATCCAAGCTTTATTTCAGTACCTGATTGATGTCTGCATGTAGGTCTTGACGTTTTCATCTCACTCATTCTGCCTCCTGCTGGTCTCTCTGGTTTCCGGTTTTTTTGTATGTTCATGTGTCTCTTGTTCTCTCTCTGGTTTTGTGCATCGATGTTTCTCTCTGTTTTTTAAACCCCTCTTCCCTCAACTGTGTATTTTTGTAAATCCTTTCTTGCTCGCTGTCAATGAATGTTTCACTTTCTACTCCACTCTCTCTATTATTATGCATCTCTTTTGACCTGTCCTACAAGCATAACTTTTTTTTTAGATTAGATTACTTACCGTGTGGAAACAGGCCCTTCGGCCCAACAGGTCCACACTGACCCTCCGAAGCACAACCCACCCAAACCCATTCCCCTACATTTACCCGTTCACCTAACGCTATGGGCAATTTAGCATGGCCAATTCACCTAACCTGCACATCTTTGGACTGTGGGAGGAAACAGAAGCACCCGGAGGAAACCCACGCAGATACGGGGAGAATGTGCAAACTCCACACAGTCAGTCACCTGAGGCTTGTGCTCATCTCTCTCCCTCTCGCTACCTCCCTCACTTTGTCACACGATTATGTCTGGTACTTTTTTATAGATTAGATTCCCTACAGTGTGGAAACAGGCCCTTCGGCCCAACCAGTCCACACCGACCCTCCGAAGAGTAACCCACCCAGACTCATTTCCCTCTTACACTACGGGCAATTTAGCATGGCCAATTCACCTGACCTGCACATTTTTGGACTGTGGGAGGAAACCGGAGCACCCGGAGGAAACCCACGCAGACACGGGGAGAATGCGCAAACTCCACACAGGCCGATGGTCACCCGAGACTGGAATCTTTGTGGGTTGATGTCTCATCGTCAATGTTAGACTCTTCCGCACCTTCTTAAAATTCTTTTGTGTCACCATTCTGATCTACACCTGTCAACAAGTATCTTGCAGGACAGTCAGTCAGCAATAGTTCACTGTTTCTTTGAGAAAAGAGACAAAACAAATCTGCAGATGCTGGAATCCAAGGTGGACAAGCAGGAGGCTGGAAGACCACAGCAAGCCAGGCAGCACCAGGAGGTGAAGAAGTCAACGTTTCGGGTGTAAGCCTTTGAGACTGCTTGAGAAAAGGCCTTTTTCAGATGGAAGGCAGGCAGTTTAATAATGGCATGGTGTCAACCTGCAATGGGATTGGTGGTTGCTACACATGGTATGACCCAGATCCAGTCTGCTAAACCTGCCGATCAACATGTGTGGCAGTATTGCACTTGCAACTATGCGTTTCTTCCAGCTTTCTCTTCAAATGTAATATTTACTTCACGTCTGTCATGATTTAGCATTTGCCTGAGGCCATCATCTCTGTAATATTGAGAGAACGCAGTTTACTATCACTGGAGGGAAAATGCCAGGTAAAGCATATTTCTTTTGTGCTTTGCTGCATATTATGCACATGGCCTTCTAAAGAAAATGAGAGGATTAAATAGCATCTTTATTGCATTTTGCAACTTGTTTATTTAACAAATATTAATTTATCAAAGGATTAAAATTTAATTGAAGTGCTTTATTCCCTGGGCTATTCATATTTATTAGCTTTTTATGTACAAATCTCCAATCTACTGGAACGCATTCTTATTTAGAATTAGAACTTAATTTCATGATGGAATCTTGTGTAAAAATCTTATTTTGTAAAATAACAGTAGAAGGGAATGTTAGATGTGAATAGCCCCACGTTGGTACACTGCCACTAAACCGCGGTGTAACCATTATGACAGTGCCATTTCTATGGAATATTCCATTACTCTGGTAAAAACTGGCAGCACTTTATAGATTACTGATCTAAGGAGAGTATGCCATTTTTATGTAAGTTGACAACTATTCACAGTCCTTCTGGTGTGGTCTCACCAATGCCCTTTCATATACTTCAATAAGTGCCCATGCCTACTGCATTTAAAACCTGAAATAACTCCAAGGAGACAGGTATCCTATCACCAATTCACCTTTTGTTTACCTGTGCACAGTGCATGGGCTCTGACTAGCCAGTTCAGAGTCAGTCCCTGGAGTGAGGAGACTATCTAATACCTGTCAGCCAGGACTCTCGGATTGGCCCCAGTTTAACAACCCCATTCAGGGATCTCACACTCAATGAGATCAACCTGGCCCTGGTCCCAATCACTGCAAAACCATTTTCCCCATGTTAAACAGGACTATCCTTTCATATTAATTAGATTCCCTACAGTATGGAAACATGCCCTTCAGTCCTCTGAAGAGTAACCCACCCAGACCCCTACCTTATATTTACCCTCGACTAATGCACCTAACACTATTCACCTGACCTGCACATCTTTGGACTGTGAGAAGAAACCGGAGCATCCAGAGGAAACACACACAGTCACGGGGAGAATGTGCAAACTCCACACAGTCGCCCCAGGCTGGGATCGAACCGGGTCCCTGCCACCAAGGCGCCCCATATGTTAGTGAGCAAAGTTGAGAATGCAGAAGCTGGATGACAAACCATCTGATTGCGATGACGGACTGAGCTGTTTCATTTCAACCAAGTTCCTCTCTCATTTGGTTGCGACAAAAATAAATTCTCCAAACTGAAAATTGACATCTGAATTTCAAAAGCAAATGGTAGTGAGGAGCCATTTCGTTGCAAAGGCTCAATGTTTACTGCTGTCAGGCAGATTTAGTCTGATTTCATTATCAGACAAATTGCAATTGAAGAAAAGGAGATGTAATGCAGTCATGGATTTCAGTCTACGAACGAGAGGACACGTGATTGTTCAATCATTCGACACAGAATAATGTCGTTTGAGAAGCAAAGCGATTTGATTAAAAGATATATTTTGTGAAGAACATTCTGTCTAAAACAAATGAATGAGCAAAAGGAATAGACTCCCCCAGCTTATTGTGGGAAGTAATGAAGCTTTTGCAGCTGTTAGTATTTTAGTTTCTCACCCGGTTACTTAGATTCCATGTGGCTGTGAGACCCACAATCCTGAATTACTAATGAGCTATGATTTGCTCTAATAGCCTCTAGTTACTTTCCGACTTACATCCTTGCAGCTATTTGAAGTGATACCAGTTTCCTGACTCCATACAATGTGTCTGTAGAACGGCCTGTGATCTATGATTCTGCGTAGGTCATATAGTCTCCTTTTAGATTTTCGTGCGTTCCAATTTACAAAAGAAAAGGCAGCAAAGCTTTAGTCTTATCCAACATCAAAAATCATGACACGACTATGACTGGAACAGCAATGCAGCCATTGGCTAAAATACAAATACAAAGATTAAAGTAGCCACGCTTAAAAGAAAAGTTTCTAAAGATCAAAGCCTGATCAGTCAGTTTCCATGGCAGGCCTGATTCTCTTCCCAAAGTGCAAGAGCTGAACAATTGCAGTCAGTACACAGCAGTTGTGATGGCTTTTGTAGTTGAATAATTGGAGGGTTCACGGGCAGATGGATTGAGGGAACAGGTTCTGAGACGTGGGGGGGGGGGGTTGGGGCGCGAAAGTTCCTTGATTTTGCTTTCACAGCCCGACAGGTAGCCTGGTACCAACGTTTGGTAGCCTCATTCAGTATGCCAGGCCTTTAGCTGGGTCCCCTCTCTCTTTGAGCTCCCTGTGGATAATTACCCTCTCTTTCCATTGGGCCGTCTCCTGAAGTTACGACTCACAGCCAATTTTATGCAGATCAAAACTAAAGATGGTGATGTTAACTTTGACGAGTCATTGTTCCACAAGGAAAAGCCAATTAAGATGGAATGCTCTGTGCTATCTTCTCAGTGTTCTAGTTTCTCAAAAGCTTTGTATTATCACATCTTTTTAAGGGACCAACTGCTCCTGGATTAGACAAACTGGTTGATGCTGGGCTGACACATCAATGCTTTGGCTGACAATGAATCAACAAGAGCAGTCAGGTGAATTCTGGGAGCCATCTTGTAAGATGCTGAGTCCATTTTGTAAAAGTAAAAGTCAGTTCTTCCATCTTTGCAAACTACAGACCATTATAAGTATATATCAGACAGCGGAAATCAACTGTTACATGCTGAGATTGTGCCTGCATCCTCGATTACAGAATCTGCTTTCAATTCCTCTTGACTAAAATGGCCACTACAAGTCAGACGGATGGGTTCTTAAATTGCAGTTTATTGTCCAGAACCCCACTCATTATTATGACCCCCAACATGTAACCAACTCAGTACTGAAACATTGCAGTACATTGAAAGGTTTAGTACCTTTCACAGAGTCATACAGCACAGAAACAGTCCAACCAGTCCATGCCGACCACAATCTCAAACTAAACTAGTCCCATCTGCCTGCACTAGGCCCATATCCCTCAAAACCTTTCCTATTTCTGTACTTATCCAAATGTCTTTTAAACAATGTACTGCACCCACATCCACCGCTTCCTCTGGAAGTTCATTCCTCACACGAACCACTCTCGGTGTAAAAAACGTTGCCCCTCACATCCTTTTAAAATCTTTCTCCTGTCATCTTAAATGTATGTCCTCTGGCCTAGATATCCACCACTTCCCCCTCCCTCTCTCTCAGGGAAAAGACACCTGCCATTCACCTCACCTATACCCTTTATGATTTTATAAACCTCTGTAAGGTCACCCGTCAACCTCCTGTGTTCCGGTGAAAGATGTCACCGCCTATCCAGCCTCCCCCCATAAATCAACCCTCCATTCCCAGCAACATCCTGGTAAATCTCTTCAATGCCACATGTTGTGGAAGCTACAACATGTTACTTGATAATCTATTTTATCGACTAACACTCGTTCCCTGCACCCACAGGGAGTCACTTCCATTCCAGTTCCTATCCCTCCATCAGTTTCTCAGGCACATTCGAGATTAATGTGTAAAATGAAAGCAGCTGGGATTGTGCATTGAGGTGGATAGTACATTGGTTTGCAGACAGGAAACAAACAGTTGGAATAAATGTCTTTTTTAACGAATGGCAGGCAGTGACTAGTGGGGTACCCCAGTGACCCTAGCTGTTCATAAAATACGTTAATGATTTAGATGAATGTAATGTCTCAAAATATGCCTTTGACAGGGTGGGAGGGTGAACTGTGAGGAGGATGTAGAGATGTTGCAGTGTGATTTGGTCATGTTGAGTGAGTGGGCAAATACATGGCAGATGCAGTACAATGTGAATAAAGGTTGAGTTATCCACTCTGGCAGCAAAACAGGAAGGCAGATTTTTATCTGAATGGCTGTAAACTGAGAGAGGAGGAATGTTCAATGAGACCTGGGTATCCTTATGTGCCTGTGGCTGAAACTAAGCATGCAGGTGCAGCAGGCAGTAAAGAAGGCAACTCTATGTTATTGCTGCAATTATACAGGGCATTGGCAAGGCCATACCTGGAATATTGTGTGTCGTTTAGGGTCCTCTTACCTGAGAAAGGATGTTCAGGCAATGGAGGGAGTGCAGCAAAAATTTACCAGACTGATTCCTGGGATGGCAGCAGAGATTGGGTCCGTTTGGATTGTAGTCGCTGGATTTTAGAAGGATGAGGGGTGTCGGGCTCTCATGGAAACCTAAAATTCTAACACGGGATGCAGGAAGGATGTTCCTGATGGGGGGGGAGTTCAGAACCAGGGGCCATCGTTTAATGGTAAAGGACAAATCTTTTAGGACTGAGGTGAGGAGAAATGTCTTCATCAAGAGAGCGGGGAGCCTGCCACAGTGGAAATCATTGCCGCAAAAACTGGTTGAGGCTAAAACATTGTGTGTTTTCAACAAAGGAGAACAGGTAGCACTCTTGTGGCTAGAGGGAGGACAGGATTACAACATTGAGCTCGATGATCATATTGAATGGCGGAGCAGGCTGGAGGGGTCGAATGGCCTACTCCTGCTACTATTTCTGTGATACAGCTTTGAAAGAAGCCATTCAGTCCACCAAGCTCTTCAAAAGAGCTGCTGTTTCTATTCCCCTGGCCTTCACTAGTAGACTTGCAAAATATTCCCCTTCAATTTGCCTTATGAAGAAAGGTCGAAAAAGCTCAGACTTTTCTCTCTGGAGAGAAGGAGGAAGAGAGGAGACCTGATCGAGGTGTACAAAATAATGAGTGGAATAGATAGAGTCAACAGCCAGAGACTTTTCCCCAGGGCACGATTGACTGGTACGAGGGGTTATAGTTTGAAGATATTAGGAGGAAGGTATAAAGGAGACGTCGGAGGGAGGATCTTTGCGCAGAGAGTTGCGAATGCATGGAATGTGTTGCCAGCTGTGATGGTGGAAACAGAGTTATTGGGGACATTTAAGTGACTGCTGGACATGCACTTGGACAACAATGAGTTGAGAGGTGCGTAGGTTAAGTTAGTATATTTTACATTTGGATTAAACCTTGGCACAACATCGTGGGCCAAAGGGTCTGTTCTGTGCTGTACTTTTCTATGTTTTATGTTTTAATTATTTATCCAAGTTCCCTTTTCAAGTTATGATGGAAACTGGTGCCATCACCCTTCTAAGCAATGTATTCCAGCTCAGAACAATTTGCTGTAGAGTAGCATTCTCATCGTGTTCCTGATTCTTCCACCAATTACCAAGCCTTGACCTTTCTGAAATTGGAAACAGTTTCTTCTTATTCATTCAATCACTTCAAGTCTATGAACGCCTCTTTTCTCGCTCCGTGTAAGCTGTGTGTAATAACAGAAGTTGCTCAAATAATTATCTGCTCCTCAAAAAATGTAATTACATATCTCCATTGTAATTACATATCCATTGTAAAAGTTGGCCCACAATGCTCAGGTATTTGTCACATTTCCAACATCACACATTGTCCACGTTCTGTTTCACACTTGAAGCACAAACAAAAGCAGCCGTTTGGAACGTGTAAAAAAAAATTCTCAAAAACAGTAAATGTCAGAGCTACTGAGTCCACAAGCTGTGAATTAACTTTGACGCAAATAAAGTCAAGGTTCCAATTTCAAACCTGAAGCTTTGAATTAACTCGCCGAATATCTATTGATGTGGTTCTGTTCACCGAGCTGGGAATTTGTGTTGCAGACGTTTCGTCCCCTGTCTAGGTGACATCCTCAGTGCTTGGGAGCCTCCTGTGAAGCGCTTCTGTGATCTTTCCTCCAGCATTTGTAGTGGTTTGAATCTGCCGCTTCCGGTTGTCAGTTCCAGCTGTCCGCTGCAGTGGTCGGTATATTGGGTCCAGGTCGATGTGTTTGTTGATTGAATCTGTGGATCAACAGAATGAGGACATGCCGCAACCCAAAGGACTAGCCACACTACCATACATCAGGAGCATTTCCGAACTGACAGCCAGACTACTGCTACCACTAGGACTCATAACGGCACACAAACCAACAGCCACTCTCAGACAACAACTCACCAGGACGAAGGAGCCAATACCCAGCATGAGCAAAACCAATGTGGTGTACGAAATCCCATGCAAGGACTGCACAAAACACTACATAGGACAAACAGGAAGACAGCTAACGATCCGCATCCATGAACACCAACTAGCCACGAAACGACACGACCAGCTATCCTTAGTAGCCGCACACGCAGATGACAAGTAACATGAGTTCGACTGGGGGCAACACTACTATTATAGGACAAGCCAAACAGAGAACAGCCAGGGAATTCCTAGAGGCATGGCACTCATCCACAGATTCAATCATAAGCACATCGATCTGGACCCAATATACCGACCACTGCAGCGGACAGCTGGAACTGACAACCGGAAGCGGCAGATACAAACCACTATAAATACCGGAGGAAACATCACAGAAGCGCTTCACAGGAGGATCCCAAGCACTGAGGATGTCACCTAAATAGGGGACGAAACGTCTACAACACAAATTCCCAGCTCGGCGAACAGAACCACAACAACGAGCACCCGAGCTACAAATCTTCTCACAAACTTTGAATATCTATTGAGCTCAGATAGACTCCACAGCCTACAAGGAACAGAATACAAGCATGTAGCCTGTGGACCTGAAATGAAAACACATTAAACCTGCCATTTACATGGTAAATTCTGGGTAATGTCACTATAGCCCAGTAGAGCTGCTCTCTCACCAGAGAGAGAGAGACAGAGACAGAGACAGAGAGGGAGAAAGAGAGAGGGAGAAAGAGAGAGTGGGAGAAAGAGAGAGGGAGAAAGAGAGAGGGAGAAAGAGAGAGGGAGAGATGACTGGTGGTGGTTTAACCTGAGGGTCACCAAGCCTCAGGTGAGTGGAGAACATAGAACATTCCAGCACAGTACACACCCTTTGGCCCTTGATGTTGCGCTGACCTGTGGAACCAATCTGAAGCCCATCTAACCTACACTATTCCATTCTCATCCATATGCCCATCCAATGCCCATTTAAATGTCCTAAAGTTGGCGAGTCTACTACTATTGCAGGAAGAGCGTCCCATGCCCCTGCTCTTCTCTGAAGAAAGAACCTGCCTCTGACATCTGTCCTATATCTATCACCCCTCAATTTAATGCTATGTCCCCTCATGCTAGTGATCACCATCTGAGGAAAAAGACTCTCCCTGTCCACCCTATCTAACCCTCTGATTATCTTATATGTCTCTATTAAGTCACCTCTCAACCTCCTTCTCTCTAACAAAAACAGCCTCAAGTCCCTCAGCCTTTCCTTGTAAGTCCTTTCCTCCATACCAGGCAACATCCTAGTAAATCTCCTCTGAACCCTTTCCAAAGCTTCCACATCTTTCCTATAATGTGATGACCAGAACTGTACACAATATTCCAAATGCAGCCGCACCAGAGTTTTATACAGCTGCAGCATGACTTCATGGCTCAGAAACTCAATCCCTCTACCAATAAAAGCTAACACACCGTATGCCTTATCACAACCCTATCCACCTAGGTGGAAACTTTCAGGGATCTACATGCATGGACACCAAGATCTCTCTGCTCATCTACACTACCAAGAATCTTACCATTAGCCAAGTACTCTGCATTCCTGTTACTCCTTCAAAGTGAATCACCTCACACTTTTCCACATTAAACTCCATTTGCCACCTCTCAGCCCAGCTCTGCAGCTTATCTATGTCCCTCTGTAACCTGCAACATCCTTCGGAACTCCACTGACCTTAGTGTCACCTGCAAATTTACTAACCCATCCTTCCACACCTCATCCAGGTCATTATAAAAATGACAAATAGCAGTGGCCACAAAACAGATCCTTGCGGTAACCCACTAGTAACTGAGCTCCAGGATGAATATTTCCCATTAACCACCACTCTGTCCTCTTTCAGCTCACCAATTCCTTATCCAAACCACTAAATCATCTTCAATCCCATGCCTCCATATTTTGTGCAATAGCCTACCGTGGTGAACCTTATCAAACACCTTACTGAAATCCATACACACCACCTCAATTGCTTTACCCTCATCCACCTGTTTGGTCACCTTCTCAAAGAGCTCTGTAAGGTTTGTGAGACACGACCTACCCTTCACAAAACCATGCTGACTATCCCTAATCAACGTATTCCTTTCTACATGATCATAAATCCTATCTCTTATAATCCTTTCCAACATTTTACCCACAACTGAAGTAAGGCTCACAGGTCTATAATTCCCAGGGTTGTCTATACTCTCCTTCTTGAACATGGGGACAACATTTGCTATCCTCCAGTCTTCTGGCACTTTTCCTGTCAACAATGACGACATAAAGATCAAGGCCAAAGGCTAGGCAATCTCCTCCCTGGCTGCCCAGAGATTCCTATAATAAATCCCATCTGGCCCAGGGGACTTATCAATTTTCACACTTACCAGAATTGCTAACACCTCCTCCTTGTGAACCTTAATCCCATCTAGTCTCGTAGCCTGTATCTCAGTATTCTCTTCGACGACATTGTCTTTTTCCATTGATGAAAACTATTCATTTAGCGCTTCCCCTATCTCCTCTGACTCTATGCACAACTTCCCACTACTATCCTTGACTGGCCCTAATCGCACTCGAGTCAGAAGTTGAGAAAAAACTTTTGCCATGTGAATCTAGGAGTGTGCCAGGAGTCGACACAACACAGAGGCAGGTCACATGACCAAACAGGACATTGGTCCAAACAAATTAATCTGTGTGTATGTGTATATGTACACACACATGCCTGCGTACAGACTCATCTTTCACTGGATCGTATTCAAGAGTGGAAACTTTGGCTGATTCAATAATTTCTTTGTAGGGGCCACTTTCCTGTTTGCACATTAGCCGAGTCAGCATATCACAGGAATCAAATGAGATACTTTCTGCTTCCTCGAGTTGTCAGTGATTTCATTAACACCTATAGGAGGTGCTCAAAGCCACAATTCAAGCCCAGATTTTGGATGATCTCACACAAATGTGGTTATATCATTTCTACCTATGATTGTCAAAGGTCATACATCCCAGAGTTCACAAGTTGCAGAGAGGAGATCTGAGGTGGAATCTTGGAATAACCACAGAATCCCTACAGCATTCAGCCCATCAAGTCTACGCTGACCCTCCAAACAGCATCCCACCCAGACCTAACCCCTTCACCAATCCACCTTGCCTGCACTTGCCTGGACACTAGGGGCAAGTTAGCACGGCCAATTGACCTGACCTGCACACCTTTGGACTGTGGGAGAAAACCAGAGCACTCAGAGGAAACCCAAACAGACACGGGGAGGTTGTGCAAACTCCACACAGACAGTGGCCGAGGGTAGAATTGAATCCGGGTACCTGATGCTGTGAGGCAGAAGTGCTAACCACTGAGCCAATTAAAACTGATAAAAGTGATCAAATTTAATCCCAATTTGAATAAAGTACAGGGTTTTCTTATGGTTACTATCCAACGGAAGCATTCCCAGGTTGTCCCGGTTTCTTGTGTGTAAAGACAGTCGGGATATTGCAGAGGGAGGTATTTATATGTTCTAA
This sequence comes from Chiloscyllium plagiosum, assembly GCF_037043375.1. NCBI lineage: Eukaryota > Metazoa > Chordata > Chondrichthyes > Orectolobiformes > Hemiscylliidae > Chiloscyllium > Chiloscyllium plagiosum. The sequence continues at coordinate 71,771,738 of NW_028270155.1, read as the reverse complement.
GTCTTGCCTACCTTTTTGGGAGTGATCACTACTTCAACATTGTCCTGCCATTTTGATGAAGACCAAGTATTTCCCAGTTCAGAAGTAGCTAGCTGTCGGCTAAAGGCTTCTACATCCAGCACCAGTCCCAAATATATACTTTTCTTTTAAACCAGCCTTGTAGATAGTTACACAACAATTTGACAATTGCATATTGCTATGTTTGACTATGCAATCAAACAGCTCCTTGTCAAAAGAATGAATGAAGATTTATTTATCCTGGGGAGGTGATTGCAAAGTAGCATTGTTACTGGGCTAGAAATCCCAAAGCCCAGGCAATTCCTTCAATGAATTCAAAGCCCACCATTTAGTATAATCTAGAATTAAAACCGAGTCTAAGTAAGGGTGACCAAGGAGCAAACATTAACTGTTCAAAAAACTCATTTGAAGGGGTAGCACAGTGGGCAGCACCATTGCCTCACAGCACCAGAGACCTAGGTTCGATTCCACTCTCAGGGGGCTGTCTGTGTGGAGTTTGCACATTCTACCCGCATCTGCGTGGGTTTCCTCCCACAGTCAAAAGATGTGTAGGGGAGGTGGGTTGGCCATGTTGACCGGCCGCATAGCATCTAAGGAGGTGTAGGCTAGGTGGATTAGCCACAGGAAATGCAGGATTATGGGAACAGGATGGGTGGGATGCTATTCGGAGGGACAGTGCAGACTTGATGGGCTAAATGGTCTCTTTCTGCACTGTAGGGATTCTCTGATTCACTAACGTCCTTGAGGGAAGGAAATCTGCTGTCCTTACCTGGTCTTGACTACATATGACTCCAGACCCACAACACTATTCTTGACTCTGAAATGGCCGAGCAAACTAATCTGCTCAAGGGCAATAATGGATGGCTAATGCTGGTCTCGTCAACATATTGTACTAAATTGAGTCCCACTTACAAATTCCTACCTTCACTTCCTTGGTCAAAGTATGCATTAATTTGATATTGGAGCTAGCTATTTGATGTGTAATATGACTGAACACTGCTGACTGTGCTTCAGATTTGATCTCATCAAGTTACATCTGATCAGCTATTTCACTTGAAAGTCCTTTATGAATTTTGATCTCATCAATTTGCAAATCTGCCTTCAAAGGACGTTAAATTGATGAAACCAGAGGCTTTCTCCGTTTGCAGTTCATCTCTGAATTCCGAAAGTGAGGTCAGATGCCTTAATATTTGCTTCTATTCGCACAATGATTCAATTTCTATTTCATGACAATTTTGTGGAGTTGGAGAAATTCACAGCACACAAACAGATCATTCACCCAATCAATGACAAATTTCTCCGCAGTAGCCAACCATTTTACAAATAATTACCGAACGTCCTTCGAAATGAATTAATACTCTCGGCTTCGACAATGGTTGGCAGCAGAGAATTTGTCATTCCAACTGCACTGAGCTAACCTTCACTTTAATTCATGTTAGGAATTGCTGAAAAGTTCTTCTCTGTCACCACCACGTCAGCTACCAGGGAATCATCGCATTAAAACTCTTCATCATTCTGAAGGACCACAAAGAGCTCATCTCAGCTTGCGTGGAAAGAGATATCACCGACTTGTCGCAAACACCTATCTTGACAAACCTGCCAAAACCCATCCCTGGTTAGGATTTAATTAAGTTTGTGCTGCACCTTTTTTCGCAGTGATCAATAACATACACTCTTACTTTCTCATCTCCTCTATTGGGAGACAGAAAGGTCCGCAGATGCTAGAGATCAAAGTAGAGAGTGTGTTGCTGGAAAAACACAGCAGGTCAGGCAGCATCCGAGGAGCAGGAGAGTCAACGTTTCAGGCATAATCCTCTCATCCTGACGAAGGGCTTAAGCCCGAAATGTTGATTCTCCTGCTCCTCGAATACTGCCTGACCTGCTGTGCTTTTCCAGCACCACACTCTTGACTCATCTCCTCTATTGACTTGGTCTAAAAATATTATCTGATGTTCCTCAGTGCACTTTTCACGCTTTGTCGAATCATCTTGTGTTGTGGCTTTCCAAAATATAACGAGGCACATGAGCCAGGGCATTTGACATAGAGTTGTAGAGTCATACAGCACAGAAACAGACCTTGCAGTCCAACTTGTCATATGTTGACCAGATATTCGAAATTAATCTCGTCCTATTTGCCAGCATTTGGCCCATATTCCTCTCAACCATTCCTATTCACGCCCCCTACCACCTTCGGCACTTCCTCTGGCAGCTCAGTCCATAGGTATGAATTTCATATTGTAACAAAATCAAACCACTGGTATAAGATGTCAATTGTATTGGTAAATCAGCATATTATTATATATTTCGCAGTCCCCTGCATATTGACTTTGAAATAGGTACAGTTCCTGAATTGTGGGTTATTCTGATGATGCAAACTCTTGTGATAAAGTTAAGAGTACATATCCTAAAATGCCCAAAACGTTTGGGAGCATCTGTTGGTGTTTATCAGAATCTAACTCCTGGCTGGCATTTTGGGCTCTGGAGGCTTGTGTTACGTAGCTCACTCTTGCCTTGGTCTTCAGCAGAGCCATGCAGATTCATGCCCAAAGGAATGTGTCGGTCTTGTTCAGTGGCCTGCACCAGGCCCAGTGTTTGTTCAATTTTAATGTTGTGGAAGTGGTAAAAAGAAATGTCAGCTTGCTAAGGGTAGACCCCAGGGGAACTTTATAATCTCAGTTTCGAAAATAACTGGCAGGTATCTGTCGGAAAGCTATGCATGGTTGGAGACTGCATCCTGAGGATGATCTCACACCTCCTGACCTCTGGGCTATAACATTAATCTCGTGCTTGTAGAAAAACCCAAGCCACTTTGCATTTACTTATAAGCAGCCTGTACAAATATTGCATCAGGTAATAATTGGAAATAGCACCGTGTCAGTAATCGTGCAGCCATTCAGTTTAATAAACCTGTAGTAACAGTGGAGATGTGCAGATTCAAGATTCCCACAAGCTGTGAGTAAACACAAGCCCATATTTTGGTTTGAACAGACTGTACTCCAGCTGGAGTTAAACCAGGATTCCGTCTGGCTTTTCCAGCATGCTATTTTTTTAGAACCTGAGATATCAGTCACAGATGAAACACAAAATAACTTAGCAGTGGAAATGCAAAGCAATTCTCGGTTCAAGCACAGTCCAAGACTGAAAACTCTGGTGACGCTGGAAGTGTTCTCAATGTGCAGAGATCAGGCAATTTCAATTATTTGCGAATGTTATCCACTCTTTTGTCTGTCCAACTGCTTTCTCTCTCTCTTTGGGCTCTATCCCCACCTATCGTTTCCTCCTTAACACCTCCCCCCACCACAACTTCGACATAAAAGCCAGCTTTTTTCTAGCGACCATCGGTTCTGAGGAAAGGGCTGAAATCAGTTAACTCTAATTTCTCTCCACGGATGCTGCCAGACCTGCTGAGCTTTTCCAGCAATTTCCAGCAATTGTGTTTCAACTATTTATCTAATGATCACGAGTACATTCTGGCTTCTGAGAGCACATGTCATTTCTGACAATGTAAGTGGTCAAGCTGTCAAACATTAGGGCAATACGATGGCTCAGAGGTTAGCACTGCTGCCTCACAGCGTCAGGGATCCGGGTTCGATTCCACCCTCGGGCGACTGCCTGTGTGGAGCTTGCACATTCTTCCCATGTCTGCATGGGTTTCCTCCGGATTCTTCCCACAGTCCAAAGATGGGTAGTTTAGGTGGATTGGTCATGCTCAATTGTGCATAGTGTGCGGGCTTGGTGGATTAGCCATGGGAAATGCAGGGACAGGATAGGGCTTGGGTCTGGGTGGGATGCTCTTCAGAGGGCCAGTGTGGACTTGATAGGCTGAATTGGCAGCTTCCACAGGGTAGGGACTCTATGATTCGTGACTCTATGTCAACACATCATTCATGTATTGGTCTAATCTGCACAAAAAGGCAATTAAAGTTTGCGTGTGGCAGTCACATGAACGTTGTAGCTGTCAAAAGCAGATTGAGGATCAGTTACAAATTTCCCTTCGCTTGTGCTGATCAATTAAGTGCCAATTCTAGCAGCGACAAACTAGTATTTCTGGAAAGTGGGAAGAATTGATTAACCTGAGCTCATTAGATTGGCATTAGGAAAACTCAGGAGAAAGTCAGGACTGCGGATGATGGAGATCAGAGTCGAACAGTGTGGTGCTGGAAAAGCACAGCCGGTCAGGCAGCATCCGAGGAGCAGGAGAGTCGACGTTTCGGACAGAGGCCCTTCATCAAGAAAGAAGCATGAGCCCATCATCATTTCTGATGTAGGGCTTATACCCGAAACGTCGATTCTCCTGCTCCTTGGATGCTGCCTGACCGGCTGTGCTTTTCCAGCACCACACTTTTCAGTCAGGAAAGCTCAGTTCGATATTGTCAAAAGCTCGCACAACTAGCACCAGCTGCAGTGCCATTTTTAGGTATTTGCAGACCAGTTTGGATCAGTGCTGGTCATTTCCAGGTTTCACTGGCGTTTCTTGCATCAGGCTGAAATTTATGACAGACAGTCACCTTTCCTGTCTCTCTCACTACGCAAGAGCCCACTCAAACCATGGCAAAAAGCAGAAACAAGAACAGAAATTGCTGGAGAAACTCAGCAGGTCCAGCAGCATCTGTGAAGAGGAAGCAGACTCTGAGTCTGCCTTCTCTCTACTGGTGCTGCCAGACCTGCTGAGTTTCACCAGCGATTTCCAGTTTCCGTTTCACATCTCCAGCGTCCCGCAGCGCTGTTTTCTTTGAAAAAGCGGTCTTAATCTCAGTCGGTTCAAATCAGTGAAGACACAAACATACCCTCCCCACTCCAAGTCACTGCTACATCAAAGAAAGAGGAGCAGATGGTGTGGATGAGAGGCAAAGTTAGTGTTTCGAAAAGGACAGAACTGTAACATGATAGGAAAAGAGCAAAGGGAAGTGAGACCAAAAGGATAGCTCTCTCAAAGAGCTGGCACAGGCTTGATTGAATCCTCACCCACCCATTGAGGGATGGCAATGCTGGGCAGCTGAATATTAGAAATATAGAATCCTGACAGTGTGGAAGTAGGCCCTTCGGCCCAACAAGTCCACACCAATCCTCTGAAGAGTAACCCGCCCAGACCCATTCCCCTAACCTACACACCCCTTGACATTACGGGGCCATTTAGCATGGCCAATTCACCTCATCTGCACACCTTTGGATTGTGGGAGGAAACACATGCAGACATGGGGAGAACGTGCAAACTCCACACAAACAGCCCCCGAGGCTGGGATTGAACCCCCCAGGTCCCTAGCACTGTGGGGGCAGCACTGAGCCACCATGCCACGCTGAGGTTGAAAATCAGCTGGGCACTTATAGGACTCTCTTCAGCCAACAGCCCAGTTATGCTTTTTACTAAAAAGCCAGGCCCTGGAGAGCACACGCCACTGCTTCAGCGCAAGATCCACTGCACATTTTCACTTGTGTTTTTTTTGCGATCAAGTTAACTACGTGAGCCCCTTAGTTGGTTATGTTAAATCTTCCACAGGTTAATCCAATGATTTTATTTTAACTTGCATGTTTCAAGGCTAAATAAGACAGACATTGCATGCAGTACTGTCAGTGACGATGCATGGATCAGGCCTACTCCGAGGTAAACTGCTCCTTTTCCTTTCTCACTCTGTCACCCTTGGGCAACGCTCAGTCTTCGGAAAACCACCTAGCATCACCAAGTATAGAACGTAACCTTTCCCTCAGTCTTACAGGTAGCTGGCACTCTAGGTCTGCGCCTTTCAGTGGAATAAAAGCTATCACATGTACAATCTAGCATGTGTGCGCAAACTAACCCATCAATAAACTCTCTGAATAGGATGGTACAGTGATGGAACAGTCCTGAACACTTTGTGCTTAGTGCACAATGCGTGTGGCCATTCCAAAATAATACATCACTGCATCAAATCGATAGAAACTCAATCCTCTTCCACATTAGTCACAAAGCTGGAAGGATTCCCCACAGAGTGGGGATCCAAAGTTATCAATCTTTCTCAAATCTTGCACCACTCCACTATTAGCCTGTTGAAAGGCTCATGGATTATCCAGTATCCTGGAGACATGTATTACTCCTACCAGCTCTCCTAAGATCCATCAGGACAGTTTCATCTATAGATGACCGGTGCTTCCAACGCCTGGTTTCTGAGCTCTGACCATAAACGTGAGGCAGTTGTTATAGGCACCTTGGAAAAGCTTTGCTCTCACAATGCATAGCACAAGTTACAAATTAGCATCGAGAAGGTTTTCTCTTCAAAGACTGCAGACAAATAAAAGGTTGCTGTAATCATAAGGTTAGAACTAGAAATCTTGGTGATCAATGAGCCCACTTGTGAAACTGAACCTTTTTGTCTATAATTTTTCAATTAGACAGTGATTTCAATTGTGTTGCCAACTGGTAACATTTTTGAGTTCAATCATTTATATTATTGCAAAGGTACTAAAAGTTTATTTTATTTAGGTCCCTCACAGCAGTTCAATGTTAACAGGCTGTTACTGAAATCGCCAACCACTGCAGCTGAAGTCTCACTAAAAGCAAAAGCAAATTCCCTGCAGATGCTGAAATAAAGACAGAAAATGCTGCAAATTTTCAGCAGGTCTGGCAGCATCTGTGAGGACAGGAACATAATGAATGCTTCAGGACAATGACATTTTATCAGAACTAGAGGAACATGGAAAATGCAACAGGTTTTTAAGCGAGTGAAAGGGGAAAGATAGAGATACAAACAGGAAGGTTTCTGAGAGGGTGGATACTGTGAGAGATTAAATAACAGAGTGGTGACAATGTCAAAGAGAGTGGTAATTGTCTTTATGACGAAACAAAGGATTTGTTCAGAAATAAATGCAAAGTTCTGGTGACACACATCCGGTCTGGAGACAGAAACAGAGCTAACGTTTCGAGTCCAGTCTAATCCTTCATCAAAAACCATTCTGAAGGAAAGTCACACTCGGCTCGAAACATTCACTCTGTTTCTCTCTTCACAGATGCTACCAAACCTGCTGAGTGTCTCCAGCAACTACAGTATTCAAGGATTTATCCAGATTGGGTATGAACAGCAAAAGCATGATTAATAATGTCAAAAGGCCAAGAAAAAAACCCCTTGGAAAATATGATGAGAGAAACGTAGAGCTTGCAGTTTAACATTGTTAAGTCCAGAATGTTGCAAAGTGCCAAACAGGGAGATGAGATGCTATTCCTCCAGCTCCCTTTGACCTTCATTGTAACACTGAAGCAGACCGAGGTCAGAGATGTCAGTGTGAAAGCAGGGTGAAGAATTAAAATGATAAACCACTGGTAGCTCAGGATCAACCACTAGCAAGATCCCAAGTGTCCAGCGGCTTGTCTCTTCAAGATTTCACTTTGCTCTCACACTGACATCTCTGTCCTCGGTCTGCTGTTGTTTTCCAATGAAACTCTCCACAAGCTGGAGTTAAAGCATGTCAACTTGTGTTTAGGCACTTTACAGCTTTGTGGAATCAATATTCAGCTCAACAATTTCAACCCAGCTCCTCCTCTCATCTTTTTGGATTTGGGCATAGCTGTTTATTATTCTGCCATTCACACTCACACTGAACAAGTTCTTTGTTTGTTTATTATAACCATGACCACTCCCTTTGTTTCTGGTACTGTGAAACGTTTGGTGAGTTCATCGAATTCTTCCCCCATACCTTCATCCCTCCCTCCACCCTTTCAGTTACTTATAAAGTATTAGGGTCCTATTTTCTTTCAGTTCTGACAAAAGGTCCTTACTCTGAAATATTCACTCTGCTTCTCTCTCCATTGACACAGCCAGACCTGCTGTGCATTTCCAGCACCTTGTGGTTTTATTTACGGCTGAGCTCTCACTTTACCAGTATCTCTCAGAGCCACACTGGGATCTTAAAGAGACCTTAAACGTGAGACAAAACAAGTGGGTTGGAGAATGGCGAGGCAAGTGCAAAGTAGAACAATGTCTGACACAATGTGAGATGGTTGCAAAGCAAGAATTTGTTGCTAATCCCAAATATGAATCACTGATCATTCTAATCAACAGGACAGCTGCCAATCTGGCATGGCCCTTTCATGTGACAATGTTTTTTTTTCTTTAACGCTCTCCTTCTGTAAAGCTTGATGTCATTACTCACCCAGTGGTTGCCCAGCCACTATCCTGTTGTGTTCTCCAGCCACTGCAGCCCGGGCATTCCGTTCAAATACGTACTGCACAAACGCATATCCTTTGTGCACAGAGCACCCCACTATCTTGCCGTACTTCCCAAAGATGGCCTCCACATCTGCCTTCTTCACAATGGCTGTGTTTAGGTTACCAATGAAGACTCTGGAGTTGATGGACTTGGGGTCATTTTTATTGGTCACATTACTGGTCACTGACTTACTTGACATTTTCCTCTAGGAGGGACCTGCAAAAGTATAAATGAACTTTGAGCAAAGAATGATCTACGCGGCTCGTTGTAAAGTTTCATTCTTTTAGGTTCTCTGTGCATAGGCGTTAATTAAGTCACTAACGGGTTGGAAAATGAGGAATTTGAATCAAACAATGGCGTTAATTCTGCGCATCGTGCTGCTGAATACTGCAGCACCGATGCTGCTTACTATGCAGGTGGGGATATGAGAAAGCAACCACACTGCATTCTGCTCGTATTCCAATCCATGCCGGGACTGAGTTGAGGAACGTAACCTGGAGGTTATCACAACTCCAGATCGCGTGTGGGAATGCAGGTATATTGCCAGTCGGACTGTCCAGGCTGAACAACACCTGCGCAATGAGGAGATACTTGTGGAATAGTGCACTAACCCTTGAAACAAGAAAACTCTTAACACAGACTCATTTCAATTCAACGAAAGATAAAGATGGGGAGTTAAAAAAAAAATCACCAGATCTTTTGCAAAATTAAAAGCAAATTACTGCGGATGCTGGAATCTGAAACCAAAAGAGAAAATGCTGGAAAATCTCAGCAGGTCTGGCAGCATCTGTAAGGAGAGAAAAGAGCTGACGTTTCAAGTCTAACTGACCCTTTGTCAAAGCTCTTTGTCAAAGCCGGCTTTGACAAAGGGCTTTGACAAAGGGTCAGTTAGACTTGAAACGTCAGCTCTTTTCTCTCCTTACAGATGCTGCCAGAGCTGCTGAGATTTTCCAGCATTTTCTCTTTTGCAATATTGAGTGGTTTGGTTTCAAAGTAGTTTCTCCAAAGAAAATTTGTAACCTTCCCTAAATAGTTGATGAGCATCGTTTCAGGTGGAGTCTTAACATCGATGAATGCCTCTGAGAGTTCAGTCGTCCTGCAATCTTGGGTTATAAAGCTAATAATCCAAAGCTAGCCCTGAATCCCATCTTCAACAGAAATCTCAATTAGCTAAGCACAGCACTAATCAATACTGTGAATGAGGAAAATCAGCATGGTTTGCAGTTCATTACTAAAGTCCTTGGTGTGACCTGAAAAATGCTGATAGAAACATAATGATATTAAATAACGTTGCGTTTGTGCTTTAAAATACATTCAGCATACACTGCTAAGTCCAGGAGCATCTTTGAATTAATGTTAAATGAGATGATTTGAGTTCAGGAACAACTTGGATTTCTTTAGAACATTTAACCAAGTGAAATATCACAGGGGGCTTCACATGAACTATTTCTGGTGACAGTTGACATTTAGCCACTTTCGGAAATTAGTAGAGGTTACGAAATAATGAGGTCCAAGAGATGGGTTTGAAGTGGAGAGGTACAGCAAACAAGTTTCAGAGCCAGGCAACTGAGAGGGGATTAAAATTGTGTCTGAGAGGCCGGAATTGGATGAACATAGAGTTCCAAAGGGTGAGACAGCTTGAGAGGAGAAGGAAGTGGTGAGGCCACGGAGGATGTGGACACCAGGGTAAAACTTACATCATCAACTGGATGGGGAGGAGGGAGGAGGGAGGAGGGGCGGGCAGTGTAAGTCAGTGAGCGCAGGAGTGTTGAGTGAACTCGTCCCAACGTATCTTCAATGGAAACTGGGTCATTGGCTATTTACACACACCAAAGAGGATCAAATTCAGCTTGCTCACCCACTTGGGACACCGTGAGGTTTTGATCCAGTGACTTTATGCACAGCTATAGTGATTTGTCAACCTTATTCATTATACCCATTGAGTAGATGTCACAGAGAGGGGCTGCTTTGAAAGCAAGGCTGCTTGCAGACTGTGTACTGAGGCATAAACAAGAGAACGGAGCATCCGAGAAACAATTCCAAGTGTAAGATTATCTCCCTTTATCAGAACTTTGCGGCAGTTCTCCACAAAACACACTTTGCTTTTAATTCCAAGTGTTTGGGTTAGATTCCTGTCTTGGGAAACCAAGGTGAAAACAAAGCCTGATTGCTGTTGGTTTCCATGAGCCAGCAGACTACAAGCTATTGGACAATTTCCAACAGCCACTTTGGAATTCTAATAACACAGAAGTAGCAAACGGTGAACAATTTGATTCTGGAGATGAAGGACACGTTAAATTCTCATCGTGCTTTAACTCCAGGAAGACAGTGCTTAACATCAGTGCTATAAGCTAAAGTACTAGACCATTTAGCAAGCCAAACATGCTCTCTGAACTTACTTACCCAAATGTTTTCAGACTAAATTTTCTACCTTCTTAGTATCCCTTAAAGAATCCTAATTTTCCAGGTAAACACCTTTATTTTTCTTTGAAACAATTGTTATTTGATTTTGTATCTCTGGTTCTAACTTCTCATCAGGTTTTTATACAGGTGTTTTATAAGCAGCTTCTTTTAATGTATTTAATTTCAATTCTTTGAATGTATTCCCATTTCAAAAGTAGGACCCAGCCCTTGTCTAGCCTATTGGTTCCCTTCATTACTTACTTAAATCATTCCCATGTCTCCTTTTCTCCACATGTCATCAAAATGGAGATTCCTCCTCTCAGGCACAGTCTTGGAAAACCATTGTTCATACGTTCCTCCAACCACGCAGCCACCACCAATGTCAGATTCACCGGTCTATAGTTCTCAGGCTTCTCCTTATAGTCTTTCTTAAATAAAGGCACAACATTAGCCACTCTCCAGTCCTCCAGCATCTCACACATGCCTGTAAATGATACAAATGTCTCTGCTAGGGACTCCACAATTCCTTCCCTAACTTTCCACAATGTCCTGGGATACACTTGATCAGGTGCTGGAGATTTATTCACCATTTTTTTTAAGGCCTCCAATGTCTCCTCTTTTGTAATGCAGACTGCTTTCAAGACATCAATATTTATTTCCCCAAGTAGCCCAGCCTCCATTTCTTTCCTCACAATAAAAACTGCCATCCACACATGGATGAGAGATTCACTTGATCTGTACCCAACGTATACCTCCTTCTTAATTTTTAACCAGAGCCTCAATCCTTTATTCATCCATCGTTCCTTACTCCTACCAGTCTTGCCTTTGACTCTAACAGAAATATAGAGTCCTAAAGTCCTACAGCATGGAGACAGGTCCTTTGGCCCAAGCCGACCAAAAGGTCCATCCACACTAACCCCATTTCCCTGCACCTGGCCCATATCCTTCTAATCCTTTCCTATCCATGTATTTGTCCAAATGCCTTTTAAATGTTGTTAATGTACCCGCCTCAACCACTTCCGCTAGCAGCTCATTCCATTTGCGTACCACCCGCTGGGTAAAAAAGTTGCCTCTCAGTTTCCCTGTTATTCTTTCCCCTCTCACCTGAAACCGATTCCCTCCAGTCCTCGATTCCCCAACCCTGGGAACAAGACTGAGTGCATTGACACCCTATCAATGCATCTCATGACCTTACACACTTCTATAAGATTCCCTCTCATTCTCCTATGCTCTAAAGAAAAACGTCCTAGCTTGTCCAACCTCTCCCTGTAACTCAGACCATTGAATCCTGGCAACATCCTTGTAAATTTCTTCTGCACTCTTTCCAGTTTAATAACATCCTTCCTATAACAAGGTGGCCAAAACAGAACTGCAGTTTCACCAACATCCTGTACAACTGCAATATGACTTCCCAACTTCTATACTCAGTGCCCTGACTGATGTAGGCCAGTGTGACCAAAGCCTTCTTCCCTGCCCTGTCTACCTGGGACTCCACTTTCAGAGAACCGTGCACCAGAACTCCAAGGTCTCTCTGTTCTGTTACACTCCTTAAGGCCCTACCATTCACCAGGAAACTCCTACCTTGATTTGACTATTCAAAACGCAAGACCTCACGTTTATCCATAACAAACTCCATAATTCCTCTTAACTCTTGTTATCTCAGTTTTGAAAACCTCCAATTTTCCAACAAAATTGCAACAATTAAAAGGCATCTGGATTGGTATATGAATAGGGAGGGTTTAGAGGGATATGGGCCAAGTGCTAGCAAATGGGACTAGATTAGGTTAGGATATCTGGTTGGCATGGGCGAGTTGGGCTGTACATCTCTATGACTTTATGACTCTAGTGTCCCTTTACCTGCAAACAGCCTACCCCAATCAACTTTTGAGAGTTCCTGTCTCATACTGCCAAAATTGACATTACTCCAATTAAGAACATTAACCTTTATACAAGGCCTATCCTTTTCCATAACTATTTAAAACTATTAGAATTCTGATGACTTGCCCCAAAGTGCTTCCCCACGACACCTCAGTCACTTGCCCTGCCTTATCTCATAACAGAAGGGCAAGTTTTGCTCCTTCCCTAGGAAATACATCTACACATTGATAAAGAAAATTTTCTTGAAGGCACTTAAACTCCTCCCCATCTAACCCCTCAACACTACGGCAGTCCAAGTCTATGTTTGGAAAGTTAAAATACCTTACTAGTTCAACCCTACTTTTCTTTTAGATATCTGAGATCTGTCTACATTTTTGCTCCTCAGTTTCCTGCCGACCATTGGGGGGCTATAGTACAATCCCATCAAGGTGAAAATCCCTTTCTTATTTCTTAATTCCACCCATATCGCTTCACTGGACGATCCCTCAGAAAGCTCCTCTCTAAGTACAGCAGTAACGATTTCCCTAATCAAAAATGCCACTCCCCCTCCTCATTGAGCTGCTAGTCCTGCCCCTTCCACAGCCGTGTTTCTGTAATAGCTATGATATCCCAGTCTCATATTCCCATACATGCCCTGAGTTAATCTGCCTCACCTGTAAGACCCCTGGTATTGAAATAAATGCAGTTTAATTCCTCAGAGTTACCTCGTTCTCTGACTTGCATTTGCCTGCCTTGTTTAATTAACTTGCTCTCTTTAACTTCTGAACCATCCTCATCTGTTCCTCTATTCTCATTACTATCTCCACCTCTGCTTGTTAAAGGCTCCAAAAATCACCTGCAAATCTCCCTGCCAGGATATTGGTCCCTCTTCAGTTCAAATAAAACCTGTCCCTTTTGAACAGGTCTGTTCTGCCCCAGAAGAGATCCCAATGATCCAAAAATCTGAATCCTTTGTCCTCTGCACCATCTCTGCAGCCACTGATTTATCTGCCCTATCTTCCTATTTCTACCCTCATTTACACGGGGCACAGGGAGTAATCCAGAGATTATCACCTTTGAGGTTATGCTTTTTGACCTCCTACTGAACTTCCTGTATTCCCTTTGCAAAGCCCTAACCCTTTCCCTACCTATGCTGTTCTTATGAGTGTGTACATAGGTACACACTCATAAGCCTTCTGCTTCTCACCCTCGCCTTTGTCAATATGCTGCAATCGTTTTAAGACATCCATGACCCTGGCACCAGGGAGACAACATTGATCAGGAGAATCAACATTTTGAGCATAAGCCTTTCATCAGCAATGAGGCTTGTGGGTCGGGGCTGAGAGATAACTAAGCGGTTTGGGGACAGGTAGCTCGGAAAGCGATAGGTGGATGAAGATGAGGGAGACGATGATAGGTCAGAGGGGGGAGTGATGGACTGGTCCAGAGGGCAGTGCTACGTTGGAGGCTTGGGACTGGGATAATGTGGGGGGTTGGGGAAATGAGGAAGTTGTTGAAATCCACATTGATCCCGTGCGGTTGCAGGGTCCCAAGGCGGAAGATGAGGTGTTCCTCCTCCAGGTGTCAGGTGGTAATGGTTTGGCGGTGGTGGAGGCCCAGGACCTGCGTGTCCTCCAACTCGGCACCGCCATCCGGTAACATCCATCACTCACCCCTCTGACCTATCACCTTCTCCCTCACCTTCATCCACCTATCGCATTCTCAGCTACCTGCTCCCCAGCCCCAACCCCCCCTCCCATTTATATCTCAGCCCCGACCCAGAAGCCTTATTCCTGATGAAGGGCTTAGGCCTGAAACATTGATTCTCCTGCTTCTCAGATGCTGCCTGACCAGCACAACACTCTCGACTTTGAGCTCCAGAATCTGCAGTCCTCACCTCCTCTAAGACAATATACCATCCTGAGTTCTCGCTCCTGGCCACAGAATCTCCTGCCTGTGCCCCTGACTGGCCAGGCCCCTATGACAATTACTCTTTTGAATCTTGACAAACCCCATTTTAACAGCAGATTCATTCTTGGTGCCCAAGATCTGGCTGCTACTTCTCTGTTGCACTGAGAGACTATCTCCAACAGAACTTCAAATTGGTACATCTGTTCAAGAGAGGGATAGCCCCAAGAGATCCTGCACTACCTTCCTACTTCTCCCAACAGTCACCCATCTCCCTGAGTGAACCTGCAGTGTAACCACCTCCCTAAAGCTATGAACCATCACACTCCTGTATGCTCCTCAGTGACTCTAACTGCCTCTCCAGCCAATCCAAATGGTTTGGTATTTAATGGCTCCAAACATAGCTCCTACAGACATAGCCTCCAATGAACTTCCAATGAGGAAGTGGGGGATGTGGGTACGATTACATCGTTTAAAAGACATTTGGATGGTTACAAGAATAGGAAAGATTTGGAGGGATATGGGCCAGGTGCAGGCAGGTGGGAGTAGTTTAGTTTGCGATGATGTTCAGCATTAACTGGTTGGACCGAAGGATCTGTTTCCGTATTGTATGCCTCTATGACTCTAAGTTCATTCCTCCCACGAACCACTCTTTGTGTCAAGAAAATGCATCGCACGTCTTTCTTAAATCTCTTTCCTCTAACCTTAAACATGTGCCCCCTTGTCTTGAAGTCTCCCATCCTAGGGAAAAGACAGCTACCATTAACTCTATCTATACCCCTCAATATTTTATAAACCTCTATCTCAACCTATTACCCTCCAGTGAAAGAAGTCCCAGCCTATCCAGCCTTTCTTCATAACATAAACCTTCCACTCTCAGCAACATCCTGCTAAATCTCTTCTGAACCCTTTCCAGCTTATTGCTGTCTTTCCAATAACTTTGCGAACAGAACTGCACACAGTATTCCAGAAGAGCCTCAAACACATGACAATAATGAATCAAATTTTAAAAAATCAAAATCAAGGCCCGCCTTCTATAACTCTATGACTCTACTGGCCGTTCAATAAAAATTTGGAAAAACCCATCTGGTTCACTGAGGTCCTTGGGGGAACGGAATGGTCATCCTTACTTGGTCTAGCCAACATCGAGAGTGTGGTGCTAGAAAAGTACAGCAGGTCAGGTAGCATCTGAGAAGCAGGAGAATTTATGTTTTGGACATCAGCCCTTCATCAAGAATCAGGTTTATGCCCGAAACGTCGACTCTCCTGCTCCTCGGATGCTGCCTGACCTGCTGTGCTTCTCCAGCGCCACACTCTCGACTTTAATCTCCAGCATCTGCAGTGCTCACTTCCTTCTCCTTGGCCTCTAGACCCATAGCAATGTGGTTGGCTTTTAACTGCCCTCTGGGATGGGCAATAAATGCTGGCCCAGCCAGCGATGCCCTCAGCCCGTGAATGAATGAAAAGCATTGTCTTGAGTACCATATGAGGAACGGGTGCTGGTCGATGACATGAAAGGAAGTGGTTAGTGGGGTGGGTTAATGGAGGGGGAAGGAAGGGAGCCAGAGTTCACAGAACTGTTGGCAGGAAGATAGGTTTGATTGGATTAGAGAGTCTGGCAGGAGCAAGACCAACAAAAGATTTCAAACACAAAGACGGACATTTTAACATCAACTGTTGGAATACTGCGTGCAATTCTGGTCTCCTTCCTAGCGGAAAGATGTTGTGAAACTTGAAAGGGTTCAGAAAAGATTTACAAGGATGTTGCCAGGGTTGGAGGGTTTGAGCTATAGGAAGAGGCTGAACAGGCTGGGGCTGCTTTCCCTGGAGCGTCAGAGGCTGAGGGGTGACCTTATAGAGGTTTACAAAATTATGAGGGGCATGGATCAGGTAAATAGACAAAGCCTTTTCCCTGGGGTGGGGATGTCCAGAACTAGAGGACATAGGTTTAGGGTGAGAGGGGAAAGATATAAAAGAGACCTACGGGACAACTTTTTCACGCAGAGGGTGGTACGTGTATGGAATGAGCTGCCAGAGGAAGTGGTGGAGGCTGGTACAATTACAACATTTAAGAGGCATTTAGAATGGTATATGAATAGGAAGGGTTTGGAGGGATATGGGCCAGGTGCTGGGACTAGATTGGTTGGGATATCTGGTCGGCATGGACGGGCTGGACCGAAGGGTCTGTTTCCATGCTGTACATCTCTATGACTCTATGTTTCTAAGTTATTGTCCGACCAGGAACCAAAGCAATTCAGTAAGCACAGGGACTGCTGAGTGAATTAAGGTTGATGAGAGTCAGGGCAGTAGAATTTTGGATGAGCTGAATTTTAAGGCAGGGTGGAAGGCAGTGCAGGAGAGAATTAATATCATTGAGATCTAAGGTTATGCAAATGTGCAGAAATGTAGGGCTGTAATTGGAAGGTTTTGTAAAGCTGGACTGACAACAGCGGCAGCCAATTATGAAAAAATATGTATTTATGCTGCTAAGTAAACACCGTGCAAATGTATTCTGAAACGAACAGGTTAAAACAAAGCAATTTAGGACATCTGTGAATATCTTACTTAATCAGAGTTTGGCCACTCCCATTAGTACACAGGCAAAATACTGTCTCTGCTGACAATGTGAAACAAAGACAGGGATTTCTGGAAACATGCACTAGGTCAGGCAGCAGCGAGTGAGTTAATGTTTCAGGTCAATTATCGACCTGGAACACTCACTCTGTTTTTCTGTCTTCACAGATACTGCCCGAACTGCTGCTTTCAGTTTTTATCCCTTTTTCTGCATTTAGCATGTTCCTGACAACTGTTCCAAAATGAACTAGCTCCCACTTGGATCTGTCGAATTGTATCCACTATCATCCATCCCACTAGCTTCTGCATTCTATACCTCCCTGACTCATTCCAAAGGGACATCTTCTGACAATTGGATGAGTACTACCGAATTTATTCTGTGTACGTTATTTAATAGAGACAAGGTTGATTTTGAGTCATCTTTTCTCTTTATTGTGGCTGCATATTGATCTTTCAATCTTCTTCTGCTTGTCGTACTGTTTTTCCGTCTGATTTTTGCAATATTATTTGAGCAAATATTCAACCATGGAGTTGTTCCCGGGCAGATATTCAGAGTGCAGAACAGAAACTTGTAGCTTCTGAAGCCGAAAACGATAATTGATATCAACGATAATCAAGACAGTTCTCTTCAAGTACTCCGGTCAGCCTGAATGACCTGGCCTTACCAGTCAGGTCATTCAGGGATGACTTGATTTGCGCACAACCATTCCCAGTGGCTACAAAATTGTAATCAAAAGCCACTGAGATAATTGTGAACCAATGCACCAGTATTGGAATGTAACAATGACCTACTCTTGTGAATTAGTTTAGACTAGATTCCCTACAGTGTGGAAACAGGCCCTTTGGCCCAACCAGTCCACACCGACCCTCCGAAGAGTAATCCACCCAGACCCATTTCCCTTGGACTAATGCAACTAACACTATGGGCAATTAAGCATGGCCAATTCACCTAACCTGCACATCTTTGGACTGTGGGAGGAAACCGGAGCACCCGGAGGAAACCCACGCAGACACAGGGACAATGTGCAAATTCCACACAGACAGTCGCCTGAGGCTGGAATTGAACCCACGTCCCTGGTGCTGTGAGGCAGCAGTGCTAACCACTGAGCCACCATGCCGCCCCCTACAAGCCATTTTTAGAATACTGTGCACAATTCTGGTCGCCCTGCCTTAGGAACGATGTTATTAGACTGGGAGAAGGTGCAAAAAATATTTACCATGATCTTCCTGAGACTAGAGGGTTTGAGTTATAAGGAGAGACAGGATAAACAAGGACTTTTCCCCCTGGCATGTCAGAGGTTGAACAGTGACCTTACAGAGGTTTATAAAATCATGAGAGGTAAGATAAGGGGAATAGCCAAGGTCTTTTCCCCAGGGTATGGGTGTTTAAAGCTAGAGGGACTAAGTTTACGATGAGAGCGGATTGAAAGGGACCTAAGGGGCAACTTTTTCATGCAGAGGGTGGTATGTGTATGGAATGAGCTGCCAGAGGAAGTGGTAGAGGTGGGTACCATTGTGACATTTAAAAAGCACCTGGTGGGTATATGAATAGGAAGGGTTTGGAGGGATGTGGACCAGATGCTGGCTAGAGTTGCAAGAAACAGATTCCACAGGCTGTGTAACCCTTTGGTACACTGGGAGTTACAAATTCTCCCTACTATACTTCACTCTCAAAGTCACCACGGAGCTACTGCCTGAAGCAGTTGTACATGGGCACAGTGGGTGTACTGTTGTGAGGAACTGCCCAGATTAACCAGGTTCCAATTGGAAGGGACATGCTCATTTATGGAACAGTGTGAAAAACAAAGGAACTGATAACTGTTCCCCTTTATCAGCTTCTCATTGCTAAGGAACAAAATGTCTTGTAGTCACCCAGAATGCGACGTGCTCACTGCTTACAATCCAACGCGTTACATTAACTCTGCTGTAATTTGTTAGCACTTTAATGGGCATCAGGCTGAGTGTGTCAAAGGAAGACCAATTACTAAAACTGACAGGGCAGTTTGGAACATATTAATTATCTTCGATGGCACATTAACCAAGTTATCCTTTGCTGCAGTCCCCTCTCTTCCCTCACCGCGTGAAGCCTTTGCGAAAGTGGCACCAAATTATAGCTCTGCACTCAAAGATTGCCGGCCGCTTGAGTGCACTTGGTTTAGCATCATTCGAACTTTCCACTGCATTTGATGTCTACTCTTCCTTCCTGGACCGACTGCTACTTCTGATAACTGTCCCAATGGTGTCATTATCTCATGAGTAACCTTGTCAGATCCAGGGGTGGAGGGAAGCAGCTTTGTGAGACTCTGTGTCACCAGTGAAAGGATGCTATGGTATTTCTGCCCATGCTCCTCTAGCATTAATCCCCTCCCTGACCCAACGAACTTCAATTTCTGATGTGCTCAAACACAGTTTGAGACACTTGCCTTCAGGTGAGGCAGGGGATCAATACTACGGCCCACTCACTGGAGGCCAGCCCAGCTACTGGCAAGACATGCTTGTGCCTTTTTTTTCTCTGATTGTCAAAGGCGGCATGGTGGCTCAGCAGTTAACAGTGCTGCCTCACAGAGCCAGGGATCCAGATTCGCACGTTCTGCGTGGGTTTCCTCTGGGTGCTCTAGTTTCCTCACACAGTCCAAAAATGTGCAGGTCAGGTGAATCAACCCTGCTAAATTTCCCATGGTGTTCAGGGATGTGTAGGTTAGGTACTGTTAGCCAGGGGAAATGTAGGGTCGGGGGACGGATCACTTTTCAGAGGGTCGGTGTGGATTTGTTGGGCCTAATGGCCTATTTCCACACTTCAGGGGAATCTGTGATTTCTATGTATGCCCTCAATAGTGGGAGATTTTTCAGATGACAAAACACGATGTTCTCTTGCATTCATTACCATCCTGACTTCTCAGCACAGTTAACAATTTAGCAGCTGCAGATGCACAGTACTCAAAAATGCTTTTTTGTAAAAAGACTTCCTGTGGCCTATAACGCTAGACTATTTATTTCTTTACTTTCCAAATTTATTTTCTTGCCTAAGAATTTGACCTTAATTATCTGTATATAGGTACCTTTGTACCTAAGATGACGTTGTAATGTGGCGACTGTAAACTTTACACTGTACTCACTTGAGTACATGTGACAATAAAGCTGATTCAATTAAATTAAATTCAGCCTTCAACTTGGGACAGCATGGTGGCTCGGTGGTTAGCACTGAGACAGGGACCTGGTTCAATTCCACCCTTGGACAACTGTCTGTGTGGAGTTTGTACACTGTCCCCATGGGTTTCCTCCGGGTGCTCTGGTTTCCTCCCACAGTCCAATGATGTGCAGGTTAGGGTGGATTAGCCATGGGAACTACAGGGCCAGGGTAGGTCTGGGTGGGGTACTCTTCAGAGGGTCGGTGTGGACTCAATGGGATGAATGGCCTATTTCTACAATGGAGGGATTCTACGATTTAAAGTTTCCCCAATGAGTGAAAACCCCAACACAGGAGTATAGAGACTAGGCTAGCAGCCTCTGCAGTTCGACTTGACCCAATTTTCGATTGCTTACTGTCATGGATTAGGCCAGGCTCCCTCAAAACATTTCCAGAAAGTGGCTCAAATCCTAACTTTCCAAGTTGTTTTAAGTAGGTGTATTGTGGATATTCCAGGAGCTATGCAACTGGTCAAACCTCTTGGTTTTAAACAAAACAGAATTTATTTACAAGATTACCAAATGAAACACAAACAAGAGAGATCAGACTACTGAATAACAAATTATAACAACTGATTATATCAACTTATGATGCTGTTCCCAACACTTGCAACAATCCCCATGAATACCCCTTGGCACAAAAGGTAAAATCAAACCCAGGGTCTTAGAGGAGAGAAGCCAGAGAGGGAGGAGGGTCAGTATGCACCTGCTTCTTTGGGTCCAGCAGCTTCACTATTGTCTGTCTGCTTTCAGTGAATAGCCAGACTGCCAAAGCCCAAACCAAACCAGTGAAAAGCTGAGCTGGGAGAACTGGCAACTCCCCTTTCAGTGTATAAGTTTTTTTTCAAAAACTTGAAAGCCTTTTGCTTGAAGCACTATCTGTTAGCTATAATCAAATTGGCTCTAAAACCCTTCAACCCCAGACTTTTTGGAACCTGTGTTTTTATGAAATCCTGGAAGAAACGCCAATGACAGCATAACCTTCTTAAAGGAGCAGCATCATCACACTATGGAAACGATTGCCTATTGACATTATCCTTATAGACTCTCAGAAGGTGCATAAGGGATCATTAACGAAAATGAGAATGCATGTTAACCTCTTGGCTTGAATAGGTTACAGCTTGTATTGGTTCACAAGGAGGAGACAAACATTCAGGATAATGAGTCTGTGATCAGTGCTGCATGGGGCACCAGGACAAGTGATTCAGCCCAACCAATCCACGGCAGTATTTATGCTGTGCTCGACACTGCACCTGTCTTTCTTTATCTATCAGCACAATATTCTATTTCGTTCTCCTCACAAAATTATCTAGACTCCCCCTGAGGGGTATCTGCTTCAAAGAAACAAAACCCTGTTCGACATCCTCACCATTCTCCAAACAAAGACGTTTCTCCTGGATTCCCTATTAAGTTTCTTGGTGACTGTATTGCGTTGATGGCATCCAGTTTTGCTTCTGTGAACATACTTCATAGATTGAACATCTCTGTTCAGGCAGAAATCATGGTCCTGAGCTCTCGGTTGCTTCCCATTTAATTTTCCACTTCCTTCAAACACTGACCTTGGGCTCCAGGCACTGCCCCACTGAAGCAGCACTTTCGAGTAAACATTTCACAATCTTCCGAACTCAATACTGACTTCAACAGTTTCATGCCGTAACAGATAGAAAATGCTTGTTATGGCTCTGATGCTGATGTTTAGAATTCCTTGAGACTCATTTGTCTCATTCCTGGTCTTGTTTTGTTCTAAACCAGAGAGCCCATGGTGAAGGGAAGAGCTGAATTCAATCTTTAATCACTTGTATATTTATTTACAGAGTTACACATTACAAACTGCCTTGGAAAGGCAGCCAATGCCATCAAAGACCCCTCCCACCCCAGTTATAATCTCTTCCAACCTCTTCCATCAGGCAGAAGATACAAAAGCTTAAACACACGCACCAACAGATTCAAGAACAGCGTCTTCCCCGCTGTTATTAGACTTCTGAATGGACCTGTCAAATTTCAAATCTAATGTTGACCTTGCTTTATGTCCATCTTCTTTGCAGCCGTAACTTTGTATTCCTCACCCTGTTCTATCACTCTATGATTTTTGCACGGCATGATCTGCCTATACTGCACGCAAAACAAAACCTTTCACTGTACTTAGGTACATGACAATAATAAATCAAATTGGCTGGCATAGGTACCAGGTTCGATTCCAGCCTCGGGCGACTGTCTGTGTGGAGTTTGTTCATTCTCCCCATGTCTGCGTGGGTTTCCTCTGGGTGCTCCGGTTTCCTCCCACAGTCCAAAGATGTGCAAGTTAGGTGAATTGGCCATGCTAAATTGCCCATACTGTCACGTGCATTAGTCAGAGGGAAATGGGTCTGGGTGGGTTACTCTTCGGAGGGTCGGTGTGGACTTGTGGGGCTGAAGGGCCTGTTTCCACACTGTAGAGAATCTAATCAAATCAAGCATATGCCTCCTAACCCAACTGGTACATGTTTTAATCTGTGCCTGCTTGTACTATTCAATGCATGCCAATGAAAACGTCAACATCCAACTGGCAGGGTTGCCTTCCATCACCTTACCCTTACTTATTAAATTGCTCGTGCCTTCCACCTAACCACAGATCTTTTTTGCTTTTTCCTCACCTACTTCACTGTCTTTGTACCTGCTACAATCATTTCAATTTCAAAGAAATGTCATCAACCTAAAATGATGTGGAGGTGTCAGTGTTGGACTGGGGTGGACAAAGTTAAAAATCACACAACATCAGGCTATAGTCCAACAGGTTTATTTGGAAGTGCAACTACAGAGAGAGAAGAGAAAGCTAGACATGACAGCGAGGGAAACAGAGATATCAGAGAAAGATGTTGTGCCCCAGATTTTGCCATCAAATTAATAGAGAATGTAATGATGGTGGTTATTAATGTGTAAATCACCCAGCAACATGTGACAAGGAAGTGATGCCCTCTAAATGGTGAACTGCTGCCTCACCCCGCCAGAGACCCGGCTTCAATTCCTGCCTCAGGCGACTGACTGTGTGGAAATTGCACATTCTCCCCGTGTCTGCATGGGTTTCCTCCGGGTGCTCCAGTTTCCTCCCACAGTCCAAAAATGTGCAGGTTAGGTGAATTGACCATGCTAAATTGCCCGTAGTGTTAGGTGCAGGGGTAATTGTAGAGATATGGGTCTGGGTTGCGCTTCGGCGGGTCGGTGTGGACTTGTTGGGCCACTTGTAAGTAATCTAATCTAACTGCCACAAGTTTTGGAAGTTAAAATTCTTACATAATCTTCATTTTTCCTGGAATCAGTATCTGGTTTCGCTTTCCTTCTTGTTATTTCTCTTTCTGCATCGGAATCGACTCTCCCTATGTCCTCTGAGTTCTTGGGTTCTGATGAAAGACAGTTAATCTAAAACATTGACTCTGTTAGTTTCATGCTGTCAGAGCTGCTGAGTATTTCCAGAGTTTTCTGTTGTTCAGACGTTCAGCATCTGCAGTATTTTGGGCTTAGACCATCTCCTCTATCACTCCTATCTAGCTCTCAACCCTTAAATATCAATGGTTCTGGAAGGAGACTTAATAAAGATGGATTGCTTGGTCCCACAAGTCCCACAATGCCCTGTTTCCCTCACCATATTGTTATCAGCTCACACTTCCAGCCAGTCAGAGGATAAAACATGGCCGGGTTGAATCGTGCAGGACAGAACCGAATTAATGGTTCAAGGCACAAGATGCTCTGCACCAAACCTACAAAAATGCTCCCCAGTCATTTTGAACAGCCAAGCCATGACAATTTAATACAAACTGAGATAATGATGGTGCGTAACAAATGTTCAGGGACCAAATTGAGTAACAGACTGAGTATATCGAAGAATATGGAGATAGAAATTGCGAAAAAAAAACAACAGATGTAGACAAGGTCATAAAGAGTGCAAACTAAGAACCAGATTTGAATAGATTACAAAAGAAGGGAATAATGTTGAATTTGTACGCCCCTCGGTTAGAGCACATTGTGTGCAGCTCCAGATACTCTTGATATTCCAGAAAAGATATGAAATACAAATACATGCATTAGGAGTAAGAGTAGGCCATTTGACCCATCAAGTCTCCTCTGTCCTTGAGTAAGATCTTGGCTGATCTGATTATTCCATATTCCCACCTATTCCAATAACTTCAGGTACATGGTTCTTTGAAAGTTGCATCACAGGTAGACAGGGTGGTAAAGAAAGAATTTGGCACACTTGCTTTCATTGCTCAGATCACTGAGTTTAGGAGTTGGAATGTCATGTTGCAGCTGTACAGGACGTTGGTGAGGCCACTTTTGGAATACTGCGTACAGTTCAGGTCACCCTGCTACAGGAAGGATATTATTAAATGGGAGAACGTGCAGAAAAAGATTTACTGGGACTGAAGGGTTGGAGTTATAAGGTTAGGCTGGATAGGCTGAGACATTTTTCCCTGGAACATAGGAGGTTAAGAGGTGACCTCATGGAGGTTTATAAAATCAGTATAGATAAGGTAACTATCAAAATCCCCTAGGGTAGGGGATTTCAAAGCTAAAGGGCATATTTTTACTCTGAGAGGAGAAAGGTTTTAAAGGGAACTGAGGGACAATTTTGTTTTTACACAGAGGGTCGCTCACATGTGGAATGAACTGCCAGAGGAAGTGGTGGATGCAGGTATAGTTACAGCATTTAAAAGGCATTTGGACAGGTACATGAATAGGAGAGGTTTGGATGGATGTGGGGCAAATGCCGGCAGGTGGGACTTTGGGAAGCTTGGTCAGTGTGGATAAGTTGGACTAAAGGGTCTGTTTCTGCGCTGTATGACTCTTTGACTCTTATCCCCATGCTTACCAAGAAACTATTCACCTTTGCTTTAGAGATGTTCAAAGACTCTGCTTTTAAGGAGGCTTTCAAAGATCCCCCCCATGCTCTGTGAAAAACAATTCTCATCTCCTCCTTATTTTTAAACAGTAAGCCCTAATTTTGTGTTTTCCAACAAGGCAAAATATTGCTTCACATCAAGACAACTCAGGATCTTATATGTTTCAATCACGCCATTTCTTACTGTTTTAGACTTGAGTTAAGATTAGAATGGTGCTGGAAAAGCACAGCAGGTCAGGCAGCATCCGAGGAGCAGGAAAATCGACATTTTGGGCAAAAGCCCTTCATCAGGAATCTGATGCTGCCTGCCTTGGATGCTCCCCGATCTGCTGTGCTTTTCCAGCATTACTCTAATCTTGACTTTAATCTCCAGCATCTACTTCTGCCTAAACTTGAGCTAAGCCCAATGAGCTTAGACTGAGCAAAAATTTCACATAGAGCAACCCAAGTATTAGTCTAACAGTTATTTTCTAAGCTGTTTCCAATTCATTACATCCTCCATTAAATGAGGAGAGCAATGCAGTCCAGAGTATTCCAGATGTGGTCTCACCCATGTTGTGCATCATTGAAACATAAGTTTCATTTATCTTTGTGTTCAATTCCCCTCTCAATAAATGATAACATTCTCCTGGCTTTCCTAATTACTTGCTGTACCTGTGTACTAACTGTTAGGGACCAGACCAGCCCCCTCAGAATATTTTAAGAAAGTAGCCTAGACCTTAACTCTTTCTTATTTGAAAGGTACACGTAAAGTGTTGTATTCCAGAGGCAATCTGATTGGTCAAACTGCTCGACGTTAAGCATAGCACAGTTTATTCAAACACTATGGTTAAAATACAACAAAAGAAAGAAGAACTTAGAATAGCTAATGGAAAACTTAACAAGATAATAAATACAATAACTATTACTAATTAACTGTTCAAATATAGTAACATCCCATAAACACCCCCTTTGCAAAATTCAGAATACTGATTTGTCCTATAGGTAAGCCCAGCAACCCAGAAAGAGAAACATCAAGAGAAAACTCAGCCAGGAGACATTTACTGCACTTCCAACCCTGTTGAGACTCCAATAGCAACTGCTGCTGAATCTCAAAGGTTAAAAAAAACTAAAAACGAGAAATCCTGATCTGTGAGAGCTGGCTATACCCATCCAGGCTGCTTCTACTGTTCCACTTTTATAAAAAAAATCTCAAGGCCTCCCAACCTGGTTCTTAATGGACCATCACTAGCCAGCTCAATATCTCAATCTTAAAAACCTCTCTTCAAAAACAAATGACAAAATATAGCTCTTAAAGCCAGAGCACTGTCACATAACCTTTTGTGATTCACATTCTCGGGCACACTGATCTCTCTGCATTTCAGAGCTCTGCAGTCTCTCAATGTTTAGATAACATTCTTCATTTTTATTTCTGCTGCCAAAATGGATTGTTTGACTCTTGCCCACACTCTTGAAGCATTCGAAGGGATGCAGAAAAGATTTACAAGAATCTTGCCAGAATTGAGAGGATGCAACAGTAGAAAGTGCTCTACTCTCTCCAAGAGAGAAAATTAGAAGGGGTCCTAATAGAATTAAGGCTATAAAATTGTGAAAAAGTTTGCGAAAGTAGATATGGAGTAAAAATTTCTACTATTGAGCATGTCCCTTAAATATAAAAAGATAGTGAGTAACACACCAACAGAACTCAAACTTGTCGATGGTTCTCTGAAAGAGATGTGCAGATTTGTTGACCTCATTCTGCGTTGTTCTGTTCCAATATTCTATCAAACAAAGAACTTAACTTGAATTTCCTTTCACTGAGAACAACAATATGAATTGACCGCTCCATAGAGTGATTCAGACAAATGGAATTAATACATTTAAAGGGACTCTCGCTGCATTCACGAAGGAGTAAGGTATATTTGAATTAAAGAACAAAATGCTAAGCGGTATTTCAAATGGTAATGGCTCATGTGGCGCATACACAGACTGGTGGAGTTGAATGAGCTGTTTATATGCTGTAGACTCTATGTCATTGGTTATCTTGAAATGTTAAAAGCAGTGAGATACAGTCAAATTGCAGAACTAATTATTTGAATTAATTCTCAAGAATCTATCTGCCCATGATAGCAATAGTTCAGGTGATCTCTATAATGACCCTGTGGAGACACTTAGTGTCAGGAGAGGGTGTACTCTAATATGTAGTATGGCATGACAAACACAAGGAGTGGGACAGAGAGATGACAAACCAAGCAGATCACAACTGGACAACCATGAGTCACCAGTCCTGCACATTAAAGTCATCCTGTACACATATGTTATGTGGGTCATATTTCCTCTTCTCTCCCTTGGCAGCCTTCCACAGGGACTGCGCCCTTCAGGAGACTCTAGTCCACTCCTCCTCCACTCCCGACATGCCCACGCACCTTCCCCTCCCTCCTCAATATCCATGGCTCCAGACACACCTTGCAGGTGAAGGAGCACTTTAGCTGCACTTCTCACAATCTAGTCTCCCGCGTTCACTGCTCACAATCTGGTCTCCTCTCCATTGGGGAAACAAAGCATAGACTGGGTGATCGCTTCGGAGAACAGCTATGTTCTGACCACAAAAAAGACCCTCTCCCTGCCACTTCAAACACTCCCTTGTTCCCTGTCACTTCAACACGCTCCCCTGTTCCCTGGCCAACATCTATGTCTCAGGAGAAAGTGAGGGCTGCAGATGCTGGAGATCAGAGCTGAAAATGTGTTGCTGGAAAAGGGCAGCAGGTCAGGCAGCATCCAAGGAGCAGGAGAATCGACGAATTCCTGAAGAAGGGCTCATGCCCGAAACGTCGATTCTCCTGCTCCTTGGATGCTGCCTGACCTGCTGCGCTTTTCCAGCAACACATTTTCAGCAACATCTATGTCTCAGGCTTGCTGTAGTGCTCCAGTGCAAACTGGAAGAACAGCACCTCAGTTTGCACTTGGGGAGTCTGCAACCTTTGGCACTAAATATTAAGTTCAATAATTCTGGGGCCTAAGCACCTTGGCCCATGTCCTTTACCCAACCCCCACACACCAGGCCTTGTCATCACATGGGCTATTACCACGACCATCCCTTGTCAGCCACACTGTCCAGGCTTCACCTCCACCTATCATTTACTCCTCCCCCTTCCCAATCTTCACCATATATCCCAACCTTTTCCTAGCTACCATCAGTTCTGAAGAAGGTCACTGGACCTGAAACGTGGACCCTGCTATCTCTCCTCAGATGCTGCTAAATCAGCCGAGTTTCCCCAGCAATTTTTGTTTTGGCTTCTGATTTCCAGCATTCGCAGTTCTTCGTTTTTTTTTTTAAATATAAACTTGGAAGATTTAAATTCAGTTAACAAAATAAATCTTGAATAGGAAGCTTGTCTGAGTAATAGTGATGCGGACGCTCCTCATTTGTTGTGGAAACCCATCCATTTCACTCATGTTCTCTGGAGAAGGGAAATCTGCCATTTTCCCCCAGTCTGGCCTCTCTCTGATTGCAGACCCAACGTGGTGTACAATGAGATTGGCGCTTAAGTGTCCTCTGTGATAACTCAGCAATTATCCCAAAACTTATCCCATTTTGATCGCAGTAGTTCAAGAGTCATCGCAATCTCAAGGGAAACTAGAGATGGGCAATTAAATGCCAAATTTGCCAGTGATAGCAATATTCCTTGAATAAATAGTGCATGGCAAATATACGTACAGATCAGATAGAGTGAGATCCATTCTTCCTCGGATGGTGATGGCGAGCATGAGGGGACACAGCTTTAAACTGAGGGGTGATAGATATAGGACAGATGTCAGAGGCAGTTTCTTTACTCAGAGAGTACTAGGGGCGTGGAATGCACCACCTGCAACAGTCATAGACTCGCCAAGTTTAAGGGCATTTACATGGGCATTGGTTAAACATATGGATGAAAATGGAATAGTGTAGGTTAGATGGGCTTCAGATTGGTTCCACATGTCGGCAACATCGAGGGCTGAAGGGCCGGTAGTGCGTTCTAATGTTCTATGCTCACTACAGCATCCAGTTCATTTGCTGCATTCAAATGCTCCTCAACCTGAGTGCAGTGTTCATCGTGCGTTATTTACAATTACGGTTTTATATTGCTTTGCATTTTGCTGCTTTACATGAGTAAAGTTATCATTTTATCTTTCGCACTAATTTTCATCTCATGCACCTTGCTGAGTGGGATGCCTCAGCGGCAGATGCAGAGTTCAGATCGTGGGTGTTGCCAACATAATGTGCTGGGAAGGTGCACTTTCAATTTCAACAAGAGTGACATGAACGCACAGGGCTGCCAAACAACACAAGCAGGGCTTCACAAGCTTGCCAATCAAGTCATGCCTCAAAAATACTGCACAGACCATGCTGAATTATTAAATATTCCATTCTTTATATTGGTATGGTCATGCTCAGTCTGTTTGGAACATTAAAGACTTGTTAACACAGCTGTCTAGTAATTGCCCTTTCTCTAGGATTTCTAGGTAACAAACTCCGTGTAAAACACAGAATCATTAAATGGTCACAATACAGGAAGTGGCCATTCAGCCCTTCAGTTCTGCATTGGCTTCTTTGCAACAGCAACTCGCTTAGTCCTATTCCACACTTTTCCCTGCAAATTTTCCCTTGTTTAGTTAATGATCCAATTCCCATTTGGAAGCCTCAATTGGGGGATCCCCAGTGGAGGGTTCTCTATGCGGGAGTCCTCCCCCTTTCTCTCGGGGATCTGGGGTGGAGGGTGCTGCACGCAGCAGTCCCCTGCAACCGCAGGTTGCGGTGGTTCACGGACTCCCAGCCCAACTGCTTGTTGTGTGGCGCTGTGGAGTCCGTGGACCACGTGTATATTGGGTGTGGGCGTTTGCACTCCCTTTTTGATTTTCTGAAAAACCTCCTCCTCTGCTTTTGGTTGCACTTCAGTCCCACGCTCCTGATCTTTGGGCACCCGGTACGGAGGAGGGAGGGCAGGTCTGAAGACCTCCTCGTGGGTCTGCTCCTGGGCCTGGCCAAACTGGCCATTAACAGGTCCAGGCAGCGGGCCGTGGAGGGGGTCGTTAGGGCCGACTACCTGCCCCTCTTCCGCGGTTATGTTAGAGCCCGGGTGTCCTTGGAGAAGGAGCAAGCGGTGTCGACCAACACCCTGGAGCTGTTCAGGGAGAAGTGGGCGCCGCAGGGAGTGGAGTGCATCATTTCTCCCTCCAATTCTATTTTGATTTAGTCCCTACCCTCCCCTTCACTGTTTTGATCACACAGCACTGCCCTTTGATGTGAAGGGCAGTGTTTGTCACTGGCCACCCGGGTGTTTTCCTATCTTCCTGGTGGTGGAATTTGAATAAAGATTCGTGCACTTTGTGTCCTTCACTGTGTCTCACACCTGCACACACACACCATGGGTGCTGGGGAAAAGAAAAGAAAAAAAAAGAAAAAAAAGAAATAAAAAAAAAAGATGGAAGCCTCAATTGACTTGGACTCTACTACATTCTCAATCAGTGCGGTCCACATCCCTCACCAGAGGCTGAGGGAGAAAAGGTTTGCCCTCACGTAGTAATATAGACGGTTGGAGCAGGAGTAGGTCATTTGGCTTCTCAAGCCAGTTCCACTATTCAATATGATCATTGCTTCAATACCCTTATCCAGCTCTGCCCCCACATCCCTTGATCTCTTCAGCCTCAAGAACTATATCTACCTCCTTCACAACGTTTTGACCTCAACCGCTTCTTGTAGCAAAGAACTCCACAGACTCACCACTCATTGGGTGAAGAAATTTCTCTTCATCTCAGTCCTAAAAGGGTTACCCCATGTCCTTCAACTATGACCCCTACTTCTGGACTCCTCCTTCATTAGGAACAGGCTTCCTGCGCCTAACCTGTCCAGTCCTGTTAGAGATTTTTATATATTTCTATAAGAGTCCCCCCAATTCTTCTAAAATTCCAGTAAATACTCTATCTCTCCTTCTACATCAGAGCTACCATCTCAGGAATCAACTTGGTAAAACCTTCGCTGCATTCCCTCGATAGCAAGAACATCCTTCCTTGTGTCTAAATTCCTCTTTTTGTCAAAAAAAATCAATCCAAACTCTCATTTCCAATTATTCCGACAATGAGTACAATTTCTCCCCACATACCTTGTCCTTCCCCCACATGAATGCTTCTGTAAAATCTCCTTACAAACATCCCTTCAAGGAGATCAGCCCAAACTTCCCCAATATTTCTCTCCAAGTGAAATTCCTCATCCTTGAAACAATTTTCATGTATTCTTTGCAACTTCTCTCACTCCGTCACATCCTTCCTATCATGTGGTGCTCAGAACTGGATGCAGTCCTCCAGTAGATAATGGATTGGTGTTTTAACAGCAGCTTTGTTGTTTATGTACTCAGTAATCATACTGAAAGTGTCTAGGATGCCAAATGCTTTCTCAACCACTCTCTCTATCTATCCTGCTACCTTCAATGATGTGTAACCATTGAGCTCTGGGTCCATCTGCTCCTGTACATCCTTTACAGCTCCACCCTTTATTGTCTCTTCGCGTCTATCTGATTAAAATGCATCACTTCTCAATTTCCTGCATCGAAGTTCATCTGCCATCGTTTCTGCCAACCCGTCTCTGGCCTTTCCAAACTTGGCGCTGTCCTCCTCATGCCTCACAATACCGCCATGCTTTGAAATTATGTCATGTCATTAACATTTCCATCCGCAAGGGCAGGATTCCAAGCACCAATACCTGAGCAGCTCCACAGGATCAGGCATCTATGAAGACGCCCTTCGACCTGTCAAGTCAGTACTGTCAAAACTATACCAACTCTACATGAGTCCTGCCTTCTCACACTCGTCCCATAGCCTTGGATGTTATGTAACTTCAAGTGCCCATCAAAGCACTTCTTAAAGGCTGTCAGGCCTCCAGTCCCAATAAGCCCTGCAAGCAATTCATTCCACTCTCTGGGTGAAAAAGCCTTTCCTCATATCCCCTCTAAATCCCTTCAAAATTACGCCCCTTTCTTCTTGACCTTATGGAACTGCTTTCCATTTGCCCCATCCATGCCATTCATAATCATATATACCTTTATTAGGCAGCCGCCCCACTCCCCCGCCAACCCCCCCCCCCCCCCCCCCCCCCCCAATCTTCTCTGCTCCAAAGAAACTATAAGCCTTGACAAAAACTGCTGGAAAAGATCAGCAGGTTTGGCAGCATCCGTGGTGATGAATCAGAGTTAATCTTTCGGGGTTAAGTGACCCTTCCTCAGAATTAAAGTACCCACCCTCCTCCACTCTGAAAAATAACAGATCACCACTTTTTGTCTCCTGTCACTCGGCCAATTGCAAATCCACATCGCTGAAACAAGATTCTCAAAACTGTTTCTCACTCAATAGGACAATTTGCAAAAATCCCATTTTAAGAAGAATCCAACATTTATACTGCATGGCAGCAGACTGGCAAACTGTACTCTGATTGGTCAATGGCTATATCCTGAAGATGCAGCAGTTAATGATAATTGACAATTAACTGCCAGGCTTTTGTTGAATGTTTAACCTGGTAGGTTCACTTGGATTCTTCTGGACATCACCCATAGAATGAACATCATCTATTGGTATCTATTGTGTTGAGACGAGGCAGGCAAATGTTTACCTTTTATCCAATGGGCTCCAACTTTATTTCACAGGTCTATTGTGAGGCACTTTATCAACTGTCTTAAATAATCATATTAAATGGACATTTCAGCCATTTCTCGCTTACCTGAGATTAAATAATCAACCTTTTTTCCATATTTTCCTCACTGCTACTCTTATTAGGATTTAATAAGATTGATAATTAACTGGAACCGAGTTAAACTGCTCGAAGTGCATTTTATGGAGGATCCACTCAAGCACCAGTGAAAATCACCATCAATCAATCTGTACTATATAGGGGCTCAAATACTCAAAGTGAAAACATCGACAGTCCCATGCAGACCTTGAGAATTTTAATTGTGTTTTTTCTAATTTAACCTATTTTTTTCCCTAATCCACCTGCCTCAGAGATGGTATTACACAAGTCTCCTAGTCCAGCAGTACAGACTCTACCACTGTGCCACATGAGGGCCCCTCCTTTTGTTGAGTTTACTTTAACCTGTTTTCTTAATCAACCTGTTGAGAGAGATGTTGTTACACACCTCTGGAGTAGGTGGGACTTGAGCCCGGTCCAGGGATAGGGACACTACCACTTCACTTCAAGAGGTTTTCATTGTTGTTGAATTAACAGTGTAAGGAGACACAAACGGTGACGATTTTCTTCCATCCGTGATCCTTGCCTCATTACACGGGCTCCATAAAACTCTTTCTTTGCTATCTCACCATGTCATTCCCTAATTAAGTTACTTATGTTCCTCCTGCAACATGTATGAGGTGAGGGATGCCATCGACATCCCTGCCGATTACACTTGCAGGAAGTGCACCCATCTCCAGCTCCTCCAAGACCGTGTTAGGGAACTGGAGCTGGAGTTGGATGAACTTCGGATCATTCGGGAGGCAGAGGGGGTCATAGATCAGAGTTATAGGGAAGTAGTAACTCCAAAGATGGCAGATAGATGGGTTACAGTGAGGGGGACTGGGAGGAAGCAGCCAGTGCAGGGACCTCCTGCGGCCATTCCCCTCAAGAACAAGTATACCGTTTTGGATACTTGTGGGGGGGATGACTTACCAGGGGTAAGTAACGGGGCTCAGGTCTCTGGCACGGAGCCTGTCCCCGTTACTCAGAAGGGAAGGGTGAAGAAGAGCAGAGCAGTAGTAATTGGGGACTCGATAGTTCGTGGCACAGATAGGCGGTTTTGTGGGAACGAGAGAGACTCACGTTTGGTATGTTGCCTCCCAGGTGCAAGGGTACGTGATGTCTCTGATCGTGTTTTCCGGGTCCTGGAGGGGGAGGGGGAGCAACCCGAAGTCGTGGTCCACATTGGCACCAACGACATAGGTAGGAGGAGTGCTGAGGATGTTAGACAGGCTTTCAGGGAGCTAGGTTGGAAGCTTGGAGTTAGAACAAACAGAGTTGTTGTCTCTGGTTTGTTACCCGTGCCACGTGATAGAGATTCGAGGAATAGGGAGAGAGAACAATTAAATGCGTGGCTTCAGGGATGGTGCAGGAGGGAGGGGTTCCAGTTTTTGGATAACTGGGGTTCTTTCTGGGGACGGTGGGACCTCTATAAACAGGATGGTCTACACCTGAACCTGAGGGGAACCAGTATCCTTGGGGGGAGGTTTGCTAGTGCTCTTGGGGGGGGTTTAAACTAACTCGGCAGGGGCATGGGAACCCAGATTGTAGCTTCAGGGTGCAGGGCCTGGAGTGTAGGGAGGTGAGGAACATGGCATCAATTTCCAAGGAGGGTGCCTGTAAACAGGGAAGTTGTTTGAAGTGTGTATACTTCAATGCAAGAAGTATACGAAATAAGGTAGGTGAACTTGCAGCGTGGGTTGGTACCTGGGACTTCGATGTTGTGGCTATTACGGAGACATGGCTAGAACAGGGACAGGATTGGCTGTTGCAGGTTCCGGGATTTAAATGTTTTAGTAGGTTTAGAGGTGGGGGTAAAAGAGGGGGAGGTGTGGCATTGCTTGTCAAAGATAGTATTACAGCGGTGGAAAGGACGATGGATGAGGACTTGCCATCTGAGGTAGTTTGGGCTGAGGTTAGGAATAGGAAAGGAGAGGTCACCCTGTTAGGAGTCTTTTACAGGCCTCCTAATAGTCCTAGAATCATTGAAGAAAGGATTGGGAAGGTGATTCAGGAGATGAGTGACAGTAATAGGGTGGTTGTTATGGGGGACTTTAACTTTCCTGATATTGATTGGGAAAGCTATAGCTCAAGTTCGTTAGATGGGTCAGTGTTTGTTCAATGTGTGCAGGAGAGTTTCCTGACACAATATGTAGACAGGCCAACAAGAGGTGAGGCCATACTGGATTTGGTTCTGGGTAACGAACCAGGCCAGGTGTTAGAATTAGAGGTAGGTGAGCACTTTGGGGATAGTGACCATAATTCGGTGATTTTTACACTCGTGATGGAGAGGGATAAGTGTGTACTACAGGGCAAGAATTATAGCTGGGGTAAGGGAAATTATGATGCGGTGAGGCATGACTTAGGATGTGTGGCTTGGAAAAGTAGACTCCAAGGCAAGAGTGTAAATGATATGTGGAACTTGTTCAAGGGGCAACTATTGAGTGTCCTTGATAATTATGTACCTGTCAGGCAGGTAGGAAAGGGTCGTGCGAGGGAGCCGTGGTTTAATAAGGAATTGGAATCCCTTGTTAAATGGAAGAGGGCGGCCTATCTCAAGATGAGACGTGAAGGTTCAATTGGGGCGATTGAGAGTTATAGGGTAGCCAGGAAGGACCTGAAGAGAGAGCTAAAAGCAGCAAGGAGGGGACACGAAAGGTCCTTAGTAGATAGGATTAGGGAAAACCCTAAGGCTTTCTATAGGTATGTTAGGAATAAAAGAATGACTAGGGTAGGAATAGGTCCAGTCAAGGATAGTAGGGGGAAGTTGCGTGTGGAGGCGGAAGAGATTGGGGAGACACTGAATGAATACTTTTCTTCAGTATTCACTCAGGAACAGGGCATTGTTGTCGATGAGAATACTGAGGCACAAATAAGTAGAATGGATGGCTTTGAGGTATGTAGAGAAGAGGTGTTGGAAATCCTGGAAAAGGTGAAAATAGATAAGTCCCCTGGGCCTGATGGCATTTATCCTAGGATTCTCTGGGAAGCAAGGGAGGAGATTGCAGAGCCATTGGCCTTGATTTTTATGTCCTCTTTGTCTACAGGAGTAGTCCCAGAAGACTGGAGGATAGCAAATGTGGTTCCCTTGTTCAAAAAGGGGAGTAGGGATAGCCCTAGTAACTATAGGCCGGTGAGTCTCACTTCTGTTGTGGGCAAAGTCTTAGAGAGAATTGTAAGGGATAGGATTTATGCACATCTAGATAGGAATAATGTGATCAAGGATAGTCAGCATGGTTTTGTGAAGGGCAAGTCGTGCCTCACAAACCTTATTGAATTCTTTGAAAAGGTGACGAAGGAGGTTGATGAGGGGAAAGCGGTAGATGTGGTATATATGGATTTTAGTAAGGCGTTCGATAAGGTTCCCCATGGTAGGCTACTGCAGAAAATACGGAGATATGGCATTGAGGGTGAGTTGGAGGTTTGGATTAGGAATTGGCTGGATGGAAGAAGACAGAGGGTAGTAGTTGATGGCAAAGTTTCTTCATGGAGTGCCGTCACTAGCGGTGTTCCGCAAGGATCTGTTTTGGGACCATTGCTGTTTGTCATTTTTATAAATGACCTGGAAGAGGGGTTAGAAGGTTGGGTGAGCAAGTTTGCGGATGACACGAAAGTCGGAGGAGTTGTTGACAGTGAGGAAGCATGTGGCAGGTTACAGCAGGATATAGAGAAGCTGCAGAGCTGGGCAGAAAGGTGGCAGATGGAATTCAATGTAGCTAAGTGCGAGGTGATTCACTTTGGGAAGAATAACAAAAAGATGGGGTACTGGGCTAATGGTCGGATACTTGGTAGTGTGAATGAGCAGAGGGATCTTGGTGTCTATGTACACAGATCTCTGAAAGTTGCCACCCAGGTAAATAGTGCGGTGAGGAAGGCATATGGCGTACTGGCTTTTATTGGTAGAGGAATTGAGTTCCGGAGTCCTGAGGTCATGATGCAGTTGTATAAGACTCTGGTACGGCCGCATCTGGAATATTGTGTGCAGTTTTGGTCGCCATACTATAGGAAGGATGTGGAGGCATTGGAACGGGTGCAGAGGAGGTTTACCAGGATGTTGCCTGGTATGAAAGGAAAATCGTATGAGGAAAGACTGAGGCACTTGGGGCTGTTTTCACTAGAGAAAAGAAGGTTTAGGGGTGACTTGATTGAGGTGTACAAGATGATTAGGGGGTTAGATAGGGTCGACAGTATGAACCTTTTCCCGCGTATTGAGTCGGGTATTACAAGGGGGCATAGCTTTAAATTAAGGGGGGGTAGATATAGGACTGATGTTAGGGGTAGGTTCTTCACTCAGCGAGTCGTTAGTTCATGGAATGCCCTGCCAGTAACAGTGGTGGACTCTCCCTCTTTATGGGCATTTAAGAGGGCATTGGATAGGTATATGGAGGATAGTGGGTTAGTGTAGTTTAGGTGGGCTTGGATCGGCGCAACATCGAGGGCCCAAGGGCCTGTACTGCGCTGTATTCTTCTATGTTCTATGTTCTATGTTATTACTAAAGCTATCTAACACAGAGATTACAGGAACAAGCCTGCAGGTACAATATTTCAGTTCTGAATGGAAACAGTTAATTTGCCTTATCAGCACTAGATTAAGAGTTTAATTAGCAGGAGACTATAACCCAACCTCTGCAAGCTCCATTAAGAGTCTAATCATCTAATGAGAAATTCAATAAAAAAGCAGTTTCTGCTTTACTGTTGA
Source organism: Chiloscyllium plagiosum (assembly GCF_037043375.1). Lineage (NCBI taxonomy): Eukaryota > Metazoa > Chordata > Chondrichthyes > Orectolobiformes > Hemiscylliidae > Chiloscyllium > Chiloscyllium plagiosum. Next base: position 71,734,307 of record NW_028270155.1, on the reverse strand, counting down.
ATTGGTACATCGCTGCAGTTACTCTGCTGCTGTCTCCTCTTAATAAATCAATTACCCAATATATTTACCGTAAAGCTCACACCAATAGGAGTACAATTAAACACTGGTGTGCAAAATTAGTTATTTAAAAATTCAGAGGATGCTTGCTTGATGTGAATCTCTGGATCGATATAGATGCATTATAAAGCAAACGTGACAGCTAGCTATCCCTATCCATTGATGAGATGTGACAGGATCAATTTGATGATAGGGACTGCACTTTCTACACAGAGAACTGATGACGTTGACAATTCAGGTGTATACTGACAATGATATCCCAAAATCACTGTCGTTTCACTCCTACCAAAACTAAACCCTTGTCTTGGTCAGCCTTATCATTTTTTTTAACTCTTTTCAATCTGAAAAGAATCCTGCAATCTGGGCACTTGTGTTTTCCATTGTTGACATTTCCCAAGTGTTAAGGAAGTGCACTTAGTTTGATGGTAATAAATTTTTTCCTTTATTCACTCATCGGAAGTGGGCATTGCTGGCTAGGCCAGCATTTATTGCCCATCCCTAATTGCCCAGAAGGCAGTTAAGAGTCAACCACATTGCTGTGGGTGTGGAATCACATGTAGGCCAGACCAGGTAATGGTGAAAGATTTCCTTCCCTAAAGGACATTTGCAAACCAAATAGGTTTTTTTTCTGACAATTGACAATGGTTTCAGGACAATCATTAGACGCTTAATTCCAGATTCTTTTATTGAATTCAAAATCCACCATCTGCCATGGTGGGATTTGAACTCAGGTCCCCAGAATATTAGCGGAATTGCTGGGTTAATAGCCTAACGATAACACCATTAGGCCATTGCCTCCCTTGATTTGCTGCCTAAATAGCCCATTCATGCCACCACCAGACTGGTATGTCTTGACACTCAGCATTTTCTGCTTGAATCATTTGCTAGTCATCCAATTTATTTTCCTTTCATTGCTTTGCCAATTGAAATGGGCAGGAATATTTGAATCTGATCCTGTGTGTTGTGCCAGGCACTACGAGCCACACATTATCGAAAGCAATCACTACTACACAAGTTCTGGACCCAAGCGCCACAGTTGACTGAGCAGAGCTGATACTGGACAGCCCTTGATCAGGTCTCACTGTTAATTGACAAGGCAGCCTATCAAGCACTCCCTGTGCGCCGTAATAGTAGAGATGACAGACCCCTTTGGCACTTGTCGCTGTATTTCCTTGTGTATTTTAATAGCCCAAACATGCAGGATCTGGCACGAGAAAATTGCAGGTGGCCAGTCCTTCCGAACTGTCCCAACTGAGTATGGGATTGGTGAGTGTCAGAATGTACATTTCAATTGCAAAATGACACACACAGCAGCATTTCCTGCCTCTTAACGCTTGTTATGCTTAGTTGCACTCCATTTCAGAGTTGGCTCTGTTGCGAGTTTTGGGAATCAGGCAATTTAACGGTTGACTATTATAACAACCATTCTGAGCTACACAGAGAGCCCACTTCTTCTGTGGGTGGCAGTAGATGTGTCTCTCCTCACTAATCTAAAGGGAAACTTCTGCTTTAAGGTTCATTCATTGCAAAAGCTAATCAAGCAAGGCTGACAAATAATTTTCCATCCCATATCTCCGTGATTCAATCCTGGCCAGCTGTCCTAGAGACAACAAATACCAGCTGTCCACAGCAAAACACCCTCTGTGTTCCGTGAATATAGACAGGACTGATTAAGTCAGTTTATCTTCACAGATATCATGGCTATTCCTATGTACAGGGAGAAAGCGAGGACTGCAGATGCTGGAGATCAGAGTCGAAAAGTGTGGTGCTGGAAAAGCACAGCAGGTCAGGCAGCATCCGAGGAGCAGGAGAATCGATGTTTCGGGAATGAACCCTTCATCAGGAATTATTTCTATGTACTCCCAACTTCTATTTGAGAGAGTAATTGACTCCACTTTCATTAACTCCCTCATATTAAGTATTTCATAGATATTTTCAATCCGCTTAGAAATGTTATAAATATCTCTGGAGCAGGTGTAACTTATACGCAGTTCACAGGTAGTTATGCTATCAGTGTACCACAAAAGCCTCTTAATTAATTATTTTATGCATAAACAAACTGAATCCTTTTATTGCAGACCAGTGTGTACTTCAGTGCCATGAATCACTTATTCCATAAAGCAGGAAACATAGGAACCATCTGAACTTTTCAATTAGATTCCAGTCTGTCCCTCACTCCCAGGTATCCATTATTCTATATACTGACCACCTAAATTCCTCGATTAAACTCCAGTCTGTAACTCAGGTTCCATTACTCTACATTTTAACCAGCTGAACCTCTCAATGAGAGTGCAGTCTGTCCCTCACTCCCAGGTATCCATTATTTCAGATATAAACCATCTAAACCCCTTGGCTAAATTCCACTCTGTAACTCACCCCAGGTATTTATTATTCTATATATTGCCCACCTAAATCCTTCCATTAAACTCCAGTCTGGACCTCACTCCCAGGTATCCAGTATTCTACAAATAAACCATCTGAACCTCTCTATTAGATTCTGATTTGTGACTCACTCCCAGGTATCTGTTATAAAAATACAAGGACAGGTTATTTGTGATCAGCACCACAATTCGTAGTGTAGCTAACTTCAACACAGGATAAAATCGAGGACAGGAGATGTTGGAAAGTTCTGATATTTCTGTGGTGCCTGGAGTGCAGTAGAAATCTCTAGAGTAGGAAAGGGATAAAGTGAAGGTGTACAAATGGAAGTTTTGATAAATCTACAGAATCTATAAGGAAGAAAAAGTCGATCATTGTTACAGTAGATAACATTTTAATAGAATATAATTTTGCAAGGAGTGTTTTCAACACAAGTCCCAAGCGATGGCAATTAGAAAATGAAGCCAAGGCAATTAACCTTTTCAAATGGAACTGGATGAGTGTTAACTAATGGAAAGAGTGAAGATTGAATTGATTGGTAGGTGCCCAATGAAATAAACCAATGCATGTTATCCACTGAACTCAATCACAAAACCAGTCCATCACACATATTGGCCTCCCCCATCTTGTGACTTTATCTATACATTCCACTACTTCAGGAAAGCAATCAACATCATCAAAGACCCTTCCCACCCTGGTTAGATTCTCTTCCACCCTCTTCCATCGGGCAGAAGATACAAAAGTTTGTATACGTATGAACAGATTCAAGAACAGCTTCTTCCCCAATTTTGAATGGATCTCTTCAATGTTAATGTTGATCTCTCTCTTCACCTTCTTGGCAGCTGTAATGTTGTATCCGCCACTCTGTCCTGTTACCCTGATGCACTTGTATGACAATCTACCTGTAAAGCATGTAAGACAACACATTTCACTGTACCTCGGTGTATGTGACAATAATAAATCAAACCAAAACAAATCAAATAATCCAGCTCCTTTATCACAGCATACTGTGACTGTAGTGTGCTCTGTCAACTGCAGGTACAGCATCAGTTCATGCATGTTACTTTCCTTGCCTTGGCGTTCTTACTGTGAGGAACACTGAGTGCTATGGGAATACCATCACTTTCACAATGCCATCTGAGTCAGGTTGTCAACTCATGCAGATTGAGCTGAAGTCTTCTAGAATTAAAGTCCAACCTCCAGGATTGAGATTGATAAGTGTTTGAATACTCGGGGAGCAGTGGATAAGGTGGTCGGGCAAGCACACAAGAACTGGGAGCAGGGGTAGGCCATTCAGCCTCTCAAACCTATTCCGCCATTTGATATTTTCATGGCTGATCTCATCTTGGCCTTAACTCCACTTTCCTGGTAGCTCCCCATTATCTTGTAACCTGTTACTGAACAAAGATCCGTCTATCACCTCCTCAAGTGTATACAATGTCCTGCCATCCACCACACTCTGGGGTAGTGAATTCCAAGACACTTTGAGAGAAGTAAGTCCTTCCCCCGTCTCTGTTTTAAGTCTACCACTCCTTCACTTCTCATTCTGGATTGGCCCATCTGCCGTCTGTCCACTTTGCCAATCCCCTTTAGCAGGATTATATGCATCAATCAGATCTGCTGAGGGCATAGGCCTATACAGCTCAATCTTGTCTGAAAAGACACACCCCTCATCTCTGGAATTAATCTTGTGAATCTTCTCTCAACTGCCCCCAAAATTCAATACGAAGTTGAGATAAAAGATCAGCTATGATCTTAAAGAACAGCAAAGTTGGTGTGCGATGCTATGTGGTCTATTGCTGTTCCTAGTATGTCAGCGATATACAGAGGCTACACATGGGTATATATGTCTGAACAGAAGCTTTATTTACACCTTCTTGCTTCAGTTTTGTTCTGTTTCTTTAACAACACTCATAAGCTTCACTAATGGAACAGAGAACACTCAAAAGAACACACTATCTAATACAGAATAATCGATTGCTCGGGCAATGCTAGGAGTCTCTTGTGAGAAAAGTAATTGGTGCTGTTGTTTTTTAAAAAACCTTTTGTGAACACTTTCTTTCACCAGCGATAAAAATATTGAGCACAAGAAGAAAAGTTGTTTGACTGATGTCGAGAATCATCCGAATGTCATCACGGTAGGGTGTTCAACATAAGGACAGCAGCAGTTCAAGAAGCTAGTTCAGTCTTTTCAAGATCATGAATGATGGATGGTAAATGTGAACTTGCCCACATCACCTATTTCTGAGCACCAATATAACAACAGAATTCGAAAAACTACAGTGTGACTGTATCAGGCTGTTTATGGGAGTTTCAATGGGGAATGCCATTCAATGTCAAGGGGCAGTGGTTAATTCTCTCTTGTTGCTGAAGCTCAGAGTCAGGCATTTGTGCGTGTAAATTTTGTTTGTCAATGGCCATCCCAAGCCTGGATTTTGCTGCATTTGAACATGGACTGGTTCAGTGTCTGAGGGGACTCATATGGTGCTGATCACTGTGCAATCACCAGTGACTATCCCCACATCTGACTTAGTGATGGACGTTAGGTCATTGACGGAGCAGTTGAAGACAGTTGGGCCAAGGACACTACCCTGAGGAACTTCTGCAGAGATGGTTAGTGTTGTCGAACAGAGGAACCGAAGGGTTCAGGGATATTATTCTTTGATATTTGCTTCAATTAATGGTAAGGCTCTGGGCAGTGTTGCTGAATAAACAGACCTTGGAGTACAGGTTCACAGTTCCTTCAAAGTGGAGGCCCAGATAGATAGGATAGTGAAGAAGGCATTTAGTATGCTTTCTTTTATTGGTCAGAGCATCGAGTATAGATGTTGGGAGGTCACGATGCAGCTGTACAGGACATTGGTTAGGCCACTTTTGGAATTCTCTGTGCAGTCCTGGTCTCCCTCCTCTTGGAAGGATGCTGTGAAACTTGAAAGAGTTCAGAAAAGATTTACAAAGATATTTCCAGGGTTGGAGGATTTGAACTACAGGGAGAGGTTAAATAGGCTGGGACTGTTTTCCATAAAATGTCGGAGGCTGAGGGGTGACCTTATAGAGATCTATAAGATCATGAAGGGCATGAATAGGATAAGTAGACAAGGTCTTTTCCCCAGGGTGGGGGAGTCCAGAACAAGAGGGCATAGGTTTACAGTGAGAGGGGTAAAATTAAAAAGGGACCTAAGGGGTGACTTTTCACGCAGAGGGTGGTGCGTGTATGGAATGAGCTGCCAGAGGAAGTGGTGGAGGCTGGTACAATTACAACATTTAAAAGGCATCTGGATGGGTATATGAATAGGAAGGGTTTGGAGGGATATGGGCCAAGTGCTGGCAAATGGGACTAGATTAGGTTGGGATATCTGGTCAGCATGGACAAGTCGGACAGAAGGGTCGGTTTCTATGCTGTACATCTCTATGACTTTATATAGACAGAGTGGCTAAAAAGGCATTTAGCATGCTTGCGTTTATTGCTCAGATCTTTGAGTATGGGAGTTGGGAAGTCATGATGAGGTTGTACAGGACATTGGTGAGGCCTCTTCTGGAGCACTGTGTCCAGTTCTGGTTGTCCAGTTATAGGAAGGATATTATTAACTTGGAAAGTATTCAGAGGAGATTTACCAGGATGCTGTCAGGACTGGAAGGTTTGAGTCATAAGGAAAAGCTGGATAGGCTGGGACATCTTTCACTGGAGCGTAGGAGGTTGAGAGGTGACCTAATACAGGTTTATAAAATCATGAAGGGTACCGATAGGGTTAATGGTAGGTGTCTTTGCTCTAGAATCGGCGATTTCAAGACAAGCAGGTACATTTTCAAGGTGAGAGGGGATAGATTTAAAAAAAGACATGGAGGGCAAATTTTTAACACAGAGGATGCTTCAAGTGTTTGATTAGATTAGATTACTTACAGTGTGGAAACAGGCCCTTTGGCCCAACAAGTCCACACCGCCCCGCCAGAGCGCAACCCACCCATACATTTACCTCTTACCTAACACTACGGGCAATTAAACATGGCCAATTCACCTGACCTGCACACCTTTGGACTGTGGGAGGAAACCGGAGCAAACCCATGCAGACACGGGGAGAATGTGCAAACTCCACACAGTCAGTCGCCTGAGGCAGGAATTGAACCCGGGTCTCTAGCGCTGTGAGGCAGCAGTGCTAACCACTGTGCCACCGTGCCGCCCACAAGTCTGGAGTGAACTTCCTGAGGAAGTGGTGGATGTGGGTACAAATACAACGGTGAGAAGACATTTGAATAAGTCAACGTAAAGAAAAGGTTTGGAGGGATACGTCAGGTGGGACTAGTTTAGTTTGAGATTGTGTTCGGAATGGACTGGTTTCAACAGAAGGGTCTGTTTCCATGCAGTATGACTCTATGTCTCTATCACTGTGTCCTGGAGCTGAGATGATTGACCGGCAAACAACCACAACTTCGCATAACCAGTGATCAATTTGCCTCCAATTCCCATTGATTTCAATTTCACAGGGTCTTCTGAATGCCAAACTCTTTCTGCTACTGTCTTCGTGCTGACAGCAGTCCCACCATCTCAGCTCTGGAGCACAGCTCTTTAATTCTCTCACGCAGGCAAGGTCACATTTATATTCTTTCTTAATGTTTCTGTGAAGGTGGTGGTGAGCAGTGTTGCTCAGGGGAGAAACTGAGGATTTTGACCTGGTGCCAGTGAGTACAGTTCCACATCAGGATGCTTTATGACTTGGTGGTGAATTTGCAGGCAAGGGAGGGTGTTTCGGTGCTCCTATTCACTTGTTTGTCCTCTTCGGTGGTAGAAATCACAGTGGATCTCACTCACATGCATCGCTCCCTCAAATCGTCCTCTCTTCCTTAGAGAATCCACTCGGACCTCCTCTTGCTTTGAAGCTGCCTCTGTAAAAACGTTGCTCGTTATCTGCACATCAGATGTTCTTCACAACTCACAAGGGCCCATGCAACTAGGACAAGGCAGAGCGTGGTCTAAATTTTCCAATCATTTAATCTGAGCTCAGTCTGGTTTAATTCTAGCATTAAAATAATGATGATTGGAATGCCTGCATCACTGAATCCAATGTCACTTAAAACCTTGACCTTTTCCTGTAAGGGAGAAAACTACATGCTGTAACATGATGCAACTATAACAAGAGTTCAGTAGGATATAAAAATAGCTAGCATGGGTACACAGTGAGAGCTGTCTCTGTAATTTCACTGCTTTTCGGTCCCAATGCAAGGACAGCTGTTTGATTGAGCGAGCTATTTTCAGTGGGCCATGCTCTGTGTTTTTATTTTCTGCTACATGCTCTTCAATCACACCTGGCTCTGGACGCCTTCCTGTCCCAATTGCTGGTGTGGAGTTGCGTCAGTTACAAAACATGGAGTGGATAAGACACATACTCAGGAATGTTCGAGTGTTATTCTTCTCTGTCAGAAGCAACAAGATCCAACCCAAGGAATCCATTTCCCTGGCCCCTTTCCACATGGCCCTGTACGTACCTTTCTTTAGATCTGCAGCATTCGGCATGACACACATGAAGATTGACTCAAGATACATCCAGTTGACAAGGGTACGTTTACTCCATCATTGCATATTATACTTGCTCAAGCATCACAGCACATGAACAAATGTATAAATATTCTGCACTGCTTCCCATTTCAAAAAGACGTGCACTTTTAACACATGCTCAAATGTTCTGCAGAAACAGCCTCTGAAAATATGCATCTTACAGATCTAACTTGTTGTAATCTTTCCCGGCAGACATTTTTGCCCAGTTCCCATCGGGATTTCCTTCCTTTTTAAACTACATTTACAAACTGTTTACAAAGCCTTCTTGATCTTATAAATTGCAGCAGTGTGGAAGCCAGTCATTCGGTCCACACCAATCCTCCCAAGTGCATCCCACCCAGACTCACCTCCCCTACATGATCCCAGTAACCTTGCATTTCCTATAGCTAATCCACCTGACCTACACATCCCTGAACACTATGGGCAATTTAGCATGGCCAATCCACCTAACCTGCACATTTTTGGACTGTGGGAGGAAACCAGAGCTCCCAGGGAGAACCCAAACAGACACAGGGAGAATGTGCAAACTACACACAGCCAGTCGCCTGAGGCTGGAATCAAACCCTGGTCCCTAGCACTGTGAGGCAGCAGTGCTAACCAGCAAGCCACCTTGCCACCCCAAAGACAGCAGATTTTGGTGCAGTCAGCTTTTGCACTGCTTTGCTCTTGGTTCAGTGCTCTTACAAAGATCTTTCAAGTTTCTCCAGACTCGTTACTTTAGGAACATTATGTCACAGTCCAGCATGAGCTCATGATCAGATGACTCACGTTCACTGGGATGATGTGCAACAACATTCCTCACCTTTTCGGCAATTTTTCACCCAGGGTCTTTTTATTCCTATGACACTCAGCACATTCCACTTTCTGTGCGTTGTGAGAGGAGCTGAAAATGTGCATGTGCTCTCTGTGTGCCTGAAACTGTGCTCTCTATTGTGAAGATCATCCCATCATTTGACCGAATTATTTGCATTCAACTTAACGGTCAAATTTGGCAGAAGCAGACTCAAACAGTTCCTTAACTGTCTCTTCATCGATAGCTCCAATAAACCTTGGAGGATGGTGTGGAGTTGTTCCACAACAAAACATTAGCCAGTCGCTGTTTCAGATAGTAACTTGAACCCCCATACAGTATTTCCGTTTGCTGTTGAATCCTGAGGAGAAAGGAGAGCATTTTTGATATCGTTTTTCTTCAGGAATGGAGCAGAACACTGGTCACTGTTGAGAGAAGCTCCTCAGGTAATTAATGATAGACAAAAAACAAACTTAGCCATTGTTCATCCAACATTGGTGTTTTGACTCACCCACTTACGGCTAATGATGAGCACCAAGAAATTGTCACTTCCTGCTTTTCAGAAAGTGACCCCTTTGAGATGGTGAAGTCAGCAATGACACAGATTCCAGAACTGTTGCAACATCACACATTCTTTCTTATATATTCTTTATTTATTATCATCCTTGGCAAGACATTTCCATAAGACCATAAGACAGAGGAACAGAAATTAGGCCATTCAGCCCATTGAGTCTGCTCCGCCATTCAATCATGGCTGATAAGTTTCTCAACCCCATTCTCCAGCTTTCTCCCCATAACCCTTGATCCCCTTGATACTCAAAAACCTATCTATCTCGGTCTTAAGTATACTCAATGACTGGGCCTCCACAGCCTTCTGTGACTCTCTGGCCGAAGAAGTTTCTCCTTATCTCTGTTCTAAAAGATCTTCCCTTTACTTTAAGGCTGTTCCCTCGGTCTCCTGCCAATAGACACTTCTCCCCAATATCTACTCTGTCCAGGCCATTCAGTATTCAGTATGTTTCAATTAGATCCCCCCACTCCCGGCCATCCTTCTGAACTCCATCAAACATAGACCCAGAGCCCTCACACATTCCTCAAATGTTAAGCTTTTCATCCTTGGGACCATTCTCGTGAACCTCCTCTGAACACATTCCAGGACCTGTACATCCTCCCTGAGATGTGGGGCCCAACACCGCATACAATACTCCAAATGTGGTCTGACCAGAGCCTTACAGAGCCTCAGAGGTACATCCCTCCTTTTATATTCAAGTCCTGTCAAAATAAATGCCATCATTGCATTTGCCTTCCTAACTACTGACTCAACCTGCAAGTTTATCTTGAGAGGAACTCCCAAGTCTCATTGCACTTCAAACTCCTGAATTCTTTCCTCATTTAGAAAACAGTCCATCCCCCTATTCTTCCTACCAAAGTGCATGACCTCATACTTTCCCACGTTGTACTCCATCTGCCACTTCTTTGCCCACTCTCCGAACCTGTCCAAATCCTTCTGCAGCCTCTCCGCCTCCTCATTGCTTCCTGCCCCTCTACCCCATCTTTACAGTATGTTTAATACCAGTTTGTAACCGGTCAACACATCTATCCTGGGACAGGCTAAGCAAAGACATGCCAGAGAATTCCTAGAGGCCTGGCCCTCCAACCACAACGCCATAAACAAACATATAGATACCATCTATCAACTCCTCAGAAAACGAACAGGAAATGACATCACCACAAACCCCAGGAACCCCATCCAGGAGAAACATATAAATAGAAAGCAGGAGACAACAGCTTCGCTTCACTTGGAAGTCACCACTGATGATGTTACCTAGCCAGGTAATGAAACGTCTGGATATCAAACCTACAGCTCAGCGAGCAAACCTACACCCTAAACAAGTTTGTAAGTTTGCTCGCTGAGCTGGAAGGTTTGTTTTCAGATGTTTTGTCACCATGCTGGGTTAACATCATCAGTGAGCCCCCGGTGAAGTGCTTGCTATTAATCTCTCTGGCTGATTGTGGTAGGTGATATCATTTCGGTTCTGTTTCTGAGAGGTTGCTAAATGGGGTCCAAGTCTATATGTTTGTTGATGGAGTTCCGGTTTGAATGCCAGGCCTTTAGGAATTCCTGTGCATGTCTTTGTTTAGCCTGACCCAGGATGGATGTATTGTCCTAGTTGGACTGGTCTCCCTCTTATTTGTGTGTATGGATACCAGTGATCAAAGAGTGTGATGCTGGAAAAGCAGCGCCAGTCAGGCAGCATCTGAGGAGCAGGAGAGTCGACGTTTTGGGCACAAGCCCTTCATCAGGAAACGTCGACTCTCCTGTTCCTCAGATGCTGCCTGACCGGCTGTGCTTTTCCAGCGCCACACTCTTCAACTCTGATCTCCAGCATCTGCAGTCCTCACTTTCTCCTGGGTACCAGTGAGGGCGGTACAGTGGCACCAGGGCCCCAGATTTATTTCCAGCCTCGGGCGACTGTCTGTGTGGAGTTTGCACATTCTCCCCGTGTCTGCGTGGGTTTCCGCCGGGTGCTCCGGTTTCCTCCCAAAATCCAAAGATGTGCAGGTCAGGTAAATTGGCCAATATAAATTGCCCATAGTGTTCAGTGCATTAGTCAAAGGGAATGGCTCTGGGTGGGTTACTCTTTGGAGGGTTGGTGTGGACTTGTTGGGCCAAAGGGCCTGTTTTCACACTGTAGGGAATCTAATCTAATATCTTTTGTTGGCTAGTTGGTGCTCATGTATCCTGGTGGCTAGTTTCCTGCCCATTTGTCCATATTATTTAATAACGTATACCATTATATTTGACTGAAATCGTCATTGCTGCCCACAAGCTGTGTGTGGCTTCCAAGGCAGGGATAAAATCCTGCAAACCAAGCCACTCCCCGGTCACCGATCAGGCTACAACATTGACATGGAAGGGTGGCCAGTTTTGTTACCCGCTGGCTCGAAGTCGATTTGGTGGAAGCGGTGAGTTAGAATGGAGGGTGACTCCAGCATAATGTTAGTGAAACTCCCTTCTGCAGGGTGGGGGGTTAGATCAGACCTACCTCTTTATCCAATTTCACCTCAGCTTGCCATCAATACAGCAGCTGTCTCCAGGCCTCCTTAGACAGCACCTTCCAAACCCATGACCACTTCCATCTAGAATGACAAAGGCAGCAGATACATGGGAACGTCACCACCATTTGCAAGTTCCCCTCCATGTCACTCGCCAATCTGACTTGGAAATATATCGCTGTTCCTTCAGTTTCGCTGGGTCAAATGGCATTGTGGACAGCACATGGACTGCAGTGGTTCAAGAAGGTAGCTCACCACCACCTTCTCAAATGCAATGAGAGATGGGCCATAAATACAGGCCCGAGCAATCACAACTGCATCCATCAGGGCAAATGGCAAGGGAACAGACAACACTTACTTCAAGTCATCTTTGTCAATCTGACTGTCATTGACCTTTCTCTCCATTACAGCATTGGAAGGCATGACCATCATACACACTTTATGGAGAAGAGGCCCCATCTTCACACTGAGGGAAACCTTTCACCGTGTTGCCTGGCATTTGCTAACTGGGCATCTATGAATTTAACAGGGGGGCCATCAGGAATGGAATGATATTTTACCACAATCTGTTGTGGGCCTGTTTCCACACTGTAGGGAATCTAATCTAATAAGGTCATTGTACAGAAGTGCTCAGGATTCTAATTCACCACATGTTCATGTCAAAAAGCTGATGATGGATAATCCATTTTCTCACAAAAAAATGATCTCTATTTCAATTCCCTACTTAAAGCAGGGATATTAGGTTAGGGATTCCTCGCCACCACAACTGCATCCATCAGGGTTCTGAAGCACTTCAGTTAATTCTCTGATGATGCCTATCAGGAAGCAGACCTAATATGTAGAGATTATAGCAAGTATCAGTGAAAGTCAGAACAGGTGACATGGTGCTCTCTGAGCACTGTGATTAAGTCCATCTACCTTCATCGTATTGATTACGTCAATACTGATAAGTAGGTATAAAATCTAAGAGTCTGGACAATAAACATGCTCAAGATGCTGGATCATTGGAAATACAGACAGATTTAAGCTTTGGCTTTAGTTACAACATTTAATGGGGAGTGTTGCGACTGTCTTATTGGACGAGTAATCCATAACCTGTCACTATCGCTCCAGAGACACAATGTTTAAACCGCTGGAAGACAGCTAGAAATTTGACATTTAAACCATGCATCCAAAGAAATCACGAAACAACCAGCGTTGTTGTTTAATACTCTTCTGGCTCACTGACACAATTTAGGGAAGGAAATCTGTTGTCCTTCCCCCATCCTGACCTCCAGAATCTGAAATGACTAGGCAGGCCATCCAGTTGTATCAAAACCTGGAATAAAAACCGGGCTGACCACACGACATCAGAAACTCAAAAGGCACAACTTTAGATTAGATTATTTACAGTGTGGAAACAGGCCCTTCGGCCCAACAAGTCCACACCGATCCGCCACCCACCCAGACCCATTCCCCTACATTTAGCCCTTCACCTAACACTACAGGTAAGTTAGCATGGCCAATTCACCTAACCTGCACATTTTTGGATTGTGGGAGGAAACCGGAGGAAACCCACGCAGTCACAGGGAGAATGTGCAAACTCCACACAGAGAGTCACCTGAGGCAGGAAGTGAACCCGGGTCTCTGGCGCTGTGAGGCAGCAGTGCTAACCACTGTGCCACCGTGCTGCCCATAAGTCCTGTTGTTCCTGAATTGAACTGAATTTATTGTCACGTGTACCAAGGCACAGGGAAAAGCTTTATCTTGTGAACAATACAGGCAGATCACAGAGTTAAGTAGCCTAGATAAGTAAATAATAGGTAAACAGCGGCAAAAACAAAAACACAGGTACAGGCGAATGTTAAGAGTTTGTGAGTCCATTCAATATTCTAACAACGGTAGGGTAGAAATTGTTTCAAAACCGGCTGGTGTTCAGGCTTCTGGACCTTCTCCCCGATGGTAGAGGTTGTAGAAAAACATTGCCAGGGTGGGATGGATCTTTGAGAATGCTGGCAACCTTTCCTTGACAGCGGGCCTGGTAGATGGATTCTATAGATGGGAGGTTGGCCTTTGTGATTGTCCAGGCCGAGTTCACCACTCTCTGTAACTGTCTCCAATCTTGAATGGTACAGTTGCCATACCAGGTAGTGATTCATCCAGACAGAATGCTCTCAATGGCACACCTATGAAAGTTGGCAAGGGTATTCGCCGACATACCAAATTTCCTCAGCTGCCTGTGGAAGAAGAGATATCGTTGGGCCTTTGTAACCAGTGCGTCCACATGAAGAGACCAAGAAAGCTTGTTGTGGGTGACCACTCCCAGAAGCTTGACACTCTCCACTCACTCCACCTCTGTGCTGCTAATGTGTCGGGGGGCATGTGTAACATCCCGCTGAAAGTCAATAATGAGTTCCTTGGTTTTGCTGGCATTGAGAGCTGGGTTGTTCTCAGTGCACCATTTTTCCAGGTCTTCCCCCTCCCATCTGTAGTCTGTTTTGTCGCCATCTGAGATTCGACCGACTATGGTGGTGTCATCAGTGAACTTGTAAATGGCATTAGTCTAGTATTTGGCGACGCAGTCATGGGTATACAATGAGTACAGTAGGGGGCTGAGTACTCACCTCTGGGGGGGCTCCAGTGTTGAATGCTAGTGAGGATGAAATATTGTCCACAATCTTCACTGATTGTGGCCTGTGGGTCAGGTAACTGAGGGTCCAATGGCAGAGAGTGGGACTTAGTCCGAGATCACTAAGTTTAGCAATCAGCCTTGAGACGATAATAGTGTTGAAGGCTGAACTGTAGTCAATGAGTAGGATTCTTATGTAGCTGTTCTTGGTGTCAAGATGTTCTGGGGAGGAGTTAAAGGCAAGTGAAAGACATCTGACGTAGATCTGTTGGTCTGATAGGCCCTGCAAAGGTCTCCCCACTGATACCTGGGAGTGAATGCCAAAATGGGGAGTGCTGATCCCAGATGAGTCAAGCAACAGTCTGACACATTTATACACCCCTCACAGGCACCACACCACTGTCTCCAGGTACACCAGCCAGTGCAGGCTCAACGGAGTTGTACATAGACAGCACAGAGTCTCATGGTATCAGACCATTGTTGGGCAAAGGGTCTTCCTGCTGATTACCGCCCATTGCTCTGATAAAAGCAAAATACTGCAGACGCATGCAAACTGAGACAAATTTGGAGAAACTCAGCAGGTCAGGGAGCATCTGTGGAGGGGGAAAGAGAGTTAACGCTTTGAGTCTGGTACATCTCTGCTTAAGAGTTCTTCTCCTTAATGCAGAATCATATCAGACGCAAAATGCAAACTCGATTTCTCTCTACAGATGATGCCAGACCTGCTGAGTTGTCCCAGCATTCTTTGCTTTCCTACCACCTTATTGTGATTATCACCTATTGCCCACTCTCAACTAATGAATCAATACTTCTTCATGTTAAAAGTCAACTGGAAGAAAGGGCAGGAAGAGATCAAGAGAATGTAGTCTCTGTGGTACACATCACTAAGGGTGGGTCAGCAACACAACTACTGACTATGCTGACTGAATCCTGAACAGCTGGACTGCCAGGTTAGACTTGCAGCAAATGGCAAGAGAACAGACAACACAGACAATACTTACTTCAAGTCATCTTTGTCAATCTGACTGTCATTGACCTTTCTCTCCATGACAGCATTGGAAGGCATGACCATCATACACTCTTTATGGAGAAGAGGCCCCATCTTCACACTGAGGGAAACCTTTCACCGTGTTGCCTGGCATTTGCTAACTGGGCATCCATGAATTTAACGGGGGCCATCAGGAATGGGATGATATTTTACAACAATCTGTAACTTCTGGCCTGGCATATCCCTATCTCTATCATCGCCATCAAGTCAGGAGGTGAACAATGAGAAATGTAGAAAGCTAGCCAGGGGCAGTAGAAAATGTAGTGCCAACCTGATAAAAGCCACATGACCAGACAGTGGACATGCATGGGCTGCACGGTGGCTCAGTGGTTGGCACTGCTGCCTTACTGGGCTAGGAACCTGAGTTTGATTCCAGCCTTGGGAGACTGTCTGTACTCTACAAGTTCATTCCACACACACGAACCACACTCTGTGTGACAAAACTGCCCCTATGTCTTCGAGCATTTAGAACATCAAGAGGCAATTTGATTAAAATATAAAAGGTCTTAATGATTCATCACAGAGCAGATGTCAAAAGGATGATTCCTCTTAAAGGGAAATCTCAAAACAGGGATCACCATTTAAAAATTAAAGGTCAGCTGCATAAAACAAGATTTGGTTAAGTATTTTCTCTCAGAGGGTCTTGAGTCTGTCTGTATGGAGTTTGCACGTTCTCCCCGCGTCTGCGTGGGTTTCCCCCGGGTGCTCTGGTTTCCTCCCACAGTCTAAAAATGTACACATTAGGTGAATCAGGGTGTTCAGGGATGTGTAGGTTGGGTGCATTAGTCAGGGGAAATGTAGAGTAATAGGGTAGGGGAATGGGTCTGGGTGGGGTACTCTTCAGAGCGTTGGTCTGGAGTTGGGCCACATTGGCCTGTTTCGACACTGTAGGGATTCTTAGTTAAAGTGGGGAGGTTATATGCTATAGACAGGGCTAAGTGATCCCACAATCAATAGGCCAGATTGAAGCTTTGTAATCCTACCACGTCCAATGCGAATAGTGGTGGGCAATTAAGTAATTGATAGTGGAAGGAGATGCCATGAACATCCCCATTCCCCATGAGATCAGTGCCCTGCACATCATTGAAAAAGACAGGCCTGAACAGAATGCAACTATCTTCAACCAAAAGGGCCAAGTGAATCACTCTAGCACTCTGCACATCATCTGTTCCTCAGGACTAATCCTAACTATGTAGAGTAACTTCATCAATGACCTTACCTCCACCAGATGTCAGTCATGCCAAAATACAGCAAGGGCTGAATAATGTTCAGATTTGAGTTGAGAAATGCCAAGTAAGATTCATGCCACCAAGGTGCCAAGTTGAAACACTGAGTCATAAAATGGTCACAAGTGCAGAAATATTCTGTTGAATCCATGTTTACTCTCTGTAAGGGGCAACCTGCCCACCTTTAACCTGCAGTCCTGCATTTTTATGCAGGCAAAGGTGCTCAGAATTAGACATGCAATTCTAGCTGAGGGCAAACCGTTGTTTTAGAAAGATTTCATTGTAAGTCTGTGCCTTCACTTATAAAATCTAACATTTCCCCTAAGGTGTTTATATTATTTTACAGTCCTCTGCATTACTTTTCACCAGACAAGTTTCTACTCATTCTTGAATTCTATCACTAACCTGCCCGCTCATGACACTTCCAAGTTCTATATCATTTGCAAATGTTGGAATTATGCCCACAACACCAAAGTCTATGTCTTTAATACAGTTCATGGATTGCAATAATCCTAGTACTGACCCCTGGTGAACTCCACTAGATACCTCCCTCCAGCCAGGAACACAACTGCTCACCAACAATCTCTGTGTCTCGTCATTCATGCAACATCATATCCATGCTGCCACAGTCCCTTGCAGTCCATGGGATTTGTTTTTGCTGACAAGCCTATAGTGTGATTACAACCAACTCCAGCAATCTAACAATCTCCCCATATCATTTAATAGTGTGATCGTTGCTGTAACCAACTACCTCCCCTCACCCATCCTAATTTCCCCCATCAAAATCCTGGGGGTTACCACTGACCAGAAGCTGAACTGGACTCGTCATATTCATAATGTGGTTACAAGAACAGGTCTGAAGCAAGGAATTCTGCAGCGAGCAACTCACCTCCTGACTCCCCAAAGCCTGTCCACCATCTCCAAGTCAGGAGTGTGATGCAATACTCCCCACTTACCTGAATGAGTGCAGCCCCATGAAGACTCAAGAAGCTCAATAACATCCGGCACACTTAACTGGAACCTTTTCCGTCAATGTGATCATTCTCTCTCTCCTTTAGGCAGCAGTGTGCATCATCTACAAGATGTACTATGACAACTCAAACAGCCTCTTTTGACAATAGTTTAAACAATTGTTACCTCTACCATCCAGAAGGATATGGGCACCTTATGGTAACATGGAACACCACAACCAACAAGTTCCCCTCCAAGCCACTCATTATTCTGACTTGGAAATGTATCACTGTTCCTTCGGTGTCGCTGGGTCAAAATCCTGGAATTTCCACCCTAACAGCATTGTGAGTGCGTCCATATAACAGAGGACTGGCTAATGGGAAACAGAGGTGCAGTGTCAAGGATTCATTTTCAGATTGGCAAATTTTAACTGGTGGTATGCCACACAGATCAGTCCTGAGACCTCAATCACTTACAGACATGACCGATGATGTGGATGAAGGGGCTAGACCAATCAGCTGGTGATATGAAGACGGGGAGAAAAGCAAGTTGTGAGGCAGATGTGAAGACGTACATAACAAACTTTGCTTTTACTGGCTCCTTATAAATCAGCACTCTTAATAAACCAACAAAAATTATAGACCTCAAATACCGCAAAGTTACTGCATTATTCTGTCCAATTATCATAGTTTTTAAATGCATTTACCTCAGTGTAAATATACTTGCTGCTCAATTGAACGGCCACACAAAATATCAACAATTGATTCAGTTTTGAGGCAATTTCTCCTCAAATACCAGGATGTCTGAGCAGTCAGTTGAGGGTATGAGTAAGAAGGCTCTCTGCCATTAAGTTTGATTGAAGGTAAAGTTGATTTATTATTTAAGTGACTGATGCTGTAAATAAAATCTAACAGTGATATGCATACCCCTGCATTACATTTCTTTACTCAGGGTATGTTTTTACATTGATTATGTGGACCTCCTGATTATCTGGAATATTTGATCAACTGCCACACCCCTGGTCCCATTGGTGCCGGATACTAAAGGAATTTCTGTATATACTGGAAGCATTGGAAGAACAAAAGGTGATCGTCTTGAAACATATGAGATTCTGAGAGGTAGATGCTGAGAGCTAAAGAAATCACAAGCTTTAGGAGTGTTGCTCCACCTTCAGGTGAAACATTTTAAATTGTTAGTTTTTTACCTATTGTTTACGGACTGTCATGTGGTTGCAATAGCTCTCCACTGTTTTGGAGCTTTGTGTAAATTGACCCTGGACCTCTAGACCTGAGCTCACATACTTCCTGTGGGGAAACCATACAAATAGGCCCTGCTACAGGTTAATTAGAGTGTGTTTTTTTTTCCCAGCAAATCTCTGCCTCTTGTCCCTGGTAAGTCAACCCGATTAATTCTAAAACACCAAGGTTCAGCATTTTATATTTCCACGGATGCCTTTTCCACAATGTCACTCAGAAAACTGCAAGGCATAGATGTAACTATGATGGGAATAAGGGCTGGGGTGAGAAATAAGGAACTAGAAAAGCTGATTAAAAAAAATTGTACAGAGCTCATACACTGATCTTGCTGTTGGGAATGGTAGCTTTATGCTGTTATATTTTAATCCTTCAGGAATAGGAACCCTACAATCAATGCCTGGGAAAGTGGTATAAACTATACTCTAACCTGGATCTCATGAGGAGCAGAAGAAAACAGATTGCAGAGATGCTGCATGCTTTGAAGATATAGTCTTGAACCTGATATTAAAGCTGTTTATGAATGGAATTTGTTCAACAGAAGAGCTCAGGGAGCAACAGACTCTAATGATCAGTATGCGATAGCATGGACTCATCGAACTGGATCTTGAGATTTTGGACAGCCATAAGATGATCTCATCAGATTGGTTTAGATCCTGCAGTGAAAGCATGTCTACCGATAGGAGAAGCTTCCATCCAGGACAGCTGTCAATGTGTGCAGAAGGTCTGAGATTGTCAATCATTAGTAAAGCCCCTTATTGGGAGAACAGGGAGGGCTTTGCATCATGTCAGATGAAAATAACAGGTGAGGGGGGAAAAAACAAAGAATAAATATTTGCAGAAAAGCCAGTGGCCAGGATGTAAATATGGCAGAGGACATCACACAAAAGAGAAGGAAGCATACTCAGAGTAGAGGGAACAACTCTTACTTCTCACATAAGTGTATGGCTGGGAGGACGCACAACAATTTGATAGAGGTGGCAGCAGGAGAGACATGAGTCAATGATTTTGATCAATTGCTCTACCCTGTGCAGTAGGATGGCATCATCAACTCGTGACTCTTAGATTTGTGACTCCTAGAAGGATGAATACAGAAGGAGAGGATCAAGTGACCATGAAGTGCCGGACACCAAGGCTTCATTAAACATCATGTGTTTCGCAAGTTGTCGTAAGATTCTCACCCAAAAATGAAGCCTTCAAAAAGAGGGCTGAAAGTCTTTTCAAAAAAACTCAACCAGTGGCCAACTCTGGCTAGGCCAGTGTTTCTTGCCCACCTGGCAGTTAAGAGTCAACCACATTGCTGTGGGTCTGGAGTCACATGTAGGCCAGAATGTCAGTTTTCTTCCCTGAAGAACATTACTGAATCAGATGGGCTTTCCCCGACAATCAGCAATGCACTCATGGTCATCACTGGACTCTTAATTCCAGATTTTTCACTGAATACTGCTGAGGCAGGATTCGAACCTGGGTCTCCAAAACATGGCTTGGGTCTCTGGATTAACAATCCAATGATGACACCATTAAGCCATTGCTTCCGCAATGATTACATGATAGAGTGACATGGCAAAAGTACAAATGAAGCTGGCAGCTTAATGCAAGAGGAAGAAGGAAGATCTGGAATTCTCAAGAGTGGAGATTAAGCAAAATCCACTCATCCCAATTAAAGCTCACATGAGTAACCCTAAATGTGGGAGGACAGCTCTGCAGCATTTCAAAGTGCACCATCCATTGACTGCAGCCTAGAAAATGACAAAGACATTGTTGACAGGCTTTTGGATGCTCTGGTGAATAACATCCTGTAAGACATAAGAGTGAGAGACCAACTCAGCATCTGCCAGAGAGAGTTCCAAGTGTCCTCAAGTCCAGGCTCATACTGAAGACAAAAAGAGCTGGAAAATAAGGGAGAAATTAAGGGAGTCACAAACCCTTTCAGACTGGATTTGTAGCAAGAACATGGTCAAAAAAACCCAGGAGATCTGAAGAATCCAAAGGATCTCAATAAATCTTTGAAGAAGGGGTACTATACCATGACAACAACAGAGGATTTGTGCCACAACCTGTCAAGGGAAAGGTCTTTATTATGATCCATGTGAAGAATAGATACTGAACATCAGTGAACACAACAGTTTTCTGATTACATTCTGGACACATTCAAGAGATACAGATGATTGTGATTTGAAGTTGGACTGGGGTGTACAAAGTTAAAAATCACACAACACCAGGTTATGGTCCAACAGGTTTAATTGGAAGCACCAGCTTTAGGAGCGTCGCTCCTTCATCAGGTGATAGTGGCACTCTGCATTCGCAACACAGTAGAATGAGAGACCCCATAACATTGACCCCAATAGTTCCTAACCAGACTTTTTGGGCATATTTGATAGTTTCTTGATTGATTTTCTGAAGATCTCAATCAAAGCCACCCTTCAGCTCACTCTGAGGAAGTCAGTGACAGTAATACCTTAGTTTCTGTTCTCTGGATTACAAATAACTGATAATGGGAGGTTAGGCAGGGAGCTTTAAAGTCTTCATGCTATAGCATAAAGAGCCAAACTCTTTCTCTCAGAAACTTCCAGTTCAAAGCCCGTTCCAAATTTCCAACCCGCCTACTGTCTAACCATCATGTTCTCTCCCACACTTGCTGGCACCAGTTCTCCAGTACTGACCTTGTTAATATGGCTAGTTCAAAGTATTGCTTTCCCGCAGTGTTGAAGAGTCTGTATAATCCTTTGATCAATAGCTGCAATTAATTTCCAGGCCTAGCCTCATAAACTTTCCTCATTCCTGAAGAAGGGCTTATGCCCGAAACGTCGATTCTCCTGTTCCTTGGATGCTGCCTGACCTGCTGCGCTTTTCCAGCAACACATTTTCAGCTCTGATCTCCAGCATCTGCAGTCCTCACTTTAGCCTCATAAATAGTTTGTCTGTATCTTTTTTTTTAATGCACAGACTGCTGTTCACAATCCTAAGGTCACCTGCACCTCACACTTCACAGCTCAAAACCAAAAGTGATAAAATAATTTTAAAAAATGAAAATGCAGCAAGGCTTCTAACAAAAAGTAGCGCTGTTACACTTGGACAGAAAAATAATACCTGGTGATTGTCTTAGCTTGTCAGCTTTTCAGTCAATTCCTGTTGTGGGCTGACCAAGTGACAATAGAGTCCAAAATAAACCATTTCAAAGTATCCTCCTCAACCAGCTCTGATCTGCTCTGAAGTCTCTGCAAAGAATGTTTCTTCTTTTCCAGACTCATTGGAAATATGATGCACCAGCAAGAGAAACAGAGGTGTGTTGCTGACATGCTGTCAAGAGCAGCACTCCCTATGAAGGAAGTTCAGATACTAAGACAGAGTGGTAAATTTTCCACATTCAATAAGGAGCAACAATCTGACACACTGTGTCAGATCAACCCAGCAGAGCCAGGGAATCTGAAAGACACATCAGGCAAACTATGCAACTTTCCAAATGCAGCAGAGAGCAGTGAAGAAATGATGAAGTGATGGCCTGAAACCATCAAAGTCACATCTCGTTATTATCAGAAGATTTCAGGCATACAAAAATGTTGTGATAGCTCAAGATGACATCTTGTATAAAGGAATTAAAATCATTATCCTCAAGGTCATGACAAAAACAACGCTGAAGTGTATCCATCCAAGGCATCATGGACTTCAGTCAAGTCTGAAGAAGATAAGAGAAGTTCTGTACTGGTTAAGCATGCACAATGAGATTAAGGATTACAACCAGTGTAGTGCAGGCTACAAATATGGGCAGCACGGTGGCACAGTGGTTAGCACTGCTGCCTCACAGCGCCAGAGACCTGGGTTCAATTCCCGCCTCAGGCGACGGTCTGTGTGGAGCTTGCACGTTCTTCCTGTGTCTGCGTGGGTTGCCTCCGGGTGCTCCGGTTTCCTCCCACAGTCCAAAAATGTGCAGGTCAGGTGAATTTGTCATGCTAAATTGCCCGTAGTGTTAGGTAAGGGGTAAATGTAGGGGTAGGGGTATGGGTGGGTTGTGCTTTAGCGGGGTGGTGTGGACTTGTTGGGCCGAAGGGCCTTTTTCCACACTGTAGTAATCTAATCTAATCATCTAATCAAATACCAAGATAAGCAAGCCATCCTCCGATCATCGAGTATAGGAGTTGGGTTGACATGTTGAGGTTGTTCAGGAAGTTGGTCAGGCCGCTTTTGAAGTACTGTGTCCAGTTCTTGTCTCCCTGCTGTAGGAAGGATACCATTAAACTGGAGAGGGTGCAGAAAAGATTTACAAGGATATTGCCAGGACTGAAGGGTTTGAGTTATAGGGAAGAGGTTGGACAGACTGGGACTCTTTTTACTGGAGCATCGGATGCTGACTTTATAGAGGTTTACAAAATTATGAGGGGTGTGGAAAGGGTAAATAGCAAAGAGAATTCAAAACTAGAGTGCATATTTTTAAGGTGAGAAGAGAAAGATGTAAAAGGGACCTGAGGGGCAGTTTTTTTCACACAGAGGGTGGTTCACATGTGGAATGAACTGCCAGAGTAAGTGGTGAATGCAGGTAAAGTGACAACGTTTAAAAGACATTTGGACAGGTACATAGAAGAATCAGAGGGATATGGGCCAGATGCGGGCAAGTGGGACTAGTTTAGTTTTGGAAACGTAATCAGCCTGGATGAATTGGATCCAAGATTCTACAGATTCTATAAATCTGTCAGGACTGGTTACTAGACCACAGATGAAGCTTGGAGTAGATGCGTTCCTGCTTGCTGTGAAGAGTTGTAGGTACTGCAATGACAGGATTATCTTGTCACTATTGCCTACTAGTCTGACCAGTTGATATCAATGATGATCAGTGAGACTGGAGACTACCTAAAGGCAATCTTATTATAATTGCATTTGAGACACAGTGAGGGGCGACAATGCTTCTGACTTCATGGGTGAAGAATTCAGTTACTTCATAAAGGATCAGCAAATCCAATACCACACACCAACTCTACGCTAATCCCTGTCAAAGGGAAAGGTTAAAGCGGTAGTAGAAATTGACAAAAAGAGATCATTTAAAAAAAATCTACAAGTACAGCACAACCCTCCACATGCCTAAATTTCACTTTGGTAAAACTACTAAGTCATTGCTAGAGCTGAACAAGATCCTGTCAGAGCATGAACATTCAACACTCCAAACAAAGCCAACCAATCTGGCAACTTGGGACTGTCCTGATGAAGGGCTTTTGCCTGAAACGTCGATTTTCCTGCTCCTCGGATGCTGCCTGACCTGCTGTGCTTTTCCAGCACCACACCCTTGACCCTAATCTCCAGCATGTGCAGTCTTCACTTTCACCACTGCCTTGAGCAGTTAGTTGATCATATGTGGTGAAATTGAATAAATGGATATATCTTTAGAACCATAGACATTTACGCACGCCTGGAGAAGCTTCACTTCAGCTAACTTTTCAGGAAGATATGTTCTTACAAGGTCTGCAGAGCATCCAGCAACCAGAGTTCCGCTGCTCTCTGGCAAGAAATGAACTAGCAACTCCAGTTCCCATGGCAACAGCATTTGTCATGGGAAGCAAAGTCCTATGAAAAGAAACACCATCCTAGAAGGCACCAGATACCACAGGGATAGTCAACGCCAACACACACACAGGAGACTTGAACAATTTAATCACTACATATGCAATGCATGGACAGAAATGGGTGAAAGTGAAACTGATGACATTTAACACATTGGTTTATTCATGAATAATGTACTAGCCATCTGATCATTGTTACTTGGACTATAAGTGCCTGTGTGGCTATTCTGTGGGAACCATGACACACACACATCACTTGCAACAGACTGGATGGGCAGGATTATGAATTCAATAATCTATTTCAATAGCTGCAGTTTAATGCAAATATCTTTCATGTTGAATATTAAGAATATTCACAGCTACTTCTGTAATAACCAACCAAAACCATATTAAGTGCTTGCTCGGAGAGTCTGCTCTGCTTATCTATTAGGGAAGTAACGCACATCTTCCAATTTCTAGACTTGTAATATTCTTCCATTGTGCATAACAACAACGGGGCAGCACGGTGGCTCAGTGGTTAGCACGGCTGCCTCACAGCGCCAGGGACCCGGGTTTGACTCCTACATGGGCGATTGTCTGTGTAGAGTTTGCACATTCTCCCCATAACTGCATGGGTTTCCTCCCTCAATCCAAAGATGTGCAGGTTAGGTGAATTAGCCATGCTAAATTGCGCACAGTGTTCAGGGATGTATAGGTTAGGTGCATTAGTCAGGGGTAAATATAGGATATTAGGGTAGGGGAATGGGTCTGGGTGGGTTACTGTACAGAAGGTCTGTGTGGATTTGTTGGCCAAAGGGCCTGTTCCCATACTATTAAAAAACACAGACCAGACTCTGTTCTTTGCATCATGAACAATCCAGACACATAAGTCTTCACTTGCAGAATCCTTTTCCTCATAATGCTCCACTGCCTTTGCATTATCTCATAAGGCGTACACAGGTAAATAAGGCTAATACGTTCACCTGAGCTCTTCTAAACTTGAAAGGGTTCAGAAAAGATTTACAAGGATGTTGCCAGGGTTGGAGGATTTGAGCTATAGGGAGAGGCTGAACAGGCTGGGGCTGTTTTCCCTGGAGCGTTGGAGGCTGAGGGGTGACCTTATAGAGGTTTACAAAATCATGAGGGGCATGGATAGGATAAATAGACAAAGCCTTTTCCCTGGGATTGGAGAGTCCAGAACTAGAGGGCATAGGTTTAGGGTGAGAGGGGAAAGATATAAAAGAGACCTAAGGGGCAACTTTTTCACACAGAGGGTGGTACGTATATGGAATGAGCTGCCAGAGGAAGTGATGGAGGCTGGTACAATTGCAACATTTAAGAGGCATTTGGATGGGTATATGAATAGGAAGGGTTTGGAGGGATATGGGCCAGGTGCTGGCAGGTGGGACTAGATTGGGTTGGGATATCTGGTCGGCATGGACGGGTTGGACCGAAGGGTCTGTTTCCATGCTGTACATCTCTATGACTCTATCCAGCTCAGTCCCATAGGCCGTTAGTTTACAACAACCATAGCTGCTTAAATAATCCAAGTGTTTTGCTAGAAGCCCAGTCCAAATATTAGCCACTCACCTGAAGTACACCTTTCTGTTAACAGTCTTAAATGTGTCCATTAAGAGTATGCACCCATTATATTTCTTTTGTCATTAAAGCATTGCTTTGGATTTATGCTGAATACTGTTTGGTATGTATTCCCACAAGGTCACCTCCTTTCAAAACGCTGGCTTGCATTATCATTCCACTCAGCTGAAGATGATAGCGACACTTTTCAGGAGAACGAGGACAGACTAATGGACTGGGCGGACACATGGCAGATGGGAAGAATGAAGTGATTTGCTTTGGCAAGAGGGATGAGGAGAAACAATATAAAAAAAACAATCCAATAGTCAAGCGTGAGCTGGAGCACGTGGGAACACAGAGAAATGCAAACCTTTGAAGGTGATGGGACAATTTCGAGATGGTTGGCCTTGCCAGACAGATCCTTGGCGTTTAAAGAACATGAAAGCAAAGGAGTGATGCTTAAACTTTACAAAACATCGGCTGGGTCCTCACTTGATTTGATTTGAGTCATTATTGTCACACGTACCTAAGTACAGTGGAAAGTTCTGTTTTGTGTGCAGTACAGGCGGATCGTAAAAGGACACACAGATTATAGGGAGGCATACAAGGTTACAGCTGCACAAGAGCTGCTCACAAAAGCAAGATCAACATTACATTTAAAATTTGAGGGGTCCATTCGGCAGTCTAATAACGGCATGGAAAAAGCTGTTCTTGAATCTGTTGATGTGTGTGTGTGTGCGTGCACGCGTGTGCATGCGTGTGTGGTGTCTAATGGAAGGGGTTGGAAGAGCATGTAACCAAGGTGGGAGGAGTCTTTGATGATGTTGCCTGCCTTTCTGTGGCACTGAGAAGTATAGATGGAATCTGTGAATGAGAGATTGGTTTGCATGATGGTCTATACTGTGCACGCAACTTTCTGTAGTTTCTTACAGTCCTGGGAGGAGTAATTGCCGTACTAAGCTGTGATGCACCCAGATAGAATGCTTTCTATGGTCCATATATAAACGTTGGTGAGGGTCCTTATGGACATTTCGAATTCCGAAGCCATCTGAGGAAGATGAGGCGTTGTTGTGTCTTCTTGACCTGTGTATCTATGTGGGAGGTCCAGGACAGGTTCTGGAGTATCGTCACTCTGGGGGACTGTTGGGTTCTACACCTCCACAATGATGACCAGGTCTTCAGCAGTAGTGAAGAGATGTACTAGCCTGGGAATCTGAATTGAAAGACTTTTATAGAGACATGGAAGAAACTGGGATGGCAGATCCTAGAGTAGAGAAGGTTAAGGGGAGATTTGATAGAGCTGTTCAAACTCATACAGAGTTTTAAAGGTAAATAAAGATGAAATGTTACAGAAGGGCCAATGTCAGAGGACACACTTCAAATTATTAACAAAATGAATTGGAAACGATCTGATGCAAAAAAAAAGTCTGTCATTATCTGGAACGCAATGCCTGAAAGGGTTGATGTGGAATTTGTCTTCAGCAAAGTATATTACGGATGGTCATGCTATCTCTTGTAACATAAGAAATTAACCATGGATAATGCAGGATTAAAAGATCTAACACACAGTTATAACAGCTTGCTACTAGATGCAATTATTGCATACACAGACACCTAAGTTACAGCAGAAAAGCATGCTTTCAATTGTATCTCACGTTTCAAGTGATCCCAAGTAAGATGATGTCTGAGACTTTTACACCCTCAGGTATGATACCATTGATAGCATGAGCATGTCTCTTCAAACCACAGTAGCGCCTCGACTTACAAACTTAATCCGTTCCGGGACCCGGTTCGCGAACCGAAAAGTTCGCGAACTGAATTAATTTTTCCCATTGTTCGGATAGCGTAAGAATGCTTGGACGGCTGTTCACAGCGCACGCGCCAAAGACGGACTGAATGAGATCGTGCGGGGCCCGAGAGTTTTTGCGTTCAACAAACGCGTAGCAAAGCAGAACAATGAAACCACGTGGTCGCACACGGGCTTTTTGCGTTCGTACCTTCGTTCGTACCTTGAATTTCGTACGTACGTTAAAGCAAAATTTTACATACAATCCTGTTCGTAAACCAATTTGTTTGTGAACGGGGTCGTTCGTATGTCGAGGCGCTACTGTTTACTGACATACTGTGCCTCTTAAGGTTATATGGATGCACTGGCCATGAGGCATAACACAAGGGGAAACTTTCAAGAGGGAACTGTATGAATATTTGAAAAGGATGAGTTTGTAAAGCCATGGTAATGGATTAGAGTAGTTGGACTAAGTGGATAACTATAACAAAGAGCCAGCAAGATGGGCCAATGGCTGCTTATGATTGTGTGCATATTCGTTGAGCCTCTATTGTTCATATTGCCTTCCTAAGGATGGCAATTGACAGTTCTTAATGTAAAATATCATCCTTGTCCAAATGATCTTGTGGTTTCTGAGATGCTACCTGGCAGTCATCAGTGTGGGGCAGGGCAATTTGGCTCAACAAGTCTATACCGACCCTCCGAAGAGTAACCCAGCCAGATGCATTCTCCTACCCCATTACTCTACATTTACCCCTGACTAACGCACCTAACCTACACATCCCTGGACACTATGGGCAATTTCCCATGGCCAATTCACCTGACCTGTACATCTTTGGACTGTGGGAGGAAATCGGAGCACCCGGAGGAAACCCACGCAGACACAGGGAGAATGTGCAAACTCTACGTAGACAGTTGCCCGAGGCTGGAATCGAACCCAGGTCCCTGGCGCTGTGAGGCAGCGGTGCTAACCACTGAGCCACCGTGCCGCCCCTTGACATTTAAAATTCCTACCAAATTATTGGCAGCTTATTCAAACCCAGATGGATATATCAACTAGAAGTTTTATATATAGTCATATATACTTACATAGAAGATATATAAAGTAGAATATCCATAATATTTCACTTTTTACCTAAAGTAGATGTCCTGACATAGATCTCTCGGGACATTCCATGCACCAACTTGGTTTAACTTCCCTCACAAACCCTTCATCAAAATCCAACAATTTTGAAAAAAGATTGCAGATTCCCGTCCTTTGAGCAGCAACCTTTCATGCTTGTCAGTAACTATCAGTAATCTGTCAGTCTAGGTTCACCACAGCACTAGACTGTTTGCATACAGTGTACATTTGTCTTGCAAGGTCTCTGCCTTCTGAATTCCCATTAGATTCTCTTCAATCCCTATTGCCATGCCATTATTTAAGTGCATTCCTGATCGCCAACTCCCTTATTTGCCTGCTAAGGTACAAGATTGATGGGTTGGCATTGGCTGGAGTACGATTTGTTTTTGATGAGGTACCACATTAGCCATTGAGGATAGGATGTGCAAATTACTGCACCATACTGCAACAGATCAAAACAATTAAGCACTGAGTTGTAATTTAGTCTACTGTGTCAAATCTTTGCATTGCACTTGGATAAATGGAGTGCATCAGCATGACATGTAAAATACACTGAATGATGCACAAGATACCAGCCCAACTCGATACTGGAAAGTGCACCTTCCTTACAGAGTGAAACGGAGCAGGCCCAGAAACTTGGGAACATCTGCCTTCTTCACAATGAGTCTGCTCCAGCAAATTGCCACCCATCTGCTGAGCTATTTCATTTGCAAGTCGTGGCTTATTTTAGGACCTAGTGCGTGATTCAAAAACAAAAATAAGCTCATTATTTGTTTTTTCAACTACAAGCACCAGTTAATCTGCTGCAAATAGGAATCACAAAGCAGTTGTTGAATATATGTGTCTCGCATCCATGTGACACGTCTAAGCATGTGTCTAAGCCTCATCCATGTGCATGAGTGCCTGTGAGTGTGTGTGTGTGTGAATGAGTGAGCATGTGTGTATGTCCGTGTGTGTATCAGTCGGTGAGTGAGTGTGTGTAGGTCAGTGATTGTGGGTGTGTGCACATGTGTGTGGGTGTGTGTCAGTGAGTCAGATGTGTGTCAGTGAGTGTGTGTCTGTGTGTGGGTGGGTGAGTGGATGTATGTCAGTGGGGATGTGTGTTAGTGAGTGAGTGTATTTATAATGTGTCCGTGAGTGTGTGTGCCTGTCAGTGTGAGACTGTGTGCGTGTCAGTGAGCATATATGTGTGCATGTCAATGAGTGTGTGTCTGTCAATGTGCGAGTCTGCATGTATCAGAGAATGTGTGTGTCAATGTGAGAGTGCATATGCGTGTTAGTAACTGTGTGCATTTATATCAGTGAGTGAGTGTGCAAGTGAGGGAATGTGTTACTCTATGTGTGTGTGAATGTGCAATGCCTGTGCTTACGTGCGTGTTAGTGTGTGCATGTATCTGACTGTCAATGAACGAGAATAAATATCTGGACAGAATCATGAGTAATACAATCAAATCAGTTCAGTAGAATGTGATGCTGCTAGAATCAAACTGCTTGAAAACCCAAATTAAGATCACTTGATGCTGCTCCTGGGTGGAAGAAGAGAGCACTCCAATCTCCACTTATCTCAATAAATGTCATATACCACTCCAGACGTTTCTAAAAAAAACTTATCTGGTGAGCTGATCATTTTCTTTTAAAACATTATTTTTAAACCTCTGTTTTGGTAGCTCCTTTAGAATTGCTGACAGGCAGGTGAATATAAAATTATCTGTTCTGTCTCCCATTATTTGAGATTTTAGCATGTTTTGATATTTTTCATGGGAGACCTCTCAGTAGTGTGTAAGCTCCTAATTTTTGTTTGGAACTGCAATTGTCACCCAGAAACTGAGCCTCCACATTTGTATCTTTATCTATAATGATGTACCTGTCTTTTAATAAAATTTGATACAGCTCTTATTGTCTCAAACATTGCAGCTAAATTTTAAAATTTCATCCAAGCAGAGATCAGGAAAAGCTAATTGGCAAATTAGAGTCTGATGTTATTCTAATGTTTTGTACTTTAACAATTTCTTAACCATTGAAATCAGACATTGTGGTAAAATCTGAGGGGCATCATTGACTTGTACCAAATGAGAAAACTTCAATGGAAGGCACAATGGTTAGCACTGCTGCCTCACAGCATCAGGGACCTGGGTTCGATTCCAGCCTTGGGTAACCGTCTGTGTGGAGTTTGCACATTCTCTCCATGTCTGTGTGGGTTTCTTCCCACAACCCAAAGATGTGCAGGTTAGGTGAACTGGCCATGCTAAAATGCCCATAGTGTTAGGTGAAGGGGTAAATGTAGGGGAATGGGTCTGGGTGGGTTGCGCTTCGGAGGGTCGGTGTGGACTTGTTGGGCTAACTGGCCTGTTTCCACACTGTAGGGATTCTATAATACCATGAACTGGAGTGTTAGGTGAACAAAGCCATAAAGCTAGCGGGCATTGGTGGTTCAAGTGATTCAAGGCTGTCAAGATAACCAGGATTTGACCCATATCGCACGTGATGGAAGACTTCTTGCATTGGTCCAGGCTATAAGCAAAAGTGCTTCCATCAAAATTATTGCTTGTCATAAAAAAAATTGATTATGTTGTTTCTAGGAATTGTGCAGGAAAATAAAAGTAATCCTGGCAAGAACAGAAATGGCTGGAGAAACTCTATAGGTCCAGCAGCATCTGTGGAGAGAGAAAGTAGAATTAAAGTTTCGGGTCCAGTGACCCTTCTTCAGAACTGGCAATGTTGGTCTAACGTCAGGTATATCAACACCAGTTGATAATTGGAAGGCTGCACTATGTTCTGTGATAACAAAGACTGTGGACACTTATATTTTTGACTTGGCTCATTCTAAGGATCTGGCCTTTAATATGCTTGACCGAGGATCGCAGAACCTGATGTCTGAAGAAATGAAACAACAGCAGGAAAGAGATAGGCCAGCAGGCCACTCCATGTTCCACCACAGAATCTTCAAATCCCTACAGTGTGGGAGCAGGCCATTTTGCCCATTGAGTCCACACCGACCCTCTGAACATCATCCCACCCAGTCCCACCTCCGACCCAAACCATGCGATCACGCATTCTAATCCATCTAGCCTACACATCCCTGGATGCTATGGGCAATTTACCATAACCAATTCACCCTAACCTGCACGCCTTTGGACTGTGGGAGGAAATCAGAACACCCAGAGGGCACAGCGAGAAAGTGCAAACTCCACACAGTCATTCGAAGATGGGATTGAACCTGGGTCCCTGATGCTGTAAACACTGAGCCACAATGCTATCCCATACCAGAGCTGATCTTTGATCCCAACTGTATACCTCCCCAGTCAGGTTTATGAGCGTAAAATGTGGGTTAGCTGGCCGAGGGTGCAGGAGAACAGGCAAATTAAAAATCCCACAATACCAAGTTATAGTCCAACAGGTTTATTTGGAAGTACTAATGTTCAGAGTGCTGCTCCTTCGTCAGGTAACTAGTGGAGCAGGGTCATAAGACACAGAATCTATAGCAAAAGATCACAGTGTTGTGCAACTGAAACAATATATTGAACAAACCTAGATTGCTGTTGAGTCTTTCATCTTTTAGAATGGGTTGCAGGTTTTGGTTCATCGATATGTAAATCCCAGAACATTCTTGAGATAACTTAAGGTTTTATAAAAACAAGATGACATCACAGCTCAGACAATGCCTTAAAGGTGTGAGGTTAGAGTCTGTTTGTATTCCAATCTTGAGTCAGACTGGTTCTATTTCCAAAGTA
Organism: Chiloscyllium plagiosum; assembly: GCF_037043375.1. Lineage (NCBI taxonomy): Eukaryota > Metazoa > Chordata > Chondrichthyes > Orectolobiformes > Hemiscylliidae > Chiloscyllium > Chiloscyllium plagiosum. The sequence goes on along the minus strand of NW_028270155.1, from coordinate 71,701,641 downwards.
GGAATTTATAAAATGTTATATGGATTGACTGCCTGCAGATTGTGTGCTTTTTGAACAAAAATAGAATGTTTCTGCAAATACAATTTTGCAAATGCAAATTCACCCCAAAGACTTATATATGTGTCTGTGTGTGTGTGTGTGCAGGCGAGGGAGAGAGAGAGAATGTGAGAGTGTGCGCGTGAGTGCGAGTGCACATGAGAGAGTGTGTGTTTGCATGTGTGCGTGCTTGGTAGAGCATGTGCACGAGTGTGTATCCCCATCCTTCTTATATCCCGGAATATAAGCCTGTGAGAAGGTGTGGGTGTGAGTGTGGGGTGTGTATGTGTTTGTGTCTGAGAAAGAGCGTGTGTATGAGAGTGGGTCTGCGTTAGTGTGTGAGTATGTAAGAGAGTGTGTGTGTGTGTGTGTAGTGTAATGGGGTCACCTGTAGTGTGCCATTAACCCAAGGTCCCAGTTGAGGCCATCCCCATGGGTACCGAACTTGGCTATCGGCCTCTGCTCGGCCACTTTGCATTGTTGTCCATCCTGAAGTCCACCTTGGAGGATGGTCACCCAAAGATCTGAGGCCAAATGTCCCTGATGGCCAAAGTGTTCCCTGAGAGGGAGGGAGCACCCCTGTCTGGTGATTGTTGCGCGGTGTCCATTCATCCAGACGACAATGTACCTATTAATGACTCGGACCAACAAAGTCAATGGGTGAGGGATTCGACAGAAGAGGAGCGGCAGCTGGATTAAAGATGGCCGATATTAGAGGTGGAACAAGCTGGTCTATGGCTGGGAGCTTATCATTTTGGGGGCACGGTGGCACAGTGGTTAGCACTGCTGCCTCACAGTGCCAGAGACCTGGGTTCAATTCCCGCCTCAGGCAACAGTCTGTGAGGAGTTTGCACGTTCTCCCCGTGTCTGTGTGGGTTTCCTCCGGGTGCTCCGGTTTCCTCCCACAGTCCCAAAATGTGCAGGTTAGGCGAATTGGCCATGCTAAATTGTCCATAGTGTTAGGTGAAGGGGTAAATGTAGGGGAATGGGTCTGGGTGGGTTGCTCTTTGGAGGGTCGGTGTGGAAGTGTTGGGCCGAAGGGCCTGTTTCCACACTGTAAGTAATCTAATCTAATTTAATTATGACACTTGCAGCCTCTGACATTTGCCCAGGGGTGCAAATCATTGGGGTCGGAATGCCGTTTGTATCCAGGGTCAAAGACAATGTCCTCAGGCTGTCCGATTTTTTGGAAGGGCAGAAATCTCTCCTTATCCACAAATGGATGTTAGATAAGCCATCTGACAGCTCAGAGACAGAGGACAGATCAGGAGCAGTGGGGGAGGGATCCAACGATGTGTCATCATTGTACATGTGAAAACTAACACAGTGCTGTCAGATATGTTGCTGAGGAGCTTTATGTGGACGTGAAACAGGGGGACTGAACCTCAGAGGACATCACAGCCCAGGCTGCAGGAGCAGGAGAAGAGACAACTCTCCAATTCCAGTTAGGTGGACATGAAGGCCCCAAGGAGAGTGTAACACCCATCCCCCCCCCCCCCCCAACTACCCCCCAGCTGAGGAGTTATGTCAAAGGCTGCACACAGTCCAAAAAGGGCCAGCTCGACTTTCTCACCATTACATCCCTGTCACTGCTGCCTTTGAGGGGATTTGCCAGTGCAGTGCAGGTGCCAGGATGTAACAAGTGCATTGGATACCTAGGGGCAAGTGGGGACTGCAGATACTGGAGATCAGAGTCAAAATATGTGATGCTGGAAAAGCACAGCCAGTCAGGCAGCATCCGAGGAGCAGGGGAGTTGACGTTTCAAGCAAAAGGCCTTCATCAGGAATGAGGGGGTGACCCAAGGGGACTGAGAGATAAATGGGAGGGGGCTGGGGCTGGTGTAAGGTAGCTGAGAATGCGATAAGTAGATGAAGGTGGGGGTGATAGGTCCGAGTGGAGGGTGGAGCGGATAGATGGGAAGGAAGCTGCACAGGTCGGATAGATCAAGAGGGCAATGCCGAGTGGATCAGGGATAATGTGCGGGGAGGGGAAATAAGGAAACAAGTGAAATCCAAATTGATCCCGTGTGGTTGCAGGATCCCAAGGTGGCAGATGAGGCGTTCTTCCTCCAGACATCAGGTGGTAAGGGTTTGGCGGTGGTGGAGGCCAGGACCTGCATGCCCTTGGCGGACTGGGAGGGGGAATTAAAGTCTTACTCTCCTGCTCCTCGGATGCCTCCTGACTGGCTGTGCTTTTGCAGCACCACACTTTTTGGCACTGGATACCTGTCCAGAGAGCTAATCTGTGTTTTCAAGAAGTGACAAATAACATCACATGACTAATGAAAATATTAAAGAATAAAAATGCTGTGTGTGTCACATGTTGAATATGCATAATGTATGTAACATGTGCATGTCTCTGTTGTTTATGTGTATGTGTCAGTGTGTGCGTCATGTTTGAGTATCTCTGTGTGTGTGAGATGTTTGTGTCTGTAAGTGATTGAGTGAGTGAGTGAGAGAGTGAGAGTGAGTGGAGAGAGAGAGAGAGAGAGAGAGAGAGACAGTGGGAGTGAGTGAAAGAGAGTGAGTGAGTGTGTGTGTGTGTGTGAGAGAGAGAGAGGGAGGGAGACAGTGTGTGAGTGAGAGTGTGAAAGATGTTTGGAACTTGACAGGGCCTCATTGTCAAAGAGCATGCCTGCAGCCCCTTCGATCTCTGTCTCCCAGCTCACCGAGCGATGAATCCCTCGTGGCTATGTTGGAGGCCCCGTTCTGGGTTTTAAGGCTGTTCAAGCTGCTACTAACATGCTGGGAGTGCAAGACAGGGGATGGAGTGTGTGTGATGGGGGAATGGGATGAGTGTGAGAAAGAGATTGAAGTGAGTGTGCGAGAGAGTGATAGGAAAAGTGTGAAAGAAGGACAGGGTGAGTGTGAGGCAGAGAGTTGGAGTGAGTGCGAGAGAGGGAAGGGGCGAGTGTGAAAAAGGGATGGGGAGAGTGAGAGAGAGATGGGGAGAGAGTTTGAGAGGGATGGGGAGAGTGTTGGAGAGGGATGGGTAGAGTGTGAGAGAGGGATGGGGTGAGTGTGAGAGAGGGATGGGAGAATGCAGGAGAGGGATGTGGAGAGGGATGGGGTGAGTGTAGGCGAGGGATGGGGTGTGTGTGAGAGAGGGATGGGTAGCGTGTGAATGAGGGATGGGGAGAGTGTAGGAGAGGGATGGTGTGAGTGTGAGAGAGGGATGGAGAGAGTGTGAGAGGGATGGGGTGAGTGTGAGAGGAATGAGGTGAGTGTGAGAGAGGGATGGGGTGTGTGTAAGAGAGGGATGAGGAGAGTGTGAGAGAGGGATGGGATGTATGTGAGAGAGGGATAGGTAGCATGTGCGTGAGGGAAGGGGAGAGTGCGGGAGAGGAATAAGTTGACTGCCAGAAGGGGATGGGATGGGATGATTGCGAGAGAGGGATAGGATGGGGTGAATGTGAGAGAGAGAGATGGAGAGAGTGTGAGAGGGATGAGTAGAGTGTAGGAGAGGGATGGGGTGAGTGTGAGAGGGATGAAGTGAGTGTGAGAGAGGGATGGGGTGTGTGTAAGAGAGGGATGGGGAGAGTGTGAGAGAGGGATGGGTAACGTGTGAGTGAGTGAGGGATGGGGAGAGTGCGGGAGAGGAATGAGTTGACTGCCAGAAGGGGATGGGATGGGATGATTGCGAGAGAGGGATAGGATGGGGTGAGTGTGAGAGAGGGATTAGGATGGAGTGAATGTGAGAGAGGGATGAAGTGATTGCCGATAGTGAGAGCAGAAGCAGAGTCAAGCTCCATGCTTCAGGATAATAGTCCCCTCTCTGTCTCCCCAGTTCCACTCAAACCATTCTGTGGTACCCTGAAGTGAAAGTCAAGTCACCAAAACCTCCATCAGTGTAGGCTAGAACACAGAGGTGACACTACTCTCCTCTCCAATGGTCAGTACACAATCTACCCGCCTTCATTCATATGCCATGGTCCATACATCCCTGTCACATTGGTCCATGTGAAGCAGGCTGTTGTGACCCCCTAGAAAAGGCATATTTTAAAATTTTCTGTAAAAATTGCAGACATTACTGATCCTGTAAGATCACATGAGACTTCGTTAAACTGGAAATTGGTTTTAAATTGTTCATCAGGATATACTGGTATCAATATGGGACAGTGTATGACACAAACCCACTTCAGACACTTAGTAAATGAAACTTTCATGCAAATTGGTTTTAGAATTTCCATCCCTGTTTTCATGGCCTTGCCTCTCCCTGTTTCTCTTAGTCCTTCAGCTCTGAGATCTCTTGCCTCCTCTAATCCTTGCCTCATGACCATCCCGAGATTTAATCATTCACCACCGATGGCTGTGTCTTCAGCTGCTTGGGTCCCAACCTCTGGAGTTCTCTGCCTGCATACCTCACTTCCCTCATGCGGCCATCCTTAAAAACCAAACTATGGGATTGTTTTCCTGGTATGCCCTCCCAAAGACACTCTTCACTGGGAAAAGTTGCTGGAATGTAGAGGTATCGGTGTCAATTAATCCTTCCCTTTCAGGAACTGAAATGGTTCATGACATTAGGGTGGCAAGGTGGTACTGTCATTGAACTAGTAATCCATGGGCTCCAGGAAGATGGTTCAAATTTCAACACAGTAGCTGGCGTTCCCTGCGCATTTACAGCTGAGAAGGTAGCGCCAAGCTGATACAGTTGTTTGAACATTTCAAATTCACATGCAAAATGATCGAGTCCTTAAGAGCCCTCACTTTCACACCCATCTGAGTGTGGCTCAGATCTCGAAGTTCTGTACAACACTGAGTATCTCCTATTCTTCAACAATATAATTAATTTCCTTCCATTTCTGTCTTTCAGTCTTCCACAGTATGTGGATAAACGAGTCGCGTACTTTAATAGACAGTTCCAGCTTTTTCCTGATTCGATCTTGTCCCTTGTTGAGCTGTTTCCAGACACCTGGACTTATTAGGATAAGTAGGCTGCTGAGAAAGTAAGCTCAGTCATTGCAGAGAGCTCCTTGATGCACAAAAGCCAATTATTCACTCTACTCTCCCACTTGACTTCCACTTGAAGTAAATAATAATTCAAAATAAAGAATGATAGTCATATTCAAAGATAAAGTTGCCATAGCCTTACTGGATCATGGGACTGCTCTCTCACTGGGGGGAGAGAGAGAGAGAGACACACACACACACGACTGGTGGTGATTTAACGCGAGGGTCACCGCGCCTCAGGCGAGGAGAGAGGCTGAGAAGGAGAGTCCTTCATGTTGACTTCAGCTGGGAATTGAACTCATGCTCCATTAGAATGGTGCTGGAAAAGCACAGCTGATCAGGCTGGGAAACCAGCCATCCAGCCAACTGAGCTAACTAAATGGCCCACCCTGTCCCGTCCACACCATTATTGCTCACTGCTTCAATTGGAATTGAATTATATGAGTCGATTGACTCCATGCCTTCTCAAAATAATTCCAACATTTTTGTTCAATTCATGCGTGAGATTTGGGCGTTGCTGTCTGGGCCAGTATTTAATGTCCATTCCTAGTTACCCGGAGGGTGGTTAAGAATCAACCACATTGCTTGGGGTCTGGAGTCACATGTCATTGAACTAGCAATCCATGAGCTTCAGGAATATGGATTCAAAATTCAACACAATAGCTGGTGTTCCCTGCGCAGTTACAGCTGAGAAGGTAGCGCCAAGCTGATACAGTTGTTCATACATTTTGACCAGACCAGGTAAGGGTGGCAGTTTCCGTCCCTAAAGGACATTAGTGAACCAGATGGGGTTTTATGATAATCAACAGAGGTCACATGGTTGCAATTAGACCAGCTTTTCACTCCAGTTAAACTAAGATTATAAGTGGGATATCTGGTCGGCATGGATGGGTTGGACCGAAGGGTCTGTTTCCATGCTGTACATCTCTATGACTCTATGATACTCCTTATTGATGACAATGATCATAATTTATTCAGTATAAGAAAGACTTAGCACGTTAATATTGGATCAGTAGTTTTTCTAAGCACATATGCACTCTCCACATGACTATTCCAAAGGCTGCAGCCCACATTGAGCAGCAGACACTGTTATGGCCCCTGCCATAATGAGCTGGGAGTGCCCGTACCTGCAGGGCATGGACGGCACTCCTGCTTGCAAGAGGCAAAGCTGCAGCTGGGAAAGTGAAGATATTTCTGTTGGAAATCTGCATGGCGCTGGTGAGGCTGACACGGTGCGGGAGTGGGGATCCACAGCCAGAACTGATCTGGCGATTGAGCTCTCCAGCTAGTTTTGAAAATCCCCCGCTCAAAAACTTCAATCCAGCAGAAGTGCCATTTAGAAACTCGTGCCTAGGTATCAGACGGAAATGGTGGGTGCAGCGATAGCCTGGTGAGAAATTTGGGACCACCACCACCAATGTTCCTCTGCAGAAAGTACGTCCATGTTGAGCTTCAGCAGTCCAGTCTGGCAACAAAAGAGTTAAAGTTGATTTACTCATTTAAAGAGGATTGCGACAAATATCCAGTCATGGAAGGTTCTCAGAGGAGAAACAGATGCTCAAACATCGGAAAAGACAACATGAACTCAACTGCTGCGGATTACAGTGGATCAGAAATAAAAAACTCTGGATTAATATCTCTGGAATTTGAAGGTGGGGGCGGGGAGAGACAGAGACAGAAGTAGTGATGGTTGACCTTGTGGTTAAACAGATGGTGCTTGTTGAGGTGGAAAATACAGTCAAGCAGCTCCAGCACTTTCCAATCCATGTTAATGCTTACCTCCTTTCTACGTATGAGTGACAGCACCAGAAAAGAAAATAACATGATTAATTTTCAACGTCGACTCCAATCCAAACTGACTAAGTGATGGAGCCAATAGTCCAGCGGTCTGGATGCCAGGAACTCCGTGCTACGGGAGGCAGCTGGCCGGAGACCTGCTCTGTCTGACACAGAGAGGATTTACACAGGGCTTTTGAAGCGTGTGTGAACCCAATGTACAACACAAATGAGGCCTGCTCCCCACACCATGAACCTAGGAAGATTAGTGATCACTCACTGATAAAGCAACACTGCAGAGCAGGGGCACAGGTTAGTTGAGGTTTGTCTTGAACATCACGCCCTTAGGCTTTCGTCCCTGTTCAACTACAATTTGTCCTCAATAGGCCAAGGGGTTGCTGTTCCTTATGGTCCCAACTGATGCTGCATCTTTCAACAGCAGGACAGCCTAAAGGGAGCTGGCTCCGTCTTACAGCATGGAAACCATGATGAGGAGATGCCAGTGTTGGACTGGGAGTGGACAAAGTTAAAAATCACACAACACCAGGTTATAGTCTAACTGGTTTTCGGAGCGCTGCCTCTTCGTCAGGTAGCCAGTTAGGCACACAATTATAGCACAAGATCACAGTGTCATGCAACTGATACAATATATTGAACAAACCTAGATTGCTGTTAAATCTTTCATCTTTCAGAATGGGTTGCAGGCTTTGATTTATTGGTATGTAAAACCCAGAACTTCTTTCAAGCCACATTCCCGAGATAACTTAAGGTTTTATAAAAAAAGGTGACATCACTGCTCAGACAATGCATTCAAGGTGTGCTATAAATTCTGTGTCTTATGATCCTGCCCCACTAGCCACCTGACAAAGGAGCAGCGCTCTGAAAGCTCGTGCTTCCAAATAAACCTGTCGGACTATAACTTGGTGTCGTGTGATTTTTAACTGACAACATAGAGGCAGGGCCAGTGTTCAATGTGTAATGCTTAGAACCTGCCAGAGACAGTGAAACAATGTCTCCACTCCGGCACCACTCCCCACCTCTTCCTCCGCGACATTGATGACTGCATTGGCGCCACCTCGTGCTCCCGCGAGGAGGTTGAGCAATTCATCAACTTCACCAACACATTCCACCCTGACCTTAAATTTACCTGGATCATCTCTGACACCTCCCTCCCCTTCCTGGACCTCTCCATCTCCATTAATGACGACCGACTTGACACCAACATTTTTTACAAACCCACCGACTCCCACAGCTACCTGGATTACACCTCTTCCCACCCTACCTCCTGCAAAAATGCCATCCCGTATTCCCAATTCCTCCGCCTCCGCCGTATCTGCTCCCAGGAGGACCAGTTCCACCACAGAACACACCAGATGGCCTCCTTCTTTAGAGATCGCAATTTCCCTTCCCACGTGGTTAAAGATGCCCTCCAACGCATCTCGTCCATATCCCGCACCTCCGCCCTCAGACTCCACCCCTCCAACTGTAACAAGGACAGAACGCCCCTGGTGCTCACCTTCCACCCTACCAACCTTCATATAAACCAAATCATCCGCCGACATTTCCACCACCTCCAAACGGACCCCACCACCAGGGATATATTTCCCTCCCCACCCCTTTCCGCCTTCTGCAAAGACCGTTCGCTCCGTGACTACCTGGTCAGGTCCACGCCCCCCCTACAACCCACCCTCCTATCCTGGCACCTTCCCCTGCCACCGCAGGAATTGCAAAACCTGCGCCCACACCTCCTCCCTCACTTCTATCCAAGGCCCTAAAGGAGCCTTCCACATCCATCAAAGTTTTAGCTGCACATCCACTAATATCATTTATTGTATCCGTTGCTCCCAATGCGGTCTCCTCTACAATGGGGAGACTGGACATCTCCTAGCAGAGCACTTTAGGGAACATCTCTGGGACACCCGCACCAATCAACCACACCGCCCTGTGGCCCAACATTTCAACTCCCCCTCTCACTCTGCCGAGGACATGGAGGTGCAGGGCCTCCTTCACCGCCGCTCCCTCACCACCAGACGCCTGGAGGAAGAACGCCTCATCTTCCGCCTCGGAACACTTCAACCCCAGGGCATCAATGTGGACTTCAACAGTTTCCTCATTTCCCCTTCCCCCCCCTCACCCCAGTTCCAAACTTCCAGTTCAGCACTATCCCCATGACTTTTCCTACCTGCCTATCTTCTTTTCCACCCATCCACTCCGCCCTCCCCCGCCCCCGACCTATCACCTTCATCCCCTCCCCCACTCACCTATTGTACTCTGTGCTGCTTTCTCCCCATCCCCACCCTCCTCTCACTTATCTCTCCACCCTTCAGGCTCTCTGCCTGTATTCCTGATGAAGGGCTTTTGCCCGAAACGTCGATTTTACTGCTCCTCGGATGCTGCCTGAACTGCTGTGCTCTTCCAGCACCACTAATCCAGAATCTGGTTTCCAGCATCTGCAGTCATTGTTTTTACCTAGTTGTCACCATTACTCAGTAGAAGGTGGGACTGACAGAAGGAGTTGTGAGTGAAAGTATGCAGAGAGGGAACTGGGTTTCATTTTGATTTTTGGCCTGGGTTTCCCACTGCCCAGGCAGGTCTGCAGACTCAAGAGATTTCCCACTTTGCTTTCCTGTGTCAGGAATTGTGCCTTGAATAACTGTGCCTTGGCATCTTCATTCTGAGAGCAGGACAGGCTCAAAATAATTCAGAGGTAGCTGTTGAGTGTTGAAACAGCCTGGTTAAATGTCCTGTGTCCTAGGACTTTATGCCAGTTGTTGTATTCAATATCAGGCTGCCCAGCCCTCATCCCTACCCACTCCCCTTGCTCCATCTGTGTCGAGGAATGGCTCAGGAACTCCAATGCCACCTCAAACTCTTCTGCTCACCCTCACTATTTCCTCACACCATCCATGCCAATGACTACCCAAACCCCATAGCCTCTACATCAAAATATGCCAATTTATCGATCCATTCAGCCCCCATTCACTCTCTACCATCCCTGCCCCCTCCCCCAAATTATCAAATAATCGTCAACAAGGTGCCAACTCATGTCAACACATGACCTCTTCAGCAACTCACCACCTTTGCCCCTTATAGCTCCAATGCCAATCTAATGGCAACTCATCTCAACGCAGGCCTCCCACTCATCATCCTTTATCTTTAACCCTCCATCCCAACTTATCCAGTACCCATCAGGGGCAGACCTCAAGAGCCTTGCTCAGGTGAACTGATTAAATCTACCATTCAATACATTCAAATTCCCTCAAGTACTTAATTCTCTTAAAAAAAAGGTATTCATAGACAATCCAAAATCAAAGATAGCTAATCCTGGATGCAAGTTTGCTCAGTTCATGAAAATGAACCTCCCAGCTCAGCGAGCAAACCTACATCCAGAACCTCAACCTGAGCTACAAATCTTCTCAAAACTCACCAATAGCTAATCCTACAATTGCTGCTTGGAGCCGTCAGTCAAACTGTCATAGCTCCTACTGTGACAATGAGGGAGATCTTTACAGTCCCCATCAGGAATTAACTTTGGAGGAGGGAAGGTTTTGGTTGGGCAACAAGAATAATAAAGAGCATAGAGACTGAGAGAGATTGCAAAGCTCTAAGGTTCAGATGGATCTGGACGGTCAAGTGAATGAATGGCAAAAAGTACAGGAACAGCAGATAATAAAGAAAGTTCAGAGAATATTTTCATTCACCATGAGGGAAGCCGAATACAAAAGTAGGGGGGCCAGGCTTTTATCTCATCGAGTCAGACAGCCATATGGTCATACAGCATGGAAACCGACCCTTCGGTCCAACTCATCCACACTCACTGTAATCCCAAACTAAACTAGTCCCAACTGCCTGTGTTTGGCCTGTATCCCTCCGATCCTTTCCTATTCATGGACTTATCCAAATGTCTTTTAAATGTTCTAACTGTACCCCAGTCACCACCTCCTCCACAAGTGCATTCTTGTGCGAAAAACCTGCCCCTCGTGTCTTCTAGCATTTAGAACAGTAAGAGGCAATTTGATTAAAATATAAAAGGTCTTAATGATTCATCACAGAGCAGATGTCAAAAGGATGATTTCTCTTCAAGGGGAATCTCGAGACAGGGATCACCATTTAAAAATTAAGGGTCAGCTGCATAAAAAAAGATTTGGTTAAGTATTTTCTCTCAGAAGGTCTTGAGTCTGTCTGTGTGGAGTTTGCACATTCTCCCCGTGTCTGCGTGGGTTTCCTCCGGGTGCTCCAGTTTCCTCCCACAGTCTAAAGATGTGCAGGTTAGCTAAATTGGCCATGCTAAATTACCCATAAAGTTCAAGGATGTGTAGGTGAGGTGCATTAGTCAGGGAGAAATGTAGAGTAATAGAGTAGGGAAATGGGTCTTGTTGCGTCACTCTTCAGTGGGTTGACCTGGACTTGTTGGGCTGAAGGGCCTGTTTCCACACTGGAGGGATTCTATGACTCTATGAACTCTCTTCCTGAACAGGTGGAGGTCTTTGAATATTTTTAAAGCACGAGTTGATAAATTCTTACCGAGCAAGAAGTTGAATGACTATTGGAGGTTACAATCAGTTCAGCTTTGTTCTCCTCGAATGAAAAAAACAGGCTCAAGGGATATAATGCCCAGATTAGTGCACTGTTTGCCCCACTGCCCCTGAGCTTCCCCTGTAATATGGCCGGAGGGTAAGGCATCTAATGGCTGCCTAAAGCTACATTCCATTTCTACTGCCATAATACAATCGGCAAGGGTTGATGGGAGGCAGAGGCCATAAGATGGAGGAGCACAAGTTCAGCCCATTGAGTCTGCTCTGCTATTCAATGAGATCATGTCTGATCTGATCATCCTCAACACCTGCCTTTTGCTGGTAACCCCTGTTTCCCTTTCTGATTAAATATCAGTCTGCCTCAGCCTTAGATCTATTTAATGACCAAGTCTCACCCTCAGTGACAAGAACGTCACAGATTCTCCAAACCACTGTGAGAAGAAATTCCTCCCCATATCTTTGCGACCCCTTATTCTGAGATTATACCCTCTGGCCCTAGATTCTCCCACGAGTCCCTTACGAATCTGGCGTGTTTCAATAAGACCTCCTCTCATTCTCCTAAACTCCAACGAGTACAGGCCCAACCTACTCAACCTCTCCTCATTAGACAGTCCCTCCAACTCAGAAATAAAACAAACCAACTGCAGCCACTGAAGATCTGAAAGAAACATCGAAATTTCTGGAGAAACTCAGTAGGTCTGGCAGCAGACAGAAAAGAGTGGTAATGTTTCAAATCTAGAGACCCTTGATGAGAACTCATTCCAAAGAGGGGTCACTGGACTTGAACTGTTAACTCTGTTATTTCTCCACAGATACTGCCAGACCTGTTGAGTTTCTCCATACCCAGTATTAACCTAGTGAACCTTCTGTGGACTGCCTCACTGCCAGTGTATCTTTCCTTAGATAAGCGGTCCTGAAAACTGCTCACAGTATTCCAGCTGTGATCTGACTGGTACCTTGTACAATGTTAGCAGAACCTCCTTATTTTTCCACTCTAGTTAATTAGCTAGCCTGCTTTTATATCCATCAGATGAAAAGGCTGGAAGATAGGGTGCTGATCCCTTTTGAGGGAAGGGTTCTATTCAGTGGAACCATCTACATCTGCTTGTAGTCTCAGCATTGGCCAATCAAATTGGCAAGTAGCCTTCAAGGGCAGAGCATCCTGTCTCTAAAGGATGGAAGGCCCCTTCATACTTTGTTAAAGTGAGCCCCAGTGTATTATGGTGGCAGCTAAGCTTTCTGTGAAAATACAACCTTCCACCCGGTAAATTCCAGCCCAATTTCAGAGTATGGAAGCAGTCATGCAATAAAAATACCACAACTATAGGCCTCAGGGTTATGTCAACCAACAATTCATGAAACTGAAAGTACTGCTTTTTTTTATTCTAAAATTTTAAAAGGTACAGGACACAAATAACCTGCTTGACATTTCCACAGATCTAATATATGTTCTCCCTCTGTCTGTGTGGGTTCCTCTGGGTGTTCCAGTTTCCTCCCACAGACCAAAGGTGTGCAGGTTGGGTGAATTGGCCATGGGAAATTGCCCATAGTGTTAGGTGCTTGAGGGAGAATAAAGCAGAACATCTTAGGATCTCATGGAGTGTAGACCCACGTCCACAGATATCTTCCTAGCCTTAGTGACAATGCTTATCTAACTATGATGTGGAGGGGCCAGTGTTGAACTGGGGTGGACAAAGTTAAAATTCATACAACACCAGGTTATAGTCCAACAGGTTTATTTGGAAGCACTAGCTTTCGGAGTGCTCCGAAACCACCTGATGAAGGAGCAGTGCTCCGAAAGCTAGTGCTTCCAAATAAACCTGTGGGACTATAACCTGGTGTTGTGTGATTTTTAACTTTATCTAACTCTTGTAACTTATACCTTATTGTTACCATGGAATAGTCTTTATCTTACAGTCAGTTCTGCTATAACACAGTAGTTCTGTTATTGTGTTATAAGAAAATCACAGTATAGCAGCACCATTTAAATTAAAGGGGGTGGAATTGCATTATAACCAATACATTCGTCAAAACTTCATGCCTTAGAAATAGGGTCCCCAATTTATCAATCCTGCTATTGCAAATTTGTGTTAACAAAACATGTGTCATAGCAGAACAACTTCCATTTAAGACAACAGTTACTTCTTGTTTCGACCCATTAGTGGCTGTTCCTGTACAATTATAAACTAAATAGGTCCTTCAACCCAATCAAGGAACGAGGAGTGAGGCAGCAGTCGTGCACTCAAATGCACCATAAAATAAACCCCTCACTCCGTTCCACGCATCAGGAACAACTAAGGCCAGTCAGCCCGACAAAGTCCTCCTCATGAACATCGGGGGAGTTGTGTTACAATTAGGAGGGGCCCCCCACAGATTAGTGCAGTAACACACTCACATAATAGACATACTCACTGAATCCTACCTAACACCAATGCCTCTAATGTGGAGGTGCCGGCGTTGGACTGGTGTGGACAAAAGTTAAAGATCACACAGCACCAGGCTATAGTCCAACAGGTTGACTTGGAAGTACGAGTTTTCGGAGCACTGCACCTTCTTCAGGTAGGTAGTGGAGCACCACCATCCTTGGATAAGCCCTGCCCTACCAGCAAGACTGAACAACCAGAGAGGTTAACACAGTGGTAAACAGTTGGGAGCGAGTTTCACTGGAATCCTTAATATTGACGTTTGATGACATTAAAGCTGAAAATGTGCTGCTGGAAAAGCGCAGCAGGTCAGGCAGCATCCAAGGAACAGGAGAATCGACGTTTCGGGCATAAGCCCTTCTTCAGGAATCTGCAGACCTCACTTTCTCCTCAAAGATTTCAACCTACTGCGAATCCTCTTACAAGGATGCCTTCCTTGAAGAAGCTCTCTTCCTCCCTCTACATTCCTGAAGAAGGGCTTATGCCCGAAACGTCGATTCTCCTGTTCCCTGGATGCTGCCTGAGCTGCTGCGCTTTTCCAGCAACACATTTTCAGCTCTGATCTCCAGCATCTGCAGCCCTCACTTTCTCCTCGTTTGATGACATTAACTCAAACATAGATGAGGAAGCCACTATCACTAAGTAAAAATCCAGGAATTCCCTCCTTAATACCACTGGGAGTTCACAAGGGCCTTTAATGTTAACTATGACCTTCTTTATTTTTCAACTCATACAATGACGGTCTGCAACACTTAAGGTTTCAATTTTGTTTCTCTCTTTTACTATATTGTACTTGAGTTTTTTTTTTGTAGCTGGGTACCTTTGTAACTGAGATGGTGAGGTGTGTGGCAATATTGTCCACTTTACACTTCTGTACTTGAGTACATGTAACAATTACATCTAAATCTAAATTCCACAATGATTGCACCAGTTTAAGAAGGCAGTTCAGCACCAAGTTGACAGTAATAATAAATGGGCAATAATACTTAATATTTTGTTAATATATGCAGGCTGCTTTGAGGTATGTTACAATCAGTGAAAAGATCTCTAGCTCAAAAGCTAGAAAACTACAACCTCCTGCTTGGTAAACTTTGATATTTCTAAGCAAAAAAATCAGGAGATACGCAGGCAATCTTGTTTGGATTTGTTCACTGCCTTCAGGCTTGTACGGCAATTGAGGCACAAACAATGCACACTCTATACGTAAATTCTCTTCATAGTCAAAAGAGCACACAGAGAGAGAGTTAACAGAAGTTAAAGATGGCATCAGATCAAAGGAGGAGCGTAATAAAGTTGCCAAAAACTAATAAGGCTAAGGATTGGGAGAATTTTAGAATTCAGCAAAGGAGAAATCAAGAAATTGATAAGGGAAGAGAGAATAGAGTATGAATGCAAAATAGCAAGAAACATAAAAGTGGATTATGAAAGCTTCTGTCAATAGGAAAAGGTTAGCAAAGACAAACATGGGCCCATTAAAGACAAGTTTATTACAAGGTACAGTAAAATGGCAGCAGAGCTAAACATATACTTTTAGCTTGCCTTCACAGAGGAACACACAAGACTTTTCCCTGAAATAATTAGAGGCCAAAGGTCTAGTGAGAGTGCAGAACTCTTAAGAAATTATCAAAAAAAAAGTAGCATTAGAGAAACGAACAGAACTGAACATTTAGAAATCTCCAGCACCCAAATCACCTTTACCCTAGAGATTGTCTTAGATGTTTTTGGTGATTATCTTTCAATATTCTATTAATTCTGCAAAGGTACTAGTTGATTGTAAGGTTCTAAATGTAGCTCAACTTTTATTGAAAGGAGAGAGACAGAAAACAGGAAACTGCAGACGAGCTAGCCTGATGTCAGTACAAGAGAAAATATGAGAATCTGTTGTAAAGGATGTAACTGCCTGATTTTCAGAAAATAATTGGCAGGTTGGGCAAAGTCAACATGGGTTTATAAAGGGGAAAACATGTTTGACAAAGGAGGATTTAACCAGTGAGATGCCTCAGCATTCGGTTATACAGCATGGAAACAGACCCTTGGGTCCAACCAAGGGGTGGCACAGTGGCTCAGTGGTTAGCACTGCTGCCTCACAGCACCAGGTACCCAGGTTCAAATCCAGCCTCGGGTGACTGTTTGTGTGGCGATTGCACATTCTCCCCGTGTCTGTGTGGGTTTCCTCCTACAATCCAAAGATGTGCAGGTCAGGTGAATTGGCCATGCTAAATTGTACTATAGTGTTAAATTCATCAGTCAGAGGGAGATGGTTCTGGGTGGGTTGCTCTTCGGAGGGTCGCTGTGGACTTGTTGGGTTGAAGGGTCTGTTTCCACACTGTAGGGAATCGAGTCTAAACTAGTCCATGCCAACCATAATCCCAAACTAAACGAGTCCCAACTGCCTGCGCTTGGTCCATATCCCTCCAAAGATGTCTTATTTATGTACTTATCCAAATGTCTTTTGAATGTTGGAACTGTACCTACATCCACCACTTCCTCTGCAAATCCATTTCACTCACAAATGACTTTCTGACCTCAGGCCGCAACTATTTACAAGCGATATCAATGACTTGGACACAGAGGTGGAAGGTACGATAGCTAGATTTGCAGATGCCACTAAAATAAATAGGAAAGTAAATTGCAATGAAAAGATAAGAAATTTACAAATGGATATGGACAGGTTAGGTGACTGGGTCAAAATGCGAGAAATGACATTTGACGTGGATAAGTGTGAGGTTATCTATTTTGATCAGAGGAACAGAAAGGCAACTTATTATCTAAATGGAGAGAAACTCCAATGTGCTTTGCTGCAGAGGGATCTGGATGCTCTAATGTGTGAATCGCAGAAAAATACTATGCGGGTGCAGCAGGTAATAAAGAAGGCAAATGGAATTTTGGTATTTATTGCTAAAGGAATAGAATAAAGAAGTAGGGTAGTGTTGCTGAAACTGTATTAGGCATTAGCGAGACCACATCTGCAGTACTGCCTCCAATTTTGGTCCTATTACTTGAGGACGGATATAGCTGCACTGAAGACAGTTCAGAGGAGGTTCACCAGATAGATTCCAGAGATGAGGGGTTTATCTGATGAAGAAAGAATGAGTAGTTTAGGCCAATACTCTTTGGGGTTTAGAAGCACGAGAGGAAATCTAATCGAGGTATATAAGATGCTAAAGGGAACTTTCAAAAAAGACGCAGAGACGAAGTATCCTCATGTGGAGAAAGCTAGCATAACATGTCAATATTTTAATATAAGGGGGAGCAGATTTAAAACAGAGAGGAGTTGGAATTATTTCTCTCAAGGGGTCGTGAATCTGTGGAAATTCAGTATCCCAGAATGCAGTGGATGCTGGGACACTGAGTAAATTTGAGGGGGAGATAGAGGCAGATTTTTAATTAGTAACGGGTTGATGGATTACGGACAGTGGGCAGGAAGGTGGAGTTGGGGCTGAGATGAGATCAGACATGATCGTATCAGTTGGCTGGGCAATACACAATTCTTGATGGGGGTGGATTAAGGAGATGCAAAAGGATGATTCCCTTCAGTGAGGGTCTGCAAGGAGGGGGGGGGGGCACGGTTTCAGAATAAAACCAAAGATACGGAGAACAGAGAAGATGAAGAGGAACCTAAACAAAGACTGCTGGAAAATCTCAGCAGAGAGAAATCAGGGTTAACGTTTTGGGTCCAGTGACCCTTGTTCGCAACTGATGGAACCAAGCGAGTTGGTAATGTAGGGGTTTAAATTCCCCAAAAACAAAAACGGCTTGGGACGCTGACACCATTTTGCCCTCTGGGGAAGTTTTACCAGGGTAGGATCGCAGGGGTGCGGCTGTTGGGTCAATCATTAAAAGATTCAAGTGGGGCAGTGAGACGCAGCCAGGGAAAATGGCTTCCTGACCTGTCAGTAAATCAGCATGGTCACTGCGGTGAGGGAGAGTTGGGGAGGGCTCCTTCAGTGAAACGGACAGACAGGTAAGGCTTTGACCGGTGAAACCGAAGAGCACTAGCCCTGACCAGGTGAGAGGCTGCTCTTCAGAGCAATCCTCTCCAAGGTTTCTTGTCACTGCTTCTTGGCTTCTTGAAAGACACTTCACCTGTCTCCCACTTCAGTTGGATTTTTACTCTGCTTCCAGTTTCACCATAGCAGTAGCTCAGCCTACCACCATTGACGGAGGGCAGGAATACCACTGCCAACAGTCTCGTCACAGTGTGGAAACAGGCCATTCAGCCCAACGGATCCACACTGAACAGCATCCCACCCAGACCCATCCCCCTAGCCCTCTAACCCTGCATTTCCCATGGCTGACCCACCTAGACTGTACGTCCCTGAACACCACGGGGAATTCAGTGCCTTCTCTTCAACCACTTGATTGGTCAAGAGCTATTCAGGTGTCATTACACGTGCCTGTAACTGGATGGTCAGTCCACTAGCCCCAAATCACCGCTCCTCCGAGTCCCCGCACTTACCTAGAGCTGGGGGTTCTCAAGTAGACAAGACAGGGAGATGTGAATTGGCTTGTGTGGAAAGGGACACCATTTGTGGCAGGTGACTGGAGAAAAGGAGTTGATGGAATTCAGCGCATTTTGGCTATTCTGCTGGTGACGAGCAGGAGTCCTTTCAGAGACAGTAAGGGCTAGAGCTGCAAGGTGTGTTGGCCCGAGGTCTATGGTGCAGGGGAGTGCTGAGAAATTCAGTGTTGAACTTGGCACCTGACAGGGTTCTGAGCAGCTGTACAACCCACCTGATCCCCAAATGGTCCTGGCATTTGATTGAAGCTGAGAAAAGCTACCTTTATATCCCCAAGAATGGGTGAAACATGTCATCACTTTAAAACTACACATAGTTAGAAGTGAAATGCTACTAGTCAAAGGATAAGCAAAAATCTAACATTCCGATGAAGCCCATACTTCTATTTTTCTTGTGCTTTCTGAATGAACATCAAAGGAATGATAATTGAAGACAATCACACCTCCTAATTAACAGCAGCCCAGTACTGCTCATTCATTCCCTGCCCTCAGGCACCGAGGACAATTTAGCAAGGCACAGTTTTATGGATCCTAACAAAGGAAAATTGCTTCTGATAAAGTGGAAGAGTTTGCGCAAGGAAAATTATTTATCATTAGTTGTTCATGACAGATGCAGCATAAGAAAATAAAAGAGATTGCCAATGCCAAATGCAGTTTGAAGTGAATCTGAAGTTCTGTTAAGCTCACCACAATGGAACCTCTGAGCTTGTTGTAATCCAATAGTAAAAAGTTAGCAGCATTGGTTACAAAGCACTCTCAGTGCAGTAACGAGAGACTGCCACCAGCAAAGAATGTGACGCACAATCATCGCGTCTTCGAGCAAATTAATTGTTTCACAACATTGAACTCAGTTACATTCCACAATTCAGGGTCAATTGGCTTGGAGCAGTCAGTGTGGTTACACCTCAGTCTGCGATCACTTCCGTTCCCGAGTGACAGAAAATTAAAAAGTGAGCCATAAGGCAGTGAAGAGATCCAGAGACTGAGAAGGATGGCTTCCCACCAAACAAAAACCACAGAGGAAGCCAAAACCTAGCTCAGCTTAACCTAGTTGCCAAGACTGCGCGAGGCAGATCAATCTGTCGGAAATTGTCCTTACCTACAACTTCAGCAAACAAAGCCTGCCAGAGCTCCTTTTGCTCTTTGAGCTGAATTTCCTTCTCTTGGTGAAAGTTTCTGAGAAGCGTTTTCCTTCCTTGTGAATTTATTTTTTCTTAAAACATTCAAAGTTGTGGAACTGAAGTTCATTTGTTACACAGCTTCAAAGTCTGAACAGATGGCTGACCTCTCAATCAAAGGAAAGGGTAAATCATAGGGTCCAACTAACATGTGATAATTTGAATCTTAATATCATTCAATGCAGTAGAGCATTTTATTCAATGGATAAAGCAAACACTTTAGTGTTGGTCAAATTAAAGCTTACTTCCTTTGTGTAAAAAAACACTATGATCAATCACTCTATTAAGTACATGCTTATTTTATCAAACACTATGATATTAAGATGCGAAATTATTTAGCTGCAAAAGGCTACCCAACTCTACCCAACTGGGGTATCACCATCATTTACCACTCCTGTAAGATGGGGTGAACAGGCCATGAAAATAGAAAGTGTTCAAAAATGCCCATGCGCACAATGGAAGCAGCAAGGTTCAGCAATTGCTCCAATGCCAGCTCACAACCCATACCCTTATCCTGCGTCCTTAAAGACCTCATGCAAATGGAATGGGGCAAGAAGCCAAGAACCAAGTTGCACCCCTTCTTTCAAAACCCATTCTGATCGAGAGAGAGGAGTGAAATCTGGGACCCCAACTGTTAACCGTTTAAAAGACTTACCTCAGGCGTCGGGGCCTCCATTTGCCATGAGGTGCGAGGGAGGAGAGAAGGAATTCTAGGAAGTTTTTAAGTGGGTGAGCTCTATACAAAGGACGGGTTGCACCTGAACTGGAGGGGCACAAATGTTCTGGGTGGGAGATTTGCTCATGTGATTTGGGAGGGTTTAAACTAGTTTGGCAGGGGGTTGGGAATCAGAGCCACATGTCTGAGAGGGGGTCAGTTGCAGACAGGACAGTGACAGGATATATTGAATCTAAAAGGAAGGTTTCTCATGCGATGAAACAAAGGGATCGGTTAAAGTGTGTCTGCTTTAATGCAAGGAGTGTCAGAAATAAGAGTGACAAACTTAGAGCATGGATCAGTACTTGGGTCAGATGTTGTGACCATAATGGAGACGTGGATTTCACAGGGGCAGGAATGGTTGCTAGATGTTCCAGGGTCGAGAATGTTTAGAAAGAACAGGGAGGGTGGAAAAAGAGGAGGGGGTGTAGCATTGCTAATCAGAGAGTGCATCACAGCTACAGAAACAAAGGTTGGTGAGGAAGGTTTGTCTACTGAGTCAGTGTGGGTGGAAGTTAGGAACAGCAAGGGATCAGCCACCGCATTGGGGGTTCTCTACAGACCCCCTAATAGCAGTAGAGAGATTGAAGATCTCATAGGCAGATTCTGGAAGAATGCAAAAGTAGCAGGGTTGTTGTTATGGGTGATTTCAACTTTGCCAATATTGACTGGAACCTCCTTAGTGCAGATAGTTTGGATGGAGCCGTTTTTGTCAGTTGTGTTCAGGATGGTTTCCTTATTCAGTATGTAGACAGACCGACGAGGGGAGTGGCCATGTTGGATTTGGTGCTCAGCAACGAGCCAGGACAGATGTCAGATCTCGCGGTGGGAGACCACTTTGGTGAAAGTGATCACAACTGCCTCACATTTAGCATAGCCCTGGAGAGTGAAAGGAACAGTTACCGAGGGAAGATATTTAATTGGGGAAAAGGAAATGATGATGATATCAGACAGGAGTTGGGAAGTACAGCCTGGGAGCAATTGTTCCACAGAAAGGGCACAGCAGACATGTGGAGACTATTTAAGGAGCAGTTGTTGCGAGTTATGCACAAATTTGTTCCTCTGAGACAGGTAAGAAAGGGTAAGATTTAGGAACCTTGGACGACGAGAACAGAGGAACTTCTTGTCAAAAGGAAGAAGGCAGCTTACGTAAAGTGGAGGAAGCAAGGATCTAGCACAGCTTTAGAGGATTACAGGCTTGCTAGAAAGAAGCTCAGAAATGGACTGAGGAGAGCCACGGAAAAGGCTTGGCAGGAAGGATTAGGGAGAACCCAAAGGCATTTTACTTATACACGAGGAATAAGAGAATGATCAGGGAGAAGGTAGGGCCGGTCAGGGACAGCGGAAGGAACTTGTGCGTGGAGTCTGAGCAGATAGGGGAAGCTCTAAATGAGTTTTTTGCTTCGGTTTTCACCACGGAAAGGGAATTTGTTGTAAATGAAAACTTAGAGGAGCTTTGATACAGGCTTGACCAGATCAAGATTGATGAAGTTGATGTGCTGGAAATTTTGGAAAACATTAAGATCGATAAGTCCCCAGGACCAGACCAGAATTATCCTTTGCTGCTCCAGGAAGCGAGAAAGGAGGTTGCTAAGCCGCTGTCGAGGATATTTCTCTCCTCCTCCTCCACAGGAGTCATACCGGAGGATTGGAAGGAGGTGAATGTTGTTCCTCTTTTCAAGAAGGGAATAGGGAAATCCCTGGCAATTACAGACCAGTCAGTCTTGTGTCTGTGGTCAGCAAGATTTTGGAAAGAATTCTGAGGGATAGAACTTATGACTATTTGGCAAAGCATAGTGTGATTAAAGGCAGTCAGCATGGCTTTGTGAGGGGGAGGGCATGACTCACAAATCTTACTGAGTTCTTTGAGGAGGTGTCAAGACAGGTCGACGAAGGTCGAGCAGCAGATGTGGTGTATATGGATTTCAGCAAGGCATTTGATAAGGTTCCTCATGGTAGGCTCATTCATAAAGTCAGGAAGTATGGGATACAGGGAGACTTGGCTATCTGGATTCAGAATTGGCTGGCTGACAGAAGGCAGAGAGTGGTTGTAGATGTAAAGTATTCTGCCTGGAGGTCAGTGTTGAGTGGGGTCCCGCAGGGCTCTGTTCTAAGATCTCTGCTGTTTGTAGTTTTTATAAATGACTTGGATGAGGAGGTTGAAGGGTGGGTTAGTAAATTTGCAGATGACAGTACATAGGGCTACTACAAGCTGCAGCATGACATAGACAGGATAAAGAGCTGGGCTGAGAAATGGCAGATGGAGTTCAACCTGGATAATTGCGAAGTGATGCATTTTGGAAGGTTGAACTCGAATGCTGAATATAGGATTAAAGACAGGATTCTTGGCAGTGTGGAGGAACAGAGGGATCTGGGTGTGCAAGTACATAGACCCCTCAAAGTTGCCACCCAAGTGGATAGGGTTGTTCATGAAGCATATGGTGCTTTGGCTTTCATTAACAGGGGGATAGAGTTTAAGAGCCGCGAGGTTTTGCTGCAGCTCTACAAGTCCCTGATGAGACCACACTTGGAATATTGTGTCCAGTTCTGGTCACCCTACTATAGGAAAGATACAGAGGCTTTGGAGAGAGTGCA
Source organism: Chiloscyllium plagiosum (assembly GCF_037043375.1). NCBI lineage: Eukaryota > Metazoa > Chordata > Chondrichthyes > Orectolobiformes > Hemiscylliidae > Chiloscyllium > Chiloscyllium plagiosum. The sequence goes on along the minus strand of NW_028270155.1, from coordinate 71,678,914 downwards.
AAGAAGGTTTACCAGGATGCTGACTGGACTGGAGGGCTTGCCTTATGAAGAAAGGCTGAATAAGCTCAGACCTTTCTCTCTGGAGAGAAGGAGGAAGAGAGGAGACCTGATCGAGGTGTACAAAATAATGAGAGGAATAGGTAGTGTCAATAGCCAGAGACTTTTCCCCAGGGCAGGATTGACTGGTACGAGAAGTCATACTTTGAAGATATTAGGAGGAAGGTATAAAGGAGACGTCAGAGGGAGGATCTTTATGCAGAGAGTTGTGAATGCATGGAATGCGTTGCCAGTGATGGTGGTGGAAGCAGAGTCATTGGGGACATTTAAGCGACTGCTGGACATGCACATGGATCGCAGTGAGTTGAGGGGTGCGTAGGTTGTTACTATATTTTACATTAGGATTAAATCTCGGCACAACATCGTGGGCCAAAGGGCCTGTTCTGTGCTGTACTTTTCTATGTTCTATGAATCGTGAGTCCCCATCCACATTGGATGGCATCGTTGACAAGTCATCCACAGGGGACTGACTGAATTCATTGTGTGTTAACCTTGGAAAGAAGTACAGCCTGGTGAAATGCCCCAATAAAGAGAAAGGTCTACCTAGTCCCTCTTGTGTGCCACGTTTAGGACAGAGAGTCTGGGGAGGGAGGGTCTGGCACCATATTTTGCGTGGAACTTGTTAACCCATTACATTAGACTGCATGCTTATTATGATGATGTAATCATTGCCAGGCCACAAAACAGGGAATTAGCCAAACATCCCAGGCCTCCTCAGGACCTGGGCATTTTTCTGTGGAGTGAGGAAAGAAGTTATTTGACTAGTCAGGAATACAGCCCCCAAGTGCAGGCAGAGAGAGAACCCGCTTGAAATTCTGTGTGGAATCATTTCCAATTGACCCTGTGAGAGCAGGGTTGGGTTAACAGATTAATAGTCACCCTTGAGACTGGGGACTGACTAGAAATGGGTGTTTTCATTCATTCCTCGCTGAGGACACAATTCCACTGAAACTAGCGACAACATGAGGGGAACCTGTCAGCTATTCCAGTGAGCCTGAGAGCTAGGGCTCATGGAGATACCAGCAATCCTCCACAGCAGATGGACAGGAATTGGCTTGGATTTGTACCTTGGCTCATGCCTCTAAATAAACAGCTCTAATGTATGCGGCAGAGAAACAAGATTGAGACCTTGCGATAAATATTAAGACATCTCCCCGTGTAACATTGGAACAATGCAACAGAATATATTATCCTCCTCATCAAAAGCACTAATGTCACAGAGCAGGACAAGCAGCATAGACGACAGAGAAGCCAGTATCACCAACTTCGATAGCCGTAAATATCATGTGAATGTTTTAGATTTTCTGCACAAATGGCACTATGCTCCTTTTATGAAGTGTAAGATACACATATGATACAAACACAGTGTGCCCTTTTATCCTTTGCTGTCAGCAGCAGCACACAGACAAGTGGCTTGTGTCTCATACAACAGTGAGAGTAAGCAACGTTTTTTCACACATAGGCACCTCGTAGCGGGTTTAATAATTGGAACAATGCGCATTACCTCACTGCATTACTGTGTTGAATAGTTCAATCATGTAGCATCTTGCTGAATTTTCTTCGAGCTTGACGTTCGTTACCTGGATTTTAGAGATGCTTCATAACAAGCAGCTGTTGATTTGAAGGTGATTATTTGCAGGAATTAACCTTCCCCAACATGAGAAGGTTTGTTAATCTTTTCCGGTCACCACCATTTCAGGTTCTATTTCGTCCCTATCAAACTTGGTAGAACAGCCTAGTTCCACACTGAGCAAATTTCCCATCAGGCTTTTGAGGGGTACAACATGAGGAGCGCCAGTCTAACTGTTCTCTTGTTGTGCCCATCTGATTTCATAGGCCTGACCCGTAGTGAGCTGGGCACTGAGCATTAAACGGGCATAGACTTCAGGAAACTAATCACAACGAGGACCCAACGACAAGTGGCATACAGCACGGAAACAGATCCTTCGGTCCAGCTTGTCCATACCAACCATAATCCCAAACTAAACTCATCCAAACCTCCTGCTCTTGGCCCGTATCCCTCCAAATCTTTCCTATTCACATACAGTCAGTTCTGCTATAACGCAATAGTCCCTTTCTCTTGCAATCTCACATTATAAGAATATCGCACAACAGCAGCTCCATTCAAACTAATGGGGCTGGAGTTGCATTAAAGCCAATACAGGTAGGGAAAGTTCACGTTCTACAAATAACGAGCTAAATTCTTCAATTGCGTTAAGGCCAATTCACGTGTTTTAGCAGAATCGACTGCATTTATCTAAGTGTCTTTTAAATGTTATAACTGTGCCTGCATCCATCACTTCCTCAGGAAGTTCATTCCACAGGTGAACCACTCTCTGTGTAAAGATTTGCCTCTCATGTCTTTTTAAAATCTCTTTCCTCTGTAAAAATATGCGCTTGAGTCTTGAAATCTCCCATCCTATAGGGAAAAAAACACCTACCATTAACCCTGTTTATACCCCTCATGAGGTTGTAAGTTTGCTTGCTGACCTGATCAGTTTGTTCTCAGATGTTTCGTCACCATGCTAGATAACATCATCAGTGAGCCTCTGGTGAAGTGTTGCTGTTCTGTCCTGCTTGCTGTTTATGTACCTTGGTCTGTTGTGGTGGGTAATATCATTTTCGGTTCTGTTTCTAAGAGGTTGGTGAATGGCGTCCAAGTTTATGTTTGTTAATGGAGTTCTGGTCGGAATGCCAGGCATCTAGGAATTCCCGCGTGTGTCTTTGTTCAGCCTGTCCCAGGATTGATGTATTGTCCCAGTCAAACTGGTATCCCTCAATGTCTGTGTGCATGGATACTAGTGATAGTTAGTCATGTCTTTTGGTGGCTAGTTGCTGCTCATGTCTCCTGGTGGCTAGTTTCCTGCCCGTCTGTCCAATGTAATGTTTGTTGCTGTCTTGCAGGGTATTTTGTATATGACATTCGTTCTGCTGGCTGTGGGTACAGGGTCCTTTAAGTTCATCAGGAGCTCTTTCAGTATGGTGGTAGGTTTGTTGGCCACCATGACGCTCTAGGGGCTGAAGTAGTCTGGTCATCATCGGTCAAATGGCTCTGATGTATGGTAGGGTGGCTAGAGTCTCGAGGCATGGTGTGTCTTCCTGTTTAGGCCTGTTGCGCAGGAATTGACGGACTGCGCTTATTGGGTAACTGTTGTTCCTGAATCCGTCATATAGGTGTTTCTCCTCGGCTTCCTGGGTACTGCAGTGTGTTGTGGCCCATTTAAATAAAGTCCTGATGCAGCTCGTTGTGAATGTTGGGATGGTTGCTCCTGTAGTTGAGTATCAGGTCAATGTGTGTGGTTTTCTTATAAACGCTGGTCTGCAGCTCTCCATTGGCCTTTCGTTCTACTGTGACATCTAGGAAGGGGAGTCAGGGCCTGTATTCCTGATGAAGGGCTTTTGCCCGAAACGTTGATTTTACTGCTCCTCGGATGCTGCCTGAACTGCTGTGTTTTTCCAGCGTCACTCTACTCCATGAGGAGAAATTGACAGACCCCAAGTGGAAGCGACACTCACTCACATCATGGATAAGTTCATCCAAAGGTCCATGAAAGATGGCCGAGTGTCTTTTCAAATCCCTCACTCTGTGACGTGGTTCACAGCTCATTCTCGCAATCACCTACTACTGACTCCAGATCCCCCAGAGTTCTTACCTTTTCTCCGACTCTTCCCTGATGTCAATCATCTCTTCAGTTCGTCAGCCAACCGTGGCCCATTGCAACAATTCCCCTTTCCAGTCATCAGCAAATTAGGCCAAAGGGCCTATCTCCATGCTATAAACCTCTTCTGACTCCATAGCTTGGTTCACAGTGCATGTCTCTCAATGCTGGTAACCTCCAGCTCTCTCAATTTCAATTTCAGTGTGACACAGTTAAAAATCACACAACACCAGGTTATAATCCAACAGGTTTAATTGAAAGCACTAGCTTTCGGAGCGTCGCTCCTTCATCAGGGTGGTTGGAAGGAGTGGCGCTCCGAAAGCTCGCGCTTCCAATTAAACCTGTTGGACTATAACCTGGTGTTGTGTGATTTGTAACTTTGTCCACCCCAGTCCAACACCGGCATCTCCAAACTGTGACACAGAACAGCTTTCTGTGATATTTCCCCCATTCTACCCAAGAAACGTTACCGCTGACAGTATCACTCTGAATTCTTCTCATTTCTCAAGTGTTGAGAGTTGTGTCCAAATCCCCTAAGTGGATTTCCCGTATACTGCCCGTATTACAATAGCTGATTCTAGGAGTTTTAATTTTCCCTTTTTTGTGAACGCTTTCTGCCCACCTAACAGGCTCTTTAAGACAACCACACCTGTCCTCGGACTGATGCAATATTCAGAAAGGCTCTTCCAGCACTTTTGATCTGCTCTGATAGGGACCCACACTCTCACAGTAAGCCTTCAACATCCTTCTGACTACCCTCTTGGCTTCATAGATTTTCTCTGTTATCTCTATGATCAATATGCCTAAAGGTGCTTTTGTACATCACACCATCACCCTTCATCCTTGCCTGGCTCAAAGCAAGCTCACTGCAGACTTCCCGTCTAAAAATCAATTCCGCCCAGAATCGCAAAGCTGCCGAACTCCTGACTCCTATCTGTCTTTCTGCTTCCTGCATCTTTGAATAAGTGAATTCAGTATTCTACTTATTGCTCACTTAATCTATCTGCATTTATCAGCCTTGGTGGTATTTGGACACCTGCATCTTTTAGAAAAGTCCTTCTGAATACAGTAATACTCGGGTCATTAACTGGACAGCAACTGGCCTTCCCTGGTGGCTGCTGCCAGCAATACACCTTTGTGGAGGCCCAGCATTATCCCTGGATCCCAGGCTAGAAACTTGATGGATTTCTGAGGTGGAGAAGGATGTAGAGTTTGGCAGGGTACCAGGCCCTGAGGGAGTCCATGAGGGATTTGTTTGCTGTATTTCCTACCCTATGAGTCGATTGATAGCAGCAGCAGCAGCTCCCAGATGAGGCAGCTTGAATCAGCATAATTACCCACTACAGGACCTCAATCAGCAGCCATTAGCATGTGATAGCCGTCCAACAGGCTTGCCCGCCCTGCATTTAATCAGAGTGCAGGTCAGAGGCTGCAATGGAAGTCCCCATGATCCTACCTGGTTGAATACCATCCCTCACTCCTCCCACCTCCAAGATGGTGGCAGAGTGGCAGCACAGTGTGCAGGTTCCTACCCAGAGCCAATCGTCTACTTTTACTTGATTCTTTCTTCCTTATTTCTTCCTCTTTTTTTCCTTACTTTAATCGAATTACCTTCTGTGGAGAGATTGAGCCAGTGCAGGGGAGAATGAGAGAGGGACAGGTCAAGCCCAATGCAGAGGACACTGTGCCCAGTGCGGCAGCGATAGAGGTCCCCTGGATCTGAGGCAGCAGCGAGAGCAGGAAGCCTGAGCCCAACGTGGAGGCGACAACGTAGAGGAGATGGAACCCTAATGGAGACTGTGAGCCCAGCATGGCTAAGCATTTAAGAACTTCAATGCTGAACTTTGATCTTTATCTTTCTCCTTTATACTTAGAAGGACCTTAATGTTGGATTTTTAACTATATTTCCTTATTTTTCTACTTTATACCAATGATTTTGTACCTAAGATGGCATCATACTCCTGTATCCCTGTGCTTGGGTACACATGACAACAAAAGCTAATTCTAATTCCACTAAACTCACCATAGTAAAGGGCATTAAATTGTACCCCAAGTCCAAGGGGAGAGAGGAATATTGGGATCTTGCGAGGTCAGATATTCGAAACGTTAAAGGTAGTAAAAAGGGCATTTTTTTTTAAAACAACGAACAACTAACCCGATTTCACTTTGTGTTGGATAGATTTGAAAAGCAGGGGGATGTTATGTTCTTCATCATACAGAGCCTTGGTTCAACCTTGCAGCATTGTGACCAGTTCTGGGCTGCCTGTGCACGAGAGTAAAAGACGTAAAGGCACTTAAGAAAGAATTAAAGAAAAGATTTGAGGAAGATACCTCAACTAAAAAGTTTATAGCAATCAGGAAGCACTGAGCGGGTTAAAGGCTCATTGTTTGAGGAAAGGAATCACCAGTTGTGACAAGGTAGAATTCTTTAAGAAATAGAGACAGCAAGTAGCTACAAATATAAGATCGTCACTAATAAGACCAATAAGGAATTTAAAAGCAATGTTTTTAGACACAGTGTATCGACCTCACTACCAGAAGGAGTAGAGAAAGTGGCATGAACACACACAGATTAAAGGGGCAGTTAGATAATACACTACTGAAAGCGGGAGATTGTTTACTGATGGGTAGCTGGGAGAACGTGTGCTGCATAAACACTAGATCTATTGAGGTGAGTGCATCTTTCTATGCTATGAATGCCACTCACCAATGCTCAGTAAAAGTCAGATCTAACAGAAGTGCAGACTCTGAAAATGATTCCCACTGACTGTTTAAACACAACAGTACAGATGGAATTGGAGAATACCACGTTTCATTCCACTTGGATAGGTAATTCATTTGTCGCAAGGCATCTTACTCACTTGAGGAACAACCATTGTGTGCAGGCACACAGACTATCTTGGATACCCAGCTCAGTCCTCATCAGTTCAGGACTGTTGCTCAACCCAATGAGTCAGACAGGATTAATTTCAAAGACTCAGTACGTCGTGGGCCAAAACCCACAAAGATTACAACAATTACGGGGGAATCGAAAACCCAGAAAGCCCCGGGGGACGATCAGAAAGAAGAGCGTCTGAGAAACTACAAGTGAAGGATTTTTGTTTTTCTGGCTTGATTTCAAATGTCAGCCTCACATCCATGACAACACTCATGGCTCTATGTCAGGTGATGGCTTTACTCACTACTCCAGACGCTTGAGCACATGATCGAGACTCACACGAGTGTAATGCTGATGGTGTGCTACACGCTTAGAGACAGCGTTGCAGCTCCACTTTCCAATGAGCCAAGACCCTTACTGCACACTGGGATATGGACAGGAAACATCAGTGGCTCAGTGGGTAGCATCACTGCTTCGCAGCACCAGGGATAAACATATGGATGAACATAGAATAGTATAGGATAGATAGGCTTCAGATTGGTTTCAAAGGACCTGTACTGCGCTGTAATGTACTAATGTGATTGCCATTTATCTACATGGTGTGTTGATAATAAGGGAGATGAATAAGTGGTATTACAGAACTGGGGACCCAGGGTTGATTCCAGCCTCGGGTGACAGTCTGTGTGGAGTTTGCACATTCTCCCTGTGTCTGCGTTGGTGTCCAAAGATGTGCAGGTTAGGTGGATTGGCCGTGCTAAATTGTCCATAGTGTGCCGGGATGCGTGGGCTAGCTATGGGAATAGGGTCGGATGCTCTTCGGAGGGTCAGTGCAGACTTGATGGGCTGCATGGCCTCTCCCTGCTATACAGGGATTCTATGAAACCTGTGGGCTTTAATTTTGGTTCTGCCCTATTGGAGGGCTCGGCTCACTTGTGTAAAATGACTCACGGCTGGTGTTAACTTTGCTCCCTTGTAGTACTAAGTTCAGAATGTCCTGTGCATATTATCAATATTATCAATACGCACTGTTCAAAGAGAAGTGTATCAAGTCAAGAGAACCTCGGAACTCTTTGGAACACAGAGTATTCGGAAATGTACAGACGATGTGGCTCACTTGTTGGATCTGCATCCCAAGTCGATTCGTGCATCTCACTGTCAAATAGCTGGAGTTGTCTTCATTACCAGTTCCTTTGGAGAAGCAGGGAGCCACACTCCAATGACAGACCTACTCAAACCGAACTCTCTCAGGCCGATTTTACAACGGGTCACCCTTATACATTGGGAACCTAAGCAACGTCTGCCCTTTGTTTAAAAAAGGCCCCCCTAATGTTCCTATTGGCTTTCAGGCTGGTGTCAGAGACACCCAACGCTTTCCCAGATGCAATATTTCAGTCAGTGAAGGGGCTTTACTTGCTGTCACAAATCCGCCTATGTAAACTGGACACTTACGGTGCTAAACTGGGCTGAACTCGGGGAAAGATGGATAAAGGAAACGGACAGTTCAAAAAACTGCACTGTATCTGCTGGTCAGATCTGGCCAAAGGCTGACACAGCCACTCAGAGCTCCAACATGTACTGCTCCCAGCTCCAGGCACACTATGTGCATTACAGAAACTGACCATCAGCTACAGGGAGAAGTGCATTAATACATGATTAAAAATCACACAACACCAGGTTATAGTCCAACAGGTTTAATTGGAAGCACACTAGCTTTCGGAGCATCGCTCCTTCATCGGGTGGTAGTGGAGGGCTCAATCCTACACAGAATTTATAGCAAAAATTTACAGTGTGATGTAACTGAAATTATACATTGAAAAATTGATTGTCTGTTAAGCCTTTCATCTGTTAGAGTTCCGTGATAGTTTCACTTCTTTCATGTGTAACAGACAATCAATTTTTCAATGTATAATTTCAGTTACATCACACTGTAAATTTTTGCTATAAATTCTGTGTGTTAGGATTGAGCCCTCCACTATCACCTGATGACGGAGTATCGCTCCGAAAGCTAGTGTGCTTCCAAATAAACCTGTTGGATTATAACCTGGTGTTGTGTGATTTTTAACTTTGTACAGCCCAGTCCAACACCGGCATCTCCGAATCATTAATACATGAGCTCACAAACACTGATCCTCTCAGCTGCCTTCACAGAGTCAGTGCTGACTTCTAAAGATCAATGCGAATCTGCCAGCTGAAAAACCTCCTGAGACGGAATCTATCTCTCAGCAGCACAGGAATCCGTTTCAACAGAAAAATTCACAACTTCTGAAATTCAGCAGCTCCGCAGAAACCAGCAGTTGGCAGCTGCTAACGGGATCTTTGGAAATAGAGTGCACAGTGCTCTTAGCACTAGCAACTGCCTCTAACGATGGGATAGATACACTTGAAACAAAAAGCGCTGGAAATCACAGCAGGTCAGGAGAGAGAGCAAGCTAACGTTTCGAGTCGAGATGACCCTTCACCAGAGCTGTTGAATGGATACACTGCACTGACAAGAGGGAGCTTTAAGCGAGCAGATCAATTGGTCCCCGCGGCAATTCACCTCTTTGCCAAAACAATGGAGCAAAGCAAATAAAACAGATGGTGGGAGCTCACAATCTCTTTGTCCTCTGATTACCCACAGAGATTTGTGTAAACAATCCAAAATGGAGGCAGTGGGACTCAGGATCGTCGAGATTCTCTGCTGTCTCATTTCAATACTTACCCACATTGTAGCATTCAAATGTCCCATCCTTTGTTTTGTGAGTCTGTTTATTATTGTTGCCCACTGTGCTAGTTTGATTAAGCCCGGGTGTTGCGCAGAGGAAAGTAAACAAAGTTGGAGAATTAACTGGGATCCAGAGGTAAAGCATGGAGCATATGTTTTAAACTAAACAAGTTACACACATAGATCAGAGTCAGTAAGGATAGATGACAGTACCTCCTCCACCATAATCCTCAACACCAGTGTCTGGCAAGGCTGCATACTCAGCCCCCTTACTATACTCCTCATACATCCAGGATTGTGTGGCAACATTCTGCCCCAACTCCATTTTGCTGGCAACACCACCGTTGTAGATCGGATTTCAAACAACAACAAGACAGAGTACAGGAAAGAGATTAGTGGTGTGTTGTCAAGACAACAGTCTCTCTATCAACATCAGCAAAATGAAGGAGCTGGTCACTGACTTCAGAGGGAGCGGAGTGAAGGACATGACCCTGTCTGCAGCAATGGTGCCGAGATGGAGATGGTCAAGAGCGTCAAGTTCCTGACAGTGATGGTCACCAGTAATCTATCCTGGCCTATCGAAGTCGACATGACGCTCAAGAAAACATAACAATCTCTCTACTTCCTCAAGAGGCTAAGGAAATTCAGCATGTCCATAAAGACTCTTACAAACCTTTATAGATACACCAGAGAAAGCAGCCCATTGAGATGCATCAAGCAGGGTATGGCTCTTCCCAAGAACACAAGTAGCGACAGAGAGTTGTGAATACACCCCAGGGCATCACACAAACTAGCCTTCCATCCATTGGCTCCGTCTATACTTCCCACTGCCTTGGGAAAGCAACCGACATAATTAGAGACCCCTCCCACCCCTCTCTTCCATCCTTTTCCTCTGTGTTGTAAATATTTGAATGCACGTATGAACAGATTCAAGAACAGCTTCTTCCCCGCTGTTATTAGACTTTTGAATGGACCTCTCATGTGTTCATTCTGACCTCTCTGTGCTTTCTCTGTGGCTGTAACACTGTGTTCTGCACTGTGTTCTACTATCTTGATACACTTTGTTTGGTACCCTGTATAGCAGGCAAAACAACACTTTTCACTGTACCTTGGTAAATGTGACAACAATAAATCCATCATCAATAAACATTGAAAACAGTGTCATGGCTGCATTTCTGAGAGACATAACCTCGGGTGCTGTACATTTTATGAAATTATAGTGTCTAAAACTGTTATTAAGTTGATTCATTAAGCTCCTTTGAATTGAACTGATTCAATATCAAAAGAGATTAGATTACACAAATTCGAGTTTAATAATCACGGCTGTCAGAGTCCTACCATTTTTGGAACAGTTAGTTGGTACTCAACACCATGGATCACTGCACTCAATTATTAATAAATAAAGCTCTGATTAACTGGATGGTGCAGAGGGTTAAGATGCCAAGCTATCATTCCTGTGACTTGGTAATGTATGGGTTAATATGTCAGCATGTTGCCACTGGGTAAGACTGGGTTAATTACCAGCCTGTCACTCCTGCCATTCAAATGTAAGCTGGACAGATGGAATTAATCACCTTTCAGTCTGCTGCGCTGCCCCCATTCAAGGCTGAAGGAGCTTGGGCCATGTGTCTCAGATTGGTACACACAGTATCTTAAAGCTGCATCTTACCAACTCCCACCAAATTGGCACTCTCATTCAAAGGGAATGCCAGCTGTTGAAAATATTTAAAGAAAAATAGCTGTCACACACATTTGGAATTCTGTAAGTGATGTTCTTTTAAATTGGGGTTAAGCTGCAACAGACAGGGAGCACAACACCTGTCCAATATCACAGAACTATCCCTCGTGCAACTCTTAATGCTGCCAATCAATGGATGATTCCATGTTCTAGCATTCCGTGGCAAACTGAGTAAACTGGGAAGATGTATCATTCAGAGAGAATGTAGCTACTCAATTCTCAGGATAGGGTGGTTGTGGAAAATCATGATGAAAATAATACTGCCATCGCCTCCCCCCACCCCACCCCTCCACCAACACACACAAAAGCAATGGTGAGGTCCAGGAAGACTGGAGGGTAGTGAATGTTGTCCCTTATTGAAAAAGGGTTGCAAAAGAAAAACCTGGAAACTGTAGACCAGTAAGCTTAACATCTGTGGCAGGTACATTACTTGAGAAGATTCAGAGGTAAGATTTACTTGCATTTGGAAAAACAGATCTTGATTAAGAATAGTCAGAATGGCTTTGTGAGAGGGAGATCATGCCTCACAAACTTTGATGAAAGTGACCAGGAAAGTTGATGAGGGCAGGTTGCTGGATGTAGTCTATTTGGATTTCAGTAAGGCTTTTGATAAAGTTCCACATAGTAGGCTGCTCTCGAAGGTGCAAATAACATGGAATCCAGGGTGATCTGGCAGATTAGGCAAATTAGGCTTGATGGTAGGAAGCAGAGGGTACTTGTCAGAATGGAGGCCTGTGACTAGTGGAGTGTGTCAGGGGTTGGTGCTGGGCCTATTACTGTTTGTTATCTATATCAATGATTTGGATGAGAATGTACAAGGCATGATTAGTAAGTTTGCAGATGACACTAAAAAAGGCAGTGCCATGAACAGTGAGGAAGATTATCAGGACCTTGATAAGCTGGGGAAGTGGGCTGAAAAATGGCAAATGGAGTTTAATATAGATAAGTGTGAGGTGTTGCATTTTGGAAAGTCAAATCAAGGTAGGAGTTTCATGGTTAAGAGTGTGGTGTTGGAAAGGCACAGAAAGTCAGGCAGCATCCAAAGAGCAGGAGATTCGATGTTTCAAACATAAGCCCTTCATCAGAATTGAGGCTTGTGGGTTGGGGGCTGAGAGACAAATGGTGTGGGGCTGGAGGGAAGGTAGCTGAGAATGCAATAGGGAGATGAAGATGGGGGAGAAGGAGAGGAGGGTGGAGCAGATAGGTGGGAAAGTTTTTCGACAGGTCAGGAGGGTGGGGTGAGGGGAAATGAGGAAACATCGATTCTCCTGCTCCTCGGATGCTGCCTGACCTGCAGTGTTTTTCCAGCACCACTCTCTCAACCTTGATCTCTAGCATCTGCAGCCCTCACTTTTTCCTGAGTTTCATGGTGAATGGTCGGGCCATAAGGAGTGAAGTGGAACAGAGGGACCTTGGAGTTGAGGTTCACAGTTCTCTGAAAGTGGCATCACAGGTAGACAGAACAGTGAATATGGCTTTTGGCACACTGGCCTTCATCAGTCAGGGCATTGAATATAAGTTGGGAAGTTATGTTGAGGTTGTACAGGACATTGGTGAGGCTGCAATTGGAGTATTGAGTTCAGTTTTGGTCACTTTGCTACAGGAAGGATGTTATTAAACTGGAAAAAGAACGCAGAAGAAATTTACAAAGATGTTGCCAGGATTCAATGGTCTGAGTTATAGGGAGAGGTTGGACAAGCTAGGACATTTTTCTTTAGAGCGTAGGAGACTGAGGGGTGACCTTACAGACGTGTATAAGATCATGAGAGGCATGGATAGGGTGAATGCACTCAGTCTTTTTCCTAGGGTTGGGGAATCAAGGGCATCAGTTCAAGCTTAGAGGGGAAAGAATAAAATGGAACCTGAGGGGCAACGTTTTTAAAAAGAGGATGGTACAGATTGGGAATAAGCTGCCATTGGAAGTGGCTGAGGTGTGTACATTAACAACATTTAAAAGGCATTTGGACAAACACATGGATAAGAAAGCATATGAACCAAGTGCAGGGAAATGGGGTTAGCGTGGATGGACATTTTGGTCAGTGTGGACCATACTAGGCCAAAGGGCCTGTCTCTGTGCTGTAGCACTCTAGGACTCGATAACAAAACTGAAAACAACAAATGTTAGAGATCACAATGGATGAGGCAGTATCCATGGAGAGAAAGCAAGCATCAGAGCTCAGTGTGGAGAGGGCAGTATTTATGCTATAGTTTGTCAGGTGGTAGTATGGGGGTAGTGGTTGTAGGTGGAGAAAAGATGTTGATAGTTCAGATTAAATGATTGGAATGTGAGAACGTAATCTGAACTATCAACAACACTTTTTCTCCACCAGCACGCTCCACCCACGATCCCCACCTCTCCCCTCCAAACTATAACATAAATGCTGTCCACTCCACAACTTCACTTCTGACCTGCTGCGACCTCCAGCCTTTGTTGTTTTCAGAACAGACCCCAGCATCTGCAGTAATTTGCTCCGACATCCTCTCACAAAAACAAAATCTTGCTTCTGTTCTGAGTTAACTCAGGCGAGGAATCAATGGGTTGGCACAGTTTAACCCTTTCCGAGGACCAACATGAGCAGACACCCTTTTACACACACAATTCACTGCTCACATGGCATCCATTACCTGTTACTGGTGAAAACAAACTTCAGTTTCAAATGACTAGAGTTGGAATCACAGCCTTCGGTTAGTACAGCAGGGAAGTCAGAGTGCAAGTGAATTCATTTTTACAGCACAGTACAAGCGAACCAGACACACACTCCATTCTGTCAACTGGTTTACAACGCAGTTGGTCCTGACTTCCCCACCGTGCCCTGTGCACTCTTCTTCACCGTGTCTCACCTACATCTGCAGACCATCAGCCTTTACCTTACCTGCTCCTCTCTCTCTATTTCAGTACACATCCTTGTCTGACTCTATTCCAGCTTTGCATTCGATGGCTCGCTCCTTCATCCCGCCTTTCCCACAAGTTCCGTTTCCATCCTGCTGACTCGCTTGTTCTACCTTTCTCGGTCACTCTTTCACCCGGTCAAGTTTTCCTCACTTGTTATTGAGAATTATCAAAACGAGAAAGATATTGAGCAGAAACTGCACTGTCTGCCTGTCATGCTGTCTATATCCCCTATTGTTCTTTCTCGTTCAGTCTAAATAGAATGCCAGTACATTGTCAAATAACACTGATAATCTGGTGTAAACTATTTGTCTTGTACCTGAAAACAGGGAATTGAACATGGAGAGCAGTCACGCTTGTGTGGTTCCCTAATAAGCTCTTGCTTCACAGCAGCTATCTCTACCTCGTCTCTTCATTTTTTTCCCATTCAAACGACACTGGAGGGAATTGTCTTTTTTAGCACTGAGCATGTCGTAGAATAGCGGCAACACTTTGTGCACCAGAATAAGATTTCAATACCCGCCTCCTGAGAATTATCTAACAGGACTCTGACCAAACAAGAGCCATTCCCACATTTACATACTAATAATGTTCTGTCAGTAGTATGAAAATCACATTAGTTTGCTCGGAATATGGATGGCATACAGAATTATCAGTTAGTCAAAAAGACATGCAACAAATCAGCAACAGCTTCACATTGGATTAACCCCACTCTCCCCAGATAGGCTTCCCATTGTTTATAGTCATGGGGAACATAACATGGCTCTGGGGATTTAAGGTTTGACCACTGGGGTGTTTGGCATTGTCCAAAAGAGGCCTTCTCTCTGCTCCTCCCTGCCCCTACTCCTTAAACAGTCTCCATGAAGGATCCCTGAACATGACCCGAAACATGAACTCTTGTCTTTCTCTCCACAGATTCTGCTACAGCTGTTGTGTTCCTCCAGCATGTTCTGTGTTTGTTTCAGATTTCCAGCATCTGCAGTCACAGAGTTATACAGCACCAAAACAGACGCTTAGGCCCAACTCATCTGTACCAGCCAGATATCCTGAATTAATCAAGTCCTGTTTACTAGTATTTGGCCCATATCCCTCTAAACCCTTCCTATTCATGTACCCAACCAGATGCCTTTTAAAGGCTCTAATTGTACCAACCTCCACCACTTCCTCTGGCAGATCATTCTATACACGCACCACCCTCTGCATCGAAAAGTTATCCCTTAGGTCCCTTTTAAATCTTTCCCCCTCACCTTAAACCTATGCCCTCTTGTTTTGGAATCCCCCACCCCTGGGGAAAAGACCTTAGCTATTCACCCTATCGGTGCAGTAACCTCAGCCAGTATGGGAATTGAACCCACGCTGTTCAATGCAAACTTGCCAACTGAGCTGACCAACTCCCTATCGTTCGGGCATCTTTTTAGTGGGGTGTCTTGCTAGGACTGCAGAAAGGGCGCCCCCCCCTGCTCTGTGAAATAGTGCAGTGGGGTCTTTTACGTCTGCCCGTGCAAGCAGACGTAGTTTAAGGTAGGAGCAACAACAACAACCTCTGGGAGGGTGGGGTGGGACAGGGTTCACTGCAGAGTGTGCACTGATCCATTGGAAGAGTGCAATTCCACAACATGTCCGAAAGTCATGAAAATCAGTCATGGAAATCCGTACCTCGACCACATCAACAGTCGCCACTTTCCCTGGCAGTGACAGTTAATAGTTCCCAATCCAAGCTCTTGCCATTTAAAATTGCATCCTTCCACTGCACATTATGGTCATTGATTCTTGTCTTCATAACATTTTCAAGGTGTGACAGATAGACAGACCCCTGACACTTGACAGGGATTCTCAACGTTTGTCACTGGAACTTGAGGAGGAGACTATCATTACTACTCATTACCCTGTCTGTCTGCATTTTCATCAGTCTCTCACTAAAGGTAACCGTGAGATTTTATGACCACATTCCATGCAAAGTGCACTGTCATCGGAAAACACTTTGTTTTACCATACACTTTGTTATATTCCATCCTCATTATAAGGTTCCCAATTCTCTTCAAATCCTATTATGACGCTCTGAATTGTACACCCTCTACAATACCTCACCCTCCCAGATATCATTATCCTTCTCAACTACTCCCTTCACCTGAGGCGTGCTGGCCCTCAGGTTAAACTACCACCAGTTGTCTCTCTCCAATGTCAGACCATCCCTATGGTCTGCTAAGAGAACGGTGACCTTCCTTCTGAAAGAAAGATTGTCTCTTTGCTGTTTGTGGGCACTTGGGCTGTGCACACATTGGCTCCAGAGTTTCTCTGTTTATGACAGTGACACTTCCACGGAACTACTGGGTGAACTAACTGCTGCAGTTTGTGAAAGCTGCTGTGTAAATGGAAGCTCCATTATCAAGCAGCATCACGGAAACAGTGCTCAGCCAAGGGCTATGTGCTCTTCCGTTGCAGAACTGCCTACAAGATGACCGTCAGAATCACTGCCAAATTCACATGCGGCACCTGGCTTTAGCAGAGTAAGTTTGTTAAACAACCATAGTGCCACATAGGATGGTGTTACTAGGTACAACGAAGGCACGTTGATAGCACCAGGTATGCTGAACTTTCCTCAGCACCATGCTGAAGTTCAGCCTGTTTGAAATGTAAGTGTCTCATTCTCCAGCATTAAGCATCTCTCACCTGACCAACGCCCAGAACAATGTAAGCTTTTAAATTCTGTTTCCATAATGACAGCAAGAAAAGATAGACTTTTCTTACCTAATTCAAAGTCCATTGATCCAGGTGCTACAGGTACACACGTGCATGTGGAAGATTATTACTTCTTCCCAGCTGTCAAGGGCTATGCAGAAGCAGAGTGATCATTTAAATCACGCAGATAGTAGCTGCTCTTGTTTACTGTCTCTGGGCTATGCAGTTTTAATTAGAAGCAAGAGACTAAGTGACATTTCTTATTTAGGGCAATTCCAGGATTGCAAACAGGTTGTGTTTGCAAGTCAATTTGGACACAAGTCAGAACACAATGCAGGATAATATAAAATAGCCATTCACAAGGACAGAAAATTTCAAATGTCAGATGTTCATAGTTACATCCGGGTACAGGATCATGTTTGTAAGAATGAGCGCTTACAAGTTAGACATTTGTAAATCGGGAATCTGCCCTGTATGGTTTAACAGTAAATATGCTGAGGTGAGATTTTGCAGGGAGAAATTTGAGGTTCAGTGACAAAAATGTAAATCTGCTGGCATACCTTAATATTTAAACTCTTCAGACACAAAATTCTGATCTACAACAAAACTGTGGGCAATGGAACTCCATCACCTTCTCTGTGTAAACAATCCATGCAGAGCATCAGCTCGGTAAAGATGTGTTATCAACCGTATCTGATCTGATATTCAAATGCCGAACTTGGTCCATAAAAATGTTTACATATTTTGGATTGACGTATATTATACACAAACAAAGGATAATATTTCGTTCATTTCAATTTGCTTGCTGTAAGCTCAGCTGCAATAGAAGTCCAACAATGGCAGGGCTAAAGAGGTCAGACACCTAAATGCAGGTAATTCTGAACAACATTTGCTAGTATAAAGTTTCGGGAGTGTTTTTTTTTGTAGGTGCCGTGGTGAGTTCCTGGATTTAGCAGAGAATTTGCTGAGCTATTCCCACAAGATAAGGAACGGGAGATGGCAGCAGTGATGCTACCAGGGTCTGAACACAACAGTGACATGAAACAGCAGTCAAAATGGTTAGGCCCATCAATCCATCGAGCATGTTGGCGCACAAGGCCCATCAGATGTCTTCAAAGTCTTTGTTTGAGTCCACTGCAGCAGAATCCATCTGTTCTCACTGCTTCCAGTGAGATGATAAATGCATCATTCCCCCCCACTTCCCTTCCCCTCTATTCCCTGCCTCTCCCCAGCCATCTCCCCCACCTTCCAGGAACCATTGACAATCTTGCAAGTAGTCCTGACAAGAGCAAGATGAAAAGCTTTGATAAAACATCAGTTTTTTCAAAAACACTCAAGATTAAAAAAAAGGATTTCATGCCATTAGATGATGGCTGAAACAGGATAATTAGTACAATACTAGTTACTTGTGACTCATTTAGGTACATTGTTGAATGAACACAGTCAAATACCTGATCCCAGTTGATTCACTGGTAAGGACTTTCCATAATTAATTATGGGACACAAATCCTTTTGTAAAGGCACATAATGCTTACGCCTCCCAGAGACAGTAAAGACACTGAAGTGAGAAAGAGGATGCTAGGTTTCCTTGGCAGAAAGCCTACCAAAGGACTCCAGACTCACATCCAAAGTTTAAGAATAAAGAACAGAACAGATAATTTGCTTCTGCTATCCTGTCTCACTCCCCATATTCCATCTCTAACCATCTATGTCCCAGTATTAATCCCCACCATCACTCATGACCCTATGCGCTCAGTCACTACAATGGTCCTTCACAGCCTTTTGTATGGCCTGCTGTTAACACATATCTCCAAGCTGCCTCCCATTGCTCTTCTTGCTTCATCAAGGCTTCATACTTTAGCTTAACAAACATTCCCATTCAATAAGCGGTTGGAGATTTCCATCAACAGGTAATCCCTTGTGGAAAGATGTTTGTGAAATCGGTTATGGAGCTCAGATCGTATAATGGTTCTACAAAACTCACACTCTGAAATACCTTGCGTTGTTTTTTTTTTTATTTAAACACGGCATTTTGTTTGCACAATTCCTGGACAACTTCGCCAATTCCAATAGCCTGGAAATTCCAGCTTCTGACGTACAGGGCTGTCTATTCACGGCCCCAAATTGTGTCTGACCTGCATCAAAGACGTCACAAGATCAGATCCAAAAGGGTACCTCGTCTTTTCAAAACGCGAGAAGTTTAAAACATTCTTCTCACTGTCATCCTTTCCAAAGCCCCTGCCGTGCCAACCCATGCAAACCAATGCCCTCTAATCATCTTCCATGATCCCTCAAACACCTGTGGCAACTTAGTGCCCCCTTCACCTATCATGCCAACACACTGACTATTGACAGGTAACTATGCACGCAGGGGAGAAATAGCATAATTCTGTTACATTCATTTCTGTTTTGCTGAGCACACTCTACTAAGAAAAGCATTCTCATTCCTAAGCACACACTTTGACAGGTTAACACTTGTAGATGGATCTGGACAGGCTGGACAACTCCAAGTGGTATATGTCCCCTTTATGCACTATTTCCTCCACAGTTAGCAGTCCTAAAGGCCACCTGATACCATATCCCAGGCCACAGAATCCTTGACCCCTACCCCTAGAGTGTCATGGGACCACATCTGAGGGGTACCCAAACTCTCCAAAGGACTCTGCATAAGAAGTGCACTGAAAGCAGACCTGCTGTAACCTGGTCTCACGTCCACACTCCAGCTTCCACATTCTAGTGAGCCCATAAGACTATAGGAAATAGGAACAGGAGTAGGCCGTTCAATCCCTCGAGCCTGCTCTGCCATTCAGTAGGATCGTGGCAGATCCAACATCCACTTACCTGCCCTTTCCCCATAACCCTTGGTTCCCCGACTGGTCAAGAATCTGTCTATCTCAGCCTTAAATATACACAGGGACTCTGCCCCCACAGCTCTCCGTGAGAAGGAGTTCCAAAGACTCACAACCCTCTGAGAGAAGAATTTCCTCCACAACTCAGCCTTAAATTGGTGTCCCTTTAATCTGAGACCCTGCCCTCCAGAACTAGACTCTCCCATCGGGGGAAACATCCTCTCAGCATTGACCCTGTCCAGCCCCTTAAAAATCTTATATGTTTCAATGAGGTTACCTCTCAACCTTCTCCACTCCAGTGAGTACAATCCCAATCTATATAACCTTTGCTCATAAGACAGTCCCTCCAGACTGGGGATCATCCCAGTGATCCTTCTCTGAATTGCTTCCAATGAAATATCTTTCTTTAAATGAGGGGACCAAAAATGCTCTCAGTATTCCAGATGTGGTCTTAGCAGCACCTTGTACAGTTTCAGTACTCTTCCCTACTCTTATAGTCCAATCCCCTTGAAAAAAGGCCATAAGACATAGGAGCAGAAATTAGGTCATTCGGTCCATCGGGTCTGATCATGGCTGATTGGTTTTTCAATCCCATTTTCCCACTTTCTCCCTGTAACCTTTGATCCCCTTGGCAATCAAGAAAGATAACTAAGTTTTTGATAACTCTGATAACTCTGTTTTAATATACTCCAGGACTTGGCCTCCACAGCCTTCTGCGGCAGTGAATTCCACAGATTCACACTCTCTGTCTAAAGATGTTTTTCCTTATCTCTTTTCTAAAGGGCCTTGCCGTTACTTGAAGGCTGTGCTGTCGGGTCATCATCTCTCCTGCCAATGGAAACATCTTCCCAACGTCCATTCTGTCCAGGCTGTTCAGTATTCTGTAAATTTCATTCAATTCCCCCATCATCCTTCGAAACTCCATCGAAATAGTGTAGTCTCAGAGTCCGCAAACGTTCCTCATATCTTAAGACTTTCAATCCTATGGACGTTCTCGCGAATCTACCTTGGGCCCACTTCAGGGCCAACATATCCTTTCTGAGGTGTGGGGCCCAAAAGTGCTCACAATACTCTAAATGTGGTCTGACCAGAGCCTTATAAAGCCTCAGAAGTACATCCCTGCTTTTATCTTCTCGTCCTCTCGAGATGAATGACAACATTGTATTTGCCTTCCTAACTATCGGATCAACCCACAAGTTTAAGAGAAACCTGGACTAGGACTCACAAGTCCCTTTGTACTTCAGTTTTCTGAATTTTCTCCCTACGTAGAAAACAGTCCATGCCTCTATTCTTCCGGCCTAAGTTTCTCACACCTTCCCATGTTGTATTTCACCTGCCACTTTTTGCGACTCTCCGAACCTCTCTAAATCTTTCTGCAGCCTCCCGCCTCAATAGTACCTGCCCCTCCACCTATCTTTGTATCATCTTAGCCAGAATGCCCCCACTCCTCAATTCCCCATCCAGATCATCGTATAAAATGAAAAGTGTGGTCCCAACACAGCCTTGTGGAACACCACTAGACACTGGCTTCCATCTGAGAAGGACCCTTTTATCCCCACTCTCTAAAGATTCACAGCCAACAGCATTTATGGCAGATATAATCCGCAGTAACCCTTAAACTCTCTTTAAACTCCCACATCTGACAAGAAGTACATATCACTGCAAAGGCCATTTTTGCTCCTTCACAATCTACAGACCCAGAAAATAACATTGTCTTATTCCTCTACAAACACTGCCCCAGGTTAAATTAATAGCTATGGCTTATATTTTAAGTTTAACCAAGAGACATGCCTGCATGGGTTTCCCCTGAGTGCTCTGGCTTCCTCCCACAATCCAGAGATGTGCAGGTTAGGGTGAATTGGCCATGCTAAATTGCACATACTGTTCAGGGATGTGTACGTTAGGTGCATTAGTCAGGGGAAATGTAAAGTAATAGGGTAGGGGAATGGGTCCGGATGGGATACTCTTCGGAGGGTCGGTGTGGAGTTGTTGGGCCGAAGGGCCTGTTTCCACAATGTAGGGGTTCTATGATGAAACCATGCTGACTTTACCCTGTTTTACCATGCACTTCCAGAAATCTCATCCTTCACAATGGACTCCAAAGTCTTGCCAACCACTGAGATCAGGCTAATCGGCCTATAACTTCCTGTCTTTTGCCTTACTCCCTTCTTAAACAGTGGGGTTACATTAGCAATTCTCCAATCCTCTGGGGCCCTCCCTGACTCCAGTGATTCCTGAAAGATCACTACTGAAGCCTCCACTATTTATACAGCTATCTCCTTCAGAACTCTAGACTGGGTCCATCTGGTCCATGTGATTTATCCACTTTCACACCTTCTCCTTGGTAACGGCCACCATACTCATCTCTGTCACCCCCCCCCCCCCACCCCCAACTCTCTTGAATTTTTGGGATATTCCACCGCAAAGCACTTATTCAGTTCCTCGGCCATTTCTTTGCTCCTTCATCCAGATCAATAATGGCCATCATTCCACTAGCCTTCCTGATTACCTGCTGTACCTGTGTCCGAGCTTCCTGAGTTTTGTGCATAAATCCTCCCCAAGTCCCATTGTGTTGCAGCTTTCTGCAGTTTTTTCTCCGTTTAAATAACACTCTGTTCTTTTGTTCTCCCTTCCAAAATGAACAACCTTGCATTTGCCCACATTATACTCAATTTGCTAACTTTTTGCCCACTTACTGAGCCTATCAACATCTCCCTGTAAATCATTTCCAGCCCTATTACCATTTGCCTTTTCCCAACATCTGCAAATTTGGCCACTGTACATTCACTTCCTGTCTCCAAGTCATGAACGTATATTTTGAACAGTTGTGGAACACCACTGGTCACAGGTCGCCAACCTGAAAACAAACCCTCTATCCCCAACTCACTGTTTCCTGCCCACGAGCCAATTCAAATCGACAAGGGAGAAAAGCTGCAGCTGTGGGGAGGGCTTGTTGGGCAATGTATTCAATAATTCATAGGTTTATACAGCGCAGAAAAGGCCCTTCGGCCCATCGAGTCTGCACCCACAATAACTACCGCTAAACATGAGCTCATCCCAATTTCCTGCACTTGTCCCATATCCTTGAAGTGCTCATCCAAATTTTCTTTTAAAGGTTGTACGGTTTCCAGGCTCCCCTACCTTCCCAGGCAGCCGCATTCCAAATTCCCACCACTGGCTGGGTGAAAACGCTTTTTCCCAAATCCCCTCAGAATCTCCTCCCTTTACCCGAAAACTATGCCCTCGCGTGATTGACCCTTCAACCAAGGAGAACAGCTGCTCTCTCTTCACCCTGTCCATACCCCTCATAAATTTTATACACCTCAGTCACGTCCCCAATCAGTCTTCTCTGCTCTAGAGAAAAGTCAGTGAGGAATAAAAGATGTAGCTGTCTATTGATTAATCACAACGCCAGTGTCAGACTGATGCTTTCAAATTTCTGTTTTTTAAATGTTAGAAAATCTTTGTTAGCTTCTGTAGGCATTGAGTACGATGAAGCTGGGCTGAATGAAGTCATTACAAGTTAGGTCATTGCTTCCATTCCTCAGTCACCTCGTCTTTACCTGATTTGCCATCGCAGCGACACAACATGAATTATTCAGGCTGAGGAGTCAAATCATCTCCCGATAATTCAATTTCAGTCCTAAAATGAGCCTATAAAATAGCGAAGTACTTGCAATACTAATGCATGATATTGAGACCTTGGTGCAGGAAAGGTCAAAGATAAATTAGAAGCTTTCCATCATAAATGCCTGTGTCACGTTGAAAGATATGGCTGTTTCAGTAATGAGGAAGGTCAGAGGAAGACAGTGCAACAGTAAGAACAGGATGAAGAGACTGCAGTGGATGGGACTCAAATGCCAGAAGATTGATTACACGGAAAGACATGAATGGAGTGAGTGAACCCATGGACAAACACAGAAAATTCAATTTATATTATGTTCTTTTTGGTGAAGGTCAGACAGGGTCAAATCAAAGAACTGGAAAGTGATGCAACAAATATCTGACTAAATGAACACTGGTGGACACTGGCAATTGAGTAAAAGCAAAATACCAGGGGTGCTGGAAATTGGAAACAAACACAGGAGACAGGGAGGTCAATGTTTTTGAGTCCAGTTTGACTTTCTCAGAGCTTCTGTTAACTCTTTCAGCGACCTGCCTTTCTGAGCATAGCCTGATCAAGGAACGCTGCAGTGGAGGCTACAGAGAGAAGAGGTGATGTCTACATGTTGACGCATCCTCAAAGGGTAAGAGACAAGGTTGTTTTACGTGCTGGGGGCAAGCAGCAGTTCCTACATTTAGATTCCACCTCCTGGACCCCTCCCGCCCCCGGTTGGTGATTACCTCAAAAAAACTGGCAGTCTCCACAAAATGTGGAGGTGCTGGTATTGGACTGGAGTGGACAAAGTTAAAAATGACACCAGACCAGGTTATAGTCCAACAGGTTTATTTGGAAGCACTAGCTTTCGGAGCGCTGCTCCTTCATCAGGTAGCTCTTCAGGCAGGAACACAGGACACAGAATTTATAGTAAAAGTGTCATGCCACTGATACAATATATTGAACAAATCTAGATTGTTGTCAAGATTAGAGTGGTGCTGGAAAAGCACAGCAGGTCAGGCAGCATCCAAGGAGCAGGAAAATCCCACCAAACCTAGATTGTTTAGTCTTTCACCTTTTAGAATGGGTTGCAGGTTTCGGTTCATTAATATGTAAATCCCAGAACTTCTTTCAAGTCACATTCCCGAGATAGCTTAAGGTTTTTTAAAAAAGTGACATCTCAGCTCAGACAATGCCTTAAAGGTGTGAAGTTAGAGTCTGTCTGTATTCCAACCTTGAGTCAGACTGGTTCTAATTCCTAAGTAGGAATTTATAAAATTTGAGTACCTACAAATTGTGTGTCTTTTGAACAAATTAGAAATTTACCCCATAGACTTCTATGTGTGTATGCATGTGACAGAGAGACAGAGTGTGGGGGGGAGAGAGAGAGAGAGTGAGCGAGGGTGCATGTGTGACACAGTATATGCCTGTGGGAGGGTGTAGGAGAGTGCGTGTGAGTGTCGGAGTGAGGGTCTGTGTGAGTGATTGTGTGTGTGTGTGTATACGTGTCTATCTAGCTACCTGATAAAGGAACAGTGCTCTGAAAGCTTGTACTTCCCATTTTTAACTTTGTCTCTACAAAAATTAGGGGCCTTCATTAAGGCTGGTAACATTAGCACTGAAGAGGGTGTAAAATGACTGTTGAGCAGTTGGTTAATCATCTTAATTATAGAGTCATACAGCACAGAAACAGACTCTTCGGTCCAACCAATCCAAGTTGAACATTGGCCTTTCAAAATATGGTAACCCAGAAACAGTAGTGTGCCAACTCACACCTAGTGGCACCCATGAGTGTGCTGGTGGAATTCTGGTTGCTGGGTTACCAGAGGTTATCCAGCAAGTAAGTAAAAAACTGATACAGAGTATCAGTTCCGGGCATTACGATAAAGTTCTGACCATTATTTCTTTCACTGGTCACTATTTTCATTCTCGTAATAAAGTTTGTCCTTCTCAATCATGCCCTCCTGTCTTCAAATGATATTTGTGAGTGGATTCCTGATGCTTTAAGTGGGATGCATCTTGCTATAATCATAGTAAAAATGGACTGTCAATTTTCAACTCCCATGGCTTGATTTTAATTCCTAAGACCTTCATGGTCTAAAGAGACTTCTGGCAAGGTAAAATACTGACCTAAAATGGCTGCCGTGATCACCTGACCATATTCGAGGCAAGCTTTGTGAAAACAGTGTGAGCTATTACAAAAAGTGCCTGCACTGAAAATTACCATTTCATTCAACAATACTAAGACCAGACAATTACGTCAGTGCCAAGAAATTTGCATCCTGTTTTCTTGTATGGTAATTTCACAGATTGGAGATGAAAGCCTTGCCTGCTAATTAGTTGTCTTTGAAAACAATGAGCAGATTCAGGAACATACAGATGGACCCATCTCACAAGCTGATTGGGACGGTAATGCGGAAAGAAGGGAAAATGGATTTGCAATTAAGACTTGGGTGAGTCTCATACTCCTTCTCATCAGGCTCAAACCTTAGTGCCTGGTGAAAAAGCTGCTAGAGAACATGATCAATTGAGCCAATGGGCTGAGAAGTGTCAGATGGAGTTTAATTTGGATAAATGCGAGGTATTGTATTTTGGTAAAACAAACGAGGACCTACCCAATTAATTGTAGGCCCCTGGATAGTGTTGTAGAACAGAGAGTTCAGGTACATAATTCTTTGAAAGTTGCATCAAAGGGAGACTGGGTGGTTATGAAAGCGTTTAATATGCATGCCTTCATTGCTCAGACCTTGAGTATAGGAATTGGGAAGTCCTGCACAGAACATTGGTGAGGCCTCTCCTTGAGTACTGTGTGCAGTTTGGATCACCCTGCTACAGGAAGGATATTATTAAGTGGGAGAGGGTTCAGAAAAGACTTACCAGGATGTTACCAGGACTAGAGGGCTTGAAATATAAAAATAGACTGGAAAGACTGGGACTTTTTTCACTGGAGCACAGGAAGTTGAGGGGTGACCTTATAGAGGTTTATAAAATCATGAGGGATGTAGATAAGATGAATGATAAGGGTCTTTTCCATAGGATGGGGGAGTTCAAAATGAAGGGGGTTATTTTTAAGGCGAGAGGTGAAAGCTTTAACAAGGACATGAGGAGCAACGTTTATCACACAGAGGGTGGTTCGTGTGTGGAATGAACTGCCAGAGAAAATGATGAACGCAGGTACAGTTACAATATTTGAAAGATATTCAATAAGTTTAAGAACAGGAAAGGCTGCAGGCAGATGGGACTAGTTTAGTTTGGGAACATGGTTGGTACGGACTGGTTGGGCCGAAGGGTTTTTTTCCATGTTGCCTGACTCTATAACAACAATGCACCGAGAAGTCAGGCATCTTGGAAAAGCTCACCACTGCTGAAGAGAAAAAAAAACAACAGCCACACAGCTGGGACTCAGGTCATTCTCACAATTCAAGGACTTGAAGAATTTTTAACCTTACCCTCCTGCTCGCAGACACCTTCCTCTACTTCTTTTAATAGCTAATGCCTGTTTGAGTGCGTCCTCAATTTGACATTTTTATCATTTTAGGGTAATAGGGAATAAAGTTCCTCTTCGACTCACTCAAGATAACCTCATAATTTGTCTCCTTCATTTCAATCCAGTTTGCCATGGTTTAATTGAATTCTGGTAGCTGCGTACTACAAAGGAAGTAAAAATATTTGTTATGAGTGACAGGGGGATTAAACAGAGGGGAGCTGACTCCCTCTCTTCACAGTTGAACTGAAGATGAAGCACAGTCTGCTCTTCAATCTCCATTATCCTTCGATCCGAATAGGGTGGCATGGTGGTTCAGTGGTTGGCACTGCTGCTTCACAGCGCCAGTGACCTGGGCTCGATTCCCGCCATGGGTGACTATCCGTGTGGAGTTTGCATGTTCTCCCTGTGTCTGTGTGGGTTTACTCTCACAGCCCAAAGATGTGCAGGTTAGATAAATTGGCCATGCTAAATTGCCCATAATGTGCAGGGAAGTATAGGTTAGGTGCATTAGTTAGGGGACATGCAGAGCAATAGGGTAAAGGAATGGGTCTGGTTGGGATTTGGTTGGGACAAATGGCCTGTTTCCACACGGTAGGGATTCCATGAACACAGAATCATTTAACACAAAGAGAAAGGTCATATGTCCCATTGTACTTCAGTTGGCTCATTGATAGTGCTATCGAATTCACTGATTTTATTTTCGGCAATGTATTCTACTGCTTTCAAGTCCTACTTGAAGTACAAATACATGCGATTATTAGAGAGAGTGGGCGAATGAATGTGTATGTGTGTGTGTGGTGTGTTAAGAAAGTGTTGAATCGTTCTATACTTCAATATGTACAAGGAGGGCATGGTAGATAGCACATACTTTCTTCAAGGAAAAAAGAGACTTCTTGCCATCATGTCCTTCATAACCTAAGCACATCTGTCACTTCTGAAGTTTAGCCACTGTTGTAATGTAGGAAATATGGCAGCCAGTTTGTGAACAGCCACCTTCCTCCAAACAGCAACTTGGTAATAACCTGGTTTTGCAGAATGCTGATTGAAGAATACATATTGTCCAGGATGGTGTAAAGTTAAAAATGAGGCAGAAATTGCTAATCCTTGGCGTGCAGCCACAGCCATAATGTGTCTCAAGGTATCTTTTTTTGTTCAATTACATGCACAAAGCAGAAATGTTGAGGGAAAGCCTCTTAAGATTCAATGGCAGGTGAGTTTGTTGACACGCAAAATATGCATGATGCCATGGTTTGCTGCATTATAGATTCCATCTTGTCCCCTATCTCCTATACCTCATCCAGGAGTGTTCACTGTGAACACATGGGTTCGGAAATTGAACGTTCTAGATTTTGCGATGTTGCTATCTCTCCTCCCGAAGCAAACAAATAATTTTTGCAAAGATCTAGGCAAACAGGGAGAACACACCAGAGCAAAAGGGGGGTTAAATTGGAACTGTATAAATCACTGGTTAGGCCGCAACTGGAGTACTCTGGTCACCACATTATAGGAAGGTCTTTATTGGACAAAACAGCGTGCAGAGGAGATTTACCAGTGCTTGCTAGAGGGTTTGGGCTATGAGGAAAGATTGGATAAGCTGGTGTTACTTTTCTTGAAGCAACAAAGGATGAGAGGGAGGAAAATACAGGTGTATAAGATTATTAGGGAAATAGAATGGATAGAAAAAAAAACTTTTTCCTTCAGTAGAAGCATCAGTAACCAGGAGACAGAGATTTAAGGGAAGAGGAGAGTTGAGGAGAAACCTATTGTTCCAGAAGGAGGTAGGAGTCTGGAACTCACTTCCTGTAAGAGTGGTTGAGTCAGAAACTCTTGTAACATTTAAGCCCTATTTAGATATTCACTTGCATTGCCATAGCCTCCAGGGCTATGGGCCAAGAGCTGGAAAATGGGCTTGGTGCAGAGAGATCTTTGGTGACCAGCCGCAGGTACAACAAGCCAAATGGCTGCCTTCAGTAAATGTCTATGTTCCTATAAGGCAATGGATGATAGATGATGCACACCACACACTTATGAATATCTGAATGACTCAATCAGATGAGAAGCACTTTAAGTGCTCTCCTTCTGGCTTGCTTTGCAGATGCTTGGATCTAATCAATATGCAGAGTCACTTCCCACACTAATAGGCAATAGTGTCCCAGTCTACTTCACTGATGTCTCTCGGATTCAGATAGGGTAATAAAGTTTGACATGTTTTAAAATCAGTTGTGCTATCGCTTGAGACTGCCTTCATTTTTTTTCTAGGATCTGCAGTAATTTCCCTGCAGTGATACTTGATCACGATTAATTTCTAAGACTTGCACATAATGTCAGAGGCCGTTCCACTGTAGAAAATAAAATAAAAGAATTGAAATTTCACAAGCTAGGCTTTAAGTAGCCTGCTGAGACTCAACAGGGTGACTGTACTTGCTGCTGTCCTAGTTTTGAGAATATCATTTTTTATCAATTGAAACTTCAATCTATCAAGAACAATAGATCCTTAGGAACGACTGGAGCCTGCTACATAACTAGGAATGCTAGACTCTTTTAAATTTCAGCAAGACAGGCAACTGATACAGAGTTATAGCATCACACAGCACGGAAACAGACCCTTCGGTCCAACCAGTCCATGCCAACCAAAATCCCAAACTAAACTATCCCCACCCTGTCTGAGCTTGGCCCATATCCCCCCCAAACGTTTCTTATTCATGCACTTACCTAAGTGTCTTTTAAACATTGTACCCACATCCAACACATCCTCAGGAGGTTCACTCCACACACAAACCACTGTCTGTGAAAAAAAAAGCCCCTCGTGTCTTTTTTAAATTTTTCTGTTCTCACCTTCAAAGCCTGGAGCATCAGAGGCTGAGGGATGACTTTATAGAGGTTTATAAAATCAGAGGGGCATGGATAGGGTAAATAGACAAGGTCTTTTCCATGGGGTGAGGGAGTCCAGAAAGAGAGGGCATAGGTTTAGGGTGAAAGGGGAAAGATATAAAAGCGACCTAAGGGGCAACTCGAGATGGACGAGTTGGACTGAAGGGTCTGTTTCTGTGCTGTACAGCTCTATGACTCTATATACCCCTTGGTCTTGATAACACCCGCCCTAGGGAAAATACACTGGCATTCACCTTATCTATACCCCTCAGGATTTTCTAAATCTCTATAAGGACACCCCTCAACCTCCTGTGCTCCAGTGAAAAAAATCCCAGCCACTCCTTGTAATTCAAATCCTTCATTCCTGGCAATATCCTGGTAACTCTCTTTTGAACTCTCTCCAGCTGAATGATATTCTTCCGATGACAGTGAGATCAGAACTGGACACAGTGCTCCAGAAGAGGTCTCACCAACGTCCTGTACAACCTCAACATGACTTCCCAACTCCCATACTCAAAGGACTGAGCAGTGTAGGCAAGCATGCTTAACACCTTCCTAACCACCCTGCCTACATGTGATGTAAACTTCAAAGAATTATGTACCTGAACCCCTAGTGGTCTCTGTTCTACAGCATTCCCAAAGCGCAAGTTAGGCCTTGGTGTTCTTGCAGTGTCCACCAACACTGTTGAGGCAATTAGAGAGAAGTGGGCACAGTGGGGACTGGAGTGCTTTATTCACTCCCCCCCCCCACCGCGCCACCTCCACCCCGCAACACCATTTTGATTTAATCCCTCCCTTGTTTTCCCCACCATTTTAATTTTCATTATTGTGCCACTGCCTTCGATGGGCAGTGCATATTGTTTGTTTACTTAATTAATTGGGTGATTTGCTGGTGGCCTTTTCAAACTCAAAAACAAAGCTGAGCTCATAGGGCCCTATGGCACTGTGGTAGTGTGCCTAGGTCTGAGTTGGGAAGCCTGGATCCAAGTCTCACGGATCTGGAATGCTGTAACATATCTGAACGGGTCAGTTAAAAATCTCTATAATTAAGAGTGAGAGTGATTAGGAGAAGAACTGGGCTTGTGTGCTGGAATATATGATCTCAATTTTGTCTTCAATAAAGAGAGATTTGGGTTCATGTGCTGTGCTACTATCGTGCAGTGGTTGGCACATGCACCTTCGGCCCCCTAAGCCAAGGGACTGAAACATGGCAGGATTTCAGGTTTTGGGTGCATGGGAAAGGGCATCTCTCTCTCTCTCTCTCTCTCCTTGGTCATGATGTGGAGGAGCCAGTGTTGAACTGGGGTGGACAGAGTTGAAAGTCACACAACACCAGGTTATAGTCCAACAGGTTTATTCGGAAGCACTAGCTTTCAGAGCGCCGCTCCTTCATCAGGAAGCCGTGGAGCAGGACAGTAGGACACAAATTCTGTGCCTTATGGTCCTGCTCCACAGCTTCCTGATGAAGGAGCAGCGCTCCGAAAGCTAGTGCTTCCGAATAATCTTTGGTCGTGAACAGAATTCATTCTTTCATATATCTGGCTTTTGGAGGCGGGCTCTCCACTACAGGAAGCCCCAAACTTTCCATTGAGGTCCATGGGTGGAAGGTGTTGCACAAAATGACTGTAGGCTGTGGCTGTGGATACTCTCAGCCGAACCACAGACCGCTTGCATTTTGGTTGTGGGAGAACATACTCCATCATCAGTTATTTGAAAAATCATTGATTGTGCTTTTGGTTGCAATTCAGCACCCTGCTCTTGAACTAAGGCACTTCATGCTGGGGTGGGCAGGTCACAGATTCTCCTTGTGGGCCTACTCCTGGCTAAAGTAGATATCAATAGCTTGATTTTGATTTGATTTATTATTGTAACATGTACCTCGGTAAAGTGAAATGCTTTGCTTTGCTTGCAGTTCGGGCAGATTTAACCAGACAAAGTGCGTTAGGGTAATAGATCAGAGCGAGGGAGACAATGTTACAGCTGCAGAGAAAATGCACAAAGAGCAAGATCAAAATTAAATCTTAAATTTGAGAGGTCCATTCAGAAGTCTGATAACAGCAGGAAAGACGCTGTTCTTGAATCTGTTGGTATGTATGTTTAAGCTTTAGCATCTTCTACCTGGTGGAAGAGAGTATAGCCAGAGTTGGGATTGGGGGGGTGGGAGGGGGTTTGGTGATATTGGCTGCTTTCCCGAGGCAGCTGGAGGGATAGATGGAGTCAATGGATGGAAGGCTGGTTTGCCTGATGGACTGGACTGTGTTCATGGCTCTCAGTCACTTCTTGTGAACTTTGGGAAGAGCAGTTGCCAGACCATGTTGTGCATCTATAAGAATTGGTAAGACTCCCTGCAGACTTGCCAAATTTCCTTAGTCTCCGAGGAAGCTGCGCTTTCTTGACTGTTGCATTGACATGGGTGGACCATTGCTGGTGATCATCACTCCCAGGAACTTGACGCGCTGTACCATCTCCACCTCAGCTCCATCGATGCTGTCAGGGGCATGCAAGTCATGACGGGGAGCCATCATCCTCAATAGCCTACCTCCCTTCTGCAGCTCTTTTGTGCCTCGATGCCCTTGGACATGGAACACACATTTCCCACTGGTACTCTTGAAGCACTTAGGAATAGCTGAGCACCGCAGAGGTTCATTACCTCCCCCACGGACGTCCTTTTGATTTAATCCCACCATCTTTCCTCCTCCTTTGTGATTTTTCTAATTGTTACATTGCCCCTGGCAGGTGGTGTTTGTAATTCTGATGGGTTTATTTTATGAAAGAGAGGAGTTGGGTTTCTGTGAACAGCTGAACTCTTCCCCATTGTGGGGGGGTTCTGGTCAGGGGAAAGTAATCCAGAAGGGAAAGGTGGAAACTGATGTTTGTGTTAAATTTACAATAAACTCTTGTAAACGTCTGAATATGTTTTGCTGAATAATTTAACATTGTGAACATTGGCCTGTCAAACATCTGATACCTCAGCTGCATAGAAGTCCATCAGGTTTTGCCTGAAGATTGACTTGCTGCATAAAGGACACACAGCATTTGTCTCTGGATAACACAGCAAAGCAAAGAAAGATAACTATCAGGAAAAACAGGCAAATGAGAAAATTAAACGTGTTTGTCCTAAAGTAACTGGAAATTTCCCATTCATGGCCTGACCCAGCCAAAATGGATAAACGCTCCATTTTCATTGGATACATCAAGGTAGGCATCGATAAATTAAAAAAGATTAGCTTCAATTTTTGTTTGCATAATACCTATAGCTCTTGGATTTGGTTTATTCTTGTCCCATGTACCGAGACACAATGAAAAGTTGTGAACCCAGTCCAGTCCATCACACAAACTTTCCACTAACTCCATTTATACTTACTGCTGCCTCGGGAAAGCAGCCAACATCATCAAAGACCCTTCCCACCCCGGGTGACGCTCTCTTCCACCCTCATCTGTCGTGCAGAAGATAGAAAAGTTTGAAAACACAAACCAACAGATTCAAGAACAGCTTCTTCCCTGCTGTTATCAGAGTTTTGAACAGACTTCTCAGACATTAGAGTTGATATTTCTCTGCACCTTCTCTGTAGCAGTAACACTATGTTTTGTTCTACTACCCTGATGCACTTATGTAAGGTGTGGCCTGCCTGGATAGCACACAAAACAATACAATACGTTTGTTAGTCATCTGATGAAAACAGTTGATGCCACTCTACAGCTGGGTGTGCTTTGCTAACAAATAAGCAGAAACCACAGAACAGGAGAACTCCAGCACTCCATCTCAGTCAGTTCCAGTTCCACAGCTGACTATTTAAGAGTTTCTTTATTGCAACAAGGCGCTTCCACAAAATAGCTGATAATTTATGTTGAGTGAGGCACATTTTCAGATCTGGTGCTTCCAAAGGGGAGATTCATATGGTGCACCAATAATGGAGAGAAATGCAGCTATTCTGGCTATCATCTTGCATTGATCCCTGTTAATCATTTGACAGTGGCGTTATACCCCATCCATTATTTTGAAGTTAACTTCTATATTATGAATTTCGTGAAATTCTATTTGACGCCTATCCTATATTAGTCAGATGGCAGAGTTGTCTTTACTTCATTACCAAAATATTTAATTAAGTTATTTTAATTTCTGCTTAATTCTTGTGGATGGTGGAGTGTTTGTAACAAGGTCAGCCAAATGGACCTCATAAAATACAAGTTCCCTGATTGAGGCTGTTAATCTGGTCCAACCAGGGAGCCTTGGCTGCCAGACACAGAGGAGTGTCAGACATTCTGACATGCTGGGAGCTGGCTCTGAGAGAGCTGGACTAGTGCCAAGGAGCTGGGTTTGCCAAGTGTAAATAACGGGTGCCTTGGTGATGGGATACAGGCCTGTGTGGCATTATTTCAGTAGTGATGAAAGTATAATATGTTCCTTGAGAAAGTTGCTCGGAACTGACGTCTTTGAGTTGGGGCAACTATTTCTGGCATTGTGCCGTTATTTGGGGAGCTTGACTTGTTCAACCCTGCCATCAAGATCAGGGTCCAGTGCATGAAAAGAATGTGTTATTTTTTTTCCAAGCAAGTAACATCGGAGCAGATGAAAAGCAATGAGTAATTCCCCTGATAGCTTGTGGGCCCGCAGCTTTTTCAGTTATTCAGAGTCTAACTTTCCCTGAGGCACTACACACTAAAACCTTTCAAGCACTGACGGATTTAGTTAAGGAATATTATGACCCCAGGCCTCCTCTAATTCTGAAAAGCTATCATTTTTACTCAATAATTCTAGAACCAGAAGAATCCATATGAGGATTTTTGACTAGGTTAAGATGACTGGCAGAGGCATGTGACTTTGGTTTAACCCTTAATTAAATGTTTAAAGATAGGCTGGTATGTGGAATTAAAGATGTAGCCATGCAAAAGCACCGACTAGCTGAAGCCTAACTAGACGTCAAACAAGCATTACATAGAACATAGAACATAGAACATAGAAGAATACAGCGCAGTACAGACCCTTCGGCCCTCGATGTTGCGCCGATCCAAGCCCACCTAACCTACACTAGCCCACTATCCTACATATGCCTATCCAATGCCCGCTTAAATGCCCATAATGAGGGAGAGTCCACCACTGCTACTGGCAGGGCATTCCATGAACTCACGACTCGCTGAGTAAAGAACCTACCCCTAACATCTGTCCTATACCTACCTCCCCTTAATTTAAAGCTATGCCCCCTTGTAATAGCTGACTCCATATGTGGAAAAAGATTCTCACTGTCAACCCTATCTAAACCCCTAATCATCTTATACACCTCTATCAAGTCACCCCTAAACCTTCTTTTTTCCAATGAAAACAACCCCAAGTGCCTCAGCCTTTCCTCATACGATCTTTCTACCATACCAGGCAACATCCTGGTAAACCTCCTCTGCACCCGTTCCAGTGCCTCCACATCCTTCCTATAGTATGGTGACCAAAACTGCACACAATACTCCAGATGCGGCCGCACCAGAGTCTTATACAAGTGCAACATGACCTCAGTACTCCGGAACTCAATTCCTCTACCAATAAAAGCCAGTACGCCATATGCCTTCTTCACCGCACTATTTACCTGGATGGCAACTTTCAAAGATTTGTGTACATGAACACTAAGATCCCTCTGCTCATCCACACTACCAAGTATCCGACCGTTAGCCCAGTACCCCATCTTTTTCTTACTCTTACCAAAGTGAATCACCTCACACTTAGCTACATTGAACTCCATTTGCCACCTTTCTGCCCAGTTCTGCAGCTTATCTATATCCCACTGTAACCTGCCACATCCTTCCTCACTGTCTACAACTCCTCCGACTTTCGTATCATCCGCAAACTTGCTCACCCAACCTTCTAACCCCTCCTCCAGGTCATTTATAAAAATGACAAACAGCAATGGTCCCAAAACAGATCCTTGCGGAACACCACTAGTGACGGCACTCCAAGATGAACCTTTGCCATCAACTACTACCCTCTGTCTTCTTCCAGCCAGCCAACTCCTAATCCAAACCTCCAACTCACCCTCAATGCCATACCTCCGTATTTTTTGCAGTAGTCTACCATGGGGAACCTTATCAAACGCCTTACTAAAATCCATATACACCACATCTACTGCTTTCCCCTCGTCCACCTCCTTAGTCACCTTCTCAAAGAATTCAATAAGGTTTGTGAGGCCTGACCTGCCCTTCACAAAACCATGCTGACTATCCTTGATCACATTATTCCTATCCAGATGTTCATAAATCCTATCCCTTACAATCCTCTCTAAGATTTTGCCCACAACAGAAGTGAGACTCACCGGCCTATAATTACTAGGGTTATCCCTACTCCCCTTCTTGAACAAGGGAACCACATTTGCTAGCCTCCAATCTTCTGGCACTACTCCTGTAGACAACGAGGACATAAAAATCAAGGCCAATGGCTCTGCAATCTCCTCCCTTGCTTCCCAGAGAATCCTAGGATAAATGCCATCAGGCCCAGGGGACTTATCTATTTTCACCCTTTCCAGAATTTCCAACACCTCTTCTCTACATACCTCAAAGTCATCCATTCTACTTAATTGTGACTCAGTACTCACATTGACAACAATGTCCTGTTCCTGATTGAATACTGACAAAGTATTCATTCAGTGTCTCCCCAATCTCTTCAGCCTCCACACGCAACTTCCCACTACTATCCTTGACTGGACCTATTCCTACCCTAGTCATTACAACGAACTACAACTAAGAGATGATGGGAGAAATAGCAAGTGCACTGGTGGTAATTTTCCAAAACTTGCTGGACTCTGAAGCAGTCCCAGAAGGTTGGAAAACAGCAAATATGACGCCACTGCTTAAAAAGGGAGATAGACAAAAGATGGGGGATTATAGACAGATTAGCTTAACCTTTGTAGTGGGGACGATGCTGGAGTCTATTACCAAGGAAGAAATAGCAAGGCATATGGATTGAAGTTGTATTCCTAGGCAGATGCATCATGGGTTCATGAAAGGCAAGTGATGCTTAACTAATCTACTGGAATTCTATGAAGACATTGCGAGCACGGTGGAAAACAGGGACCCAGTAGATGTGGCATACCTAGACTTCCAAAAGTCCTTCAACAAGATACCACACAAGACGCTCCTGCATAAGATAAGGATGCATGGCATTATGGGTAAAGTATTAGCATGGACAGAGAATTGGTTAACCAACAGGAAACAAAGAGTGGGGATAAATGTGTGCTATTCTGGTTGGCAATCAGTATCTAGTGGTCTGCCTCAAGGATCGGTGTTGGGACCACAATTACTCACAATTTACAGAGATGATTTGGAGTTGAGGGCCATGTGTAGTGTGTCAAAGTTTGTAGATGACACTAAGATGAGTGGCAGAGCAAAGTGTGCAGAGGACTGTGAAACTTTGCAGAGGAACATAGGTACATTGGGTGAGTGGGCAAAAGTCTGGCAGATGGAATACAATGTTAATAAATGTGAAGTCATCCATTTTGGTAGGAGTAACAGTAAAAAGGACTATTACTTGAATGGTAAAAAGTTGCAGCATGCTGCTATGCAGAGGGACCTGGGTGTCCTTGTGCATGAATCACAGAAGGTTGGTCTGCAGGTACAACAGGTAATTACAAAGGCAAATGGAATTTTGTCCTTCATTGCTAAAGGGATTGAGTTTAAAAGCAGAGAGATTATGTTACAGATGTACAGGGTGCTGGTGAGGCCATACCTGGATTACTGTGTACAGATTTGGTCTCCTTACTTGAAGAAGGATGTACTGGCACTGGAGGGGGTGCAGAGGAGGCTCACTAGGTTGGTTCCGGAGTTGATGGGGTTGTCTTATGAGGAGAGACTGAGTAGACTGGGATTATTTTCAGTGGAATTCAGAGGAATGGGAGGGGATCTTATGGAAACATACAAAATTATGAAGGAATAGACAAAATAGAAGTAGAGAGGATGTTTCCACTGGCAGGTGAAACTAGGACAAGAGGGCATAGCCTTGAAATTAGAGGGAGCAGATTTAGGACTGAATCGAGAAGGAACTTCTTCACCCAGAGGGTTGTAAATATATGGATTCCTTGCCCAGGGAAGTAGCTGACACTACTTCAGTAAGCGTTTTTAAAGCTAAGATAGATTGTTTTTGAACAGTAAAGGAATTAAGGGTTATGGTGAGAGGGCGGTTAAGTGGAGCTGAGTCCATGAAAAGATCAGCTATGATCTTATTGAATGGCAGAGCAGGCTCGAAGGGCCGGATGGCCTTCCCCTGTTCCTAGTTCTTATGTTCTAACTTTATCATTGGAAAATGTGGCAAGTGCAGCATATGAGTTGCAGGGCATCCCATTGGAAGTGGACACCCTTGCCAGTCCGACTGGGCTTGGGAAACACCACTTGAGTGAAGGTAATTGCATAGCCTCACTCAGGATATTTCCTCAACAGAGGGACTCTACGTCAGCCCACAGCAAAACCACAAAACAAAGTCAAACCTCTGCCAAATTGTTATAATTTTCCTCACTATAATGGAAAGCCATTATAGTTGCTGCCAGTTTGTGGACTTGAGACAGCAAAGGTGTCTCACTAGGCCTGAGAGGAGTAAGAGAACTCCTGGGAGAGTGCACAGTGTGGAAAGTGCACCTACTGTTGGTTTGGAACAGTTAAATTGCTCAGCAACATCCAAATCAGAAGCAGTCAAAATGAACATCTGGTTAAATGGTCACCGGTTCTGATGGAGTTCAATACTAGTGCAGCCCTTTCAGTAATCGCAGAACCAGTCTTTAATAAAACTTGCTCTTGACTTCAACCCTTAAGTTAATACAAGACCTTGGCTAGACTGAGAACCTACATCGGGGAACCTTTACAGATTAAGGGTACAACTTTGGTCCCAGTCTTTTATGCGAAGCAGCTGGTTCAGTTACAAGTGATTGTAGTAAAAGGCTTGGGCCTCAGCTTGATGGGGCAAAATTGGTTCAGAAAGATTCACCTTGACTGGCTCAACATTTTTCGATTAGAAATTGCTGCCTGAGTGAAGTCCTGATTAAATACCCAGACGGTTTCCAGGAAGGTCTAGGGACTATCAGAGGAGCCAAGGTCACCTTGCATGTTGCAGGAAGCAATCCCAAGAGTCTGCAAGGTCCGCCCAATGCCATTTGCCTTATGGGTAAAAGTAGAGGCAGTTATCAGAAGGCCGGTAAGTGAAGGAATCATCAAACCAGTCCTGTTTCTAGAATGGGCAGTGCCAGTCATGCTGATTGTGAAGCCTAACAGATCAGTTCACCTTTGTCGGGATTTTATCCAGCTTCTCACAGCTGGATAAATACCCCATCCCTCACATAGAGGATTTATACACAAAGCTGGCAGGGGGACTATCCTTCACAAAGCTGGACATGAGCCATTCAGTTGGATGAGGAGTCCCAGAAATATGCCGCAATTAATACCCACAAGGGATTGTACCAATATACAAGGCTGCCTTTTGGAGTCTGGTCAGCCTGTGCAATTGTTCGACAGATGATGGAGAACATGGTACAAGGTCTACCCCAGGTCACCATTTATCTGGATGACGTGCTAATAACAGGGAAGACCAATAAGGAGCACTTAGAGAACTCGAACACAGTCCTTCGATGTTTCTCCCAGGCGGGCGTACACCTTAGAAGGGAAAAATGTGTGTTCCAGACACCCCAAGTGACCTACCTGGGTTGCAGAGTTGACAAGTCCAGGTTACACCCATTGGAAGATCAAGTGTGGACGATCAAAGGTGCCCCAGCTCCCACGTCGGTAACAGAGAACAGGTCTTTCCTTG
This sequence comes from Chiloscyllium plagiosum, assembly GCF_037043375.1. NCBI lineage: Eukaryota > Metazoa > Chordata > Chondrichthyes > Orectolobiformes > Hemiscylliidae > Chiloscyllium > Chiloscyllium plagiosum. The sequence goes on along the minus strand of NW_028270155.1, from coordinate 71,639,735 downwards.
GGGTAATGAATTATTACTGAGAGTTTATATATAACCCGAACTCCATCTTGGCACCTTTGCATCAACTCTTAAAAAAGGGTCAGCCTGGGAAAGGGCCATAAAGTCAAGCCATAGCCTTCAGGGAAGTGAATAAACAGCTATCATCCTCAAAAGTGTTGGCACACGTGATCCCAAGTGAGGGCTGGTATTGACATGCAATGCCTCCCCATGTGACATTAGGGTGGTATTAGCTCAGAGGTGGCCCAATGGAGAGGAACAGCCAACAGCATACGCATCCAGGACTTTGGCTAATGCACAGCGAAAATAGCCCCAGATAGATAAGGTTTGGCAGTCAGATTTGGAGTCAGGAAGTTCCACCAATACCTTTTAGATGTAAATTAGTAATAATAATGGACCACAAATCCCCGCTAGGTTTACTGAAAGAGGATGAGGCAATGTCGCCTATAGCTTGAGGCTGAATTCAGTGGTGGGCTCTAATGCTGAGTGTGTTGAATTACAAGTTGGAACACTGTCTGGGAGGACAAGTAGCAAATGCGGATGCATTGAGCTGCCTCCGACTGGCAGATACACCATTGGTAACACCACCACTGGAAGAGTCTGTACTGGTTTTCAATGTTCTGGACACACTTCCAGTCACTGCTGACAATATCAGACTTTGGACGCAGAATGATCTGGTTCTGGCAAAACTGAAACAGCTGGTATTGAGGGATACCAAAGGGCTGTTATAACCAGAGTTAGACCAGGAGAGGCCTGATCACAGTAGAAGATTGCATATTAATACGGGGAGAAAGAGTGATTGCACCGAGCAAAGGTCACTGCCAGATACTAGGTGAACTCCAACAGGGTCATCTAGGTGTTTCCAAAATGACAATGTTGGTGAGAAGTTATAACTGGTGCCCAAGATTGGATACAGACATAGCTGTGTTGTTGGGGCAGTGCCCAAAGTGCCAACCAGGACAAAACCTACTGCCAGCGGCGCCCTCACATTCGTAGAAATTGCTGGGTAAATCCCGGACTCGGTTACACTATGCAGGTCCTTTCACAGCTCAATGCTCTTAGTCATTATAGATGTCCACTCAAAGTGCTTGGATGCACATAGAGTTCATTCATCAAACACGGGGACAATGATAGAAAAACTGTGTGCATCTTTTGCAATACATGGACTCCCAGAAGTGTTGGTCACAGATAACGAGTCATTGTTTACCAGGCAGGAATTTGAGTATTTCCTAAGGTCGAATGGGATTTGGCATCTAAGGACAGTTCCATACCACCCCATCACCCAACGGTGTGGTGGAAAGAGCAGTCCAAACTTTGAAGGCAGGCTTGAAGAAGCACTCGATACTAAACTGTCCCAGTTCCTATTTGATTAGCGGACCACCCTTCTCGCAATTACAGGGATAGGTCCAGCAGAGTTGCTAATGGGGAGAAGACTCCACACCAAGTTAAGTCTGACCATTTCGGACCTGGAGTGAGGGTGAAACAGTATCAAGAGCGCCAATGCTGGACACAAGACTCCACTAAATGAGAGCGAGAGAGAGAGTTGACTTCAGGGGACGAAGTTTGGTGGAGGAACCATAGCAATGGCCCTGGTTCGAGGCATGGTTCGCACAAGGTCAGGTCCAGTGGTGCATATAGTTTGAGCGGCAGTCTTGAACAAGCACGTGGATCATACGGAAGCTGTAAACTTGCAAATGGTGTTCCTCAGAACATTTGGAAAGGCCGTTAGAAACCTTAGGTTCTCCATTTCTGTCAAGCGTTGAAGAGACCTCTGACTCTCAGATGGATTTGGTGAATCTTGCCGCTTCAATGTCTTTGCTGTCTGAAGGGAGTGAATTTCTCCCAAGATGCTCTGGGTGTAAGAGGCGAGGTACTCTGCATTACACACCACCCGTATCAAAGGCAGACTTGGAGGTACCTGGCCCGGTGCTAAAATGCATCAGGAGCACTACAAAAAAGGGCCTATGACATCAGGCTCAGTGGGGGAAGCAGGAAGTGATTGTAACAAGGTCAGCCAGGTGGACCTTGTAGAATATGAATTCTCTGGTTTGAGGTTGTTAATCTGGTCTAATCAGGGAGCCCTGCCTGACAGATATAAGCAGAGATTCTGTTAACTGAGGGCTGGCTCTGAGAGACCTGGACCAGTATCAAGAACTTTCAACATGCAAATAAAGGGTGACTTGGTGACGGGATACCATTCTCTGTGGAGTTATTTTACCTGGCTATCAACTTCTCCTTGTCACTTAATACCAGATTTTTAAAAAGCAACATGTTATAGAGTCATAGAGATGTACAGCATGGAAACAGACCCTTCAGTCCAACTTATCCATGCCGACCAGATATCCCAACCCAATGTAGTCCCACCTGCCAATACCCGGCCCATATCCCTCTAAACCCTTCCTATACATATACCCATCCAGATGCCTTTTAAATGATGCAATTGTACCAATCTCCACCACTTCCTCTGGCAGCTCATTCCATACACGTACCACCCTCTGTGTGAAAAGTTGTCCCTTAGGTCTCTTTTAAAACTTTCCCCTCTCACCCTAAACCTACGCCCTCTAGTTCTGGACTCCCCCACCCCAGGGAAAAGACCTTGTCTATTTATCCTATCCATGCCCCTCATGATTTTATAAACCTCTATAAGATCACCCCTCAGTCTCCAACGCTCCAGGGAAAACAGCCCCAGCTTATTCAGCCTCTCCCTACAGCTCAAACTCTGGCAATATAATTGATGCCAGAATTAGAGGAGCACAGATCTCCCAGAGGGGTGTGGAGATGGAAATAACTGCAGAGACAGGGAGGGGTGTGGCCATGGAGGGATCTGAAAACAAGAATGAGAATATTAAAATCAATCCATTGATGCTTCACCAGATCACAGAATCTCTACAGTGTGGAAGTAGGCCATGCGGCCCATCCAGTCAACACAGACCCTCCAAAGAACATGCCACCCAATACCTGCAACCCTGCATTTCCTATTGCCAGGCCATCTAACCTGCGCATCTCCGGACCACGGGAGGAAACCAGAGCACCCGGAGGAAACCCACGCAGACATGGGGAGAAAGGGCAAACTCCACACAGCCTGAGGGTGGGATCCAACATAGTGCAGGGAACAGGGAGATGATGGGGGAAACTGAACTTGACTTGAATCAGGATGTGGGCAGCTGGATTTCAGCACAAACTGGAAATTAAAAGTGGGAGCTTTCTATTCAAGTTGCTCAGTGTCACACCACATGACTTGAAACCGGAACAAAAAAAACCTCTACTTCCTAAACTTCAACACAAACTCTCGAACTCCTGGTGTTCAACTGACAATTCAAGAATAAGATTGTGCCATTCAAACGATAGGGAGTGAAGGAATTCCCAAATGTTTGTAGAGATGAGACAGAAGAAGAGGGGTTTGAAAAGTAATTAAGGTGGGAAGCAAGGCCTGACGGTATTCCAACCTTCCAGGATACTTCAAGGTAATGAATCTTCCACATGAAGCTGTGAACTTTCTCACCTTATGCACGATACAGAATTTTTTATATCTTATGGACAATGTTTAGAGTGCACAGCTATTATATCAGTTAAGTTTTCACACAGCAAGCTCCCAAAAACATCAAATAAGTGAAATAATCTGATAGTCACTCGACAGTACAGAGCTTGGGTGTTGATGAGAAAGAAATGTGCAAAGGAAGCTTTTTGTCTAGCAACTCAATGGGACAGAAATACAAAAACAAATGCAAAACCTCCAAGGGAATACTATTTAATATTTGGTATTCTGATGACAGCAAGGCAAATCTTCTGACAGCGTGCCTCCTTTTCAACAATAAATAACCTGATTTGTTGGCATCAGTTGATACAGCCAGAAACATTTTTGCAATCTTTTACATTTGGCTGAGACACAACCGACATTTCATGTCCTTTCAGTCATGAACAACAGTTCCTCCTCCATGGCTCCCCCAGTACTACACCGGAATGTCTACATGCGGTCAAAGTTAGCCGTGGTGCTCAAGAGTCTCATGACTTCAGTCAAAAACAAAAGTGCGATGATGGAGTCAACAGCCAATAACTTTCGCAGCACTGCGTTTCCTGTGAGAATCACCCGATCTTTCCCTTTCCCTCCGTGTTTCAATGAGAGATTATCCGTCAATGCTGTAGAAGTGATAAGAAAATCCCATGGAAGCAACATGCTACCGTGCCTCAACGTCACCAACCCTTTCACATACATTTTGAAACTGTCAAGGGAACAAACACAGATCCATAAAAATCCATGAAATTAAAATTTCAGGGCCTGTTGTCACTGGATTGAGACAGGTTGATGTTGCATTTTACGACATGGTAGAATAGATTATCTGTAAATTGAAGAGACTTCTAATTTTTCCACTTTGAAATTCGCTCAGATTATTATAGACAGTGACCTCAAAGAATGCCTCATTTTATTATGGTATTTTATGATTTACTACCTTAAATTCTTGAAATTTGCAAATTTAATTCAACTTTACGCACAAGGAATTCTCTTCTGCATCACCCTATGAGTAATGTTTTGCTTGCACAGAAATTACAAGCTTATAGAAATAATCATCAAGAAAAGATAAGCTAATGGTTCAAGGACAAAACGGCAACGAGTCATTGAGAAAGTGCGGTTGTGATATTCCAGATATTGGTCATTTTTCACTACCTATTCACTCAAAAGGAAATTTTATTTCAATATGTTCCAGAAAAGACCAAGGCAATTAATTTATACCTTGTTTTTTTTTTGAAGTGTTTCAACCAAATGCTCACAGGAAAGCACTATTTCATCACAGCAGCTGGAAATGTAAATCAATTCAGATAACTAAATACATCTGGACAAAATGTCTCTCATTCAACAAAATGACCACGAGCTGAGGAAGGGTCACCGGATCCGAAACGTTAACTCTGGTTTCTCTTCACAGATGCTGCCAGACCTGCTGAGCTTTCGTAGTTATGACCACATAACCATCGGATTGGTGCAAGAGCCTACAATGTCCTTTTGTAAAGGTAATCTGTCATCTGGCTTGTGTACGTCTCCTGATTCCTAGCAAGGTGGTTGCCTCTTAACTGAGGCAGGAATGAACAAGCAACTCAGCTGACAAGGTGTCAGCTCAGTTGCTTGTTCATTCCTGCCTCAGTCAGCTCACCACCAATTGCTTGAGTGTACCTGGGAATGAAGCCTGCACACTGGCCTTGCCAATGGTGACTGCATCGCATGATTCAGGACTGAATGCGGATAAAAAGATACAACTGTAAAAGCTGAATAAATCCATGCTTTTATTTTGCAGCAGAGAATTGCCGCATGCCATACCACCAGCTGTTCTACAATCCTGATGAAGGGCTTTTGACCGAAACGTCAATTCTCCTGCTCCTCGGATGCTGCCTGACCTGCTGCGCTTTCCCAGCACCACACTCTCGGTTCTATTTAAAGACCTGTCTTCATTATCTTGAGGATTTGTTTTCTAAATGTGCAGCTCTAACCTCTTTAATGATCAAATCTAATACTTTCCCTGAGACAGATGTCAAGCTGGTTGGCCTAGAGCATCCTCTTTGCTGCCTCTCTCCCTTCTTAACTCGAGTCCGTGAGATTATCTACTTTTCTGCCTGATGGATCATTTTGTTAATCAAGGGGATTTTAAATAATTAACAGCAACTTATCTATTAACTCATTAGCCACCTCTTTTGAGGACATTTGATGAAGTCCATTAGCATGCAGAGACTTGTCAGTGCACAGCTCAGTTTGCTCAGTATCACTTCCTGTGTGCTTGTAATTTCATCACGTTCTCCCTTTCCTTTCATCTCCTGATTTACAGCCATTATCGGAATGTCCTTTGTAGTGAATACAGAAGCAGAACAGTTGTTCATTTCATTTGCCATTTCCTTATCTCCTATTAACGCCCCATCCTCATTCTCTGCTGACCAACACCCACTTTATTTCCCCTTACTCTTTTTAAATACCTGCAGAAACACTTGCTATCTATTTGTGCATGTCTAGTTAAGCTATCCCTTATAAGCCAAATTCTTCCACCTGATTAATTTTTAAGTCATTCTCTGCCATTCTTTATAGTTTGACCAAACACCTGACCCGCCAGTCAGCTGGGTGCCATTCTACACTTTGTCCTTAAGTTTGTTGCTTTCTGCAACTTACTTATTGAATGATGGATGGCGGGCACACTTTTTAAGCTGTTTGTCTTCCAATCTCTTCCATCAGGCAGAAGACACAGAAACTTGAACACATGCACCAACAGGTTCAAGAGCAGCTTCTTCCCTGCTGAGTGGCCCTTTCTAACTTCAAATCTAACACTGACCGTGTTTGCATGCACCTCCTGTGCAGTTTGTAACCTTGTTGCCTCTCTCTGTCTAAGCACCCTGTGATCTGTATGTCTTTGTATGTTATGATCTGCCTATACTGAATGCAAAACAAAACTTTTCGCTGTACTTAGGTACACATGATAACAAGAATCAATCAAATCCTTATGGTAAGAATTAATTTATTCTGAAATATCCACCTTGAATGCCTCTATTGATCCATCCTCTCGCCTAGAGACACAGGTTCAATTCCCGCCTCAGGTGACTGACTGTATGGAGTTTGCACATTCTCCTCGTGTCTGCGTGGGTTTCCTCCGGGTGCTTCGGTTTCCTCCCACAGTCCAGAGGTGTACAGGTCAGGTGACTTGGCCATGCTAAATTGCCCATAGCATTAGTCGGGGGGGGGGGGGAATGGGTGGGTTGCACTTCGGAGGGTGGGTGTGGACTTGTTGGGCCGAAGGGCCTGTTTCCATACTGTAAGTAATCTAATCTAACCACATTGGTGTGGGTCTGGTGTCACATGTAGTCCAGACCAGGTAAGGATTGCAGTTTTCTCCCCTGAAGGATATTAGTGAATGAAATGAATTTTTCTGACAATTGGCAATGGATGTACGGTCACCATTAGATGCTGAAATAAATGGACAATGGGTATTCTGAAGCTCCTGTTTTGGCACTTTCCGCAGGTCAAGTACCATTTAAAATATGAAAAGCTGCAATCTCAAGGACACCAGAGAAGGCACAGATATTTCACATTGTGCAAACTTCTTCATTCCATTCATTTCAATTTACTTGAGAGAACATTCGCTCCTTTTCCACCCAATCTCCCAAAATCTGTTTTCACTTTCCTCATTCTCAGTATTGTCCATCATTTATGCTGAGTCGATTCTATCTTCAAATTGAACTCAACGGTATTCCTTTCAACCGCAGACTTGATCTTTTTATTGCCATCAGGCTTTTATAATCCAAGTTTCACAAAACCTATTGTGACATCTTGATTTCCTTCATCTCTTCTCCTCTGTTCTTTCCTACAAAATGGAATCCTATCCAAGGAAGCTTTAACACCTTCCCGTGAATATTTTCCAGGTCTAAATAAGACAGGATAACGAAATAAAAAAATAGCATAACATCTCAACTAATTGCCAAATAATTAGAAAACCTTTCAGTTATCTGTGGGATTGCTTTGCTGCTTGATCTTGATTGCAGTTATCTAGCATATTAAAGTTGATCTTTCTCTGCACCTTCTCTGTAGCTGTAACACTATATTCTGCATTCAGTTCTAGTATCCTGATGTACTTTTGTAAGACAGGATTCCCCTGGATAGCACACAAAACAATACTTTTTACTATATCTCAGTAGATGTGGCAAATTCAAGAACAGCTACTTCCCGGCTGTTATTAGACTTCCGAATGGACCTCTCAAATTTTAAATTGACCTCGCTCTTTATGCGCCTTCTCTGCAGCCGTAACATTGTATTCCTCACTCTAATCAATCATCCGAATGCACTTTGTACAAGTCTTGCCTTTAGAATTCGAACCACTACTCTGTGGAGACAGGCCCTTTGGCCCAATAACCCTCTGAAGTGCAACCCATCCAGACCCATTCCCCTGCATTTACCCCTGACTAATCCACCTCGTCTACACATCCCTGACGACTACGGGCAATTTAGCATGGCCAACCCACCTGACCTGCACATCTTTGGACTGTGGGAGGAAACCGGAGCACCCGGAGGAAACCCATGCAGGCACTGGGAGAATGTGCAAACTCCACACAGTCAGTCGCCTGAGGCGGGAATTGAACCCGGGTCTCTGGCGCTGTGAGGCAGCAGTGCTAACCATTGAGCCACTGTGCTACCCTAATGCGATGAGCTACCTGTACTGTGTGCGATAGAAAATTGTTTCACTGTATCTCTATGACAATAAAATAAATACAAGATTGTATTTTTAATTTTAAAATTCTGATACTTTTGGGTTACTTCTGTAATTTGCAATACCTGGTTACGATTTATACAATTCTCATCGCAACCTCTCCAAAGGTTTGATAACATCTTTAAACTTGCAATATCAGAAGTCAAAGTAACAGGTTCAGAGCCTGAAGGATGTGCTAAAGAAGCAATACTCAGGTGTAGAACAAGAGGAAGCATATGGAGGTCAAACGGGCAGAACAGGCCTTTGATAAATAGACACAACGGGAAAGAGTTCTCCCAGGGATTTGGAGACCTGTTCAAAGGCTGGGGCAATAGGAGAGGAAGGAGATAAAGAAAAACACTACTGCAAAGGTTTTGCTGGCTCATTGATGCGTTCCCACTGCCTTGTGCTTTTTCCGAAGGCAGTTTCAATGCCTAATGGCAGCTACCCCTTTTGAGATCGGCTTGGCAATTGCAAATACTCAAAGGACAGCCCTGAAGGCTGAAGTTGAAAAGCGTTTGATGAGAACAAGAGTTGAACATGGGTCAGGCTGTCCGAGACTGTAGGCAGGAGGCCAATTAAGGTTCAGCAGCAACCAATTAGCAGCAATTTTCCAGGGTAAACGAGACACAGTGTCACTCGAGAGCCGTGCAGTTTGTGCAGCTCATCAGATTACAGGAGGTGCTCAGACAGTGGGATGTTTAAATCATTAAGATGCAAATGGCGATGTCTAAGGTCCTCCCAGGCAAAGGCTTGTGACTTGTAGAGTCATAGAGACATACAGTGCAGAGACAGACCCGTCAGTCTCACTCGTCCATGCTGGCCAGTAATCCCGAACTAAGCTAGACCCATTTACCAGCACTTGGGCCCATAACTCTCTAAACCCCCCTTCCTCTTCATGAATGCATCCAGACGCCTTTTAAATGTTGTAATTGTCCCAGCCTCCACCACTTCCTCTGGCAGCACATTCCAAACACGCACTACTATCTGCGTGAAAAAGTTAGCCCTCAGGTCCCTTTTAAATCTTTCCCCTCTCACCTTAAACCTATGCCCTCTAGTTTTGGACTCCACCGCCCCAGGAAAAAAGACCTTAACTCTTCACCCTATCCATGCTCCTCATAATTTTGTAAACCTCTACAAGGTCACCCCTCAGCCTCCGATGCTCCAGGGAAAAAAGCCCCAGCCTGTTCAGCCTCCCTCATAACTCAAATCCTCCAGCCCTAGCAATATCCTTGTAAATCTTTTCTGCACCCTTTCAAGTTTAACAACATCTTTTCTATAGAAAGGTGACCAGAATTGTACTCAGTATCCCAAAGCTGGCCTTGCTAATATCCTATGCAGGTGCAACACGATATCCCAATTCAATGTTCTGACCAGTGAAGGCCAGCATGCCAAATGCCTTCTTAACTGTGGGATATAGGTGAATTAATGTTATTTCTGCAATTATAAGTTCTGATACAGATTAAATGAATTCACATTAGTTTGTGATTGTTTCTCAGCTAAGAGCTGAGTTAACAAGAATGGGAACTACATAGAGGAAGTATATAATCCGTTAAAGAAAATGGTATGTTAGCATGAGACGTGATTACAGAACAATGGTAGATGTATGGGCAACAGATAAGACAGTAAGAAAAACATCTGTTTTCCCACTTGTATGGGGACACAGGAACAAACCCTAATTAAAGAGGTCATGAAGGTCAGAGTGGCCCCGGAGAGGAATAAATGCTGATAAAGAAAGGATATGCCGAGCGGTGACCTGCAGTGGGATGACGTCAAACAACCTTATGGGGACCAGAGATAGGCATTTGTCACGGACAAGGCCGGATAAACAGAAGTTGTGGGATCAGTCTTAAGGAAATGAGTGACGTAAGCGGAGGAGGGGGCAAACAATGAAATAAGAAAAAAAATGGGGATTCAAACTGTATAAATTTCGAGAGTTTGTTGGATTTGATGTGTATTTGTCATTGCCTTACCTGGCATTAGACATTGCACCCACTTGCAAGTGTACAAATAAACAGCACTACTGTTTCAGATTTTTGTCTTGGACTGAAATTATTGAAGTGAGTGAGCTTTGTTTCTCACATTAACCATTCTGTCTACCCGAGACTCCACTTTCAAGAAATTATAAACCTGGACCCCAAGGTCTTTTCGTTCAGCAACACTCCACAGGGCCCTACCATTAAGTGTGTAAGTCCTGCCCTGATTTACCATTCCAAAATGCAACACCTTACATTTATATTAATTAAACTCCATCGGCCACTCCTCGGTTTATTTGCTGTTGTATCTTGGAGATAATCTTCGCTGTCCATGACATCATCTATTTGCATGCTATCTCCTTTTTGCAAGGTTTGTGAAGGTTTGTAGCTCAGGTTGAGGTTTAGAGTGTAGGTTTGCTCGCCAAGCTGTAGGTTTGATATCCAAACGTTTCATTACCTGGCTAGGTAACATCATCAGTGGCGACCTCCAAGTGAAGCAAAGCTGTTGTCTCCTGCTTTCTATTTATATGTTTGTCCTGGACGGGGTTCCTGTGGATGTCATTTCCTGTTTTTTTTCTGAGGAGTTGATAAATGTTATCTAGATCTATGTGTTTGTTTATGGCGTTGTGGTAGGAGTGCCAGGCCACAAACACTATGTGGGATAAACAGGAAGAAAGTTAGCCACCAGGATACACGAACACCAGCTAGCCACAAAAAGACACGACCCTCTCTCCCTCGTAGCCCTACACACATGTGAGAAACAAAAGCTCCCTCACTTTAATAATTTCAGTCCGAGACAAATACCTGAACAACAGCGTTGTTTTATTTGTACACCTATAGGTGGGTGCTTTGTCTAATTACCAGGTAAGGCAATGACAAAATGCACAGTATATCCCAAAAAACCCTTGCAATTTATACTGTTTTTTCCCATATGTTTTCCTTATTCCATTGTCTGTTCACTGCTTCGCTTACGTCACAGATTTCCTTAAGACTTATCCCACAACTTCTGTTTATCCTGTCTTGTCCGTGACAAACTCTTATCTCTGACTCCCACAAGGGTGTTTGACGTCAGTCTATTGTAGATTATTGATTAGGCATATCTTTTCTTCTATCAGCATCTATTTCCATCCAGAGGCCACTTTGACCTCTTTGATTAGGGTTTGTTCCTGTGTCCCCGTGTAAGGGGGAAACAGATGCTTTCCTGTTTGCCCATATATCCACCATTGTTCTGTATTCACGTCTCATGCTAACATATCCTTTCTTTTTGCTGAATATGTATTTTCTCATTCCTGTTCTGTATCAGAATTTATACTTGCAGAAATAACATTAATTCATTTATATCCCACACACAGATGAAAAAAACCACCATTTCAACTGGGACATCACATCTATCCTGGGACAGGCTAAGCAAAGACATGCCAGAGAATTACTGGAGGCCTGGCACTCCAACCACAACGCCATAAACAAACACATAGATCTAGATACCATCTGTCAACCCCTCAGAAAACAAACAGGAAATGTTCGGAGGGTCAGTGTGGACTTGTTGGGCCGAAGGACCTGTTTCCACACTGTAGGGAATCTAATCTAATCTAATCTAATCAACCACAAACCCCAGGAACCGCATCCAGGACAAACATATAAATAGAAAGCAGGAGACAACAGCTTCGCTTCACTTGGAGGTCGCCACTGATGATGTTACCTAGCCAGGTAATGAAACGTCTGTATCAAACCTACAGCTCAGCGAGCAAACCTACACCCTGTATCGCCTATATTCACACACAAATCATTTATAGAAGTGAAACAAAAAGCATTGGCTCCACCACCACCCTCCGTCTCCTACTTTCAATCCAATTTTGTATCCAATTGGCTCACTCCCTCTGGACTCCATGTGATTTAACCTTGCTAACCATTTACCATGCAGAACCACGCTGAACGTTTTCATGAAGTCCATACTGACAACATCGACCACTTTGCCTTCATCAAACATCTTTGTCACATCTTCAAAAAACTCAATCAGGTTAGTGAGTCACAATTTCCCAGGCACAAAACCATGCTGACTGTGAGAGACGATTTCGGTACAAATAGTTAAGATGTGCATGACCCCAGAGTCTAAGGGGAATAGAGCCGTGGGGGTAGGGTAAAACATGCTTCTCTATAATAAAGGACGAGACAGAGTAGAAAAACAAGTCCTTGATTGATAAGACCACTAACTCTGACAGAGAAGAATAAGTCCTTGACTGATAAGACTGCAGGCTAGAAAAACAACTAGGGAGACATATACTGCAGACTTTGTGATAAGGGTCCAGAATGGAAAAATAATGAATGTTCAGAATGTGAACCTCGTGACTCTTTAGAGCTATAGAAGGGAGGAGCTTGAACTGTATTTAATCGAAAACTTTGTTAGCCTGGCGCGCTTTTCTCAGAAGAGTGCCCAACTCTGCAGACTTGCTAATAAAACTTTGTTTTCCTGAATTTGTCTAGAGCGATTATTGAGAAGCGATTTTCGTTTCTAACACTGACTATCCCTAATCAGTTCTTGCCTTTCCAAATGCACGTAAATCCCGTCTCTCAGAATCACCTCCAATAACTTACCCAACACTGCCAAAAGGTCAATAGTTCCCTAACCTTTCCTTACAGACTTACTTCAATAATGGCACCGCATTAGTAAACCTCCAGTACTCCAGAATCTGACCTGTGGCTGGAGATGACACAAATATCTCAGCAAGGGGCCAAGCAATTTACGCCCCTAGCTTTCCACAAAGTTCCAGGACACACCCGATCAGGTCCTGAACCGATCAGATTTGCTGCTAATCCCCTGGAGACTGCAGTAAGTGATGATGGTGAGGAATTGGTGCCTTCAGCTATTCCACTCCTCCAGCCCTCCGATGCCTTGTACATAGCAGTAGCACAACATACACAGAGTTGATCTTGTAGTTTCTTATACTGACGTCCACAGCCACCTCTAAAAAACTCCTTGCTGGTCTGAGTTGAATGCCAAATCCAAACGCAGCATCTTAATTGGCCACCTCCCTTTAAAATTACCCCAGGAGAGGTTGTCTAGTTTGCACCTATACCCATTGGAAAATAGGAGGCTGAGACATGACCTTCTGGAAAGAATCTTGTAGGACCTGACAGGGTGGATGTGGAAAGGCTGTTTTCCCTTGTGAGAGAATCTAGGACCAGAGGGTATCGTCTCAGAGTAATGGGTCACCCACTTAGGTCAGAGATAAGACGGAATTTCTTCTCTGGGAGACTTGAGAATTTGTGGGATATGCGGCAAGGTATATTCAAAGCTACGATTTTTAATGAGGAAGGCAATCAAGGGTTGGAGGGGTAAAAGCAGGAAAGTGAAGTTGAGGATTATTCAGAACAGCCACTGTCTCATTAAGTGAGAGAGCAGACTTAATGGGCTGAACGGCCTACTTCAGTTCCTTTATCCTACGGATGTATGGAGACACATAGCTGCCAGGCATGGGGTCGTGACCTGAAATTAGCCCTGATCGCTGAAAAATATCAACGTCCGGAAGGTGCAGCTGAAAATCTCTTGATTAAAAAGGCTTAACGCAAAAGTCTATCCTTATGGTAACAACGCTCTGACTCTCATACCTTGACGTTACTGGGGCAGATTTCAAAATGTTTGGCACATTTTTACAATCAACGCTGTGCTTGGAAGCCAAGCAAAAGCAAGTCGCATTTTGCATTCGACACGAGGCATGAAATGGTCCAGTTTCGAGAAAAGAGATTGAACATGCACCCCTGCACCAGGCCAGCAAGTGGAAAACCTACACTCATGTTCAGAAATTACTACGTGCATAGCTGGTGACAACAAGGTTAGGTGTGCACAGCACAAGAGGTAAAGTACCAATCATAAGCATCACTAGGCAGAGAGCACTTATTGAAAATTGAGTTAGCTTAAGCCGCTGAGCTTTCAAAGAGAATTAATCCTGAAAGTGAACACGTCGAATTGGTCAGAGAGATAGCAAACAGCCCCTGAACTGCCGGATGCAAGCAAGTGAATGAGGAGGTGACGGGAGATTGGAGAAAGAGGATAAAGACACTATTATTGCTTCAAAGGCTGAAAACGCTTTCTCGAGGTTTAATAAGCGATAGAAAATGCCTCACTCTGTGTAATGCGGAGACTTCCATTTTGTTTAACACGTTTGTAATTCAGAGACTGTTTATGCCTTGATGCAGTGCTAAGTACTGCCCTTTGAACAGGCTGTTTTACTGAGGTATGATATTAGTCCTGGTTTTCAATGTCTCCACAGCTGGAGCAGAAGTCTACCAGTAAGAATGGCTGCTTACAAGTCGACAGATCCCAGCCCACACAGTTTAGCTATCTAACAAACATAGAGAATGCTGAAGAAACTCAGCAGGTCTGGCAGCAGAGAAAGGAACAGAGTTAGTGTTTTGAGTCTGGTATGACTCTGCTTCAGCATCTCTGACCTATCTAACAGCTGGCTCAGTTAGTAGTATAGTCTTCTCAAGACTCACACTGGGAATCGAACACAGAACCAAGGCAGATGCTCCAGTGAAGTGCTGAGGGACTGATGCATTGCCAGAGCTGCCACATTTCAGATGAGGCTTTAAACTGAAGCACTGCTTGGGACTCACATGGACACAGAAGACCCAGTGGCAGTATTTTGAAGAGCAGAAGCCCTTGGTGTGTTGGTCAATAATAATTGTTCAATAGATGTCACAAGAAAAATAAGACAAAGGGAGGACCGCAGATGCTGGAGTCAGAGTCGAAACGTGGGGCTCACGTAGAGAGATATTTGACCACTATTCCATTGTTGTGAGCTTGCTGCACGCAATTTGGCTGCCACATTTCCTACATTATAACAACGACTGCACTTCAAACATATTTTGTTTGTTGTAAATTTTGGACGGCATGGTGGCTCAGTGGTTAGCACCGCTGCCTCACAGCAGTGGGTTCGATTCCAACCTCAAGCAACTGTCTGTGTCAAGTTTGCACGTTCTCCCCGTGTCTGCGTGGGTTTCCTCCGGGTGCTCCGGTTTCCTCCCACAGTCCAATGAAGTGCAGGTCAGGGTGAATTGGCCATGCTAAATTGTCCATAGTGTTAGATGCATTAGTCAGAGAGAAATGGGTTGGGTGGGTTACTCTTCGGAGGGCCAGTGTGGACTTGTTGGGCCAAATGACCTGTTTCCACGCTGTAGGGAATCTAATCTAACCTAAAGAGGTTTGGGATGTGCTGGTGAAAGGTGAAAGATTATTACAGCTTTGTCTTTCTGCCTTTTTGACTGATCACATGCCCCACACTCTGCTTGTGTGGTTCTGAGTCATATTCCATGTGATGGTACTTCTGTGAATTGTTTGGGATGTTTTATTCTATTGTAGAAGCAGGCCGTCCAAACACACAAGCTACCATTGTGCTCCCCTTTTTCTGGACTAACAAGGTACAGGACTGTTCAGCACAAATGTTGGTTTTGCCCAGCATTTGGCGCCCATCTCTTACTACGCTTGAGAAGGAGGTGGAAAGCTATGTTCTTGATGGGCAGCGGTCCTTGGGGTGTAAGGGGCACCCACGATACTATCAGGCCTGGACTTTGACCCAGTGACTGTGAAATGCCGATATTGTCCCCAGACAGTAGACTGGAGATAGTGCTGCTCCCTTGCATCAACTGCCCTTGTCATTCCTTGGATTAGAGGTCATGGTTTGGAAGGTGCTCGCAAAAGAACCTTTGTGATGTCTCAGTGCAAGGCCACATTAGGAGGAAGAACTGTTTGCAGGACTTTACATAGACCATGAGTCAAAGGAGCAGAAGGAGGCCACTCAGCCCATCGAGTCTGCTCTGCTACTCAATGAGGTCATGGCTAACCTGATAATCCTCAGCTCCACTTTCCAGCCTTTTTTCCTTAATCCTTGATTCTCTTATTGATGGAAAATCCATCTCAGCCATGAATATACTTGATGCCCCAGACTGTTCAGCCTTCTGCGGTAAAGATTTCCACAGATTCAGTGCCCTCACAGGACAAATCCCTCTTCACTTCTGCCTTACTTGGATGAGCCCTTATTCTGAGCTAATTCCACTGGTCTAAGAGTCTCCTGTCCGGGGAAGCAACATCTACAATGTTACCTTCACTATGAATCTTGTATGTTTCAACAAGGTCACCTCTCATTCTTCTAAACTCCAATGAGTCCAGGTCCAATCGACTCAACATCTCCTCATAAGTCATTCCCTCCATATCCGGTAACAGCCTAGTGAACCTTCTCTGGTCTGCCACCAATGCCTCTATATCTTTCCTTAGCTAAGGGGGCCCAAAACTATTCACAGTATTCCAGCCGTGATCTGACTACTACATTGTATACTTTAGCAAAAATGCCTGATTGTTCTGCTCCAATCCCTTTGAAATGGAGGCCAACTATCCATTTGCCTCCCCTAATATTCGCTGAGCTTGTCTGCTAGGCTTTAGTGTCTATGGACGAACGCCTCCAAATCCCTCTGTATTGCAGTGTCCTGAGGTCTTTCTCAGTTTAGATCACATTCCGCTCTTCCATTTCTCCTGCCGACACACATAATTCTATGTTCTGTGACATTATATTCCATCTGCCAAGTTTTCGCCCATTCACTTAACCAGTGTATGTCACTCTACAGACTGCTTGTGTCACCTCACCATTTGCCTCCCACCTACTTTTGTCTCACTCGCTTACAGTACATACACATCTGTACCTTGGTAAGTCATCAAAATGGCCACGGCTCGTCCATTCACACCACTTCTCTTTATCTTTCCACTTACTTCCCACTTGTCCTGAGCTCTCGTGGCAGTGTTGGCAAGTGAGCCCAGTGTAGACCTCATGGCGGAAGTGACGTCAGCGAAGTGGGCCCAGCGGCAAGAACAAAAATGGCGCCTGAAGATTGTCGTTGATTGGATCCGGCGCTGGCAGCAGCGAAGCGATAGTGGAAGGGCATCACAGCAACGTCGAGGCAGGCCCAAGCGGCGAGAGACGTGACTCTGACATCAATAAGTCTGGCTCAGGCAGCAGCAAGGAGGTGGCGGTGGATAATTGGCCCCCAGTGGTGAAAGATGGCATCTGAGGATTGGGGACTTCAACACTGGTTGAGTCTGATGTAGAGGGTGGCGAGGCAGTGGAGGGGGGGGGGGGTGCAGCACAGACATTGTTAATGATGAGCTTACTCGGGACTCTCTTTAAGCGACATCTTTGCACGTTTTTTCTCATTCTTTCAACTATTCAAAATGGCGCCGAATAACGGCGAGAATGGGAAAGCTTTTCACTGCATTTTACTGTTTTTCTTACTGCAAGATGCACATCATAATGAAATAAAGTGATTCATCAAATCTCTTCCTTCATCCAAATCATTAACGTCTATGTATCATAAATAATTGTGTCCCCAGCACTGATCACTGTGATGCTCCACTTGTTACAAGTTGCCATCTGAAAATGCCCCCATCTATCTTTATTCTGTGTTCCATTAGTTAGCTGGACTTCATTAAGCAATCCATTAGCCGACCCTCATCTTAAGTGGCATTAAGTTTCAGATATTATCGCACATGGGCTCACATGTGGAGACAGTCTTTATATGAAGAGGAAGCATTAAGACCAAGTCCAAACAGCAATAACATCCAATGTGTACGCTAACCCGAGGTCGGCGGAATGTTATTTTACCCATCAGGTTAGAGTCATAGTCATGGGAAACAGACCCTTCGGTCCAACCAGTACATGCCAACCATTGTCCCAAACTAAACTAGGGTTGAATCTAAAATGCACTTGGCTCATATCGCTCCAATCATTCCTTATTCATGTACTTATGTCAATGTCTTTTAAACATGGTAACTGTACCCAGTTCTTCTGGCAGTTCATTCACTCCACACACACACTACCCTCTGTGTAAAAAAAATTGCCCCCCCATGTCTTTATTTATATCCCTCTCTTTCCATCTTCAAAACATGCCCCCAATCTTGAAATCCCTCATCCTCGAAAAAGGACACCTGACATTCATCATATCTATGCCCCTCATGATTCGATAATTCCAACTTCCTACGCTCCAGTGAAAGAAGTCCCAGGCTATCCAACACCTCTCCTTATAACTCAAACCCTCCATTCCCAGCAACATGCTGGTGAATCGTTTCTCAACCCTCGCCAGCTTATTAATATCCTTCCTATAACAGGGCAACCAGAACTGGACACAGTGCTCCAACAGAGACCTCACCAATGTCCTGTACGACCTCAACATGACGTCCCCACTCCCATACTCTATGGTCTGAGCAATGAAGGCAATGTGCTAACCACCCTGTTTATCTGAAATGCAAATTTCAAAGGATTATGTACCCGAACCTCTAAGTCTCCCTGTTCTACCCAGGACTCTACCATTAACTGTATAAGTCCTGCTCTTGTTTGTTTTATCAAAATGCAATACCTCACATTTATCCAAATTAAACTCCAGCTGCCACTTCCCAGCCCATTGATCTTAGAGAACTTTCTTCCACTAGACCATGAAATTAGATTGCCTCAACTGTTGTTTTTAATCTCGTAGTCCCCATAACTGAGGAACACAATGGGAGGCATCAGAGAAGTTAAGAATCAGTGGTTAGCACTGCTGCCTCACAGCGCCGGGGACCCAGATTTGATTCCAGCCTCGGGTGACTGTCTGTGTGGTGTTTGCACATTCTCCCTGTGTCTGCGTGGGTTTCCTCTGGGTGCTCCGGTTTCCTCCCACAGTCCAAAGATGTGCAGGTTAGGTGGATTGGCCAGGCTAAATTGCCCATAGTGTTCCGGGATGTGTATGTTAGGTGCATTAGTCAGGGGATATTGGATAATAGTGTTTAGATCAGAGTGGTGCTGGAAAAGCACAGCAGGTCAGGGAGCATCTGAGGAGCAGCAAAATCGACATTTTGGGCAAAAGCCCTTCATCAGGAATGGAGCATTACTCCAGGCCAAAGGGGTAGTCATGGGCACCCGTATGTGCCCCAGCTATGCCTGTCTCTTTGTTGGCTACGGAGAACAGTCCATCTTCCGTAATTACACCGGCACCACTCCCCACCTCTTCCTCCGCTACATTGATGACTGCATCGGCGCCACTTCATGCTCCCGCGAGGAGGTTCGAGCAGTTCATCAACTTCACCAACACATTCCACCCCAACCTTAAATTCACCTGGACCATCTCGGACACCTCCCTCCCCTTCCTGGACCTCTCCATCTCCATTAATGACGACCAAAGACCATCCCCGATATTGGATAATAGGTATGGGGAATGGGTCTGGGTGGGTTACTCTTCGGAGGGTTGGTGTGGGCTTGTTGGGCCGAAGGGCCTGTTTCCACACTGTAGGGAATCTATGTTTGAAAAGCCAAATTGGCACGTGACCACCTCCTTCTTGGGTCACTTTGTACTGAGGCATGGCTTTGAGACTTTACAGTAAAATACACATTTCATTTTAATAACCACCTCAGCTCCTGAGCCAATGCAACCTCGCGCTTGTGCGAGTGTCAATACTTTGGATCAACCAAAAATCCTCAGTGAGATTCCTGAGCTTTCAGCAGTACGGAATGCTCCGGGTATCAAAAATGCAACCTGATTCTTACATTCTTAGAAATACGGAGATATTTTTAAGTTTAAAGCCATACTGATAATATGAAATAAAACATCAGGTCCACACAAGTGCAATTGATCTAAAAACTCAGAGACGAACACAGCTTTAGTTAAAGTGTGTATGAAAATGACTCCAGAGCAAGGATGGTCAGTTAACAGTGTTGATCACCCCCCCAGCTTGGCCACTGCCAGCTACTGAGACTGGGCAAGAATCTTAGAAGAAACCAAGGAGGTCTGGCAGCTTCGAAATCCCACAGATGAGAAATCCCCCGCTATACCTTCTGCAAAAGACTGGCTGAATCTCCTCAGCTAAGGGCAGGGATTGCCTGAGAATGCTCATGCATTTCCCATTCGAGTTACAGCACCAGATTGGAAGATTCTCACTGCACTCTGCCAGAATCAAATTGGACTTATGTGGGGAGCCATTGACTTCAAAGAAATTAGCAAGCAACTACATTTGGGCAAATCTTGAATTGTAGAATAACGTTTCACCTTTCCTGAGAAGGCAGGCACCTGAGAAAACAGCAGTGTTTAGTAAAGAAATATTGGCTCATTGGGAAATGGCACATCTATTCTTGCCCTGACAGTGAATCTGAATCTTAGCACTGAATCCCCTGATTCAGAAACAACAATATGTCAAAACAAGCCTAAATATTGCATTCTGCACTGGGAGCAGACTGTGGATTGATCAGTTTTGATAAATTAATCCAATCCCCCTTGCCGTAAAGGCATGAGTGATGGGTTGTCGGACAAATTACACCATCCAGCTTGTGCTGTTCTAAATTTACACCTGGTATCATATTCCAATCCCCACAATCCGACATTGACACATCGCACTTTGAATGTAGAACAGCATTCCAAGACATCGAGGCATAAAACAGGCACAAGGAGGAGTTGAGGGGGCTGACTGTGACACTGTTCAGCCAGCTGCCTTTTGAGATGAGTCTTAATATAAGGAGTATTGCCGTTAACTATAGCAGACTCAAACATTCCTATAAACCTCTCTGCTTCTTCACATCTCTCCCCTACTTAAACATTACCAAGTTTGTCACATGACATAATATCTCCTTCAATAGATTAGTGTTATTTCTTGCCCCAGTCAAAGCTCCAAATCACATTGTGTTTTCTCCATTTAAAGTACTGACTGGACATGTGCTTCAGTTCTGTGATGCTAATCACAATCACTCCTCACGGAAACTAGCTGAGACTGCAGCGATTGTGAGAGTTCAACTGTAATACTCTGTGCTCAGTACAATACATGGTAATGTCATTTCATAAAATCTTAGAATCATCGTAGAATACCTACAGTGTGGGGACAGGCCACTCAGCCCATTCATTCACACTGACCCTCTGAAGAGCATCCCACCCACACCCGGCCCCTTACCCTATCCCTGTAACCCCGCATTACCCGTGGCTAATCCGCCTAACCTGCACATCCCCAGACAATATGGGCATTTTAAGATGGCCAATCTACTGAATCTGCACAACTTTGGACTGTGGGAGGAAACTGGAGCACCCAGTGGAAACCCACGCAGACACGGGGAGGATGTGCAAACTCTAATGCCCTCCTCAGGAGACAGAGACGTGCTGCAACCGACAGGGCACCCTTCGTTGTCCAGTACTTCCCAGGAGCTGAAAAACTACGCCATGTTCTTCGCAGCCTGCAACACATTATTAATGAGGATGAGCATCTCGCCAAGACCTTCCCCACACCTCCACTTCTCGCCTTTAAACAACCACCAAACCTCAAACAGATCACTGTTTGCAGCAAACTGCCCAGCCTTCCAGACAACATTGGCCACAACACCATACGACCCTGCCATGGCAACCACTGCAAGACTTTTCAGACGGTCAACACTGATACCACCAATACACGTGGGACACCACCCACCGTGTACGTGGCAGGTACTCAAGTGACTTGGCTAATGTTGTCTATCTCATACACTGCAGGCAAGGATGCCCTGAGACATGGTACATTGACGAGAGCAAGCAGACACTGTAACGGATAAATGGACACCACATAATGATCACCAAACAGGGGTGCTCCCTCCCACTTCAGCGGTCCTAGACATTTGGCCTCGCATCTTCAGCTGACCATCCTTCAAGGCAGACTTCGGGATAGGCAACAAAGCAAAGTGGCCAACAGAGGCTGAGAGTCAATAGTACCATGGGGTACCCATGGTGGGGAATGGCCTCAACCGGGACCTTGGGTTCATGTCACCCTACAGGTGACCCCACTACACTATACACTTTCTCGCACACACAAGCACACATACACACACGCTCTTACGTACTCACACACATCCTCTCTCATACAGGCACTGTCTCTTATACACACACATACATCCAACCCTCCACATTCGCACTCACACACACATCCTCTCACAAGCGTATGCTCCATCATACTCACACACACACCTCACCACGCTTGCACACATGCAAACACACACTCTCTCATGTGCACAATAACATGCACACACTCTCTCTGTCTCTCTTGCACATACGCACACACATAAGTCTATGCGGTGAATTTGTATATGCAGAATTATATTTGCAGATACCTTCTATTTTGCTCAAAAAATGCACAACCTGCAGGCAGTTAATGCAGGCAGTCAATCCATGTAATATTTTATAAATTCCACTTTGGAAATAGAACTGGTCGGACTCAAGATTATGATACAGACAGACTCTATCCTCACACCATTAACGCATTGTCTGAGCTGAAATGTCACCGTTTTTTTAAAATAAAGTCTTAAGTTATCTCAAGAATGTGACTTAAAAGAAGTTCTGGGATTTACGTATTAATGAACTGAAACCTGCAACCCATTCTAAAAGATGAAAGACTTAACAACAATCTTGGTTTGTTCAGTATATCACTGTAATCTTTGGCTATAAATTCTGTGTCTTATGATCTTATACTCCACAACCACCTGATGAACGAGTGATGCTCTGGAAGCTAGTGCTTCCAAATAAACCTATTGGACTATAACCTGGTGTTATGTGATTTTGTCACCTCCCCCCCTCCCCCAGTACAATACCAGCTCCTCTACATACACACAGACAGTCGCCCAAGGCTGGAATCAAACCGGGTCCCTAATGTTGTGAGGGAGCAGTGCTAGCCACTAAGCCACCCTGCCGTCCACAAGTCTCTCACAAGTTCATGCAACTGAGAGAGCTTCCTTCTCAATCACAGCTGCAGTGTCTGCGAATGCTCATGATGCATAATAGATTGATTTGCAACGTCCGTCTGGTTATTCTTGGAAGAGTCCAGCTCCAAAACATAGATCTGAAGGATCAGCTGCCAAATACAGTGATCTAGGGCATCTGTGGATGTCAGTACATTCTTGAACCTCTGAAAAACATTCTCTCGATGTGGTCTCCAATATCACTCTTGCATCTTCTTGAGAAGTTGTCTCAAGGATTCTATTCTGAATGAAGCAATAATTGTACCAGTTGGTTACCAAACAATCTTCGGAGGTCATGAACTGACCTTAGAGTGGAGATCTCCTTCATGGTGATGGTCTTCTCAGTCCTCCGTAATACCATCACTGTTGACTCAACACTCACAGCTGTCTCACTAAGGAAATACATTCTTTGTAGAGGTCACATTGTTATTCAGGGGGTGCCCTTCTGCTTGTAAGCACTTGATCACAATATGCATTCCCTGATCATTATCCTTGAGTGTTTCCTAATGTGTCAACAAGTCATGCATGTGTTTGAAAATGTCATTTGGAATTGAGTGCAGAAGGTAGCCTTTCCAAGGAATCATGTGACTTAACAAGCTACCTGGTGAAGTATTTGCTGATTATTGAAGTTTATTAGCTAAGAGGAGCCCAGGGCCCAGCAGCAGCTGGACAATGATCCATTTCAGCAGATGTGATGTTAAGTGGCTTAGAAGTTGTTAAAGCCTCTCGTTTATTTCTTAACTCTCACTGCAAACAGACTGGGGGGGGGGTGCTTTGTATCTCAAGTTGAGACAGTGTGCAAAAACTTAGCAAAAGGAAACAATTGTGACTTTATCAATTTAATGAGGAATTCTAAACTAAGATAGGAGTGATGTTTCACTGGGGTTGATTGCCCGTAAATTATATTGCTGGAAAAAAGGTTGAACTTTTCTTTTTTGCCTTTTAAGTTTAAGAGATATCCAAATTGTCTTATGTAAATATTATATGTCTTTGTTTTATTTTGCCTGTTAGACTTATAGTAAAAGTTCAGTCTGTTCTGCAACAATGTGTTTCCTCAGTGCGAATTGGCTTTAACATGATTCAAGAATTTAGACTGTTATTTCTTTGTGTATTGGCTATAACGCAATTCTGGCCCCAGTAGTTTAAGTGGCGCGGTTATTGTGTGATTTCCTTGTAAAGCGAGATCGCGTGAGAATGTAACAATCATGTTATATCAGAACCGACTGTACATTGACACTTTTACATAAATATGGTCAGTGACTGGCCACCACGGTAATCAAATTGCAAATATAAACCTACGGTCTGTCTATTCATAATAACATTGTTATTGAGACAATGTCCATCAGAGCAATGAGGAGGGACTGCATGGTGATCCTTGTCCTTTGAAATCCTGAGATATTCTGTCACCATGTCCATATGATACAATCACAGAGGGTGATGCTTAAGGTACACTTCAGTATTAACCCTTTCAGAGCCTTATGTCCTTATTCAAAGGTAGTCCAAATCATTACAGCGTTAGAATAAACTAATTGCATATTGTTTAGTTTTTTTAAAATTGAATTCAAATTCCACCTTCTGCCACGGTGGGATTTGAACCGGGGTCCCCATACCATTATATGGGTCTTTGGATTAACAGCACAGCAATAATACCACTAGATCATCACCTCCCCTTTAAAAATCCATCTGGTCCATTAACATTCTTCGGGTAAAGAAAATTGCCATCCTTCCCTGCTCTGACCTACATGACTCCAGACCCACAGCAATGTGGTTGACTCTTAAATGCCCTCTGGGCAATTAAACATGGGCAAGTGGCACCCACATCCCATGAATGAATAAAACAAAGTTGTTTTGCTCTACAATAGGGTACACACACGAGGGTAAGGATTCATTTATTTAATTTGTAAAATTTTTCTTCAAGAAAGATGTTAACTTGGGGAAATAAATAGTGATGTCTTGAAAAGAGGAGGTACTGGAGATCTTAAAATTCATAAAAGGTAGATAAATTCAGGGACCTGGTCACATGTATCTCAGAACATTGGGGGAACCTCAAAAGAGATTTCTGGCACCTTGCTGAAATATTTCTATCAACCCCCAGGCACCAGGGAGGTGCCCGAAGACTAGAGGGTGGTTAATGTGCTGCCATTGTCGATTAGGAAAAGCCAGGGGACTACAGACTGGTGAGCCTGACATTAGTGAGGGATAAGCTGTTGGAGGGAATTCTGAGGGACAGGATTTACTTGCATTTGGAAAGACAGGGATGGATTAGAGATAGTCAACGTGGCTTTGGGAAATTGTGTCTCACTAAACTGATTGAGTTTTTGAAGAGATGACAAAGATGATTGATGAGGCAGAGCGGTAGAGGTTGTCTGTATGGACTTCAGCAAGGCATTCACCAAGATTCTGCATAGTAGACTGGTTAGTAAGGTTAGATCATTGAGTATACTCAAGACCGAGATAGATAGGTTCTTGAGTAACAAGATGATCAAGGGTTACAGAGAGAAAGTGGAAGAATGGGGTTATGAAACCTATCAGCCATGATTGAATGGCAGAGCAGACTCGATGGACTGAATGGCCTAATTTATGTTCCTACGTCTTACAGTCTTATGATCTTATCACAGAGAATCCAGGGAGAGAGAGCCAATTGGTTACAAAACTGGCAAAAAAGATAGCAGACAGAGGATGGTGGTAGAGTATTATTTTTCAGACTGGAGCCCTGTGACTAGTGGTGTATCACAAGGATCAATGCTGGATTCACTGTGTTTTTATTATTGATATACAAGGATTTGAATGTGATTATAGGATTAATTCTTAATAAACTTGCAGATGACACCAAAATTGGTGATGTAGTGGACATTGAAGAAGGTTATCTCAGGGTATAACGGGATCTCGATCGGATGGGCCAGTAAGCGGAGGAGTGGCAAATGGATAAACGTGAGGTGCTACATTTTGGGAGGGCAGGACTTATGTACTTCATAGTAGGGACCTGGGGAGTGTTGCCAAACAAAGAGACCTTGGGGTACAGGTGCATAGTTCCCTAGAAGTGGAGTTTCAGGTAGACAGGGTGGTGAAGAAGGCATTTGGTACACTTGCCTTCATTGGTGTGTGCATTGAGTAAAGGAGTTGGGAGGACATGTCATGGCTGTACAGGACATTGGTTTGGCCACAGTTAGAATACTGTGTTCAATTCAGGTCTTCCACCTTTAGGAAAAATGTTGTTAAAGTGAAAAGGGTTCAGAAAAGATTTACAAGGATGTTGCCAGGGGCTGGAGGGTTTGAGCTATAGGGAGGGGCTGAATAGGCTGGGGCTGTTTTCACTTGAGCATCAGAGGATGCGGGGTGACCTTATAGTTTTATAAAATCATGAGGGGTATGGGTAAGGTGAAGAACCAAGGTCTTTGCCCCAGGGTAAGGAAGTCCAAAACTAGAAGGCATAGATTTAAGGTGAGGGGGGGGAGAGATTTTAAAGGGACCTAAGGGGCAACCTTTTTACGCAGAGGGTGGTACGGGTATGGAATGAGCTGGCAGAGGAAATGGTGGCGGCTGGTACAATTACAACATTTAAAAGGCATCTGGATGGCTACATGAATAGGAAGGGTTTGGAGGGATATGGGCTGGGTGCTGGAAAATGGGATTAGATTAATTTAGGATATCTGGTCAGAATGAATGAGCTGAACTGAAGGATCTGTTTCCATGCTGTATAACTCTATGACTGTATCTAAAAAAATGCACAAGATGTTTATTGATAACAGAATGTTTATTAATATCTTGACTTTCCTTAAGCTTATCCTTTAAAATGGTCTATCTATCTCAAAAAGCCCTTCCGATTACCAAGTCAGACTCCTTGTCGGTGCCTCTTTCTGGTGACTGTGTGAACAAGTATGATGACATCTCACACCTACGAACACTGTGGTTCTGAAGCAACTGATTATGTTGGCAAATCACTCAATTGCTCAGTTTCCATCCAGGTGACCACCCTTGGGATTTGAATGGGAATGTCATGAGAGGCCATTGCTCGATGTAAGGTGGGCAGTGATAAAACAGCCACAAAGGCAGGTAAATGATAGGCATAACACTCCACTAATTTTACAGACCACCCTGCCTCCTGCTGGCCAGTCACCGTGATAGGGATGGGGGAGTGGGGGGAGGGGAATTTTCCAGCCTAGGGTTCTGGCTTTGTCCAGAATGGGAGAATGCCTCCAGTTAGAATGGTTCCCTTGAAGTGTGGGCTGATAATGATGTTACGAGGGATCTTAGCTTCAGGAATGATGCAACGACAATCTCCATCTTTAACCAATGACATTGAATGAAAGTTGGGTAAAAGTCAAATTCAGCAGAAAAAGAGAAATAAAGATAATGGAAGAGGGGAAAAGAGGCAGGATTGTAAAGCAAGATTTTTTTAAAAATTATACTTGTTACAGTTTAAAAACCATTACTAACAATTTATGAATGAGATTCCAGTCTAAATTCCTCCATGTCATGGCTCAAGAGTTTGAGGGACATTGCGGAAACACCAATCTAGTCGGTAAATAAAATCTGAAAGAATTGTGGATGCTGTAAATCAGGAGCAAAAACAGAAGTGGCTGGAAAAGCTCAGAAGTTCTGGCAGCATCTGTGAATAGGCACTCTTTCTGAGGAATGGAGTTAAATAATTAGGATAAAGTCATTGTGGAAAGTTTTGGCAGGGAACAGCATAATGACCACATATTAATGACTCGTCAGAAGCTGGGCAAGTCCGGCAGCATCTGTGGAGAGAAATCAGAGTTAACATTTCGGGTACAGTGATCTGGGGAAGTTCAGTTCTGCGGAAAGGTCACTCGAAATGTTAACTCTGATTTCTCTCCACAGATGCTGCCAGACTTGCCCAGCTTCTGACGAGTCATTAATATGTGGTCATTATGCTGTTCCCTGCCAAAACTTTCCACAATGACTTTATCCTAATTATTTAACTCCATTCCTCAGAAAGAGTGCCTATTCACAGATGCTGCCAGAACTTCTGAGCTTTTCCAGCCACTTCTGTTTTTGCTTCTGATTTACAGCATCCGCAGTTCTTTCAGATTTTATTTACCGATTAGATTGGTGTTTCCGCAATGTCCCTCAAACTCTTGAGTCATGGCATGGAGGAATTTAGACTGGAATCTATCCAGTGACTTTATCCTAATTATTTAACCCCATACCTCAGAAAGTGTGTCTATTCAAGGAGCAGACTTCTCATTTCAAAATGGGTCCACCATTTTGTCACTATCCAAAAAGTAAGCGTTCCCTCGGCAGTGCTGCAGTAAAATTCAATGTTTTGCTTGAGTTTTCTTTATGAAGTCGTGCCTTGGCCAAGTTGCTGAATACAAACGGTATAAGTCACTCAGTTGGAATTGACATTGTTTCACTGATGGAGATTTCTACCTGTTCCATAGCAATAACACAGTTAAGCTGGAATAGAAATGAAGCCCAGGTGGAAACAGACAGCACACTGCAATGTGTTTGTCGGCTTCCTAATCCCAACTGCAGTGGGAAACATGCTGGAACATTCAATCGAATCATTAGCAGATAGGAAAGAGGGAAGCAAATGCAAGCCAACAGCAACAGTTGAAGAACTGTCCTTGTACCGTTCTGAGAACACAGGCTGTTTCTGTGCATTTAATATCCTCATTTTGCCAGCTGTCACCCCTTTTACTAATGTGGAATTAGTTTCTTTTAGCTTCTCAAGTTTGTCAACACAAAGAGAGGTTTTAGTAACAAGAACCAGCATTCTGATTCCATCATCGCAACTTCAAAAGGTTTCTCTAAAAGATACATGTCAACAAAAAAAAAATGAGCATGAAACTTGTCTGATTGTCTTAAAATCCTAAGTGTTTCACTCACTTCCTGTTTGGAAAAAGAACCGCTGTCTTTAAAATGGGACCACGTTGCTTCAGCACTAAGCAATGATCATCTCCAACGAGAGCGAATCGAATATTAATCAGCATCCTCATGGGGTCTCATTGGCCAGAAAGTAAACTGGGCCAAACATATAAATATAGTCATGCAGCCTGGAAACAGAACCTTCGGTCCAAACAGTCCACGCCAACCAGACATCCCAAACCAAACTGGTCCCAAGTGTCTGCACTTGGCCCATATCCCTCCAAACCTTTCCTATTCATAAACCTATCCAAATGTCTTTTAAACATTGTAACTGTACCCACATCCTCCAATCCTCTGGCAGTTCATTCCAAAACCACTCTGTGTAAAAGTTACCCATCATGTCCGTTTAACATCTTTCCTCCTCACTTTGAACTCCCCTACCCTAAGGAAAAGACCTTTGCCATTCATCTTATATATGCCGCTCATGTTTTTAAAAACCTCAACAAGGTCACCTCCCAACCTCCTCCTCTCCGGTGAGAAAAGTCCCAGTCGACTCAGCCTCTTCCTGTAACTCAAATTCTCCATTCCCACCAACATGCTTAATAACGTCTCCAGCTTAATAACATCCTTCCTGCAGTAGGGCAGCCAGAAGTGCACACAGTATCCCAGAAGAGGCCTGACCAACGTCCTGGATGACCTCAACATGAGGTCCCAAATATATTGTGGCTACAAGAACATAGAGGCTAGGGCTACTCTAACTCATGTGTCTTTACTCCCCAGTGCCTGGCAACCATTTGTAAGGGACAAATCAGGAGTGTAATAGAGTACTCTCCAATTGCCTGGAGAAGTGCAGCTCCAAAAGCACTCAAGAATCACAATATGGTTCAGGACTAAGCTTGATTGGCACCACATCCATCACCTTAAAAATTTATTCATTCAGCCAGCTATGCACAGTGGCAGCATTGTGTGCCATCTATAAGCCGTACTGTGGCGATTTATCATTGTAGATTTGACAGCACCTTCCAAACATATGAGCTCTGCAACTAGTAGGCCAAGGGCAGCAGCTGCTTGGGAACATCAGCTCCAAACTGCATACCATCCTGGCCTTGAACACTGTTCCTGTTCTATAGTTCCTGTGCCAAACTCCTGCCTGTCTGGGCAGATGCCCCTGATGTTGGGTATTTTAATTGGGGTGGCTGTGACAGTGCCACAATGGGGGGAGCAAGGACATTGAATGCTTAATTTCATGAAAACTGACTGGCACTTCAACTGAGAGGATTATAACTATCAGGAATACAAAATAACTTTTACAAATATTAATTACAATTTGGAAGGTGTTAAACATGTGCATGAAAAAAGAAGTCTCAAAGTCAAAACTGTGGAGTGTCACATTTAATGGCCAGCCAAATGTAGCTAACAGCATAACTGGCAGTGGGTGGGTCTCAAGTGGTTTCCTTGACTTTATCTCAAAAATACGTTTGTCTGAGGGATGTAATCTCTTTCTTCACTTGCATCATTGTCATGGCGACCAACTAAGAAGGCAGCAAGTGTCGATCGTTTGGAGAATTGGGAAAAAGAGAAGGATTTGCCAATCTGCAGGACAAAATCCAAATCGTTTGGATTTTTATTAATTATGTCTGTATTTATATAACCGTTCACAGCGAAATGTCTCAATGCACATTGGATAACAGAATACTGTCTTTTTGAAGTCAAAGGGTGCTGTTATGTTAGGACATAGGCAGCCACCTATGTCTCATGATTAACAATGAGATGAATGATCAGTAACTTGTTGTGATATTGTTAGATTGTGATAGATTACTGGCTGAGTTTCTGCTTCAGGACTTAAGTACAGCTCTGTACTATCCTCCTTTATGTTACACAAGACCTATCATAGGCTACTTTACTGGCATGTAAAACAATTGTTGTTTCAAACTGTTGATGTTTAGAATTTAATGCAGTGCAATGTATCATGGTCTCAAGAGAACATGTATTGCCGTGTGTATGCATTGATTTGGGCCTTCAGGCCACCTCTTAAGCCTTAGCCATCTAGGTTAGCACTTTATTTCCAATCAGAGTGACACACAATGAAAGCAAAGGGTTAATTAAACAGAAACATATGAACAGCAGCTCCAATCTTCCTCTGAGCTGTGAGTCACCAGCTGTCGGAGAAACATGAATCCCTTTACTTCATCACATTGTTAATTGTGTATGCAGAAGGGAAATCTCTGAAGGAGCCACAACTAATCAAGAGCAACACAGACTCCCAAATCCCCCATTCCCCTGAGTGTACATCTTATTGAGCAAAACATGTCTATTTATAAACAGAATGGATAACATTCCAGTTGTTTGGTAACGCAGTACTGGAACATTACTCAGAAAAGACACACTTTGTCAAAGCTGCTCCTCTTGGGCTAATCAGGTCATGACACAAGAATATCACTGTAAAGGGGAATAGCATTTTAAATTGCAAGTGAAGACAGTGTTGTTTGGTCGGACTGTGATTGGTAGAGATGTAGCCATGGAGAATGCACCACCTAACAGTAGCAGCAGTTAACTGCCAATTTGTTTAAATTTAAACCGGTTAGAACAAGCCTGATTGGTCAAGGCATTGCCCTTGAGGAATGAACCAAAAAAGTGCTGTCACGAGTTTCACATTAAAACAGGCACTATGCGTGGACATGTTTATCTATTCTGAATGCAAAGAACAGGGTGCTACTATATTAATATACATAGCTTCCAATATATACAAATGCACCTCTCTGCCAGTCTATACAAGTACACCTCACTGCCACTATGATCATCAATTGATTTATGTTGTAATTTTATTTTTAGCGCACTTGGGACTATTTAGCAAATGCTGTCCTATCCCAGAATCAGGTCTAATGTTAGACACTGTATTCTGAACATGGGCTGGCTCTGTGCACACTACACATTGTGAACTGCTGAGCTCAAATTGTTTAGTTATGAATGTTAAGTGACTTCAGTCTAAGCAATTAGCAGCTTACAACAATACAATTATTACTTATTAATAATGGGGAAAATAGAAGATAAAACTCATCAGCCACTTGTTTTTAATACAATATTTAGTACAACTGGTAAAGTATGTTATCTATTAGCAATATTTCTCAGTATTAGAAATGTTAATGAACACTCGTAGGGTTTATTAGCATTACAAAGGCTAACTCCTAGAAATGATACAATTGCTCAAACTTCCATTAAAAATACTTCCTGTGTGATGTGGGAATTCCAGGAGACTTCCTGTCTGCTGGATACCTGCTTATGGAGGAATCGTCCTCTGGGTTTCTGAATTCGAGCAGCATTACGGATGAGATGAGCAATGTTTCATGAGGGAAGTGCAGCCAATGCCAAGTCTATCGTACCCCGGGTGGCTCTCATGTCGAGTGGGTGCTCATGGTAACTGCAAGAGCATTGGTGATTTGATAGACGGTATCAGTGTTGCTGTGACTGCAAATGTGAATCCAGAATGGGGAGTTACCTCCCTGGAATTGACCAGTGGCTGAGCACTCTGAGGGATGTAGGATGGACAGTCATCCTCCATATTGGGATGAACAACATAGAGAGAAAGAGAAATGTGGTCCTGCAGTCAAAATAGAGGGAGCTAAGTGGGAACTGAGCAGGAAATCCCTCAACAGTGGCAATCTCTGGATTGCTTCCATACACAAGTTAATATAGGATTCAGTGGATACAGCGGATGAGTCCATGACTGGAAAGATGATGCAGGATGGAGGCCTCTAGATTCTTGGGATATCAGGGCTTATTCTGGGAGAAGTGGGACCTGTACTAACCGAATAGATCACAGCAAAATAAAACCAGCACTGGGATTTTTGCAAAGGGGGGAGGGCGGGGGTTTGCTCGTGCTATTGGGGAGGCTGTAAATTAACCTGGTACAGAGTAGGAAACAAGAAATAATATCAGAAAGATGTATACCACAGAGCACGGGAGAATTATGGAGGACTTGAATCGAGAATAGTCAGTTAACAGGTGTGATCAGCGTCTGGGAGAAAAGAGAGTGTGGTGCTAGAAAAGCACAGGAAATGCTGATGAAGGGCTTATGCCCAAAACGTCGATTCTCCTGCTCCCTCAGATGCTGCCTGACCTGCTGTGCTTTCCCAGCACCACACTCTCGACTCTGATCTCCAGCATCTGCAGCCCTCGTTTTCTCCGATGGGAGAAAAGAGGCAAGTCGAAATCAGGGTTCACATCAGTATATGTGAAAGCACCGATTGTAGTTAATACAATGCATACGTTGCCAGTGCAGGTAGACATAAGGAAATACACTGTTGTGGCTATAACAAAAATCTGGTTTAAAGAATACACAATAGACAATAGACAATAGGTGCAGGAGTAGGCCATTCTGCCCTTCGAGCCTGCACCACCATTCAATATAATCATGGCTGATCATCCTTAATCAGTATCCTGTTCCTGCCTTATCTCCATAACCCTTGATCCCACTATCCTTGAGAGCTCTATCCAACTCTTTCTTAAATGAATCCAGAGACTGGGCCTCCACTGCCCTCTGGGGCAGAGCATTCCACACAGCCACCACTCTCTGGGTGAAGAGGTTTCTCCTCATCTCTGTCCTAAATGGCCTACTCCCTTATTTTTAAGCTGTGTCCTCGGTTTGGGGACTCTCCCATCAGCGGAAACAGAAGAAGGGCACAAGTGGGCATTAAAATATTCCTGATGCTCGGCGCTCAGACAAAATAGGAAAGAGAGAAAAAGAGGAAGTGTAACAGCACTGATTGGGGAGTACATTGCAGTACTGGGGATAGAATGCCCCAGAGGAGTCATGGACAGAATTGAATTAAGGACACATAGTTTAAGCTTAAAATTGGGCAGTCACTATCAGTTAAGGAGAGCAAGGGCGATGGGCAGCTGTGGTTTACATGAAATAGGGTATGTGCACATTAGTTGCATTCAGTAAATTACTTCATTAAATACTTTTACTCAGTTGCTGCATGTTCAGGAACCTCAAACTAAATTATCTGACCAACTCTCCAGGTGGACAGAGTACTGTTAAAGTGGCAGAGGTTCAAGGGGTTAACGACAGAAACAATTCCCTTCGCCATTTCAGGACGGGAGACCAATATAGCCGCCAAGTGCCATGAACGCATTATTCAAACAATTCTGGTTAAAATTTGTTTATTCCTGCATTGAACTCGCTCTGTAGTATACAATAAAATTGTAATGTTTTTATATGAAGAGTTATCCATATTGTGCATCACTGGCTAACAGGCCAAAATGTCAAATACCTCAGCAAATGTTACCAATCCTTCAATCAGCTGTGCCTAGTCAGATGCTGGGAGAAAGGGAAATGACAGACAGTGAATCAGTCAGAAAAAGACACATTTTTAAGAAAGACTAACCTTGATTGCATACCAGAAGAACTTCCTACAACGTTGAGCCTTTTCAAAAAGCAGATATGTGGTCCCAACTTCCAGTTGTCAGGTGGTGACATGTAAGAGCACCTGGCTTCTCACTGCCGGAGTACCTCACCAGCACGTTAACACACTGCAATGTAAAGAGAAAATACTGAGTTCTGATGCGACTGCAGATCAGAATTTTTACATTAATTTCTCCTTCAGATGCAGACTGACTAGCTGTGGGCTTTCTGTTTTGCATCTGATGCCCACCTATCTATAAAAGCAAAATACTGCAGATCTAGTCCCACCTGCCAGCACCCAGCCCATATCCCTCCAAACCCTTCCTATTCATATACCCATCCAGATGACTTTAAAATGTTGCAATTATACCAGCCTCCACCACTTCCTCTGGCAGCTCATTCCATACCTGTACCACCATCTGTGTGAAAAAGTTACCCCTTAGGTCACTTTTATATGTTTCCCCTCTCACGCTAAACCTATGCCCTCTAGTTCTGGACTTCCCCACCCCAGGGAAAAGACTTTGTCTATTTATCCTATCCATGCCCCTCATGATTTTGTAAACCTCTATAATAAGGTCACCCCTCAGCCTCCGATACTCTAGGGAAACAGCCCCTTCAACCTCTCCTTATAGCTCGAATCCTCCAAACCTGGCAACATCCTTGTAGATCCTTATTTTTGAAATGTTTCTCTCTCCACAGATGCTGCCAGACCTGCTGAGTTTCTCCAGCCATCTCTGTGTTTATCTTTTCATCTTCATTTAGAATAACAGACGGTTTTGTCTTGAGAAACTCAATCTTACACCTCTGCTGCCACAACACAAGTGCTTGGGGGGGGGGGGGGGGGGGCGACACTGGCCTCACATTCAACTGTAAGAAACTCGGACATTGGATGTTCGCTGCATGTGTGCATTCATTCAACTCCAAGCACAACATGGAATCACGCACAATTCTTGCATGTCATGAGACTCAAGTGAGAAATGGATCCAGTGTAAAGGACAATGATGGCTCTGTGACTGCTGGAATCTGGAGAAAGAACATTATTGGCAAAAGGAATTGGTGGCAATCAAATTCAAGGCAGGACATTGCTCAGGGTAGGAAACGCGAGCCACAATGTTCGAGCTTCACAACCATGGGTCCTGACTCTTCCTGCAGTGATTGTGTACAATGGCAAAGCCCAACTCTCTACCTGCACCGCAGCAGCATCTGGTATTTAAACAATGCCCAAAGACAGCTGTGAGAGAGGGTCGAAATTCTGAGGGTGCGGACCACGTGCTAGGCCGAGACCTAAAGCAGACAAGGGAAACGAGTGGACGAGAAAGTCTCCTCCCACTTAGCGAGCTGCTCAGTCCGAGCAATATCTGATCTGACTCCGGACTCTCACTCAGGGGAAGCTGAACCGAGATCCTTGGGGAAGGGGGTGGGCAGGAGAAGCTGACACCCACTGCGTCAAGAACCCAAAATTACCTTCCCTCCCCAGACTGCCACATTCCTGTTGGGCTTTTGGTGGAAATGTTGCAGAAGAAGCAAACTTTAGTTGTGCCTTCTTTTATATAGAGAGGTGACACCCCTGTTTGTGTGTGTGCGTGCGCGTGTGTGTACGTGTGTGTGTGTGCGCGTATGTGTGTGCGCGTATGTGTGTGTACATGTGTGTGACAAGTGTGTGTGTGTGTGTGTGAATGTGTGTAAGAATTGTCATTAAGATTTATTTCCTGGTCAATGTGGCTTTCCATCGAATGCATGCATGATTTCAGTTTTTGGTTGAAGCCTAATTTCTTAGACTTGGGCTGTGGGCTTGGCAGGTTCATAGACCCTCCAGTCTCCCACGACGGGTTCATCTCTCACTTCCCCCATGCTGAAATAGAACATTATTGTGATAACTGAGCTACTGAGCTGCCCAAAATTGCTTTCTCGTTGCATCATTAGGCCCCAATTTGGACACCAAGCCCTTCAGAATTTACAGCAATAATAACAGCTGCCGGCAGTTATTAATATAAACAGGATAGAATTTCCTCAAGGTCCCCAGGGTGTCCTTCTTACAGATTCTCCTATTTTCTTTGAGTTTTTGTACAATCTTAAAGCACATTTGAATTCCGGGCCTACAGGTCTCACCGGTCCATGTTTTCTGAAAGATAGCTGACAGTGCAGATGAAAGCCATCGTTCCTTTATTCAGCAGCATCAAAATGAAGAAGAATTGCTGCTTTCAGTTATCTGGTCCTCACAGCTTGCTACCTGATCACCATTCACACTGTGAGCGAGTATGCTTCAGATGCAGTAATGGTTAAGACAGCGGACTGCAATTTTACAATGAGCACCCATTAAGGCAGCATTGTACACAGACGAACTAAGCTGGGAGCTATCTATGCCTTGGAAATAATCAGCTTTCTGCTGCGGCTCACATTGATCACAGTTGGAACAGCGGTGACAGTCAAACGAGAGAAAGAGAGTGTATCTCATATCCTGGAGGCGTTCAGCCAAATGTCCAATCAACTTCACAAATCAAATAAAAATTCAACAGCCCGAGAACAGGCAAATGCTGCCTACTGGATTACTCTGCATTAGCCCGCTCAGAAGCTAGACTAGTATTTTTCAATAATCTGAAAACACAAAGCTTCAGACACCAAACCAGACCACCTGGCCTCACTCACCTGGAGTACAGACGTCTAGTGTCATTGTTGCACATATCTGGGATAAGAGCTTTCATCTCACTCTTGAGTTATTTCTGAAGAAAAGTCACACTGGACTCAAAATGGTAAGTTTTTTTTTTAAAAGAATCCTCACAGCATAGAAGCAGGCCATTTGGCCCATCAAGTTTGAACAGCAGCCCACCCAAACCCACCCTGTATTTTATAATCCCGCATTTTCCATGGCTAATTCACCGATGGACAATTCCTGAGCACTAACGGACAATTTAGTAACCTGCACATCTTTGCATTGTGGGAAGAAATCAGAAAACCCACGCAGACACGGGGAGAATGTGCAAAATCCACACAGACAGTCGTGTGAGGCTGGAATCAAACCCAGGTCCCTGGCGCTGTCAGGCAGCAGTGCTAACCACTGAGCCACTGTGCCACCCTCTCTCCAGAGCTGCTGCCAGACCTGCTGCGTTTCTGCAGCATGCTCTGTCTTTGTAACAGATCACCTGGTAAAATTGCGACAACCTCTGGAAGATGGAACATTATCGCTGGGGAGGGAGAGATGGAGAAAATGACGTTCGGTCAAAATTCAGACTTTAGATTTCTCACGATCTGCTACCCTGGCTCTGCCTGTTCACAGTAAGGATTACCATTCCGTTAAACACAGTTTCAAGCTTCAGTAATCAGAATGAACGTTTTGAAAGGGAGAAAACTATAATGAAGCAGAATCATAGGTGTTGGTGGCAGAAAAGAGTATCCCTTACAGCACAAAATCACAGGCTGACAGATAATGGCCTGAAGTTGTTTCACAGATGCTCTCCAATCTAACTGAAATAGCACTGTAGACATCAATCTGAAATTCTTGCACCTGAATACAGTTCTCGCAATTTTTGCAGACGCAGGGCATGCAATTTGCACACTTTTGGCTCACGGAGGTAACTCTGCATATTTAATATGCAGCAAACATGACTTGTAGGAGCAGGTTTAAACTTCCTTGAGTCCTTTAGAGAGGTAGGTACCCTGTTGGATATCAATCTGCGGGGGGGGGGGGGGGGAAACGTCATGTGCCCCCGAGGAGAGTTTGTGCTGGTTAAAAGTTGACATGAATGAGCATTAAAAATTAAATAAGCTTAATGGAGCTCTCGAGAAAGCTTTCAAAAGAAAAGTTAAAGAGGTTTTCAAATTGTCAAGGCATTTAAATCTCCTACCCAGTGGTTAAAAAAAATACAATGTTGTCTCACTCCATTCACATAGGTCTGAGGGCTATCATTATAGAATGAGTGGACAAGCTGATTTCACAGCCTATTAATATCACAATGGGATTTCAGTCAGCTCACAGCTTGACTGACAGTTCCATTTGCTTATAAAGTCATCAAAGTGGGATTATGACTAAAGATTTTGTAAATTATAAACTATTAGAGGAGGTTCAGAATATAGAACATCCTTTATTGTCATGTGTACTCCATTGCAGAGGCACAGTGAAAAGCTTTTACAAATGTCTGCCTATTATGGCACCACGTTAGGTCCAAATACCGAGATACAAATCTTGGATACAAAAGAGGAATAATAAGTAGTTGCATTACTTTCCACAGTTTAAAAAATAAGTTAGAAATAAGACAGTGTTAAAGGATTTAAATGGGTTCTCACCTTTGCTAGTTTAAATCAAATTCAGCAATACTTTATTTAATCTCAGCATAGTTCCTGTGGGACGTCAGATGAGTTAACATGGAGGGTGTAGGACACAGGGTGGTTGGTGGGGCATAAGTTGACATGAGGATGGCTGTAAGATGCCTCATGGGGAGGACAAAAGGGAGGAAGCGGGCAGAAAGGTCTGAGAGGTCAAGGGGGATGAGTGGAAGGGTATAAGTTGGTGCTTATGAGGGACCATGAGATAGCATGGATAGGCCACAGGAGTGTGGGGAGATATGGGTGCAGGGTTGGAGAGAGCAGTGTGGTGAGGAGGTGTGAGTGTTTGGTGAGGAGGTGTGTGTGTTTGTGGTGAGGAGGTGTGTGCGTGGTGAGGACGTGTGTGTATGGTGAGGAGGTGTGTGTGTGTGTGTAATGAGCAGGTGTGTGTGTGTGGTGAGGAGGTGTGTGTGCGTGTAGTGAGGAGGTGTGTGTGCATGTAGTGAGGAGGTGTGTGTGCGGTGAGGAGGTGTGTGTGCGGTGAGGAGGTGTGTGTGCAGTGAGGAGGTGTGTGTGTGTAGTGAGAAGGTGTGTGCGTGTACTGAGGAAGTGTGTGTGTAGTGAGGTGTGTGTGTAGTGAGGTGTGGGTGTGTGTGTGTGTAGTGAGGTGTGTAGTGAGGTGTGTGTGTGTGTAGTGAGGTGTGTGTGTGTAGTGAGGAGGTGTGTGTGTAGTGAGGAGGTGTGTGTGCGTGTAGTGAGGAGGTGTGTGTGCGTGTAGTGAGGAGGTGTGTGCGTGTGGTGAGGAGGTGTGTGTGCGTGTGGTGAGGAGGTGTGCGTGTGGTGAGGAGGTGTGCGTGTGGTGAGGAGGTGTGCGTGTGGTGAGGAGTTGTGTGTGTGTAGTGAGGAGGTGTGTGCGTGTAGTGAGGAGGTGTGTGCGTGTAGTGAGGAGGTGTGTGTGTAGTGAGGAGGTGTGTGTGCGTGTAGTGAGGAGGTGTGTGTGCGTGTAGTGAGGAGGTGTGTGCGTGTGGTGAGGAGGTGTGTGTGCGTGTGGTGAGGAGGTGTGCGTGTGGTGAGGAGGTGTGCGTGTGGTGAGGAGGTGTGCGTGTGGTGAGGAGTTGTGTGTGTGTAGTGAGGAGGTGTGTGCGTGTACTGAGGAGGTGTGTGTGTAGTGAGGTGTGTGTCTGTAGAGGCGGTGTGTGTATAGTGAGAAGGTGTGTGTGTGGTGAGAAGGTGTGTGTGTGGTGAGGAGGTGTTTGTGTGGTGAGGAGGTGTGTGTGTGGTGAGGAGGTGTGTGTGTGGTGAGGAGGTGTGTGTGTGGTGAGGAGGTGTGTGTGTGTG
This sequence comes from Chiloscyllium plagiosum, assembly GCF_037043375.1. Taxonomy (NCBI): domain Eukaryota; kingdom Metazoa; phylum Chordata; class Chondrichthyes; order Orectolobiformes; family Hemiscylliidae; genus Chiloscyllium; species Chiloscyllium plagiosum. Next base: position 71,599,960 of record NW_028270155.1, on the reverse strand, counting down.
TGGTGAGGAGGTGTGTGTGCGTGTGGTGAGGAGGTGTGTGTGCGTGTGGTGAGGAGGTGTGTGTGCGTGTGGTGAGGAGGTGTGCGTGTGGTGAGGAGGTGTGCGTGAGGTGAGGAGGTGTGCGTGTGGTGAGGAGTTGTGTGTGTGGTGAGGAGGTGTGTGTGAGGTGAGGAGGTGTGCGTGTGGTGAGGAGGTGTGTGCGTGTAGTGAGGAGGTGTGTGTGTGGTGAGGAGGGGTGTGTGTGTGGTGAGGAGGTGTGTGTGTGGTGAGGAGGTGTGTGTGTGTAGTGAGGAGGTGTGTGCGTGTAGTGAGGAGGTGTGTGTGTGGTGAGGAGGTGTGTGTGTGTGGTGAGGAGGTGTGTGCGTGTGGTGAGGAGGTGTGCGTGTGGTGAGGAGGTGTGCGTGAGGTGAGGAGGTGTGCGTGTGGTGAGGAGGTGTGTGTGTGTGGTGAGGAGGTGTGTGCGTGTAGTGAGGAGGTGTGTGTGTGGTGAGGAGGGGTGTGTGTGTGGTGAGGAGGTGTGTGCGTGTGGTGAGGAGGTGTGCGTGTGGTGAGGAGGTGTGCGTGAGGTGAGGAGGTGTGCGTGTGGTGAGGAGGTGTGTGTGTGTAGTGAGGAGGTGTGTGCGTGTAGTGAGGAGGTGTGTGTGTGTGGTGAGGAGGTGTGTGTGTGGTGAGGAGGTGTCTGTAACGTGAGAAGGTGTGTGTGTGTGGTGAGGAGTTGTGTGTATGTAGTGAGGAGGGGTGTGTGTGTGGTGAGGAGGTGTGTGCGTGTGGTGAGGAGGTGTGTGCGTGTGGTGAGGAGGTGTGTGTGTGTGTGTGGTGAGGAGTTGTGTGTGTGTGGTGAGGAGGTGTGTGTATAGTGAGGAGGTGTGTGTGTGGTGAGGAGGTGTGTGTGTGGTGAGGAGGTGTGTGTGTGTGGTGAGGAGGTGTGTGCGTGTAGTGAGGAGGTGTGTGCGTGTAGTGAGGAGGTGTGTGCGTGTAGTGAGGAGGTGTGTGCGTGTACTGAGGAGGTGTGTGTGTGGTGAGGAGGTGTGTGTGTGGTGAGGAGGTGTGTGTGTGGTGAGGAGGTGTGCGTGTGGTGAGGAGGTGTGCGTGTGTGGTGAGGAGGTGCGTGTGTAGTGAGGTGGTGCGTGTGTAGTGAAGAGGTGTGTGTGTGTGTGGTGTGGTGTGTGTGCGTGTGGTGAGGAGGTGTGTGTGTGATGAGGAGGTGTGCGTCTGGTGAGGAGGTGTGCGTGTGGTGAGGAGGTGTGCGTGTGTAGTGAGGAGGTGCGTGTGTAGTGAGGTGGTGCGTGTGTAGTGAAGAGGTGTGTGTGTGTGGTGTGTGTGTGTGGTGAGGAGGTGTGTGTGTGATGAGGAGGTGTGTGTGTGGTGAGGAGGTGTGTGTGTGTGGTGAGGAGGTGTGTGTGTGTGGTGAGGAGGTGTGTGTGTGGTGAGGAGGTGTGTGTGTGTGTGGTGAGGAGGTGTGTGTGTGGTGAGGAGGTTTGTGTGTAGTGAGGAGGTGTGTGTGTGTGGTGAGGAGGTGTGTGTGTGTGGTGAGGAGGTGTGTGTGTGGTGAGGAGGTGTGTGTGTGTGTGGTGAGGAGGTGTGTGTGTGGTGAGGAGGTTTGTGTGTGGTGAGGAGCTGTGTGTATATAGTGGAAAGGTGTGTGTGTGCAGTGAGGAGGTGTGTGTGCGTGCAGTGAGGAGGTGTGTGTGTAGTGAGGAGGTGTGTGTGTAGTGAGGAGATGTTTGTACGTATAGTGAGGAGGTGAGTGTGTGTGTGTGTAATGAGCAGGTGTGTGTGTGGTGAGGAGGTGTGTGTGTGTGTAATGAGCAGGTGTATGTGGTGAGGAGGTGTGTGTGCGTGTAGTGAGGAGGTGTGTGTGTAGTGAGGAGGTGTTTATGTGTGTAGTGAGGAGGTGTGTGTGTGTGTATTAAGGAGGTGTGTGTGTAGTGAGGAACGTGTGTGTGTGGTGAGGAGGTGTTTATGCGTGTAGTGAGGAGGTGTGTGTGTGTGTGTGGTGAGGAGGTGTGTGTGTAGTGAGGAGGTGTGTGTGTAGTGAGGAGGTGTTTATGTGTGTAGTGAGGAGTTGTGTGCGTGTAGTGAGGAGGTGTGTGTGTGTGTGTGGTGAGGAGGTGTGTGTGTGTGTGGTGAGGAGGTGTGTGTGCGTGTGGTGAGGAGGTGTGTGTGCGTGTGGTGAGGAGGTGTGTGTGCGTGTGGTGAGGAGGTGTGCGTGTGGTGAGGAGGTGTGCGTGAGGTGAGGAGGTGTGCGTGTGGTGAGGAGTTGTGTGTGTGGTGAGGAGGTGTGTGTGAGGTGAGGAGGTGTGCGTGTGGTGAGGAGGTGTGTGCGTGTAGTGAGGAGGTGTGTGTGTGGTGAGGAGGGGTGTGTGTGTGGTGAGGAGGTGTGTGTGTGGTGAGGAGGTGTGTGTGTGTAGTGAGGAGGTGTGTGCGTGTAGTGAGGAGGTGTGTGTGTGGTGAGGAGGTGTGTGTGTGTGGTGAGGAGGTGTGTGCGTGTGGTGAGGAGGTGTGCGTGTGGTGAGGAGGTGTGCGTGAGGTGAGGAGGTGTGCGTGTGGTGAGGAGGTGTGTGTGTGTGGTGAGGAGGTGTGTGCGTGTAGTGAGGAGGTGTGTGTGTGGTGAGGAGGGGTGTGTGTGTGGTGAGGAGGTGTGTGCGTGTGGTGAGGAGGTGTGCGTGTGGTGAGGAGGTGTGCGTGAGGTGAGGAGGTGTGCGTGTGGTGAGGAGGTGTGTGTGTGTAGTGAGGAGGTGTGTGCGTGTAGTGAGGAGGTGTGTGTGTGTGGTGAGGAGGTGTGTGTGTGGTGAGGAGGTGTCTGTAACGTGAGAAGGTGTGTGTGTGTGGTGAGGAGTTGTGTGTATGTAGTGAGGAGGGGTGTGTGTGTGGTGAGGAGGTGTGTGCGTGTGGTGAGGAGGTGTGTGCGTGTGGTGAGGAGGTGTGTGTGTGTGTGTGGTGAGGAGTTGTGTGTGTGTGGTGAGGAGGTGTGTGTATAGTGAGGAGGTGTGTGTGTGGTGAGGAGGTGTGTGTGTGGTGAGGAGGTGTGTGTGTGTGGTGAGGAGGTGTGTGCGTGTAGTGAGGAGGTGTGTGCGTGTAGTGAGGAGGTGTGTGCGTGTAGTGAGGAGGTGTGTGCGTGTACTGTGGAGGTGTGTGTGTGGTGAGGAGGTGTGTGTGTGGTGAGGAGGTGTGTGTGTGGTGAGGAGGTGTGCGTGTGGTGAGGAGGTGTGCGTGTGTGGTGAGGAGGTGCGTGTGTAGTGAGGTGGTGCGTGTGTAGTGAAGAGGTGTGTGTGTGTGTGGTGTGGTGTGTGTGCGTGTGGTGAGGAGGTGTGTGTGTGATGAGGAGGTGTGCGTCTGGTGAGGAGGTGTGCGTGTGGTGAGGAGGTGTGCGTGTGTAGTGAGGAGGTGCGTGTGTAGTGAGGTGGTGCGTGTGTAGTGAAGAGGTGTGTGTGTGTGGTGTGTGTGTGTGGTGAGGAGGTGTGTGTGTGATGAGGAGGTGTGTGTGTGGTGAGGAGGTGTGTGTGTGTGGTGAGGAGGTGTGTGTGTGTGGTGAGGAGGTGTGTGTGTGGTGAGGAGGTGTGTGTGTGTGTGGTGAGGAGGTGTGTGTGTGGTGAGGAGGTTTGTGTGTAGTGAGGAGGTGTGTGTGTGTGGTGAGGAGGTGTGTGTGTGTGGTGAGGAGGTGTGTGTGTGGTGAGGAGGTGTGTGTGTGTGTGGTGAGGAGGTGTGTGTGTGGTGAGGAGGTTTGTGTGTGGTGAGGAGCTGTGTGTATATAGTGGAAAGGTGTGTGTGTGCAGTGAGGAGGTGTGTGTGCGTGCAGTGAGGAGGTGTGTGTGTAGTGAGGAGGTGTGTGTGTAGTGAGGAGATGTTTGTACGTATAGTGAGGAGGTGAGTGTGTGTGTGTGTAATGAGCAGGTGTGTGTGTGGTGAGGAGGTGTGTGTGTGTGTAATGAGCAGGTGTATGTGGTGAGGAGGTGTGTGTGCGTGTAGTGAGGAGGTGTGTGTGTAGTGAGGAGGTGTTTATGTGTGTAGTGAGGAGGTGTGTGTGTGTGTATTAAGGAGGTGTGTGTGTAGTGAGGAACGTGTGTGTGTGGTGAGGAGGTGTTTATGCGTGTAGTGAGGAGGTGTGTGTGTGTGTGTGGTGAGGAGGTGTGTGTGTAGTGAGGAGGTGTGTGTGTAGTGAGGAGGTGTTTATGTGTGTAGTGAGGAGTTGTGTGCGTGTAGTGAGGAGGTGTGTGTGTGTGTGTGGTGAGGAGGTGTGTGTGTGTGTGGTGAGGAGGTGTGTGTGCGTGTGGTGAGGAGGTGTGTGTGCGTGTGGTGAGGAGGTGTGTGTGCGTGTGGTGAGGAGGTGTGCGTGAGGTGAGGAGGTGTGCGTGTGGTGAGGAGTTGTGTGTGTGGTGAGGAGGTGTGTGTGAGGTGAGGAGGTGTGCGTGAGGTGAGGAGGTGTGCGTGTGGTGAGGAGGTGTGTGCGTGTAGTGAGGAGGTGTGTGTGTGGTGAGGAGGGGTGTGTGTGTGGTGAGGAGGTGTGTGTGTGGTGAGGAGGTGTGTGTGTGTAGTGAGGAGGTGTGTGCGTGTAGTGAGGAGGTGTGTGTGTGGTGAGGAGGTGTGTGTGTGGTGAGGAGGTGTGTGCGTGTGGTGAGGAGGTGTGCGTGTGGTGAGGAGGTGTGCGTGAGGTGAGGAGGTGTGCGTGTGGTGAGGAGGTGTGTGTGTGTGGTGAGGAGGTGTGTGCGTGTAGTGAGGAGGTGTGTGTGTGGTGAGGAGGGGTGTGTGTGTGGTGAGGAGGTGTGTGCGTGTGGTGAGGAGGTGTGCGTGTGGTGAGGAGGTGTGCGTGAGGTGAGGAGGTGTGCGTGTGGTGAGGAGGTGTGTGTGTGTAGTGAGGAGGTGTGTGCGTGTAGTGAGGAGGTGTGTGTGTGTGGTGAGGAGGTGTGTGTGTGGTGAGGAGGTGTCTGTAACGTGAGAAGGTGTGTGTGTGTGGTGAGGAGTTGTGTGTATGTAGTGAGGAGGGGTGTGTGTGTGGTGAGGAGGTGTGTGCGTGTGGTGAGGAGGTGTGTGCGTGTGGTGAGGAGGTGTGTGTGTGTGTGTGGTGAGGAGTTGTGTGTGTGTGGTGAGGAGGTGTGTGTATAGTGAGGAGGTGTGTGTGTGGTGAGGAGGTGTGTGTGTGGTGAGGAGGTGTGTGCGTGTAGTGAGGAGGTGTGTGTGTGGTGAGGAGGGGTGTGTGTGTGGTGAGGAGGTGTGTGCGTGTGGTGAGGAGGTGTGCGTGTGGTGAGGAGGTGTGCGTGAGGTGAGGAGGTGTGCGTGTGGTGAGGAGGTGTGTGTGTGTAGTGAGGAGGTGTGTGCGTGTAGTGAGGAGGTGTGTGTGTGTGGTGAGGAGGTGTGTGTGTGGTGAGGAGGTGTCTGTAACGTGAGAAGGTGTGTGTGTGTGGTGAGGAGTTGTGTGTATGTAGTGAGGAGGGGTGTGTGTGTGGTGAGGAGGTGTGTGCGTGTGGTGAGGAGGTGTGTGCGTGTGGTGAGGAGGTGTGTGTGTGTGTGTGGTGAGGAGTTGTGTGTGTGTGGTGAGGAGGTGTGTGTATAGTGAGGAGGTGTGTGTGTGGTGAGGAGGTGTGTGTGTGGTGAGGAGGTGTGTGTGTGTGGTGAGGAGGTGTGTGCGTGTAGTGAGGAGGTGTGTGCGTGTAGTGAGGAGGTATGTGCGTGTAGTGAGGAGGTGTGTGCGTGTACTGAGGAGGTGTGTGTGTGGTGAGGAGGTGTGTGTGTGGTGAGGAGGTGTGTGTGTGGTGAGGAGGTGTGCGTGTGGTGAGGAGGTGTGCGTGTGTGGTGAGGAGGTGTGCGTGTGTAGTGAGGAGGTGCGTGTGTAGTGAGGTGGTGCGTGTGTAGTGAAGAGGTGTGTGTGTGTGTGGTGTGGTGTGTGTGCGTGTGGTGAGGAGGTGTGTGTGTGATGAGGAGGTGTGCGTCTGGTGAGGAGGTGTGCGTGTGGTGAGGAGGTGTGCGTGTGTAGTGAGGAGGTGCGTGTGTAGTGAGGTGGTGCGTGTGTAGTGAAGAGGTGTGTGTGTGTGGTGAGGAGGTGTGTGTGTGATGAGGAGGTGTGTGTGTGGTGAGGAGGTGTGTGTGTGGTGAGGAGGTGTGTGTGTGTGTGGTGAGGAGGTGTGTGTGCGTGTGGTGAGGAGGTGTGTGTGCGTGTGGTGAGGAGGTGTGTGTACGTGTGGTGAGGAGGTGTGCGTGTGGTGAGGAGGTGTGCGTGAGGTGAGGAGGTGTGCGTGTGGTGAGGAGTTGTGTGTGTGGTGAGGAGGTGTGTGTGAGGTGAGGAGGTGTGCGTGTGGTGAGGAGGTGTGTGCGTGTAGTGAGGAGGTGTGTGTGTGGTGAGGAGGGGTGTGTGTGTGGTGAGGAGGTGTGTGTGTGGTGAGGAGGTGTGTGTGTGTAGTGAGGAGGTGTGTGCGTGTAGTGAGGAGGTGTGTGTGTGGTGAGGAGGTGTGTGTGTGTGGTGAGGAGGTGTGTGCGTGTGGTGAGGAGGTGTGCGTGTGGTGAGGAGGTGTGCGTGAGGTGAGGAGGTGTGCGTGTGGTGAGGAGGTGTGTGTGTGTGGTGAGGAGGTGTGTGCGTGTAGTGAGGAGGTGTGTGTGTGGTGAGGAGGGGTGTGTGTGTGGTGAGGAGGTGTGTGCGTGTGGTGAGGAGGTGTGCGTGTGGTGAGGAGGTGTGCGTGAGGTGAGGAGGTGTGCGTGTGGTGAGGAGGTGTGTGTGTGTAGTGAGGAGGTGTGTGCGTGTAGTGAGGAGGTGTGTGTGTGTGGTGAGGAGGTGTGTGTGTGGTGAGGAGGTGTCTGTAACGTGAGAAGGTGTGTGTGTGGTGAGGAGTTGTGTGTATGTAGTGAGGAGGGGTGTGTGTGTGTGGTGAGGAGGTGTGTGCGTGTGGTGAGGAGGTGTGTGCGTGTGGTGAGGAGGTGTGTGTGTGTGTGTGGTGAGGAGTTGTGTGTGTGTGGTGAGGAGGTGTGTGTATAGTGAGGAGGTGTGTGTGTGGTGAGGAGGTGTGTGTGTGGTGAGGAGGTGTGTGTGTGTGGTGAGGAGGTGTGTGCGTGTAGTGAGGAGGTGTGTGCGTGTAGTGAGGAGGTGTGTGCGTGTAGTGAGGAGGTGTGTGCGTGTACTGAGGAGGTGTGTGTGTGGTGAGGAGGTGTGTGTGTGGTGAGGAGGTGTGTGTGTGGTGAGGAGGTGTGCGTGTGGTGAGGAGGTGTGCGTGTGTGGTGAGGAGGTGTGCGTGTGTAGTGAGGAGGTGCGTGTGTAGTGAGGTGGTGCGTGTGTAGTGAAGAGGTGTGTGTGTGTGTGGTGTGGTGTGTGTGCGTGTGGTGAGGAGGTGTGTGTGTGATGAGGAGGTGTGCGTCTGGTGAGGAGGTGTGCGTGTGGTGAGGAGGTGTGCGTGTGTAGTGAGGAGGTGCGTGTGTAGTGAGGTGGTGCGTGTGTAGTGAAGAGGTGTGTGTGTGTGGTGTGTGTGTGTGGTGAGGAGGTGTGTGTGTGATGAGGAGGTGTGTGTGTGGTGAGGAGGTGTGTGTGTGTGGTGAGGAGGTGTGTGTGTGTGGTGAGGAGGTGTGTGTGTGGTGAGGAGGTGTGTGTGTGTGTGGTGAGGAGGTGTGTGTGTGGTGAGGAGGTGTGTGTGTGTGTGGTGAGGAGGTGTGTGTGTGGTGAGGAGGTTTGTGTGTAGTGAGGAGGTGTGTGTGTGTGGTGAGGAGGTGTGTGTGTGTGTGGTGAGGAGGTGTGTGTGTGGTGAGGAGGTTTGTGTGTAGTGAGGAGGTGTGTGTGTGTGGTGAGGAGGTGTGTGTGTGTGGTGAGGAGGTGTGTGTGTGGTGAGGAGGTGTGTGTGTGTGGTGAGGAGGTGTGTGTGTGGTGAGGAGGTTTGTGTGTGGTGAGGAGCTGTGTGTATATAGTGGAAAGGTGTGTGTGTGCAGTGAGGAGGTGTGTGTGCGTGCAGTGAGGAGGTGTGTGTGTAGTGAGGAGGTGTGTGTGTAGTGAGGAGATGTTTGTACGTATAGTGAGGAGGTGAGTGTGTGTGTGTGTAATGAGCAGGTGTGTGTGTGGTGAGGAGGTGTGTGTGTGTGTAATGAGCAGGTGTATGTGGTGAGGAGGTGTGTGTGCGTGTAGTGAGGAGGTGTGTGTGTAGTGAGGAGGTGTTTATGTGTGTAGTGAGGAGGTGTGTGTGTGTGTATTAAGGAGGTGTGTGTGTAGTGAGGAACGTGTGTGTGTGGTGAGGAGGTGTTTATGCGTGTAGTGAGGAGGTGTGTGTGTGTGTGTGGTGAGGAGGTGTGTGTGTAGTGAGGAGGTGTGTGTGTAGTGAGGAGGTGTTTATGTGTGTAGTGAGGAGTTGTGTGCGTGTAGTGAGGAGGTGTGTGTGTGTGTGTGGTGAGGAGGTGTTTGTGTGGTGAGGAGGTGTGTGTGTCTAGTGAGGTGGTGTGTGTGCGGTGAGGAGGTGTCTGTGTGGTGAGGAGGTGTCTGTAAAGTGAGAAGGTGTGTGTGTGTGGTGAGGAGTTGTGTGTATGTAGTGAGGAGGGGTGTGTGTGTCTGGTGAGGAGGTGTGTGTGTGGTGAGGAGGTGCCTGTAACGTGAGAAGGTGTGTGTGTGTGGTGAGGAGTTGTGTGTATGTAGTGAGGAGGGGTGTGTGTGTGGTGAGGTGGGGTGGGTGTGGTGAGGTGGTGTGTGTGTGGTGAGGTGGTGTGTGTGTGGTGAGGTGGTGTGTGTGTAATGAGGAGGTGTGTGTGTGTGATGAGGAGGTGTGTGTGTGTGATGAGGAGGTGTGTGTGTGTGGTGAGGAGGTGTGTGTGTGTGGTGAGGAGGTGTGTGTGTGCGTGGTGAGGAGGTGTGTGTGTGTGTGGTGAGGAGGTGTGTGTGTGTGTGGTGAGGAGGTGTGTGTGTGTGGTGAGGAGGTGTGTGTGTGTGTGTGGTGAGGAGGTGTGTGTGTGTGTGGTGAGGAGGTGTGTGTGTGTGTGGTGAGGAGGTGTGTGTGTGTGTGGTGAGGAGGTGTGTGTGTGTGGTGAGGAGGTGTGTGTGTGTGTGGTGAGGAGGTGTGTGTGTGTGTGTGGTGAGGAGGTGTGTGTGTGTGTGTGTGGTGAGGAGGTGTGTGTGTGTGTGTGGTGAGGAGGTGTGTGTGTGTGTGGTGAGGAGGTGTGTGTGTGTGTGGTGAGGAGGAGGTGTGTGTGTGTGGTGAGGAGGTGTGTGTGTGTGGTTAGGAGGTGTGTGTGTGGTGAGGAGGTGTGTGTGTGTGGTGAGGAGATGTGTGTGTGTGGTGAGGAGGTGTGTGTGTGTGGTGAGGAGGTGTGTGTGTGTGGTGAGGAGGTGTGTGTGTGTGTGTGGTGAGGAGGTGTGTGTGTGTGTGGTGAGGAGGTGTGTGTGTGTGTGGTGAGGAGGTGTGTGTGTGTGTGTGGTTAGGAGGTGTGTGTGTGTGGTGAGGAGGGGTGTGTGTGTGGTGAGGAGGTGTGTGTGTGTGTGGTGAGGAGGTGTGTGTGTGTGGTGAGGAGGGGTGTGTGTGTGGTGAGGAGGTGTGTGTGTGTGGTTAGGAGGTGTGTGTGTGTGGTGAGGAGGGGTGTGTGTGTGGTGAGGAGGTGTGTGTGTGTGTGGTGAGGAGGTGTGTGTGTGTGGTGAGGAGGTGTGTGTGTGGTCAGGAGGTGTGTGTGTGGTGAGGAGGTGTGTGTATGTGGTGAGGAGGTGTGTGTGTGTGGTGAGGAGGTGTGTGTGTGTGTGTGTGTGGTGAGGTGGTGTGTGTGTGTGTGGCGAGGTGGTGTGTGTGTGTGTGGTGAGGTGGTGTGTGTGTGTGGTGAGGAGGTGTGTGTGTGTGGTGAGGAGGTGTGTGTGTGTGGTGAGGAGGTGTGTGTGTGGTGAGGAGGTGTGTGTGTGTGGTGAGGAGGTGTGTGTGTGTGTGTGGTGTGGAGGTGTGTGTGTTTGTGTGGTGAGGAGGTGTGTCTGTGTGTGGTGAGGAGGTGTGTGTGTGTGTGGTGAGGATGTGTGTGTGTGTGTGGTGAGGAGGTGTGTGTGTGTGTGGTGAGGAGGTGTGTGTGTGTGTGTGGGGAGGAGGTGTGTGTGTGTGTGTGGTGAGGAGGTGTGTGTGTGTGTGTGTGTGTGGTGAGGAGGTGTGTGTGTGGTGAGGAGGGGTGTGTGTGTGGTGAGGAGGTGTGTGTGTGTGGTGAGGAGGTGTGTGTGTGTGGTGAGGAGGTGTGTGTGTGTGGTGAGGAGGTGTGTGTGGTGTGGAGGTGTGTGTGTGGTGAGGAGGTGTGTGTGTGTGTGTGGTGAGGAGGTGTGTGTGTGGTGAGGAGGTGTGTGTGTGTGTGTGTGGTGAGGAGGTGTGTGTGTGTGTGGTGAGGAGGTGTGTGTGTGTGTGGTGAGGAGGTGTGTGTGTGTGTGTGGTGAGGAGGTGTGTGTGTGTGTGTGTGTGGTGAGGAGGTGTGTGTGTGTGTGTGTGGTGAGGAGGTGTGTGTGTGTGTGTGTGGTGAGGAGGTGTGTGTGTGTGTGTGTGTGTGTGTGTGTGTGGTGAGGAGGTGTGTGTGTGTGTGTGGTGAGGAGGTGTGTGTGTGTGTGTGGTGAGGAGGTGTGTGTGTGGTGAGGAGGTGTGTGTGTGTGTGTGTGTGTGGTGAGGAGGTGTGTGTGTGTGTGTGTGTGTGGTGAGGAGGTGTGTGTGTGTGTGTGTGGTGAGGAGGTGTGTGTGTGGTGAGGAGGTGTGTGTGTGTGTGTGTGTGGTGAGGAGGTGTGTGTGTGTGTGGTGAGGAGGTGTGTGTGTGTGTGTGTGGTGAGGAAGTGTGTGTGTGTGTGTGGTGAGGAGGTGTGTGTGTGTGTGGTGAGGAGGTGTGTGTGTGTGTGGTGAGGAGGTGTGTGTGTGTGGTGAGGAGGTGTGTGTGTGTGTGTGGTGAGGAGGTGTGTTTATGGTGAGGAGGTGTGTGTGTGTGTGTGTGTGGTGAGGAGGTGTGTGTGTGTGTGGTGAGGAGGTGTGTGTGTGTGTGGTGAGGAGGTGTGTGTGTGTGGTGAGGAGGTGTGTGTGTGTGTATGGTGAGGAGGTGTGTGTGTGTGTGTGTGTGTGGTGAGGAGGGGTGTGTGTGTGTGGTGAGGAGGTGTGTGTGTGTGGTGAGGAGGTGTGTGTGTGTGGTGAGGAGGTGTGTGTGTGGTGAGGAGGTGTGTGTGTGTGTGGTGAGGAGGTGTGTGTGTGGTGAGGAGGGGTGTGTGTGTGGTGAGGAGGTGTGTGTGTGATGAGGAGGTGTGTGTGTGTGTGGTGAGGAGGTGTGTGTGTGTGTGTGTGTGTGGTGAGGAGGTGTGTGTGTGGTGAGGAGGTGTGTGTGTGTGTGTGGTGAGGAGGTGTGTGTGTGTGGTGAGGAGGTGTGTGTGTGTGTGTGTGTGTGTGTGTGGTGAGGTGGTGTGTGTGTGTGTGGTGAGGAGGTGTGTGTGTGTGGTGAGGAGGTGTGTGTGTGTGTGGTGAGGAGGTGTGTGTGTGTGTGTGTGTGGTGAGGAGGTGTGTGTGTGTGGTGAGGAGGTGTGTGTGTGTGTGGTGAGGAGGTGTGTGTGTGTGGTGAGGAGGTGTGTGTGTGTGGTGAGGAGGTGTGTGTGTGGTGAGGAGGTGTGTGTGTGTGTGGTGAGGAGGTGTGTGTGTGTGTGTGTGGTGAGGTGTGTGTGTGTGTGTGTGGTGAGGAGGTGTGTGTGTGTGTGGTGAGGAGGTGTGTGTGTGTGGTGAGGAGGTGTGTGTGTGTGTGGGGTGAGGAGGTGTGTGTGGTGAGGAGGTGTGTGTGGTGAGATGGTGTGTGTAGTGAGGAGGTGTGTCTGTGTGGTGAGGAGGTGTGTGTGTGTGGTGAGGTGGTGTGTGTGTGGTGAGGTGGTGTGTCTGTGTGGTGAGGAGGTGTGTGTGTGTGTGTGTGTGGTGAGGAGCTGTGTGTGGTGAGGTGGTGTGTGTGTGTGGTGAGGTGGTGTGTGTGTGTGTGGTGAGGTGGTGTGTGTGTGTGGTGAGGTGGTGTGTGTGTGTGGTGAGGAGGTGTGTGTGTGTGGTGAGGAGGTGTGTGTGTGTGGTGAGGAGGTGTGTGTGTGTGGTGAGGAGGTGTGTGTGTGTGTGGTGAGGAGGTGTGTGTGTGTGGTGAGGAGGTGTGTGTGTGTGTGTGGTGAGGAGATGTGTGTGTGTGTGTGGTGAGGAGGTGTGTGTGTGTGTGTGGTGAGGAGGTGTGTGTGTGTGTGGTGAGGAGGTGTGTGTGTGTGTGGTGAGGAGGTGTGTGTGTGTGTGTGTGGTGAGGAGGTGTGTGTGTGGTGAGGAGGTGTGTGTGTGTGGTTAGGAGGTGTGTGTGTGGTGAGGAGGTGTGTGTGTGTGGTGAGGAGATGTGTGTGTGTGGTGAGGAGGTGTGTGTGTGTGGTGAGGAGGTGTGTGTGTGTGGTGAGGAGGTGTGTGTGTGTGTGTGGTGAGGAGGTGTGTGTGTGTGTGGTGAGGAGGTGTGTGTGTGCGTGGTGAGGAGGTGTGTGTGTGTGGTTAGGAGGTGTGTGTGTGGTGAGGAGGGGTGTGTGTGTGGTGAGGAGGTGTGTGTGTGTGGTTAGGAGGTGTGTGTGTGTGGTGAGGAGGGGTGTGTGTGTGGTGAGGAGGTGTGTGTGTGTGGTGAGGAGGTGTGTGTGTGTGGTGAGGAGGTGTGTGTGTGTGGTGAGGAGGTGTGTGTGTGTGGTCAGGAGGTGTGTGTGTGGTCAGGAGGTGTGTGTGTGGTGAGGAGGTGTGTGTGTGTGGTGAGGAGATGTGTGTGTGTGGTGAGGAGGTGTGTGTGTGTGTGTGGTGAGGTGGTGTGTGTGTGTGGCGAGGTGGTGTGTGAGTGTGGTGAGGTGGTGTGTGAGTGTGGTGAGGTGGTGTGTGTGTGTGTGGTGAGGTGGTGTGTGTGTGTGGTGAGGTGGTGTGTGTGTGTGTGGTGAGGAGGTGTGTGTGTGTGGTGAGGAGGTGTGTGTGTGTGGTGAGGAGGTGTGTGTGTGGTGAGGAGGTGTGTGTGTGTGTGGTGAGGAGGTGTGTGTGTGTGTGGTGTGGAGGTGTGTGTGTTTGTGTGGTGAGGAGGTGTGTGTGTGTGTGGTGAGGAGGTGTGTGTATGTGTGGTGAGGAGGTGTGTGTGTGTGTGTGGTGAGGAGGTGTGTGTGTGTGTGGTGAGGAGGTGTGTGTGTGTGTGGTGAGGAGGTGTGTGTGTGTGTGGTGAGGAGGTGTGTGTGTGGTGAGGAGGGGTGTGTGTGTGGTGAGGAGGTGTGTGTGTGTGGTGAGGAGGTGTGTGTGTGTGGTGAGGAGGTCTGTGTGGTGTGGAGGTGTGTGTGTGGTGTGGAGGTGTGTGTGTGGTGAGGAGGTGTGTGTGTGTGGTGAGGAGGTGTGTGTGTGTGGTGAGGAGGTGTGTGTGTGTGTGTGTGGTGAGGAGGTGTGTGTGTGTGTGTGTGTGTGTGGTGAGGAGGTGTGTGTGTGTGTGGTGAGGAGGTGTGTGTGGTGAGGAGGTGTGTGTGTGTGTGTGTGTGGTGAGGAGGTGTGTGTGTGTGTGTTTGGTGAGGAGGTGTGTGTGTGTGTGTGTGTGTGGTGAGGAGGTGTGTGTGTGTGTGTGTGTGGTGAGGAGGTGTGTGTGTGTGTGCGTGGTGAGGAGGTGTGTGTGTGTGTGTGGTGAGGAGGTGTGTGTGTGTGTGTGTGTGGTGAGGAGGTGTGTGTGTGTGTGGTGAGGAGGTGTGTGTGTGTGTGTGTGTGGTGAGGAGGTGTGTGTGTGTGGTGAGGAGGTGTGTGTGTGTGGTGAGGAGGTGTGTGTGTGTGTGTGTGTGGTGAGGAGGTGTGAATGTGTGTGTGTGGTGAGGAGGTGTGTGTGTGTGTGGTGAGGAGGTGTGTGTGTGGTGAGGAGGTGTGTGTGTGTGTGTGTGTGTGGTGAGGAGGTGTGTGTGTGTGTGTGTGTGTGGTGAGGAGGTGTGTGTGTGCGTGGTGAGGAGGTGTGTGTGTGTGTGTGTGGTGAGGAGGTGTGTGTGTGTGTGTGTGTGGTGAGGAGGTGTGTGTGTGTGTGGTGAGGAGGTGTGTGTGTGTGTGTGTGTGGTGAGGAGGTGTGTGTGTGTGTGTGTGGTGAGGAGGTGTGTGTGTGTGTGGTGAGGAGGTGTGTGTGTGTGTGTGGTGAGGAGGTGTGTGTGTGTGTGGTGAGGAGGTGTGTGTGTGTGTGTGGTGAGGAGGTGTGTTTATGGTGAGGAGGTGTGTGTGTGTGTGTGTGGTGAGGAGGTGTGTTTATGGTGAGGAGGTGTGTGTGTGTGTGTGTGTGGTGAGGAGGTGTGTGTGTGTGGTGAGGAGGTGTGTGTGTGTGTGTGGTGAGGAGGTGTGTGTGTGTGCGTGTGTGTGGTGAGGAGGTGTGTGTGTGTGTGTGGTGAGGAGGTGTGTGTGTGGTGAGGAGGTGTGTGTGGTGAGGAGGTGTGTGTGTGTGTATGTGTGGTGAGGAGGTGTGTGTGTGTGTGGTGAGGAGGTGTGTGTGTGGTGAGGAGGGGTGTGTGTGTGGTGAGGAGGGGTGTGTGTGTGGTGAGGAGGTGTGTGTGTGGTGAGGAGGTGTGTGTGTGGTGAGGAGGTGTGTGTGTGTGTGGTGAGGAGGTGTGTGTGTGGTGAGGAGGTGTGTGTGGTGAGATGGTGTGTGTGGTGAGGAGGTGTGTCTGTGTGGTGAGGAGGTGTGTGTGTGTGGTGAGGTGGTGTGTGTGCGTGGTGACGTGGTGTGTGTGTGTGGTGAGGAGGTGTGTGTGTGTGTGGTGAGGAGGTGTGTGTGTGTGTGGTGAGGAGGTGTGTGTGTTTGGTGAGGAGGTGTGTGTGTGTGGTGAGGAGGTGTGTGTGTGTGTGGTGAGGAGGTGTGTGTGTGTGTGTGTGTGTGGTGAGGAGGTGTGTGTGTGTGTGTGGTGAGGAGGTGTGTGTGTGTGTGGTGAGGAGGTGTGTGTGTGTGGTGAGGAGGTGTGTGTGTGTGTGTGTGGTCAGGAGGTGTGTGTGTGTGTGTGGTGAGGAGGTGTGTGTGTGTGTGTGTGGTGAGGAGGTGTGTGTGTGTGTGGTGAGGAGGTGTGTGTGTGTGGTGAGGAGGTGTGTGTGTGTTTGGTGAGGAGGTGTGTGTGTGTGTGGTGAGGAGGTGTGTGTGGTGAGATGGTGTGTGTAGTGAGGAGGTGTGTCTGTGTGGTGAGGAGGTGTGTGTGTGTGGTGAGGTGGTGTGTGTGTGGTGAGGTGGTGAGTGTGTGTGGTGAGGTGGTGTGTGTGTGTGTGGTGAGGAGGTGTGTGTGTATGTGTGGTGAGGAGGTGTGTGTGTGTGGTGAGGAGGTGTGTGTGTGTGTGGTGAGGAGGTGTGTGTGTGTGTGTGGTGAGGAGGTGTGTGTGTGGTGAGGAGGGGTGTGTGTGTGGTGAGGAGGGGTGTGTGTGTGGTGAGGAGGTGTGTGTGTTTGGTGAGGAGGGGTGTGTGTGTGGTGAGGAGGTGTGTGTGTAGTGAGATGGTGTGTGTGGTGAGATGGTGTGTGTGGTGAGGAGGTGTGTGTGTGGTGAGGAGGTGTGTGTGTGTGTGGTGAGGAGGTGTGTGTGTGTGGTGAGGAGGTGTGTGTGTGTGTGGTGTGGAGGTGTGTGTGTTTGTGTGGTGAGGAGGTGTGTGTGTGTGTGGTGAGGAGGTGTGTGTGTGTGGTGAGGAGGTGTGTGTGTGGTGAGATGGTGTGTGTGGTGAGATGGTGTGTGTGGTGAGATGGTGTGTGTGGTGAGGAGGTGTGTGTGTGGTGAGGAGGTGTGTGTGTGTGTGGTGAGGAGGTGTGTGTGTGTGGTGAGGAGGTGTGTGTGTGTGTGGTGAGGAGGTGTGTGTGTGTGGTGAGGAGGTGTGTATGTGTGGTGAGGAGGTGTGTGTGTGTGTGTGGTGAGATGGTGTGTGTGGTGAGGAGGTGTGTGAGTGTGTGTGGTGAGATGGTGTGTGTGTGTGTGGTGAGATGGTGTGTGTGTGTGTGGTGAGGAGGTGTGTGTGTGTGTGTGGTGAGATGGTGTGTGTGTGTGTGGTGAGATGGTGTGTGTGTGTGTGGTGAGGAGGTGTGTGTGTGTGTGTGGTGAGATGGTGTGTGTGGTGAGGAGGTGTGTGAGTGTGTGTGGTGAGATGGTGTGTGTGTGTGTGGTGAGATGGTGTGTGTGTGTGTGGTGAGATGGTGTGTGTGTGTGTGGTGAGGAGGTGTGTGTGTGTGTGTGGTGAGATGGTGTGTGTGGTGAGGAGGTGTGTGAGTGTGTGTGGTGAGATGGTGTGTGTGTGTGTGGTGAGATGGTGTGTGTGGTGAGGAGGTGTGTGTATGAGGAGGAGGTGTGTGTGTGTGGTGAGGTGTGTGTGTGTGTGGTGAGATGGTGTGTGTGTGTAGTGAGGAGGTGGAAGACTCCGTTTGCTTTCCTTTTACAGTTATACCAAAAACACTGGATCCTCAAGGTGGCCCTTTCAAGTGGCCAGCCCCCATACCCAGCAGCCTCCAAACACTCCCACACGCCACGGCCCACCTCGAGAGAGGAAAGAAACACAATGTGCTTCAGGGTACTTTGTCCCTGTGCGAATTTTGTAGAGTAGTAACTGCTGGGAGGGAAGACCTCAGCCTAACATTAAGAGTAGGTACTACGATGTGACGTTTTACCTGAAAGTGTACATTCTTTTTCATTAAAAATAAAACTGAGCATTCGTACATTTGGTACCTTGGTATGACTGGATTCTGGTGGCATTATTAAACTGTGGTCAGCGTAGATATAAACATGAGCTAATCAACTTCAATCAAAGAGAACACTTTGACTATACGCATCACTCAGATTGATTAATAATGAAATTGAAGTGCTTTCTCGGCTAATATGGTGACACTAAAAATGGAACTGAACTTATTAATTAGTTTAGTTGTCTTGAGGTAGCATTGTATATCACAGTGTAAAAGGATTGCTCAATAGTATGAGGAATGGTATCTCGACAGAAGAGGAATGTATATGTCTCGGAGTATTGTTCTTCATTCTCTGACAGCACAGAAGAGTAAATAAGGCTCTAACGGTACTGGCCTCATGTACACAAATAATGGCGTCCTGCCCAGTATACAACAATGTAAGGTGAGGGGAGAATAATTTAAAAGGGACTTGGGGGACAGTTTTTTTCACACAGAGTGGTGTGTATAAGGAATGAACTGCCAGAGGAAGTGGTAGATGCAGGTACAGTTACAACATTTAAAACATGTTTAGACGGAGACATGGATAGGTAACGTTCAGAGGGATAGGGACCAAACGCCGGCAAATGGGATTAGTTCAGTTGAGAAAACCTGGTCGGCATGGACGAGTTGGGCCGAAGGGTCTGTTTCCGTGCTGTATGACTCTATGATTCCATGTTTACATGACTGAAGGAACTAATTAGGTCTACCATGTCCGTGCTGGACCTCTGCAACAGCGGTTCACTTATGGCCACTCCCCTACCCTTACCCCATTGCCATATAATTAGCTTTCTTCTACTTTTCAGATATTGACCATTTTCATGCCATGTAGTTTTTTAAAAAAAGTTATCTCACACTGTTCACATACGTCTCAAGGGTATAATTATAGAATGAATCTAACAGGCTAATTTCACAGCCTATGAACATCACAGTAGGGTCACTGTCAGCTCACAGCTTGATTGACAGTTCCATTTGCTTATTACATTAGACTCTATGCAGTGTGAAAACAGGCCCTTCGGCCCAACAGGTCCACACCGCCCCTCCGAAAAGAAACCCACCCAAACCCATTCCCCTACCCTATATTTGCCCCTGACTAACACTGTGGGCAATTTAGCATGGCCAATTCACCTGACCTGCACATCTTTGGATTGTGGGAGGAAACCGCCGCACCCAGAGGACACCCACGCAGACACGGGACGAATGTGCAAACTCCACACAGACCGGCAGGAATCGAACCCAGGACCCTGGTGCTGTGAGGCAGCAGAGCTAACCACTGAGCCACTGTGCCGCCCACAGTCTTTGAAGCAGGAAGTAATGCTTCATGTTCATAGCCACGAGTGAATGTCTTCACCACACTCTCAGACAGGGCACTGCAGATCCCAGTCACTCACTGCATCAAGTGCAACCTCTGTTGGTTCCTTCTGACCCTTCATCCTTCTTCTCGTGCACTCCCCATCTGTCCAGACACCTCATCATTTTCAATGCCTCTGTCATATCTCCTTTCAATCTCCTCTTTTCCGGAGGGAAACGTACCAGGTTCTCCAATCAGCTGAGCTCTCCCGTCCTTGGAACCATTTTCATGAATCTTTACTTCATGTTTTTCAACACCAAACATTTAAAGACAGTTGTCACTGCGTTATCCAGTTATTGGCAGAAATAATTTGATCTCAAACTATGGGATGTGATTGCGATTCTGGAGAAGATTTGTAGCTCAGGTTGTAAATTTGCTCGCTGAGCTGGTAGGTTTGTTTTCAGACGTTTCGTCACCGTGCTAGGTAACACCATTAGTGAGCCTCCAGTGAAGTGCTGGTGTTATGTCCCGCTTTCTGTGTGTCTGTTATGGTGGGACCAAGACTGGGTCAACACATCCATCCTGGGACAGGCAAAACAGAGACATGCATGGAATTCCTAGAGGCCTGGAATTCCAACTGGAACTCCATCAGTAAACACATCGATTTGAACCCCAGAAAATGATATCACCCACTGTAACAGACCCAGATACATAAATGGAAAATGGGGCAGAACAGCAGTGATTTCAACAGAAGCTCACTGATGATATTACCTAGCAAGGTGGTGAAACATCTGAGAACAAACCGACCTGCTCAGTGAGCTAACTTACAACCCAATGGATGTGAGAATTGTGTCAGCTATATGAACATAAAGGGGCTGCTAGAATCCAGTAAATAGATCAGACCTCAATAGACAGACGTCCCTCATTCTGATATCTTAGAAAGCAAAACTAATATACAACCTCCACCTCCACTAAGTACAAAGAGATACCACTTCTGCTCACTATAAGCATATCAACTTTCATCTCATATAATCCCTGTAGTGTGGAAGTAGGCCATTCAGCCCATAAGGTCCACACTGACCCTACGAAGGGTATTCCACCCAGACACATCCCCCGCACCCTATGTTTTGTTAACCCTGCATTTCCCATGGCTAACTCACACAGCCTGTACATCCCTGGACACTATGGGGCAATTCAGCATGGCCAATCCACCTAACCTGCACATCTTTGGATTGTGGGAGGAAACCGGAGCAAATCCGTACAAACATGGGGACAACTCACAAACTCCACACAGACAGTCACCCGAAGCTGGAATTGAACCCAGGTCCTTGGTACTGAGAGGCAGCAGTGCTATCATGCCACCCATCTAGCCAACAGTTAGGTGTTTTAATGCTGTTAACTTGTCATCTTTCTCAAGGGTTTAACTATAACTTAATCTCACTGAGTTACTGGTCTCAGGTAGATTGTAACTGGACTTTTATAAATCGCAAACCAATCATCATGACCTAATTGAACTACCTCTGTAATGTGCACTATTCATTCGCTCAGTTAACCTTCTCTATTACACCATTTCCAAATTCAATGCTTAACTGTAAAAGCAACTAATTAGGATTAGGAGATTAATAAACAGTTGTAAGGGCAAGAATTGTTTGAATTTTTCTTTAAAAGGTTTGACAATAAAGCAATAATCATTAACTCAGTAGTTTGTGAGAATCCTAGTGGGAAAATGAAAAATAAACATTGATATAATTTGAACTAATTGATTTAAGACAGTTCAGTAAGATGGGTTTAGCTATTGTTTCTTCCTGAACGTTGAGACTTTGGTAAAGCTGAAGAATCCTTGGTGAGGGATCAGCACGTCCTTTGGTACTACTGCCTCCGCGTTTGCAATCCAATTTGCTGCCTTTGCATTATGCTGTTTTCCTCAGAGCTCACGGGTCTCCAGATGGAATTATGGAATTCCAAATCCATTTTGCAAAGTACCTTACCTAGAGGTTATCTGGATGACAGATAATAATTGAATCCTTCTATTTATTTCTCAACTTCAGAATCTATGGGAAATTTGGCACTGTGAATATTGTTTGAAGCCTTAA
Source organism: Chiloscyllium plagiosum (assembly GCF_037043375.1). Taxonomy (NCBI): domain Eukaryota; kingdom Metazoa; phylum Chordata; class Chondrichthyes; order Orectolobiformes; family Hemiscylliidae; genus Chiloscyllium; species Chiloscyllium plagiosum. The sequence continues at coordinate 71,579,976 of NW_028270155.1, read as the reverse complement.
AGAATTCCATCTTATTACATACTCCCAATACTGGTGAGCACTCCAGTGTTAGGCCAATCCCCCCTTTGGACATCATTGGTGTACAGAGTGAACAGGAGATCCCTGCACCACATTCAGATTGACCAGAACTCAGCAAGTCCTTCTTTCTCAAAGAGAACATTTTTGTTTAAATTAAGCTAATGGACACAATGAAAATGGATCAGAAATGCGTCTGCGATCTCAATAAAGCTTCAGCCTTACCGGGAGAAAGTGAGGACTGCAGGTGCTGGAGATCAGGGTCATAAAGTGTGGTGCTGGAAAAGCACAGCAGGTCAGGCAGCAGCCGAGGAGCAGGAGAGTCGACACTTCAGGCATAAGCTCTTCACCAGGGCTTGTGCTCAAAACACTGATTCTCCTGCTCCTTGGAAGCTGCCTGACTGGCTGTGCTTTTCCAGCACCACACTCTGATCTCATAGAATCTGCCAGTCTGCTTTTCTTTATAAGCATAAGGAGACAGCTGTGCATTTCAGAGTTGAGATTCCACTCGGACCTCCTTAAGTAATGTGAGGTATTGCATTTTGGTAAAACAAGCCGAGACTTACAGAGGTAATGGTCGGGCCGTGCGGAGTGCTGTTGAACAGAGAGACCTAGGAATGCAAGTATATAGTTCTTAGAAAGTGGTGTCACAGGTAGATGAGGTGGTGAGGAAGGAATTTGGCACACTTGCAGGCAGAGCAATGAGCACAGGAGATGGGATGTCATGTCACAGCTGTCGAAGACATTACTAAGGCCCCATTTGGAGTACTACATACAATTCTGTTTGCGCTGCTACAGCATGGATGTTATTAAACAGGAAAGGGTGCAAGGAAAGACTTACAAGGGTGTTACTGAGACTGGAAGATTTGAGTTATAAGTAATGGTTGGATAAGCTAGGGCTTGGTCCTCTGGAGTGGAGGTTGAGGGGTGACCTTATAGAGGTTCATAAAATTATGAGGAGCATTGGAGAGGGTGAATAGCCAAAGCTAGATGACATAGGTTTAAGGTGAGAGGGGAAACATTTAAAAGGGACCCGAGGGGCAACCTTTTCAGAAATAGGGTGGTGCGATTATGGAATTAACTGAGGCCAGGTAAACAAAATGCCACATAAAGGGGGGTGCCAACTAGGTCGGGGTAGCTGGGGAGGGAGCTCAGAGTTGGGGGTACAATGCCAGGCAATTAGGATCCCAGCTTGGATGGTGCCAGGGAGTGGGGTACCAGGGTGTAAGGTGGCAAGGGTAAGTAATGCAATCTTTAGGTGAGGTGAGAGTGTTGGGGTGGGGGGTGGGTAGTGCACTGGGTCCACCGGAAAATGTGAAGTATACAGGGTTGGGTCTGGTGGCAGGGGTAGGGGAGCAGTAGGTGCAGAGCAAGGGAAAGGGGGATTTGATTCAAGATTGTGAGAGTTGTAAGTGCTCTGGGGGAGGAGTAGTAGGGATGTGAGTTGAATATGGGGTCAGTGGAATAGTTACTCAGAAGTTAGACCATGCATCCTATAATCTAACTTTTCTATTTACTTAAATTTCTTTGGAATCTCACAATTTAAAATAGATACTTTCGGAAAGTTCCAGGTGAAGAGGAATGATCAAATCCCCAGGCTACTCCTTCAGTGTTTGTTAAGATAGGCGATTCCGCAGCGCTACCCCTGCCGGAGGGTGGAATAAGGACTGCCTGACCAGTGGGTCATTGATGGCGATGACTGCAGTTACTGTTCTCACCACCTGGAAAGCTGAAGCAGACCTCATGCTGAAAGCATCACCCCTTCATCAAAATAGCAACTGACCATCTGCGTTCAGGTGATAAAGTGCAGTCCAAAGCCAGGTACACCGCAGATAAACAATTAACTAAACGCCCTGTCAGTAAAACAGAACACAGGATAACCTGACAGAGACACCAGCTAATAAACAGTGAATATCCACAACAGAGGGTGATCACCATCCAGTAACAATGGATGTACAGAGTATTACATCAGTGTCAGAAAATTTGGGATCTGCTTCGAATAACATTTGAGGATCACCACCACTGGTCCCTTTGAGCCAATGCATCATAAGCTCAGATGTTTACCTTTACTGCCTATTAGCGAGTTATGAGGCAGCTTAACCCGAGGGATGGTAGTACTAATAATGAAAGCCCTGTGATTTGAATAGCTATGGTAAACTCTCACATACAACACATGAGTGCCTCTCGAATCTGCTAAGAAGTGGATTGAGTGAGATGAGACTAAATACAATTCAACAAGCAAGGTTATTTTACAAGTGTCAAGTGATCAATGTTATTATTAAATTTCATCTCACTTCAAGGCACACACACAAAACAAAAAGCACATCACATCATCCCCATTTGGCAGCCTCTAACCGATACATCTAAAACTTTCTCCGGACTTGCTGTGTCCATATTAAGAGAAGGATTGTTTCTTTCACATATTTCCCTGTACACAACACGAGGAACTGATTTGCCAAATATTGGTTTCATTATTTGGGAATTAGCTGGCCAGAGAATCAAGGGCATGACCTTCGTCGTTCTCCTCATCTAGGGACCGGTGAGTAGTGACGCTAATTAAACCAGCTCTCCTCCCCAAAGTGGCTCAACCTCCACCAGGGGTGGCACGGTAGCTCACTGGTTAGCACCGCTGCCCCCCAGCGCCAGAGACCCACGTTCAATTCCAGCCTCGGGTGATTGTCTATGTGGAGTTTGCACATTCTCCCCGTGTCTGTGTGGGTTTCCTCTGGGTGCTCTGGTTCCCACGCACAGTCTAAAGACGTGCAGATTAGGTGAATTGGACATGCTAAATTGCTCATAGTGTTAGGTGCATTAGTCAGTGGGTTACTCTTTGGAGGGTCGGTGTGGACTTGTTGGGCCGAAGGGCCTGTTTCCACGCTGTAGGGAATCTAATCTACTGTTTCCAAATAAACACAACCATCCTGGCTTGAGACGACCCTTGAGCTAAAGCAGCCTACACAATTCTGCAACCCACCTGGGTTCTAACACAGTGCACACTCCATTCCCACTATCGCCCACCAGCTGTTGTTGCGAAGGTTTAACTGCCTGACGGGATTCTGTAAGTACAAGCCATACAGAGAAACTCAGGGTGCAAAGTGATCACAAAGCACTCCTGGTACCTCAGTTGCCTGCCATTGCAACACATCCTGGCCAAGGTCTCTGTCTCAGGCTTGCTTCAGTGTTCCAGCGCAAGCTGCAAAAACAGCACCTCATTTTCCGATTGGGAATCTGACAGCTTTCTGGACTCAATGTTGAGTTTAACAAGTTTAAGGCTTGAGCCACCTTCTCCCATGTCCTTACCCCAACCCTCAAACACTAGGCCTCATTATCACATGGGCTGCTATTACACACAACCCAACGTTAGCCACTTATAGTCCCCACTGGCAGCTATCCATTCTCCCAGGCTGATTATTATCCACTTCTTTGTCTGTCCAACTGTCCTTCCTCGCTTTGGCCTCTATCCCCACCTATCATTTACTCTTTATCTCCTCCCCCCACCCTATCTTCTGCATACATACCAACATTTTCCTGCCACCATCAGTTCTGAGGAAGGGTCACTGGACGGTTAACTCTGATTTCCTTCCATAGATGCTGCCAGACCTGCTGAGCTTTTCCAGCAATTTCAGCTTTTGATTTTTTTTTAAAAACTGAATTTAATTGTTTCAAAGCCCAGCAACGTTTCAGGGTAGAATCAGCTGTCGGAACATTAATGTGGTCATTTATTACAACTCCACCATAACAATAACCCCGCCCCCACCACCACCAAAGTATTGGTGCGGTGGAAGTGTGTAATACTATGTATTAATAAGAGTATAATTGCTAGAATATTGGGTGGGAGTTCCTCCTTCAGTACCAATGCATAAAAGCATTTGATCTTCTCTCTGCCCAGGGAGAAAGTTGCATTCACATGTTGCCGTCTTATTCTAATTCTTCACACATTACGCGGAGGTCCTGTCAGCCCCACTCAGGTGGATGCAAATAAATCCCACAAATTTATTTAAGAAAGTGCACAAGAGTTCCCCTCAGAGTCCTGACCTACACAGACATCTGAAATAACATCACTGAAACAGATGACCTGCTCATTCGTGGTATTTCCATTAGTGGGAGCTTGCTGTGTGCAAATCGGTTGCTGCATTCCTCATTGCAATGTAGCAATTGTGCATTCTTAAAGATCCATCCCACCCCGGCAATGTTTCTCTACAACCTCTACCATCGGGGAGAAGGTACAGAAGCCTGAACACACGCACCAGCCGGTTTCGAAACAGTTTCTACCCTACTGTTGTTAGAATAGATTAGATTAGATTAGATTACATTACATTACAGTGAAGAAACAGGCCCTTCGGCCCAACAAGTCCACACCGACCCGCCGAAGCGAAACCCACCCATACCCCTACATTTACCCCTTACCTTACAGTACGGGCAATTTAGCATGGCCAATTCACCTGACCTGCACATCTTTGGACTGTGGGAGGAAACCGGAGCACCCGGAGGAAACCCACGCAGACACGGGGAGAACGTGTAAACTCCACACAGTCAGTCGCCTGAGGCGGGAATTGAACCCGGGTCTCAGGCGTTGTGAGGCAGCAGTGCTAACCACTGTGCCACCGTGCCGCCCACTAGTGGACTCACAAACTGAATGGACTCACAAACTCTTGGTATTTGCCTGTACCTGTGTTTTTGTTTTTGCCGCTGTTTACCTATTATTTACTTATCTAGGCTATTTAACTCTGTGATTGCTCACAAGACAAAGTTTTTCTCTGTGCTTTGGTACACGTGACATTAAATTCAATTCAATTCAATTCAATTATGGTGTGCATTGCCAGATAATGGAGAAATGTTCGGATAACCGGCACTCATAAATTACTGCTTGTTTCTGGTTATCTGAACGATCAATTATCCAAACAAAATACTACCCACCTGTCTCGTTTGGATAATTGAGGTTCTACTGTATAACATTCACGGGAGCATCTGTTTTCGGGCAAACATTAAGCAATTTTGTTACAAAGAGTAACACACTTCCATCAGCACACCGTGCTTCAAGTGGTTCACAGTTTCTTGAACGTGGAGTCGCAAGTAGATAGGATAGTGAAGGAGGTGTTTGGTACACTTACCTTTATTGGTCAGTGCATTGAGTACAGGAGTTGGGAGGTCATACTGTGGCTGTACTGTGGTTAGGCCATCTTTGGAATGCTGCATTCAATTCTGGTCTCCCTGCTAGAGGAAAGAGCTTCCTCTGGCAGCTCATTGCCAAACCATAATGTGATACATCCAGCCAGGATGCTTTCTATAGTGCATTTCTAAAAAGAATTGGTAAGAGACTTAGCAGACATGCTAAATTTCCTTCGCCTCCAGGAAGTAGAGGCATCGATGGGTTTTGTTGAGCGTCACGTCAATGTGGATTGACCAGCACAGATTGTCGGTGATTGTCACTCCCAGGAACTTGACACTCTCAACCATCTCTACCTCAGCACCATTCATACAGACAGGGGTGGGCTCTCCACTCCGCTCCCTCTGAAGTCAATGACCAGCTCCTTTGTTTTACTGACTTGGATGGAGAAATTGTTGTCTTTACACCATGCCACTAAGCCCTCAATCTCTTTCCTCTACTCTGTCCCATTGCTGTTTGAGATCTGACCTACAATGGCGGTGCCGACAGAAACCTTGTAAATGGTGCTCGTTTCCTATTCTAAGTGGGGTGGATCCTTCTCACCTTGCTCATGGTGAAGATAGTGACACTTTGCTGTGATTTAGACCAGCCTTCGGGGAGAAAGAAGTAAGTGTACATAAGCCAGAGTTGCTGTCAGATTTACTTCATAACAACCAGCAGTGTTGACAGTCTGTCTGTTATTATTACGGCAAAGTCTAGGTCAGTCACACCAAAAGACATGTAGTCATCTATTTTCCAACCAGCCCTCCACAAATCAGTCTTCACTTACTTTTAGAACTGAAGCAAAGCAGTCACTGATTGAAATGCTAAGTGTAATTGATTTGCAGGGAATAACATTCAACAGTTTTTGAACAAATCTCAAGTATATTCGCAAGCATGTTTGTCAAAACATTGTAAATAATCATCACACCGCACAATGTTGTAAGCTTAGAATGTTTCTCCCAATGAACGATGGCAGATGTCACTGTGATAGAATTAACACGCACTGCTTCTTTTTTCCTGTCAGTTTGCTGAAGATATTTTCTTGAAAGGAAATTACTATGTTGCTTGTCTTGTGCAATACGATCACAGAATGACAATATTTAACCTGGTACAGTACAAAGTAAAATGCCCATCTTAAGCGCTCCATACATTCGTTTCGAAGTGGGTCAAATGTGAACACTCGATGCAGGAACGGAAGCTAATACGGGGTAAACGCTCCTGCTAAAGTTAAAACTAGCAACACAGAAAAGATTTATCCCATGCAGTAATCTGTAAACATTCGAGTGGCCACGAACTATTTAAAGTAAGAAATTAACAACTTTATTTCTTAAAGTATAACAGAGAATAATTAACTAACAACTATTTACCATTCCTTACTATGTCTTATCTGTTACCTTCCCTTCTACAATACTAGTCTGATAAAACTCCCAATTAAAATTTACAAAACAACACTTCTTATCCCAAAACCAGGCAGTTGTGGGTTCTTGCCTTCGGATCTTCCTGTGTCTTCTTTTCTCCTTGTTAGCAACTTCTGCTCTACACGTTACTTATCGTAAAGGGACATTTGGAGAACTACTTTTCAGGCAGTCTGTTTATATGCTAGGTTGTGGCAGTTGTCCTCTCAACTGTTCAATTTTCCCCAGTCTTATATTCCAGAGCATCGGATTGTGTAAGGCTTTTAAGATTGTCAATATATTCAATCCAATCTCGATTGGAGTGTGGTATGTTTTGGGTATAATTTAAACCGATTGGCTGAATTCGAATTTGTTTTTGTCTCCAAGCAACAAACTAATCGAGTTGTTCTACCCAGTGTTACATTGTTACCTTTTTGAGTACACTTGGTGCTGAGTCTGGTAGTTCTGCTGCTTTTAACTCTCTTAAAGGTATACCCCCATCTTTGAATGATAACTTCACAGAGGAAAATCTGGGTACTGAGTCGAAGGAGAGTGAAGACGTGATCAGAAAACATGGTCAGAGTTGTGTTTTAAAGAAAGTATCTGGATTTCCAGCAAGATTTAGTGACAGAATTCTAAAGTTTGAAAATCATGGGGGAAAGGAGATGAAATATCTGGATGACAGTCAAAAGAGCAAGAGTTTAGTTCAGCTTTTAAAATCCTGGGAAATCTCTCCTTTAGGTTTTCTTATCAATTAACAAGTTTGAGCTTAAATATGGTCACAGAGTAATTCATCGAGAAAGCCTGTTTGGTTGATTATCCTAATCTGTACACTGACTTACATATTTAACCCTGTTGTAATGTGTCATGGTTAGAAATGGTGAGAGGGCAATATTGAGAAACCACCTTAATTGACTAAGTGTTTAAAAGAGACCAAGAGACAAAGTTTACTTAGCTGGGTGTGAAAACACAAAGTCCATCTGGATGAGACTCAAAAGATAACAATTTAAGGAATTTCAGACACTCAGCAAACGTACTAGAGAAACATGGTCCCCTTGAATTGCAGGTGAGACCAAAGAAGGAGTTGAGAAAGATCCAAGAGACAAAGAGAATTCATGAGTTCAGACTGGGTTACAAGGTCTCCCTGAGGCTTTGATGTTTAGGGACTATAGCATGATACCTTGGGAACAAAATGTGTGTGACATGTTAAAGACATAGCTTGGCACCATCCCTGTAGAGTGAGTGTACATCATGCTGTGGTAGAGGTTATTGCTTGGGGAATGGTCAGTGGAAGTCATCACCTAAAGAACCCAAGTCTACCCAGACCGGAAGGGCAATGCCTTTTGAAATGGTCACAAATAAAACAAACAAAAAAAAAATCAGCCTTTCAAAGTTCCCTTTGATGGCAATTATCCCTCTCACCTTCTCAAACATTGTCACTCAGGCACAGGCAATGAAATTCCCAGTGAAAACATTTGCAATCCACTTGACATCCAATCTTGTCTAAATTAGCAGGCTTTGGAAAAACATTTCAAAGAAAGCTGAGCTTATTACAATGTCATAGCTGTCAAACATATAAAACTAGCAGTCTCCTTTAATGTTTCTAAACAATCCAACAAGGTTCAAGACATTGGGGACTCTTGGCACTCAGCCAGGCATTCACAATGAGGCCAATTGTGAAAGGGGCATCGGAGGCTGAAGGGTGCCCTTATAGAGGTTTATAAAATTATGATGAGCATGGATAGGGTGAATGGCCAAAATCTTTTTTCCCAGGGTAGGAGAGTCTAGAACCAGAGGGCATAGGTTTAGGTGAGAGGGGAAAGATTTAAAAGGGACCAAAGGGCAACGTTTTCACACAGAGGGTTAAGCTTCACAAGATTCTGGAGATAGGGAGAGGTGCAACCAAAGAAGGAATTAAGCACATTGGGGGAAATTCTAAACCTTGGCCATCAGGAGCTGAGTTGGGTCAGCAATAGGAAGTCGTGGTGAACAGGGCAGGCACAGACAGCATTTCAATGAGCTGAAACGAGAGTGCAGAGGGACACAGAGGATTACTGGGTCAAGAATTTGTTCATTTTGTACAACTGCTAGTGTTATGATGTAGACCTATGACCCCACCAGCAGACTCTATGACAGGTTCACTACCCATGCACCCTGCACACATCGCTGTTCAATAATAACAATGGAAAACACCACACAAGTCATGGCCATGCTGAGGAGATGGAAGTCCTCAGTCTTCCCATTGACTGCGTGGATGAATTCTACACCCCCCTCTCCAACCCTCATGAGTTTTGACAAGGAAAGAGCTGTAGCAGGGGTAAGTGATGCTGCAGTGTCACGGGCTATGATTTCATAACCTGTTTCTGTCAACAATCAGTGTTCAGCCTTTTGTAGCTCTGCTAAATGGTACAACAATGCAGGCACCTTGCAAATCATTAACTGTCAGTTACTTTAATGATTGTTCAATTTTCAAGAGGGATGTCAGGACACAGCTTTCAACCAAGATGATTTTCATCAACACAGACATCATTATATTTGGTATTGATAACCACAGCGTTAGCAATTTCAATTAATCTCGTCATTGTTGTCAGAGGAAAGCACTATATATACAAATGAGGGCACACTTGAGTGAGACGCAAAACTTCAACTCATTAAATTAAAACTATTTCTTTATGTCTGGCTGAGCAGAACAGAGTTATTAATGTGAGGACTGAGCAATGCAATCCTCTTCCCTTTCATTCGAGGATAAACACATTTGTGATGAAAAACCTAGCTCTTTCTCCCCATTATATTTTTCAGGGAATGAAGAACAGAAGTTAGCCGCAGATATAATCCATACTGTCAGAGTAAGAATTTCCCGGTCAAGATGACCAGATGGAGAATACAACCTCTTGAAAACTCCCCCAATCAAATACTGCCGGGCATTCAGAGAAAAGTTCAATCTACAATCACCTTCCAACACTTCAAGATCAGATGTAGAGTAAACGGCCTTGACACTGACCAATTATCAATAGCATTGTGGCTGACCTTAGCCTGCTCACTGGCTCTCTCTCCCTCTCTAGCTGAGATGTTCATGCACCTCCAGGGGAAAACAGACACAAACTGAGCAGACCACACTCAGTGAAGAGCACTGGGCTAGAGGTCTGGTGAATTAAACTGCTTTTATTTCGATTTCCTTTTGGATTCAGGCTTGTCAGAACAGAAGCTTTTAAAATGTAGAAATCCCCCTGAGGTGGAAGCACAGATGCAATTCTTTTCTGTTTTCATCTGCTGCTTCGGCGTGGGATTGTCAACCTGTGGCGAGCAAATCTGTGGCCTTGGGAACAACTGACCTTTACCATTTACTCCTCCAACTCAACACTCCCAAACTAACAGTGGACTAGATGAAACATAGGTCTTTAAGTTGAAGTTGTGTTGAAGACTTTGAACTGATTGCACTATCCAGTCCTATCAGAACCTGCTCCACAAATTAAACCATAACATCAAGTTTAAGCTGAGGGTTGGTATACATCAGGCTACTTATCACAGTGCAAAGCAATTTGTGTTTTAATTTACAAAAAAAAGATGTTATCCATTATTTCGCAATTCATTAATACGTTCATTCCAACAACAGTTAGATTCAAAATTCAAAATCAGTTGCAAACAAATTGCATTAAAATGGGCATGGCAGATTTTCATGGGTCTTCATTAGGGATTGAAGCAGTTAGATGATAGAGGTTGGTCCATCCCAACTCAGTGCCAAATGGAAATGGGTCCACAACACAGTTTGCCATGACTTTTCAATCTCGTTTCAAAGAAAGAAATGCAGAAACTTCAATGTTATACTGTCATAGAGCCCTCGAGTCCTACAGCATGGAGACAGGCCCTTTGGTCTAGTATGGTCCATGCCAACCAAACTGTCCATCCATGCTAACCCCATTTCCCTGCACATGGTCCATATCCTTCTAATCCTTTCTTATCCATGTATTTATCCAAATGCCTTTTAAATGTTGTTAATGCACCTGCCTCAATCACTTCTGCCAGTAACTCATTCCATATGCGTACCAACCCTTATGTAAAAATGTTGCCCCTCAGGTTCCCTTTTATTCTTTCGTCTCTCACCTGAAACTGATGTGTTTTAGTCCTTGACTCCCCGGCCTAGGGAAAAAGACTGAATGCACTTAGCCTACCCATGCCTATTATTATCTTATACACTTCTATAAGGTCCCCCCACAGTCTCCTACACTCTGAAGAAAAAAGATCCTAACTTGTCCAACCTCCCCCATATAACTCAGACCATTGAATCCTGGCAACATCTTTGTAAATTTCCTCTGCACTCTTTCCAGTTTAATAATATCCTTCCTGTAGCAAGGTGACCAAAACTGAACACAATATTCCAAGTGCAGTCGCCCTCACATCCTGTACAACTGCAATATAACTTCCCAACTTTTATACTCCGTTCCCTGACTGATAAAGGCCAGTGTGCAAAAAGCCTTCTTCACTGCCCTGTCTACCTGTGACTCCACTTTCAGAGAACTGTGCACCTGAACTCCAAGGTCCCTCTGTCCCACTACACTCCTTAAGGCCCTACCATTCACCATGAAACTCCGACCTTGATTTGATTTTCCAAAATGCAGGACCTCACACTTACCTATATTAAACTCCATTTGCCATTTCTCGGCTCCCTTCCCCACCTGATCAAGGTCCTGCTGTAATTTCTGATAAACCTTCCTCAATGTCCACGAAACCATCTATTTTAGTGTCATCTATAAACTTACTCAACATGCCTTGTACATTCTCATCCAAATCATTGATATAGATAACAAACAGCAATGGGCCCAGCACCGACCCCTGAGGTACTCCATTAGTCACAGGCCTCCAGTCCGACAAGCATCCTTCCACTGTTACCCTCCACTTCCTACCATCAAGCCAATTGTGTATCCAATTTGTCGGCTCCCCCCCGGATTCCATGTGATCTAACCTTCCAGAGTTATGTTCCCGCCTTGTGGAAATGCTTGCACTTTAAAAGCTTCTGTTTTGGCAAGTACACACTGAAACATAATTCTTTGAATAGCACCGTAAAGAAGGATTGTACACAGGGGTTCCAGAAACAGTTCAAAACCCTTTCACAGAGAAAGCGAATTGAGGGTGGTGAACACCCAGATAGAGGACAGGGCTTGCTGGTCCTGTGGCCTTACCCTGTTGCTGAAATATGTGGATGGAAGTAGTGAGGGCAGAAAGTGAGTGCTTCAGCCTAAGGTGACTCTTTGCTGGTGACAGTCGACAAGCTGCCAAACCCAATGTAGATGTCAACCTGCCTCCACAATAGCTGGTGGGTGTAAAAACCCACCTTGTCCTTTGCGAGGGAAATCTGCTGTCCTTACCTGGTCTGACCCAAATCAAGGTGGTTAACGTTACCTGTCTGCTAAAAGAGTCAAAGATGGGTAGCAACAACAACATGCCGTGAAATTAATTGGTTTTTTTTAAAAAAAGGCAGTCAGCCCTTGAAAACCGATAATTTCTGTGCGGAGGTAGAGGCCAGAATGCCAGGGCCCTGAGTGATTTGGGGGTAGAGGGATTTGTTGCTACAGGGATGTTACCTCCCACACAAGGGGTCCGATGCTGCTGGGAGATGGAGTGCCCACTAAGTCAAGGAGCATCCATGAAGGTAGGTCACTATTCCCGGGAGTGACTGACAGGCTGCCAGGATCTGAGAACAAAGAGCAGTAGAGCACAGGAACAGGCCTTTCGGCCCACCAAGACTGCGCCGACATGGGACGCCTTTCTCAACGAGATAAGGGGAGGTTCTAGCATAAAGATCATGTCACTGACCTAGTGATCTAGGATCATGAAAAAAGACACCATACTCTCATGGCCCATATCCCTCTATTCCCTTCTTATTCACATCTGTGTCAAGATGTCTGCTAGATGTCTTGCATCTGCCTCCATCACCACCTCTGGCTGCAAATTCCAGACACTTACCACCCTCTGTGATGGGCCCTGGTTTCAGACCCATCATTTCATTGGGTTTCTGCTCCAGTTTCTTCACACTTTGATTCCATTCCCCACTCTGCAACCCCATCCAGCGTCTTTCCGCTTATGTCCATGATTCTTTGGACACTCGGTGTCGGTTCTACACTAGTTTGCTGGCCCATCCCATCGGGCCACGGACATGCAATCCCTCTGCCCAAACATCTCCCATCAAGTTGATCTGAGGGGTCTCAATACCTTGAGAGAGGCCTGCACAGTTCCCATCCCTCACTGCTCTCCTTTACCTGGCTGAGCCCTTTGAATGACTTCTCCTTTAACTCTTCTCACTTTCTCTCTGGCAACGGGTGCGACCATGGGTAGCCGCATTGGTCCCACTCTTTGTGAGGTATCCAGAACATTCCCTGTTCCCATCACACTCCAGTCACTACTCAGGCCCTCTTGGTCTGATACATTGATGATGGCATCAGTGCTGTTTCCTGGTTGTATCTGGAATTGGGAAAGTTAAATCAGTTTTACTTCAAATTTCCATCCTTCATTCACCTTCACTTGGTTCATTTCTTCCTGGTCCTGACTTCTGTGGTTTCTGGGGATAGGGCAGGCAACAAATTCCAGGACAAATCGCAATGACTCCCACAGTTACCTTTCATCTCACCCTGCTTCCTGCAAGGACTCCATTCCATCATCTAGCTTTCCCTTCTCCATCATATCCGTTCTGATGATGCCATCTTCTACCAAGTTGCCTCTGACTTGTCTTCTTTCTCAATCAAGGAATTTCCTGGCCCCTTCCCATTCCACTGTGGTTAACAGGATCATTGACCATCCCAATAATACCACCCTCACTCCCTCTTCTCACTCCCAGAACAAAAGCACGGGCTCCCTTGTCCTCAGTTTTCTCCCCACCAGTCTCCACATTCAAAGCATCATCTTTCACCATTTCTGCCACCTCCACTGGTATACCATTACCAAACACATCTTCCCTAACCCCCTCGCCCCAACTCCATCATGGGCATTCTGCAGGGACCTTTCCCTCTGTAATACCCTGGACCACTCCTCCATCACTCCCAATCATGGCATTTTCCCATGCAACTGCTGAAGTTGTAACACTTGCCCTCTCTGCTCAAGGCCCCATGCACATCTTCCAGATGAAGCAGTAATTTATTTGCACAACATTCAATCTAATCTACTGCATTCACTGCTTGCAATGTAGTTTCCTTTACACTGGCGAGACCAAACACAGACTTGGTGAGCACTTTGCAGAACACCTCCACTCTGTTGGCAGAAATGACCCTGACCTTTCAGTTACTTGCCATTTCAATAACCACCTTGCTCTTGTACTAATGTTTATGTCCTGGGTCTGTTAGTGTTTCAGCTCATTGTCAGCTTATGTGCTTAGCAGTTCCTGGAACTAAAATGACCTCTCACCTCTATTTTTCTGATATCGCTTCCCCATCCCTTGTGACCATGTTTGTTGTTCCTGGTTAACTTCCCACCCAGCAGAACCATTTTCTCCTTTCTGTTCATTGGGTTGGGATATCTGGTCGGCATGGATGGGTTGGACCGAAGGGTCTGTTTCCATGCTGTACATTTCTATGATTCTATGACACCCATTTTACACCTCAATCTCTCTTTTACCATCATTAGCACTCCCTTTGTCTTTTGCTCTGGTCACTCTCACAATCTGTTCCACTCGTTTCTCCACCCCCTCTGTTAACAAAATAACAAACATCATTTTCCATCTTCCGTCAGCTCCGAATGGGGACTTGAGACTTTAAAGCTGCTTCTCTTTCAATAGATGCTGCTCGATCTGCTGAATTCCTCTAGCCCTTAGTTTCAGTTACTTCATGTTATGTACTAGAGTTCAATTTGGGAGATATAGGACTGCTCCTTTAGATTTTCCATATTGTTACGGCATCATTGGCATTGTGCCCTGTTCCAACAGACTGTCACAGAGCTAGTCCCTCTTTTTTCCCTAAAGGCTGTTCCTTGGCTCAAGGAGGCTCTGTCCTTGATTTTTTTCAGAGGGGTAATAAACCAGGCTGGCTTCCAATCGGTCTGGTTTGGCACAGAGATGAAAAGGATTTTGACAGGCCGTTTGTTGATATGTAAACAGATGAGACTCCAGGCCAAAGTGGTCATGTTTTAGAAGTGACCTGTATAAAGAAAGGGGAGTGGTCAGCTCTCTAGCTGAGCTGAGCAGTTTAGTTCAGTCTGAACTGGTGAGGAGTTCAACATTGAGCTGTGTGGAAACTCTCTCTCTCTCTCTATCTTTCTGCCCACTCATCGTCAATAATTAAGTCTAATTATTGGCATAATTAAGTCTAGTTTGGATAGACTGAGTTCTGTAGGGGGTTTTTATTCTGTTCTTTATGCTTCATTGTGTAATTTTGTGAATAAAGTTTTGTCTGTTTTAAAATCTAGCAGTCAACCTAGCTAACTTACTCCGGGTTATATTCACTGTACACTTATCGAAACAAATTGCAAAATTATCGTCTGGGGCTGCCTGCTTTAGAATGTTTTGAGTGGTCTGGCCTAGTCCATAACAAGAGTAAGACACAAGCATCAAGAATAATGGGCTTGATGCTTGTAGAGTTTCCCCACACACTGCAGACCTTTGAAAACAGAAGTCAGGGCAAGATTCCTGGGAATCTCTCAGAGTACGGCCAATGCCCATCAAGGTAGGACAAGGGTGCAGGTTAGGTGTGGATGGCACCCCTTCCCAGCACTTATCTCCTGGTGGGCTACATGTGAAATCTAACCTCAAACAGTCTCACCAATGCCCCCGCTCCTATGCGAGCCTGTGCACACCCATTAAACCAGCCTCCATGAACCTCTGTGCCTCACCCCAGGACTACTGTTACTCCAAGCCAACCTGTGATACCTGAGGGAGTGATATGGCAGCGGTAACATATTTGGACTAGTGACCCTGAGCCCCAACGTAATGGTTTGAGGGAAAGTGGGTTTGAATCCTGCTATGGCAGATTGTGAAATTTGATTCAACAAAAATATGAAGCTAAAAAGTCAGTGTAATTGATGACTGCCACTAAACCAAATCATCTGGTTCATGAATGCCCCTTTAGCAAAGGTAACTGCCCTCCTTACCTTGTTGGCCTACATGTGACTCATTCTTAATTACCCTCTAGGCATTAGAAATGAGCCCAAAATGCTGACTGAGCCAGTGACATAATGAATAAAAATGACTTATTGTATACTCTGTTCAAAACCAATTTCCCTCCAGCCCGGCACCGCCTTCCTGACCTGCAGTCTTCTTCTTGACCTCTCCGCCTCCATCCTACTCCGACCTATCACCCTCACCTTGACCTCTTTCCACCTATCACATTTCCAACGCCCCTCCTCCAAGTCCCTCCTCCCTACCTTTTATCTTCTCCTGCTGAACACTCTCTGCTCATTCCTGAAGAAGGGCCTGTGCCCGAAACGTCGAATCTCCTGTTCCCTGGATGCTGCCTGACCTGCTGTGCTGTTCCAGCAATAAAGTTTCAACTTTGATCTCCAGCATCTGCAGACCTCACTTTCTCCTCAAAACCAATTAATCCTACAGTAAGAGTCTTCTGGGGAAAAAGTTGTGGTGATGGTGTTCCCATGGATCTGCTGCCCTTATCCTTCCAAGGTGGTAGAGATTGTAGATTTGGAAGGCGCATACCCAGGGATAGTGATATCTGAGCTACTGAGAGCTGCAATTCCTTGTCAATGACAACATCAAAGTGTCGCTTGATTAATCAGTGGGACATCTCTCCCAGTTTTGCCAGAGGTTATTCAGGAAGACTTTGCAGAGTTGATTGGGCTGGGGGTGCTATTTCTGGAATCTTGCTTGTTGCTGGATGCTCTGTGCAGTTCCATTGCTTTTGTCAGACTCTGTAGCAGTTAGATATGACTGAGGGGACTAGTTAGACTGTTGCAGAGGGCACCTAAGAGTCATGGACATTACTGTGGGTCTGGAAAGACATGTAGGTCAGACCAGTTGAGGATAGTAGGATTCCTGTCCTTTAGAGACACTAGTAATGATAATTGATTTTATGTGGCTTTACAGTCACAATCAGACTAGATTTTAATTTCAGATTTATTCATCAAATTCATATTTCTCCAGTTGTGATTCTGCAATTTGAAAGTGCATTCCTTTCATGCACCCACAATCTTTGGGGTACATTTTCATTTATTGATACTTTCTTGGCATGCAGAAGTCAACAGCAAGACCAGCATTTGCTGTTCATTCATAACTGCCTGTGAACTGATTGGGATCATTGCAGAGGGCAGTGAAGAGTGTACTACACGCGGGTCTACAGTCACATGTGGGCCACATCGGGTAAGGACGGCAGATTTCCTTGGCTGAAGGACATTAATGAAACCGATGGGTTTTAATGACAATTGATGTTGTTCCATGGTCATTCTTACCGAGACTAGTTTTAAGTTCCGGAGTTATTATTAATTTAGCTTTCACTGGATGCCATGGTAGCATTTGAACCCTCTGTACCCATCAATACAACACCAACAGCTCCACCAAATAGCATCCATATATACAGTTAAGTTTCCAATGCTCCCATCCACCAACTGACAGAAGCTGCATCATTGTTCTGCTTTCTTTTCTTGTAAAGCTTTCCTCTCTGTTCTTAGATTATCACAACTTGATTCACGTAGCACCTCTACTGTAACAAAACGTGCCTGAAGGTGCTTTATGGGAATTTGACACCGAGCCCCACAGAAACAAGACAACTGGCCATAGGTTTGACCAAGGAAGCAGGCTACAAGAGCGTGTTAAAAGAGGACAGCGAGGCAGAAAACCTTGAGGAGGGGAATTCCAGAATTTGGGGCCCATGCAGCTGAAGGCACAACGGCTGTAATGAAAAAGTGGGATTGCGCACGGGGAGGGGGACATTGTGGGAGACTCGAGAGATACAAAGTCATGGACCAATTTGAAAGCAAGGATCAGAATTTTTCAGTCAAAACATTGCCAGACCACATGCCTGCATTCACAGTTTCGAAGAGAGAGGTCTGTTTTGAACAGTTCCTCCATGTAGCATTGTGCCAGTATTTTCTGCTTCAGGTTTGCAGACCCTGCAGTACTTCAGCTGTTACCACCACACTGGGAAAACCCTTCAACTTCGCAGACAGCAAAATCAAATGGAGGTTGCAAAGCAGCTGTACTTCCTAATGCGTCGGCTTATAATTACTCCCAACGTGTACCGGTTATAACTATTTGGAGCAATCTGTTCAGAGACTCCTCTGGGACAGGTGAGACTTGAACCCAGATCTTTTGGACTAAAGGTAGGGACACTACTACTGCACCACAAGACCCTTGCAAAGCCTACACTACCTGGCATTCCCAGCAGTCGTCTGTCCAAGTACTTAGCAATGGAAATGTGTTGCTGGAAAAGCGCAGCAGGTCAGGCAGCATCTAGGGAACAGGAGAATCGACGTTTCGGGCATTAGCCCTTCTTCAGGAATCCCTCGAAACGTCGATTCTCCTGTTCCCTAGATGCTGCCTGACCTGCTGCGCTTTTCCAGCAACACATTTCCATCTCTGATCTCCAGCATCTGCAGACCTCACTTTCTCCTCAAGTACTTAGCAAGCCTTAGTCCATTTAGCTTTTGTGCTCACACGAGATTGACAGCGTGTTTGCAGACTAGTCATGACCTGTGTAGACATTATGTCCCCATTCAAGAGACAGGGCAGTTAAATGTTGTATTGCAGTCCTTACAACTCTTTATTTTCAAGTGCAGTTTAAGGTGTTGGATATGATTTTGAATAGCCTGTCAAAAAAATACCCACATTGATGGAGAATGGTGAGGCCACTTGGGGAATATTGATCTCCCTCCGACAGGAAGGGTGCTGTGAAACGTGAAAGGGTTCAGAAAAGGACATTGCCAGGGTTGGAGGAGTTGTGCTATAGGGAGAGGCTGAATAGGCTGAGGCTGTTTTCCCTGGAGCGTTGGAGACTGAGGGGTGACCTTATAGAGGTTTATAAAATTATGAGGGTCATGGGTCGGAATAATAGACAAGGTCTTTTCCCTCAGGTGGGGGAGTCAGAACTAAAGGGTATAGGTTTAGGGTGAGAGGGGAAAGATTTAACAGGGACCTAAGAGGCAGCTTTTTCATGCAGAGGGTGGTGCATGTGTGGAATGAACTGCCAGGGGAAGTGGCGGAGGCTGGTACAATTACAGCATCTAAAAGGCATCTGGATGGGTATACGAATAGGAAAGGTTTAGAGGGATATGGCAGAAGCGGGTACTGCAGATGCTGGAGATTAGAGTCAAGTTTAGAGTGGTGCTGGAAAAGCACAGCTGGTCAGGCAGCATCCGTGGAGCAGGAACATCGACATTTCAGGCAAAAGCCCTTCATCAGCCCATTTCAGAGGGATATGAGCCAGGTGCTGGCAAATGGGACAAGATTAATTCAGAATATCTGGTCAGCATGGATGAGTTCAACCGAAGGGTCTGTTTCTGTGCTGGACATCTCTATGACTCTATGAAATACCTATGCTCAAGAAGGAGTTATATATAATTCTTTGGGTGAAAGAGAATGACAAGAAAGTTGAAGCAATATGGCACTGATTTGGATGATCAGATTGAGTGGCAGTGCAGGCTCCGAAGGGCTGAATGGCCTACTGTCACTCTTAATTTCTATGAGAGAAAGCCCCAGATCATTATTCCCTTTCGTTAAAAATTCACAGCTGTCATGACTGCAACGAGGTCAGCCAGGTGGACCTCATAGAATAGCAGTTCCCTGATTGGACCAGGTTGACAGACCCAATCAGGAAGCCCTGGCTGACAGATCTAATTAGGAGAGTCAGAGGTTCATTTCGGTCTGAGAGCTGGCTCTGTGCTAGCTGGGTCAGTGTCATGTACTGTGCATGTGCAAATTAAGGGTGATGGGATACCAGCCTTCGTGAGTTTTGTTCCCCAGCAGCTGTGATGAATAAAGAATGTTAACTGCCCTGGAATGAAGTGTCCTCCAATCCACTGCTAGCTCTGGTCTCACTCCTTGCTCTTCCATGTTGGAAATGGCTACATTAATGATGCCCATGAGCTGTCAATGTTTCACCAGCTGGGAGTATTTGATTTGCTTAAGTTGTTCGTCGGCATTTACCAGTTTTCTAGATTAGTATGTAGTAAGCTTCAGGCTTTTTAAAATCCCAGCTTGCAGTCATCCAATTGCTATTCCTTAATTAATCTGTCCTCCTGTTTGCTCAGTCTAATCTCGGCAGTCTGACGAGCAACGCTTCTTCAACAAAGGCTGCCCAGCAGTGGAGAAAGAAATGGTCGTTGCTTCATTCCTCCAAAAAGGGTTCAAAATGAGCAACCTTTTCAATCACAAACCCAAGGAAAAATACATTAAGCAGCTGCTGAGGCAGGCTGCGTAAATAATACTTTCTAAGAGAATGATTTGCAGCTAGAACTACTTAGGCAGCACTTTATGTTTCAAGGTCAGTGCTTCCAAAGCTTCTTCTGGCAACAGCAGCATCATGTTTCAAAACAACTTTATTTTATGAATCCCACCCCGGGAACCCACCAATTTTTTTTCGCAAAATGGAAAGCAGAGCAGTTCACGACCAGGGGTTTCGGCCTACTCTGTTGGTCCATGCCTGCGCTGAATGAGCTAATAAAGCTGCCAATGCCTCGAAACTGGATGTTAGGTGAACATCGAGAACCACACAGTTAGATTATAATATGGAGAGACAGTGCAAGCCAACATTTTGAATCTAAATGACTCTTCATCAGAGCTGATGAAGAATCATCTAGACTTGAAACGTTAGCTTGCTCTCTCACCCCAGGGATGTTGCCAGACCCACTGTGATCTCCAGCACCTTTTGTTTTCAGGACAGGTTCCAGTATTTAGAATCCCTACAGTGTGGAAACAAGTCCACACTGACCTTCCAAAGAGTAACCCACCCAGACCCATTCCCCTACTACTCAGCATTTACTCCTAAGGCACCTATCCTACACACCCCTGAACACTGTGGGCAATTTAGTGTGGCCAATTCACCTAATCTGCACATCTTTTTGGACTGTGGGAGGAAACCCATGCAGATACAGGGAGCATGTGCAAACTCCACACTGACAGTTGCCCAAGTTGGGAATTGAACCTGGGTCCTTGGCGCTGTGAGGCAGCAGTGCTGACCACTGAGCCACCATGCCGCCCCAGCATCTGTAGTAATTTGCTCCGAAAACATAATATAAGCCTGTTCTGAGGGTGGAAATACAGAACAACCCAAAGGGATACTACAGACGACAAAAACTGAAAACCAGCTCAGTGGTTAGCACTGCTGCCTCACAACACCAGGGTCCCAAGTTCGATTCCAGCCTCGGGCGACTGTCTGTGTGGAATTTCTACATTCTCCCTGTGTCTGCATGGGTTTCCTCCGGGTGCTCCGGTTTCCTCCCACAGTCCAAAGATGTGCTGGTCAGGTGAATTGGCTGAGCAAAAGTGTTAGCATTAGTCAGAGGGGAATGGGTCTGGGTGGGTTATTCTTCAGAGGGTCGGTATGGACTGGTTGGGCCGAAGGGCCTGTTTCCACACTGTAGAGAATCTAATCTAATTACACGGGCCTTTCTTCTTACAAGTCTACTCCCTGGACTGAATCCAGGCTGATCAAAAGAAAGTCTCTTCCACCTGTAAGTCCTGTGCACTCTTGGTTCAATTAATGTTAACCCTGAGCACATGGTACAGAGAACTGCTTGCGGTTTGGTGCAGGATTGGCACTAAATTGGTAACGGTAGTGAGAGAGGACTGTTGTGGAGAGTAGGAATGGATACTTCTTGCAGGGGATGGGAGATTGCAACATCAATGGTAAACTGAGGGATTATTATCAGTGACTGGAAACGTTGACCTCTCCACCACCTGATGCTGCCTGGCTTGCTGTGTTCTTCCAGGCCTCTTGCCTGTCTACTATGTAAACTTTGCCAGGCTTGGTCATTTTTGAAAGTAACACTTGTTCTGCTCCCCAGTGAATACTCACGTGGAATATTTATTCATTTTGTTGCACATACAAGACCCAGACTGAAGCCGATTGATATTTCCTTTCCATTAAAGGATTCTTACAGGTCTGAAATTAGCTGGCATTCCAGTTATACAAGCAAGAGTCATTTATATTCAAACATGAAAACGAGGCAAGCTAATGCAGCAAGGACCCATCAGGGCACTCTCAGTCTCCATCTGGTGG
The DNA here is from genome assembly GCF_037043375.1 of Chiloscyllium plagiosum. Taxonomy (NCBI): domain Eukaryota; kingdom Metazoa; phylum Chordata; class Chondrichthyes; order Orectolobiformes; family Hemiscylliidae; genus Chiloscyllium; species Chiloscyllium plagiosum. The sequence goes on along the minus strand of NW_028270155.1, from coordinate 71,558,275 downwards.
AGCCTACAACCAATAACTCTCACCCTGCAAATGCAAGTGAGCAGAACAAAATGGGACTCGTTCAGTTTAGGATATCTGGCCGGGCATGGGCAGGATGGGCCGAAGGGTCTTTTTCTGTGCGTTATGATTCTGACTAGCACCTACATTGGAGTGACTGTCAGTGTTTTCCTAAACGACCACTCTTGGCACCTTGTGGCATTTGCGACCTCTGCCAGTCTGTAAGGGCTGGTTGAGGTAGTTCACTGCCTCCTTTATGTTTGCTGTGCCTTGAGTCGATCTGGACATCAGTGGTAGAGGCTGCATCATTGTAAACTATCCACAGAAGAGGTACTGTTCTTAGGTAACAAGGAGGTTGACTGCATAACAGCAATAAGAACAACTACAGTTGGTCAGACATAATCACTAAAGCATCAAGGGGAGCTGGTGCAGAAACATCTTCTCCCTCTGAAAACTAGAGTAGAACATCTTATCTCCATCGTAAGAATGTGGGGTGAGATCAGTAGAAAACACAGAGCCCAATAAAATGAAAATTAGTTTCTTCAGAACCATTATCTTATACAATGGTAACCATTGTTGTGGTTCTGTTCGCCGAGCTGGAAGTTTTTGTTGCAAACGTTTCGTCCCCTGGCTAGGCGACATCATCAGTGCTTGGGAGCCTCCTGCGAAGCCTTCGCAGGGGACAAAACGTTTGCAACAAAAACTTCCAGCTCGGCGAACAGAACCACAACAACGAGCACCCGAGCTACAAATCTTCGCACAAACTTTGAATGGTGACCATGTTCTGGATTCGGTTCTTAACAGGATGGATGGCCATTCCCCTTCAGCAGCTAGGATTAAAATCAGTCCGGACTGGGCTCAGTGGTTAGCACTGCACATCCTCCCCGCATCTGCATGGGTTTACTCCAGGTGCTCCGTTTTCCTCCCAGAGTTCAAAGATTTACAGGTTAGGTAGGTTGGCCATGCTAAATTGCCCTGTGGTGTCCAAGGATGTGCAGGTTAGGTGGGTTAACCATGGGAAATGTAGGGTTACAGGGATAGAGTCAGGGTGGGCTGCTCTTTGGAGGGTCGGTGTGGACTTAATGGGCCAAATGGCCTGCTTCCACGCTCTCGGGATTCTATGATTGTTGGAGAACATTCACTCAGTTATAAGAATCCTGCAAGTGAAACACCTCAGTCCAGCTCCCAGTGGGGTTCACAGTGACATTGCCAGAGGATAACTTTATCTAAACAGCCAGCGGTACAGGCCAGGGAGATGGGGAACATGCTACTTTCTGCCTGTAGAGTGAAATCAGTTCCTGCACGTTCCTTTAAATATCCCTAAGCTCCTCTTTATTGGCAGAGCGCTGGGCTCATTCAAACATTTGGTTTCAGCTACCCAGCATTCTTAGTTCAAGTGCATTGTTACAACAAAAGTCAGAACTCTCTCACATGATGTTGCTTTAACCGAGACCCTGTACTCCCTGTTCCAGTCCTGAATGACGATGCTACCAAACAGGAATCAGTTCTGCACATTGGCAATGAATCCGAGATTGTTCGAGTTCATTCTAGCAGCCTGCTTCCAGCCAGACAGCTGGGCTGCTCTTGGACAGAGCACCCAGATGTTCAGCAACAGAGAGAATAAATCAACCATCTTAAAGGTTAAAAGGTTGCCACAGTTAAAGGCCAACGATACAGCATATGAAACAGGCTAAGAACTGAATCTCACACCCTGTCGTCTTAGAAACCGGAAACATCGCAGGAAGAGAAGGTGACACCTCGATTTCCCAGAAAGGGTCCAGGGTGAGCAAGATGAGGCAGAACCACTGGAAGAGACCAGGCATAGTGCCAGCCTGGATACGACAGCAGCCAGGGTCAGACCGAATGCCAGCAGTGCCGGAAAACAGCTCAATGATCTTTTACGCTTATGCCTCTCTGCTACTTCCGGCTCAGTCTGACTCTGTCACTTCGCACAACACTCACAGGCGACTGACCTTTGATTTGATTTGACTCAATTATTGTCACATGAGATACAGTGAAAAGTATTGATTTGCCTGCTATCCAGACAAATCATACCTTACATAAGTACATTCAGGAAAAAGTGAGGACTGCAGATATTGGAGATCAGAGCTGAAAAATGTGTTGCTGGAAAAGCGCAGCAGGTCAGGCAGCATCCAAGGAGCAGGAGAATCGATGTTTCGGGCATAAGCCCTTCTGCAAGAATGCCTGAAACGTCGATTCTCCTGCTCCTTGGATGCTGCCTGACCTGCTGCGCTTTTCCAGCAACACATTTTTCAGATGAGTACATTCGGGTCACAGAACAGAATGCAGGATATAGTCTTACAGCTACAGAGAAGATGCAGAGAAAGATCAACTCTAATATATGAGAGGACTATTCATAAGTCTGATAACAGCAGGGAAGAAGTTGTTTTGCAATCTTTTGGTGTGTGTTTTCAATATTTCAATAACCCAATGGAAGGGGTTAGAAGAGAGAATGACTGGGGTGGGAGGGGTCTTTGATTATATTAGCTGCCTTCCCGAATATAGATGAAAGGTTGGTATGCCTGATGGACTGGGCTGTGTTCACAACTCTCTATAGTTTCTTGTGGTTTTGGGAACAGCAGTTGCTGTACCACACTATGATGCATCCTCATGGCTTGCTTTTTAAGGTACATCTCTCTTGAATGCAGTGCCCCAGTTAATAACTCACTCCCAGCCTCCTCCTCTGCAGTTGCTAACCCTCCTTCCCTCTCGATAGGCTATACAGGCGGATGGCAGAAGTAAGTGAGCACTAAGACAGGCAGCTCAGGGCTGTAAGGTACTCTCTGTGTGTATGTAGGAGATAGCTCTGGGAAAATGTGAACCTGGCAGGAGCGTGCAAGTCAAAGGTGTCCCTGAGCTGCAAGGGGAGGTCCTGAAGTAGGCTCTGAATTGGTTCAAGAACAGCGGGGATAGAATGAGGCTGGAGGTTTGTCAATGCCAACTTCCATGGATGAGGCAGGCCTACGCCTGAAACGTCGATTCTCCTGCTCCTCGGATGTGGTCTGACCTGCTGTGCTTTACCAGTGCCACACTCTCGACTCTAAAGACTCTCAATGGACCAGCGTCAGGTTGGTGAAAATAAAACAGTAAAATGGCAAACTGCATTTCCCATTAGCCACACTGACTTTCCCATTTGGTGCGGTCACTGTCTAATTCCTCGGGAGAGTTGGGAGGAGAATTGCACGATAAGTATGAGACAAGTTGGGGCATTCACGAAATGCAAATACTAATAGTCGCGACACATCAGTGAGATTCTGGTTGTACTTTAAGGGGAAAACTGAAAATATTTCTCTTAACATCGAGTATCATGTTTTTGTTTTCGGTCTCCCTTCTTACTATTGTTCATATTGCTCACAGCACGAGGACATTCTGCTCTCGATGTCTGAACAGGAAATTTACTCACTGCTTTAAAATGTCTGCTCCTCTGTTCACAGACTGCTTCATTTTAGTTTCTTTTTCCCTCTAACCAGTCTGGGCTTAACCACACAAACGCCAAATCAATAGACACACAAACGCCAAACAAATTGAACGAGTGAATCTACACTTCCCTTTCCTCTCTTTGACCTCAATTTTACCAGTCATTCTTATTCATTCAGCCAAGTCACGTTATTGGCTGCATTCAAATCTGATGGCATTCATGTGGATAGTGTGCACGTGTATTCCATGGCAATATGTCTGTACAGTCCTCCTCGTGCGTTGCGTCAGAATACTGATGCTTTGCATCCTGTTTCAGACGCCTGCCTGTAACAATGTTTCAGTGATTTCATATTGTGAGTGGGTATGAATTTACAGTTTTTGTGAAGCCTGAGATCTTCCCAAAAAGATGGCACGTTCTTTGAGAAAGGTTCTGCTGTGATGATGCCCTTATCAGAAAGGACAAGCTCTGTTGCTTTACGGCAGACTCAGACTATCACTGAATCACCGGCATCTCACAGTTTACATTGATCACACTTTCCATGTTGCGTGTCGGTTGAAAGCCTCATAAGGATTCAATCTGATCAGATACAGACTTTCCGACATCACAGATTTCCTGGGTCCAGATGCTGTGGACTAGCGCAGACCAAGACAGTAACAGCGATGTTGAGCTTCACCGGGTTTAGTCACTCTTGGCAAGTAACTGAGTAAATGGTAGAGTTTTGTATTGACTGATGCCTGATCATCAAATAATGCACTCGACGTTGTTATGGCCCACTTGGGAAAGTGTGTGTATACTTGAGCGCCAGGAGCCCAGGTTCAATTCCAGCCTCAGGCAACTGTCTGTGTGGAGTTTGCACATTCTTCCCATGTCTGAGTGGGTTTCCTCCAGGTGCTCTGGTTTCCTCCCACAGTCCAAAGATGTGCAGGTTAGCTTAATTGGACATGCTAAATTGCCCATAATGTTCAAGGATGTGTAGATTAGCTGCATTAGTCAGGGGTAAAATGTAGGGGAATGGGTTTGGGTGGGATACTCTTCGGAGGGTCGGTGTTGAGCTGAAGGGCCTGTTTCTAAACTGTAGGGATTCTATTAAATTCTATTTTATCAAGCATTGGGATTGCACTCTAATGTGAAACTGAGATAATACTGTCCAGTTGGAGGTGCTATCTTTCAGAGAGGTTTTAAACAGCATTCGGTTTTATTGGGGGGGTGTTAATCTTAAATCTCTGTTGGAAGAAAATCCTTGCCTGCTCCACCAGTATACCTTGGTGAAATCATTAAAACTTACCATTGCTCTGCATTCTCTCCCCACCTCCTAAGAAATCTCCATGCTTTACACATGCCAGTGTCCCATGTGTATGCAATCATGTATATAACATATAACTAACAATATGGCCAACGTCACTGCCACTCAATATCAGGTAACAGGATACCATTCTGAACCAGCTCAAGTCAAAATCAAAATATCAGCCTTATGCACATTTAAAAATGTGTTCAAGCCAGCAAGCTATCAGCTCATCTCAATGTCACCTTCAAATTAGTTGACGCATTAGGTGTCACCTGCTAGTTTTTATTCCCACTTTCTCTGGTCCATTGGATTTATTCTAGATATCAATTACTCAAGACAGTTCTAACAATTGAATATACCCAATGGTCTTTGTTAAAGCCAAGTGCATTACAAAAAGATCTGCAAAAATCTTACTCAGACAATGCTTCCTTTGAACTCTGACCCCAGTTTAGCTTACGTTCACCATTTTTATGTCATCCTATCAACTGTTCACAGTGATATTTACACGATACAATTCTTTGACACTCAAATTCAGCTGATAAATAGCCCACATTATCACTATGTATGTTTTAAGTAAAACTGCAGATTATTCAGAGTTACTGTGACAGTTTAGTCCTTTACTGTCCAGTTCATTTCTTAATGTAAACAAGCACACACAAAACATAGATACATGTTAAAACCAGTGACTTTTCTAATCATGAGGTCATTACCTGGCTTCATATGCTTTCACCTTCTCATCCCATTTACCTTGTTTAACATCATGTCGGTGAACCCAGAAAAGTGTTAGATTAATATCTACAACCAACAAGCTGCTGATGAGACCATTCGCCATTTAATGACAGATCCAACATCCTAACGCTGACTTTTCAAAGAATTATCTTAGAATCCCTACATGAGCAAGCAGGCCATTCGGCCCACCAAGCCTCCAAAGGACATCCCACCCAGACCCACCTGCATGGCTAACCCACCTCGCCTGCACATGGAGTCATAGAGTCATAGAGATGTACAGCATGGAAACAGACCCTTCGGTCCAACACATCCATGCCGACCAGATGTCCCAACCCAATCTAGTCCCACCTGCCAGCACCCGGCCCATATCCCTCCAAACCCTTCCTATTCATATACCCATCCAAATGCCTCTTAAATGTTGCAATTATACCACCCTCCACCACATCCTCTGGCAGCTCATTCCATACACGTACCATCCTCTGCATGAAAAAGTTGCCCATGAGGTCTCTTTCATATCTTTCCCCTCTCACCCTAAACCTATGCCCTCTAGTTCTGGACTCCCCGACTCCAGGGAAAAGACTTTGTCTATTTATCCTATCCATGCCCCTCATAATTTTGTAAACCTCTATAAGGCCACCCCTCAGCCTCCGACACTCCAGGGAAAACAGTCCCAGCCTGTTCAGCCTCTCCCTGGAGCTCAAATCCTCTAACCCTGGCAACTTACTTGTAAATCTTTTCTGAACCCTTTCAAGTTTCACAACATCTTTCCAATAGGAAGGAGACCAGAATTGCACGCAATATTCTAACAGTGGCCTAACCAATGTCCTGTACAGCTGCAACATGACCTCCCAACTCCTCTACTCAATACTCTGACCAATAAAGGAAAGCATACCAAACGTCTTCTTCACTATCCTATCTACCTGCGACTCCACTTTCAAGGAGCTATGAACCTGCACTCCAAGGTCTCTTTGTTCAGCAACACTTCCTAGGACCTTACCAATAAGTGTATAAGTCCTGCTAAGATTTGCTTTCCCAAAATGCAGCACCTCGCATTTATCTGAATTAAACTCCATCTGCCACTTCTCAACCATTGGCCCATCTGGTCCAGATCCTGTTGTAATCTGAGGTAACCCTCTTCGCTGTTCACTACACCTCCAATTTTGGTGTCATCTGCAAACTTACTAACTGTACCTCTTATGCTCGCATCCAAATCATTTATGTAAATGAGAAAATGTAGAGGGCCCAGCACCGATCCTTGTGGCACTCCACTGGTCACAGGCCTCCACCACCACCCTCTGTCTTCTACCTTTGAGCCAGTTCTGTATCCAAATGGCTAGTTCTCCCTGTATTCCATGAGATCTAACCTTGCTAATCATTCTCCCATGGGGAACCTTGTCGAACGCCTTATTGAAGTTCATATAGATCACATCTACTGCTCTGCCCTCATCAATCTTCTTTGTTACTTCTTCAAAAATTCAACCAAGTTTGTGAGATATGGTTTTCCACACACAAGGCCACGTTGACTATCCCTAATCAGTCCTTGCCTTTCCAAATACATGTACATCCTGTCCCTCAGAATTCCCTCCAACAACTTGCCCACCACTGAGGTCAGGCTCACCAGTCTATAGTTCCCTGGCTTGTCTTTACCGCCCTTCTTAAACAGTGGCACCACGTTTGCCAACCTCCAGTCTTCCGGCACCTCACCTGTGACTATCGATGATACAGATATCTCAGCAAGAGGCCCAGCAATCACTTCTCTAGCTTCCCACAAAGTTCTAGGGTACACCTGATCAGGTCCTGGGGATTTATCCACCTTTAACTGTTTCAAGACATCCAGTACTTCCTCCTCTGTAATCTGGACATTTTGCAAGATGTCACTATCTATTTCCCTACATTCTATATCTTCCATATCCTTTTCCACAGTAAATACTGATGCAAAATATTTGTTTAGTATCTCCCCCATTTTCTCTGGCTCCACACAAAGCCATCTTGCTGACCTTTGAGGGGCTGTAGGCTCTCCCTAGTTACCCTTTTGTCCTTAATATATTTGTAAAAACCCTTTGGATTCTCCTTAATTCTATTTGCCAAAGCTATCTCATGTTCCTGTTTTGCCCTCCTGATTTCCCTCTTAAGTATACTCCTACTTTCTTTATACTCTTCTAAGGATTCACTATACCTGACATATGCTTCTTGGGATTATGGGGAGAAACCCAAGCACCTGGAGGAAAACCACAACGGAAAGGGGCAGAACGTGCAAATTCCACACAGACAGTCACCTCAGGGTGGAATCGAACCCATGTGCCTAGCACTGTAGGTAGCAGTGCCTAACCATTGAGCCACAATGTCAGTAGGGAGGGAATTCCAGGATTTTGACCCAACAAAATGTGAAGGAACGGAGGTATATTTCCAAGTCAGGGTGGTGAGTGGCTTGGAGGGGAACCTGTAGGTGGTGCTGTTCCCTAGCACCTGCTGCTCTTGTCTTTCTAGATAGAGGTGGTCCTGGGTTTGGAACGTGCTGTCCATGGATCTTTGGTGAATTTCTGCAGTGCATCCCTTAGTAAACACTGCTGCTATGGAGCGCCAGTGGCAGAGGAAGTGGATGCTCGTAGATCAATCAAGCAGGTGGCTTTTTCCTGGATGGTGTCAAGCTTCCTGAGTGTTGTTGGAGCTGCACCCATCCAGGCAACTGGGGAGTATTCCATCACACTCCTGACTCGTGCCTTGTAGATGGTGGATAGACTTTGGGGTGTCGGGAGGTGAGTTTCTCGCTGCAGTCCTCATAGTCTCTGACCTAGTACATGTCGGAGATGTCTTTGGTTTGTTTAGATCGAATCAAACTCCAATGTTTTTATTTCCTTAATATGCTACTGTAGAGATATGAACTGTGTTTGACTATGAATATATACAATGATCTTTTTTTATGAATAAAATATATTTTTGAAATTAAAAAAAAGTGCAGGCCATATACAAAGAGCACCACTTAACTCTTCAAATGACATGAATACTTACACAAACAATGAAATGGAAGACATTTTTAGATAAAGTTTCCTGTCCTCAACACCAACATCCCTCACCTCCAGAAAAAGAAAATCATTATAAATATGAAAATATGGTGATTGTTTACTGTTGGCTGATTCAGAAGATGGAATAAGCTGCAGCAGAAGTTTCCAGAGCAGGAACAAGACTCTTTCTCACACCTCGTAATAACAATAACGCCAGTTAATCCTATTAAGCTCCCATCGATACAAACAGGGACAGCGACTCAACATACAATTCAGAGAAAAGCTCCCATTTCAATCTAATATTCAAGGTAATCCTCTCAAGTATTACAATTAAGCTCATCTCAAATAACAAGCCAGCAAAATTGGTTTTGATACATTTTCCCAATTACAAAGCCTAATTTTCTTTTCAACTGAATTGGCAATTATCATTGCAGATTTTTCTTTTCTTCTGCTGTATTCAAAAATTTACAATGAAATAAGCTTTTCTACACATTACTAGTGTTTACGTTAGACAAGAAAGGGGACACTCATCAATGGGAGTCTTTTCAACAATGTTGCTAACAGGTGAAAACTAAATGGGTCACTGTTAGCATTAATACCTTGGCTCATTCAAGACGGCCTAATGCACAGAAACTCAAACACATCAACTGGCAACAATTCCTTACATTTATATAGCTCCTTTTATGAACATAACTGGAAGCAGCAGAAGGCCATTTGGCCCGTGAACCTGTTCTACCGTTCAATAAGATCATGGCTGGTCTGGTTAATCCAAGATGGAGGACAGGAAAAAAACTGTCGCAGTAAAAGCTGCTCTTTTTTGAGATATTTTACATCTGGTGATGTATTTTAGGTGGTTGGAGGAAATATATCTGGTGTCTTTGTCCCTCTAGTTGGAAGTGGTCATAGGTTTGGAAAGTGCTGTCAAAGGATCTTTGGAAAATTTCTACTGTGTAGCTTGTAGATGGTACACACTGCTGCTGCTGCTGAGCGTCGGTGGTGGAGGGAGTGGATGTTTGTTGCCGTGGGGCCAATCCAGTGGACTGCTTTGTCCTGGATGGTGTCAAGCTTGTTGAGTGTTGTTGGAGCTGCACCCATCCAGGTAAGAAGGGAGCATTCTGTCACACTCCTGACTTGTGCCTTGTAAATGGTGGACAGGCTTTGGAGAGTCAGGAGGTGAGTTTCTTGTGCAGTATTCCTACCCTCTAATCTCACCATCTTGAGGGAGAGAGCTCTCTGCCACTCAGAGAATAAAAAGGCTTCTCTTCTCTGGCTTAGATGGGTGACCCTGTAATTTTAGAAAGTGTCACTTATATCTAGATTCACCCATGATAGCAAACATTCTCTTCACATGTACGCTGGCAAGACCCATCAGGATATATCTCATGTGATAAAATGTACCTGGGTGTTTTTCAAGATGTTCCCAAAAGATAAGATGGCAGATGACTAAAAACAAAGAATGGAATATCTCAATGAAGGAGAGATATTGAAACATGACAAAGGCAGGAGAGGAGCAGGAGCATTGACGTTTCGGGCATAAGCCCTCCTTCCTGAAGAAGGGCTTATGCCCGAAACGTCGATTCTCCTGCTCCTCGGATGCTGCCTGGCCTGCTGTGTTTTTCCAGCACCACATTTTTCAACTCTGGTACTCCAGCATCTGCAGTTCTCACTTTCTCCAAAGGCAGGAGAGGTAAGTCTAGGAGTTTGGGATGAAGAGACTTAAGGTTTAAATGAATGGTATGTGCACACCTCGACAGTGAAGCGAACTGACTGAACAAGACTGAAGTTAGAGCTCAGCATTTCCCTCACCAACTGAGCCATTACGCACAGAGACAGGGTCATGTTTACACTTGGGTAGCCTAGCTCCTGAACGTATACCGTAAATCGGCTGCATATTACAATTAAGGCCATTCAACATTCAATGAAATCAAATTAAAAGTTGGATTGCAATAGTGAGCCATAGATAATAAATGAAGAATGGGTATTAGTCAGTAAACTGAAAACAGGAAAGAAGTCATTTGTATGTCTCCAGTGTCTTTTGTGCTCTCTGAACAGCTCAAAGTGCTTTGCACAGTTAATTAAGTATTTCTTAAAGTGCAGGTACATTGTTGTGGGAAAGTAATCTGTGCACAACAAGGTCCTTTTTCTTTCAAGGTTATCAAGAGCTATTTTAGGTCTTAGACTGCAAAAGGGGCTTGCATTTAATGTCTGATGTGAAAACAGACTCTGAAATATTAGGCTAGATTATGTAATGAAGGCTCTGATTGGGCCTTGAACTCACAAGTTCGGATTGAAAGTAACCACTGAACTGCGGCTGACACCTCTACAGCTTATAGTTCATAACAGGTCAAGCTTTAACAATATATGAAGGGCTTTCACTACATTTACAAATAGTAAAAAAGATTTGTGAAGGGTAGCATGGGGCCCATGAGAAACAAACAGGATAAGCTGCTCACTGAAGTCAAGGATATGGCAGAGGGACTAAATGAATACTTTACTTGTGCCTTTAACAATTTACAAAATGGTGACAATGGCCCAGTTGAAAATGTGGGTGTTGACCACCTGAGCAGGATAGTGAGATGTAATGAAGAGGTGATATAAAGGGTGGCAGTACTCTAGATGGAGAAGTTGCCAGGCCCAGGTGGGTTGAAACTTGGACTTCTGATAAAGGTGAGGGAGCAAATTGTGGAGTCATTGACAGAAACTTTCCAGGCCTCTCTGAATATAGGAGTAGTCCTGGGGTACTGGAGGGTAACCAAGAGGGAAAAGGATAACCCAGGAATCTACAGACTCGTCAGCTTCACATCAATAGTGGAGGCCATAATATGGGATGAGATAAATATATACTTAGAACTAAATAATACTATACAGTCAACATGGCTTTGACAATGACAGTTCACATCTGACAAATTTAATTGAATTCTTTGACGAGGTGACACAGGCAGTGGAGAATAGTTGTGTGGATGCTGTATGTTTAGACTTTCAGAAAGCACTTGAATAGTGCCATGTGGTTAGCAAATCGGAAATGCTTGGGATTGATGGGTACTGGGCAGCTTGAATTAGAAGCTGCTGAAAAGATAGGAAGCAGAGGGTAGGCATAGATGGGCATTGCTCAGTCGAGATGGGTTGGAAAGTGGTGTTCCCGTGGGGATCGGTGTGGGCACCCTTACATTTTCTGACCTATATAAATGATTTGGAGATGGACGTTGAGGGAAAAATGTCTAAGTTTGCAGATGACACTAAGCTAGGGAGAATAGTGAATTGTGAGGATGATGCTGAGCAACTTCAGAGGGACATTGGCAAATTGGCCAAATGAGCAGATACCTGGCAGATGAAATTCAATGCAAAAGCAATGCATTTGGCAGAAGGAACACCGAGAGACAGTACAGACTCAATAGTACAACCTGAGGGGAGTGCTAGGAGCAAAGGCATTTCGGAATTCATGTGTATAATTCTCTGAAGGTGGCCAGGCAGGTTTAAACAGTGAAGGCTTATAGGTTCTTTGGGTTTATAAATAGAAGCATAGAGTCTCAAAGCAAAGAAGTAATGAGACACTCTGCAAATCATTGGTCAGACCACATTTGGAGTATTGCGTTCAGTTCTGGGTACCTTATTTAAGGAAGGGTGTTAAAGGCCTGGAGACAGAGCAAATGAGATTTACGAGAATGGTACCAGGAATGAGGGATTTTAGATACAAGCAAAAGATTTAAGAAATTGGGCTACTCCCCTTGGAGCAGAGACGATTAAGAAGTGAGTCAAGAGTGTGCCGCTGGAAAAGTACAGGTCAGGCAGCATCCGAGGAGCAGGAAAATCGACGTTGCCTGAAACGTCGGCTCTCCTGCTCCTCGGATGCTGCCTGACCTGATGTGCTTTTCCAGTGCCATACTCTCGACTCTGATCTCCAGCCTCTGCAGTCCCCACTTTTGTCATGATTGAGAGGTGACCTTATTGAGGTGTTTGAAATTATGACCAACTGTGACAAGGTGAAGAAGTGTCCTCTTGTTTCCACTTGTTGGTGTGTCAGTAACTCGGAGTTACAATTTCAAGAACATCAGTGAGAGAGCTGGGAGTGAAAAGAAGAGAAGCTTCTTTACTCAGACTGTTGTTAGGATTCGGAATGCATTGCCTGGGAGAGTGGTGGGGAGGCAAGCTTCCAAGGGAGGTTTCAATGGAGAGCTGGATATATATTTGCAAGTGATGAATTCAGAGGACTACAGAAATAGGCTGGAGACCTTGGCTGGGCAACTCTATCAGGAGCCAATACAGACACAATGGATTGATTGGCCTCCTTCTGTACTGTAAAATTCTTTGATTCTATATTTTAATTAATCCATTTTTCAATAAACAATGACTCCTGATTTCCACATTGTAACTGTAAAGCATCAATAATTGCTCTACAGATCACTTAAACACATTATCCCCAGCCCCTGAAACCACCTATCACTGCAGTTCCATCAGCATCATGTCATTAAAATGTGCAAAGGATACGCATGTAAATATGAACCGTTAAAATGACACTATCAACATCCAGCTGGCAGAGCTATCCTCTGCTCCTCAGATAACACAATACGGGAGTGCAAACAGGACTGAAATAGATTCCATCAGATAAGAGCTGTCACACTTTGCAAAGACTAAAACACAACTCAGCACCCTCTTCTGTGGGGCAGAGATTGGCACCTGGCTCCCCACACACTGCGGGCAGACTCAGGTACTGTCACTGGGCATGGACTAACAGCCGCATTGGATACAAGCTGGGATCCCCCTCTTTAGGAATAGGCTGAGGCTGGGTATGGAGTGCACAGGCTGAGATACGTAGCCTATTTGTGAATAGACTGGTACTCCCCACTGTACTGCGGACAAATACCCGCCCACTGTGCCCAGAATGACACACCCAGGAGTCCATGGTAGTCAGGGACGAAAATGAGGACTGCAGATGCTGGAGATCAGAGTCTAGATTAGAGTGGTGCTGGAAAAGCACAGCCAGTCAGGCAGCATTCAAGGGGCAGGAAAATCGACGTTTTAGGCAAAAGCCCTTCATCAGGAATAGAAGGGTTCCTTGGATGCTGCCTGACCTGCTGTGCTTTTCCAGCACCACTCTAATTTCAGCTATGGTAGCCAGCCATACCTAACAATCACAGGTAGCTAACAATTTTCCCTCTGTAAATGGAAACCCCTTTACTTAGGAATCCAAGATATTTCCTTTCTGAGGGACTGTGAATTCTCCTTATCCACTGAAAGCTTTGACTCAACTTCATTCCTCGTACCACCTTTTGTACTAGCGTACAATGGGGAATTTAAATTCAATTAAAATACCTGAAACTGAAAGCTTGCCTGAGTGATCGTGACCATGAAATTATCAGTAATTGTCATAAAAAATTCGATCTGGATTCCTATTATCCTTTCCAGAATAAATTTCTTCACATCTGGACTGAACTCCAGGTCAACAGCAATGTGATTGGCTCTAAACTGCTCTTGGAAATGGCTCTGCGTCAGCTCAGGGCAATCAGAGATGCACCTTTGCCAGTGACACCCATATCCCATGGAAGAACACAGGTAATATCACACTCCGGGGAGGTCAGCGCTTGGTAGCAACATCTTTGTCTCCAACTTTGACAAGGAATGGCAAAGACTGATGGTGTTTCAACATTTCCCGCAATCTCACGACTGGTATGGTAGGAAGATCGTATGAGGAAAGGCTGAGGCACTTGGGGCTGTTTTCATTGGAGAAAAGAGGTTTAGTGATGACTTGATAGAGGTGTACAAGATGATTAGGGGTTTAGATAGGGTTGACCGTGAGAACCTTTTTCCACGTATGGAGTCAGCTATTATGAGGGGGCATAGCTTTAAATTAAGGGGTGGTAGGTATAGGACAGATGTTAGGGGTAGATTCTTTACTCAGCGAGTCGTGAGTTCATGGAATGCCCTGCCAGTAGCAGTGGTGGACTCTCCCTCTTTATGGGCATTTAAACGGGCATTGGATAGGCTTATGGAGGATAGTGGGCTAGTGTAGGTTGGGTGGGCTTGGATCGGCGCAACATCGAGGGCCAAAGAGCCTGTACTGCGCTGTATTCTTCTATGTTCTATGTTCTATGAACAGGTATCATTATCTTTGAGGCTTAAGACAGTATGTTTACAATAATGGAAAGCTTTTTTTCATATATAAAGTATCAATCATGATATCTAGGGCCTGTCTTATTTTTTTTCAGGGTTTTTAAAGAGTTCAAGAAATCCCTGAGAATCTCGGCAGTATGCGGGAAGGAGTGAGCACCCTGTCAATCGATGAGTCTCTCACCCGCTATCCTTGGTATCAGATTGTTGAGATATCACCACACAATTACTTATCCATAGCACTGCACTAAACATTAACCTGCAGGAGCATGTGACGCTCTTTGCTGTCATAATATGTACAGGGAGTTGATCAAAGCCAGTACACAAGGCAAGATACCCTTTGCAATGCCTTTCTCAGCTACACTATACATTTACATGGAATGTAAAATGGTGTAGCGGTAATGTCACAGGACTAATAACGTTCCAGCAAAAGGGTTCAAAATCCCACCTCAACAGATGAATTCAGTAAAAAAAAAGTCTGGAATAAAATGCTAGCCAATGGTGACTGTGGAACCACTGTTGATTGTCACAAAAGCCCAGCTGGTTCACGAAGGCCACTCAGGGAGGGAGGTCTGCCTTCTTTCCCTGGTCTGGTCTATGTGTGACTCCAGAACCACAGAAGCATGGTTGACCCTTAACTGCTCTCTGGCCAATTCAGGATGGGTAATAAATGTTGTCCCAGCCAACGACATCCATGTCCCGTGAAAGAATTTTTTTTAAAAAACGCACCCTTGCTCACATAAACACAAATCAAACACAGACTGACCGCTAAACAAAGAAGGCTACTTTCTTACCTGAAGGATTCTCCAGGAATTCAAGGTTAAATCATTAAGACTTTGTTGCTTAGGAACCCAGGAGTTTAAAATCATCAAGAAAGCAAAGGTTATTTTTTGAACAAGTGTGCTTGTTAGTTATAAACCTACTGGATATGGAAAGTTCTTGTCTTTGGCTGATGGTCATAAATCATCCAATAATGTACCAGAGAACCTATTTGCTTTCTGATTGGTGTAGGAGGGTTGTGAATCAATGATGAACATGGTGTGTGACCAACGGTGAGAGAACTGGAGCGGATCAGGTCGCAATACGAGGTCACATGATGAAAGCTCCAGGAATATGTCCAACTCGAGTTGGCAACCGGAGGGATGACTTCCTATCAGAAGTGATGGGTGGTCCAAGTGTGATACACCCCGCAGAGCAGCTCATTTGCAGCCTCTCCACACACACACACACACACACACACACATAGCCCCTTCACTGCCTACACAGAAATCAGCGTGATGCTCTATAACCATACATAAAACATGCAACCTTTTCTATTTGTCTCATAAGTTAGGAATTTTAATTTCCTTTCCATCAGACATTTTTAAAAATCCCATTTGAAGCAAATGAGATGCTGACAACAGGAATCCACTCTGTAGCTGAAGTGAAAGCATGTATACAGTTATTGAAATATATTTATTACAAGAATAATCAGAATATTTAGCTCTTTGGACTAATGCTGGCTCTGTTCTTACTGACTTCTCAAAGCCCTATGATGACTGCAGGAATTATGAGACAATAAGACATAAGAGTGGAAATAGGCCATTCAGCCCATTGTTCTCTCCACCATTCGATGAGGTCATGCCTGATCTGACAATTCTCAACTCCACATTCCTGCCTCTTCCACATAATCTTTGATTCCCTGACTGATTAAAAATCTGTCTACCCTAGCTTTAAACAGACTTAAGCCACACAGCCTTTTGTGGTAAAGATTTCCTCAGATTCACCACCTTCAGAAGAAATTCCTCTGCACCTTTGTCTTAATGTGTGATCCTTTATTCTGAGATTATGCCCTCTGACCCTAAGTTCTCCCCTAATGGAAAACAACCTTTCCACACTGACCCTGTCAAATCCCTAAGAATTTTGTATTGATTCAATAAGATCATCACTCACTCATCAAAGCTACAATGAGTACAGATCCAATCTACTCAACCTCTCCTCATAAGACAGTCCCTCTGTACCTGGCATCAATCCAAGTTCTCTGTACCATCTCCAATACCTTTCCTTAGATTAGGAGCTCAAAACTGTGCCCAGTATTCCAGTGGTTTGACTAGTGCCTTGTATATTTTTAGCAAAACCTCCCTAATGTTATACTCCATTCTCTTTGAAAGGCCAACATCCCTCTTGCTTTCCTTATGAACTCCTGAACTTTGACACCATTTGTTTCTATGATTCACCTTTATTCCGTAACTTTCTGCAGTTTTTCTCCATTTCAACAATATTCAGTACCTCTATTCTTCCTGCCAAAGTGCATAATCTCACATTTCCCTACATTATATCCCATCTGGCAAGTTTGTGGCCACTTAATTAACCCTGTCTATATCCCTCTATAGATTCTGCGTGTCATCCTTACCACTTGCATTCCCACCTATTTTTGGGTTCTCCACAAACTTGGCAACAGTGCATTCATTTTCTTCACCCAAGTTATTCATATGTGTTGTTAATAATGATGGTCTGAACACTGATTCCTGTGACACACCATTAGTTACAGGTTGTCATCCTGAAAACGCCTCCTTTACCCCAACTCCGTGTCTTCTATTAGTTAACCATTCCTCAATCCATGCTAGTATACTACCCCTACACCATGGGCTCTTATCTTATTAAGTAGCCTAATCAGTGGTACCTTATCAAACAGCTCTGAAAATCCAAACATGTTATATCCATTGCTTCCCCTTCCTCTATTCTACTTGTTACTTCCTCCAATAATTCTCGTAAATTAGTCAGGCATGATTTCTCCTTCATGAATCCATGCTGACTCTATTTGATTATGTGTTTCTAAGTGCTCTGTTATTAGATGCTTTATAATAGACTCTAACAATTTCCCAATAACAAATGTTAAGGTAACTGGTCTACAATTCTGTTTCCTGCCTCCTTCCCTTTCCAAATAAAAGTGTTGCACTGGCAGTTTTCCAGTCCTCTGGGACATTACCAGAATATAAAGATTCCTGGAGGTTTATGACCAGTGCATCCATTACATCCACAACTACTTCCTTCAAGATCCTTGGATGCATAACTATACAAAACGCTAGTGCGGCCACACTTGGAATATTGTGTGCAGTTCTGGTCCCCATATTTCGGGAAGGATGTGGAAGCATTGGAAAAGTTGCAGAGGAGATTTACGAGGATGTTGCCTGGTCTGGAGGGAAGGTCTTATGAGGAAAGGCCGAGAGACTTGGGTCTGTTCTCATTGGCAAGAAGAAGGCTAAGAGGGGGTTTGATAGAGACATACAAGATGATCAGAGGATTAGATAGGGTAGACAGTGAAAGTCTTTTTCCTAGGATGATGACGTCAGCATGTACGAGGGGGCATAACTACAAATTGAGGGGTGATAGATTTAAGACAGATGTCAGAGGCAGGTTCTTTACACAGAGAGTGGTAAGGGCGTGGAATGCCCTGCCTGCCAATGTAGTTAACTCAGCCACATTAGGGAGATTTAAACAATCCTTGGATAAGCACATGGATGATGATGGGATAATGTAGCGGGATTAGCTGAGAATAGTTCACGGGTTGGCGCAACATCGAGGGCCGAAGGGCCTGTTCTGCACTATATTGTTCTATGTTCTATCCCATCCGGTCCAGGGGACCTCTTGGTCTTTAGCCCCATTAGTTTCCTCAGCATTTTTTCCTCAAGTTGAATATTTAGTAATTTTGGAATGCTATTTGTGTCTTTTGCCCTGAAGATTGATGCAATGTATTTATTCAACTCCTCTGTCATTTCTCGGTCCTCCATTATTTCCACAGCCTCATCCAGTAATGGGTCTATTTCATTTTGGCTTCTCTCCTCCTTTTTATATATTTCAAGAAGCTCTTGCCGTCTGTCCTGATATTACTTGCAAATTTATCCTCAGTTTAGTTTCTTCCTCTTTATTTTTGGTCAACTTTTGATGGTTTTTGAAACATTCCCAACCTCTGGCCTGTGATAACGTATCGTATTAATCTTTGCCACATTATATATTTTATTCTTTCAACGTGATTCTATCCTTAACTTTCCTGGTTAACCATAGTTGGCTTATCCCCTTCTTAGAATCCTTTCTCCTTATTGGAATACAACATCACTGTGAGCCATGAAATATTTTTTTAAACATTGGCCATTGAAATTCTTGATTACCTATCAGCCACCAGCATGAGTTATCAGAATGCTTCTCAGACCCCAGCTTCTACCTTAGAGTCACTCAACCTTGGAGAGAAAACTGTTGTAGAACAGTTTAGCTGCCTCCTGGATTCTACTGAACATCACAGATACCAAAGATAATTTTATCCTGGGGACATTTGTGCAACATGTATCTGCTGCTAGGGACAATAGCCTCTCCTCTCTCCACTGCACCACCAACACACAGAGACAGTCTCAATGAGTAACCCAGAGGGCCCTGTTTAGAATGGCAGTAGAAGGCAATAGTGTGATAGAGTTGTACAGCATGGAAGCAAACCCTTTGGTCCAACCTGCCCATGCCAACCAGATATCCTAAACCAATCTAGTCCCATTTCCTTCTGAACCCTTCCCATTCATATTCCCATTCAGATGCCTTTTAAATGTTGTGATTGTACCAGCCTCCACCACTTCCTCTGGCAGCTCATTCCATACATGCACCACCCTCTGTGTGAAAAAGTTGCCCCTCAGGTCCCTTTTAAATCATTCCCCTCTTACATTAAACCTATGTCCTCTAGTTTTGGACTCCCCTACTCTGAGGAAAAGACCTTGGCTTTTCACTCTATCCATTCCCCTCATGATTTTATAAATCTCTATAAGGTCACCTCTCATAAGTTTAATTGCATCTTTCCTATAGCACTGAATCGCCTACAGAATTGAACGCAGTATTCCAAAAGTGTCCTGTACAGCCACAACATGACCTCCCAACTCCTATACTTAGTGCACTGACCAATAAAGAAAATGAAACAGCAGTGAGAAAGCAGAAGAAAACTTCTTAAAAAAGGTTCTGAAAGTTTTCATCAACACATTTGAGATGATAAACTAACTCGACTCTTACAACACTAGACACCCACTTTATATGAGTAAGTGGTTTATATTCAACAATCATGGAATGAGTATTTGAGCATTTGCTATCACTAAATCATTTAAATATTTTCCACCTTTAAGGTCAAAAGTCACATGACACCAGGTTATAATCCAACAGGTTTATTTGAAATCACAAGCTTTGGGAGTGCTGTCCCTTCGTCAAGTCATCTGCGTGACTTTTGACCTTGTCCACCCCAGTCCAATACCAGCACCTCGACATCACTTCCACCTTTAAGAAATGATAGCATGAAACTGGACAGACACAGCACTGGATAGAATTCAATAATGCAACCCCCAACACATGTACAACCACTACATAATTAAAATTGAATCACTGTACCACTGAAATGCTTTTCCACTATCTATATACATCAACTTTATTGCCTGAGCTGTGCTTCATTCAAGGATAGAGCAGCACACATACTTGCTAATGGGCAGCTGTAGTATTTGTTGAAGGAAGCACTGTACCTTCAAACATTCACACCTGGGTTAAACACATTGCTCTGCAATTTATCATTCAGATGAAGACAGGCATCATGGAAGCCAGTTAGGAGCCAGTCCAACTGTATCCATCCACCCAGTTAATGCAGTTCCATAGACACCGCTCTACAAGTCTCCTTCTCCGGATGATTTTTCTCTTCAGATACTTATCCAGTTCCCCTTTGGAAGTCACGATTAAGTCTGCCTTCACCAACATTCCCAGTTAGTGCACTACAGATCCTAAGCAGGGGGTGTCCAGGTGAATGGGGTGTGTGGGAGGTGGGAGAAGGGGTCATCAGAGGGTGGGCGAGAATCCTGGTTGAAGAAGTAGGCGCGGAGGCGAAGGCGGCGGAAGAATTGTTCGATGTCTCGCCGCGTGTTGAACTCGTTAATCCGAGAGCGTAGGGGAATGAAGGTGAGGCCTCTGCCGAGGACTGATCTTTCATCCTCAGAGAGAGGTAGTTCTGGAGGGATAGTGAAAACACGGCAGGGCTGGGAGCTAGGACCTGGAGCTGGGAGTGGGGGCGGGACACCCCGTGCTGGCCTCTTACCTGCCCTCAATCACTTCATAGCCAACTGCCGCCGTGACATTGACCGCCTCAACCTGTCCACCCCTCTCACCCATTCCAACCTCTCACCCTCGGAACGTGCAGCCCTCCACTCCCTCCGTTCCAACCCCAACCTCACTATCAAACCGGCAGACAAGGGAGGCGCAGTAATAGTTTGGCGCACCGACCTTTACACCGCTGAGGCTAAACGCCAGCTCGCGGACACCTCCTCCTACTGCCCCCTTGACCATGACCTCACCTCCCACCACCAAACCATCATCTCCCAGACCATCCATAACCTCATCACCTCAGGGGATCTCCCATCCACCGCCTCCAACTTCATAGTCCCACAACCCCGCACCTCCCGCTTCTACCTCCTGCCCAAAATCCACAAACCTGACTGCCCCGGCCGACCCATTGTCTCAGCCTGCTCTTGCCCCACCGAACTCATCTCTGCATACCTCGACACGGTCCTGTCCCCCTTGGTCCAAGAACTCCCCACCTACGTTCGGGACACCACCCACGCCCTCCACCTCCTCCATGATTTTCGCTTCCCCGGTTCCCAACGCCTTATCTTCACCATGGACATCCAGTCCCTGTACACCTCCATCCCCCATCACGAAGGACTCAAAGCCCTCCGCTTCTTCCTTTCCCGCCGTACCAACCAGTACCCTTCCACTGACACCCTCCTTCGACTGACTGAACTGGTCCTCACTCTGAACAACTTCTCTTTCCAATCCTCTCACTTCCTCCAAACCAAAGGAGTAGCCATGGGCACCCGCATGGGCTCCAGCTATTCCTGCCTCTTCGTAGGATATGTGGAACAATTCAACTTCCGCAGCTACACTGGTACCACCCCCCACCTTTTCCTCCGCTACATCAATGACTGTATCGGCGCTGCCTCGTGCTCCCACGAGGAGGTTGAACAGTTCATCCACTTTACCAATACCTTCCACCCCGACCTCAAATTTACCTGGACCGTCTCAGACTCCTCCCTCTCCTTCCTAGACCTCTCCATTTCTATCTCGGACGACCGAATCAACACGGACATTTACTATAAACCGACCGACTCCCACAGCTACCTAGACTACACCTCCTCCCATCCTGCCCCCTGTAAAAACGCCATCCCATATTCCCAATTCCTTCGTCTCTGCCGCATCTGCTCCCAGGAGGACCAGTTCCAATACTGAACAACCCAGATGGCCTCCTTCTTCAAAGACCGCAATGTCCCCCCAGACGTGATCGACGATGCCCTCCACCGCATCTCCTCCACTTCCCGCTCCTCCGCCCTTGAGCCCCGTCCCTCCAATCGCCACCAGGACAGAACCCCACTGGTTCTCACCTACCACCCCACCAACCTCTATGTTCATCGTATCATCCGTCGTCATTTCCGCCCCCTCAAAACGGACCCCACCACCAAGGATATATTTCCCTCCCCTCCCCTATCAGCGTTCCGAAAAGACCACTCCCACCGTGACTCCCTTGTCAGGTCCACACCCCCCACCAACCCAACCTCCACTCCTGGCACCTTCCCCTGCAACCGCAAGAAATGTAAAACTTGCGCCCACACCTACCTCCTTAATTCCCTCCAAGGCCCCAAGGGATCCTTCCATATCTGCCACAAATTCACCTGCACCTCCACACACATCATTTACTGCATCCGCTGCACCCAATGTGGCCTCCTCTATATTGGGGAGACAGGCCGCCTACTTGTGGAACGTTTCAGAGAACACCTCTGAGACACCCGGACCAACCAACCCAACCACCCCGTGGCTCAACACTTCAACTCCCCCTCCCACTCCACCAAGGACATGCAGGTCCTTGGACTCCTCCATCGCCAGACCATAGCAACACGATGGCTGGAGGAAGAGCGCCTCATCTTCCGCCTAGGAACCCTCCAACCACAAGGGATGAACTCGGATTTCACCAGTTTCCTCATTTCCCCTCCCCCACCCTGTCTCAGTCCCAGCCCTCGAACTCAGCACCACCTTCCTAACCTGCAATCTTCTTCCTGACCTCTCCGCCCTCACCCCCACTCCGGCCTATCACCCTCACCTTAACCTCCTTCCACCTATCGCATTTCCAACCCCCCTCCTCCAGGTCCGTCCTCCCTATCTTTTATCTTATCCTGCTTGGCACACTCTCTTCATTCCTGAAGAAGGGCTCATGCCCGAAACGTCGATTCTCCTGCTCCTTGGATGCTGCCTGACCTGCTGCGCTTTTCCAGCAACACATTTTCAGCTCTGACCTCTAGCATCTGCAGTCCTCACTTTCTCCCAGCCAGTGATGCCTACATCCCATAAAGTGAATTTAAAAATAGCGTCTTGCTTTTCATGGACAGAACAGACCTTGGCAACATTCCATATAGCCAGGAAGATAAAATCTACTGATTAAAGGGAGTATTGATTTGACTTTGCTTGATATAAGTGTCCATAAAGGGAGTTAGGAGGAGGTGTATTGTTGCAAGTGGAGCTTTGCTAAACAGAGAGAGAGATTCTGGAGATATCACACAAACACGTTACCATTGAAGTTCCTTCCTTTTGAGATAGCTATCACTGTCATCTTCAGTCCCACATTCCCCAACGTACCTCAGCAACATGAGACACGTTTGGCTGCAACGAATAGCAATGCATCAAACGGTATGCGTGGAGCCATTATCAAAAGGAAAATTCTCATTCATAGCACCCAAACAGAATGACAAAACCACCCTCAGCCACCTGCTCCTAAAACGTACATTGCTGATTGAACCAACTCGTGAAAAATGTTAACTGTTGCAGAAAGAGCTTTCCCGGAAAGCCAGGTACTTGAAATTTCAATATCACCCCCCCATTCCCCCAACCTCATAAAATTTGTAAAGGAGGGTTCTCCACCTGATTCCATGCCTCGGGTTGTGTGAAGCTAACAAAAAGCCTTCCGTACACCCCAACAGCTCAGTTGGCTGGATCGTTGCTCTGCAGTGCAGTGTGATGCCAACAGCATGGGTTCAACTCCCATCACCTGTTTGAGGTTACCATGAAGGACTTGCCTTCTCAACCTCTCCCTCGCTTGAGGTCTGGTGGCCCTCAGGTTAAATCACCACCTGTTGCTTCTCTCTAATGTACGAGCAGTCACTATGGTCTGGGAAGACTACGGTGACACAACATCACCTATTGTAATGCCCGATTGGCCCTAGTGTGGCAATTCTGTTTTATGTTTCAACCTTTGCCGATTTCCCCATTATTTTATGGAACCTTCAAAGACTTTCTTCATCCTACATATTATATTCTTTGTTCCTTCAGATATTTATATTGTGGTATTCATTATTTCTTGGTATTGTGTCCTCATAATCTCCCGGACTGTACTTGGTCATTGATTTCATTCTCTGCAGTTCATTCCCATGCTGGGATCTATTGGATTCTTTACAGTCTGCACATTTTCCAATCCAATCAGAATTAGATTTTATTGTCAAATATTGAAATTCATGAGTGAAAAACGCCATTTTGGTTACAAAACACTAAATCTAAAAAAGACAACAAAAATACAAGAAAGCCAAAAGGTAAGAATAATGTCTGGATCTTAAAGACTAACTTAAAGTCGAATCATGCTGTGGGTTGACCCACAATGCCCTTAGGGAGGGAATTCCAGGATTTTGACCCAGCCACAGTGAAGGAACAGCAATGTATTTCCAAGTCGGGATGATGAGTGGCTTGGAGGGGGACATGCAGGGGGGTGGTGTTCCCATTGATCTGCCGCCCTTATCCTTCTAGATGGAAGTGGTTGTGGGTTTCGAAGGTGCTGTCCAAAGATCTTTGGTGAATTTCTGCAGTGCATCTTATAGACGGTACACACTGCTGCTACTGAGCATCAGTGTTGGAGGGAGTGAATGTGGTATCAATGAAGTGAGCTGCTTTGTCCTGGATGGTGTCAAGCTTCTTGACTGTTGTTGGAGTTGTGCCCATCCAGGGATGTGGGGACTATTCCAGTACACTCCTGACTTGTGCCTTGTAGGTGGTGGAAAGGCTTTGGGGAGTCAGGAGATGAGTTTCTTGCTGCAGTGATCCCAGCCTCTGACCTGCTCCTGTAGCCACTGTATTGATGAGATGAATCCAGTTGAGTTTCTGGCCAGTGGTAACCCCAGTAATGGTAACACCGTTGAATGTTATCGGGGGGGTGATTAGATTGTCTTTTATTGAAGATAATCATTGTCCTGCATTTGCGTGGTGTGAATGTTCCTTGCAACTTGGTGAGCCCAAGATTTACAAATCACTGATCACCATCCTGTCAATGTGCTTGCAAAGTGCTGGAAGGCCTCTCTGAGGCGCCTTATTGTATTCACAATACATTGTTCATCTACACTCAGTAGTTGGCCCACACGACTTCAGACCTCATCAATGCTGCCCAAAAATGGGCCAAAGGACTAAATTTCACAAGTGAGGCACGAGTGACTGCATTTGACTGAGTGTTGCTTTGACGACGCCCAGCATATTGACCTCAATCGGAGCAAGGAGGGAAAATGGTTACACAAGCTTGTAATCCAAGCTCGCGTTTTTTTTAACAATAAATGTTAAAAATGAGTGTGTTACTGGCTGGGCTAGCATATATTGTCCGTCCCTAATTGCCCAGAGGGTAGTTAGGAATCAACTACATTGGTATGGGTCTGGAGTCATCATGTAGGCCAGACCAGATAAAGATGGCAGTTTCCTTCACAAAAGGACATTAAGGAGCCAGATGGGTTTTTTCCTACAATCAACAATGGCTTAATGGCCATCATTGAGCTCTTAATTCCAGATTTTTATTGAATTCAAGTTTTACCATCTGCCACGGTGGGATTTGAACCCACCATGGTCCCCAGTAAGAATTACCAGGTTCTCTAGATTAATAGTCCGGCAATAATACCACAAGGCCATCACTTCCCCCAAAGCATGCAGCTAATCCTGAACAACATTCAGGCTGAGCCATTGCCAAAAGAGGAGAAATTGGTCTCTGCAGATGCTGGAGATTAGAGTCGAGAGTGTAGTGCTGGAAAAGCGCCACAGGTCAGGCAGCATCCGAGGAGCAGGAGAATCGACATTTCAGGCATGAGCCATTCACCAGTCCTTTTCACATTATACAAACATAAGGCAATGCCTCTTGCCAACACCAGAGAATTTAACCAACAATGCTTGACAGTCAATGGCATTACAATCTGACAATTCTCCAATACCAACATCCTGGGGTCACCATGGTTCAAAAGCTGAAATGAAACAAAAGGGTGGAGTCCAGGGACAAGGTTCAGCAGCGGGAAGTGAAAGGCCACAATTAAAAGAGACAGTAAGCGAGTCAAGAAGTATAAAAATAGGTCATTAAGGTGCAAGGGACTCTGGCAAGGTGGACAAGCAAGAGGCTGGAAGAACACAGCAAGCCAGGCAGCATCAGGTGGCAGAGAAATCAACTTTCTGGGTGTAATCCTTCTTCAGGACTGGGGGTATGTGTAAGGGGAGCTGCAGATAAAGAAGGGGGCTGGTTGTGGGAGGGTTTTAGGTGGGATGGTGTTGGGGATAGGTGAACACAGGCAGAGGGTACGCCCTGGTTGGTCGATGGTAGGAATGAATCCGGTTGGTGGCCGGAAGGAAGGGCCGATCAGAGGAATGGAAGGGAGGGGGGTGGGCTGGAAAGGGAGTCGGCGGATGGGAAGGGAGTTTATGTGAATTTGGAGAACTCAATGTTGAGTCCTCCGGACTGTAGGCTGCCCAGTGGAAGATGTGGTGCCGTTAATCCAATCTGCAGTCCGATTCGCTGTGGCAATAGAGAAGGCCGAGAATGATCATGTCAGAGAGGGAATTGAAATGGGCGGTGACTGGGAGCTCAGGTCGGTCTCTGCAGGTCCAGCCAAGATGCTCGCTGAAATATGCCCTGAGTTTACATTTGGTCTCCCCGATGTAGAGACGACCGCATCGGGAGCACCGTATACAGTAAACTAGGTTGGAGGAGAGGCCTGTAATCCTCTGTCTCACCTGGAAAGGACTGTTTGGGGCCCTGGATGGAGGTGAGGGGGGTGGTGCGCTGGCAGGTTTTGCATCTTTTACGGTTGCATGGGAAGGTACCTGGGGCTGGTTTACAATGTAGAGTGAAGTGACTAGCATGGGTTTAGTTCCCACACTGGCTGAGATTACCATGAAAGACTCTCCTTCTCAACCTCTCCCCTCACCTGAGATGTGGTGACCCGAAGGTTAAACCATCACCAGTTGTCTTTCCTCCTAATGAGAGCAGCCCAAGGGTCTGGTAAGACTATGGCGAATTTACCTTGAGAAAGGATGGTCAAATGGGCTGATCAGTGGCAAACGGGATTCAATCCGGCTAAGTGTGAGGTGATGACTTGCTTGTCCTGCCCAAGTGTCAGAGAAAACATGATGAATAGCAGGACCCTAGGAAGCACCAAGGATCAGAGGGATCTTGCTGCGCAGCAGGGAAACCAGTCTCTGAAGGTACCAACTCAGGTGGATAAATTGGTTTAAAAGGCATTGGGGATACATGCTTTCACTAGCTGAGGCACAGAGTTTAACAGCTTGAGGGATTGCCGGAACCGTATAAATATAGATGAGGCCATGCGCTAGAGTATCGGGTGCAGTTTTGAAATCCACATTCTGGTGGGACTGAAGAGGGTGCAGAGGAGATTTACCAGGATGTTGCTTGGGCTGGAGAGTTTCAGTGATGAAGACAGATTGGACAGACTGAGTTGTTTTCCTTACAGCACCGAGGAGGTTGAGAGGGGACATGACTGGGATGTATAAAATTACGAAGGACATAGGTTGGGCAGACCAGAAGAAATATTTCCCCTTGATCAACGATCGGGGGAGGGGGAGAGCATAGATTTAAGGGAAGGGGCAGAATGTTTGGAGGAGATGTGAGGAAAAATGTTTTCACCCTGAGGGTGGTGGGAATCTGGAACTCCCTGCCTGTAAGGGTGGGAGAGACAGAAACCCTCATCACATTCAAGGCATACCAAGGCTATGGGCCAAGAGCTGGAAAACAAGATTAAATTTATTAGATGGTTGCTTTTGACTAGATGCATGTAACTAGTGTAGACCCAATGGGCTGAAGAGTCTTTTTTCTGCTCTATCACTGCTCCTCAAACCACTGCTTTGAACCATGACTCTTCCCATGTTTCAGACCACCCCTCTCTCCCAGCACCTCCGCCACTAGAACAAAGAAAAAGGAAATCACAGCACAGGAACAGGCCCTTCGGCCCTCCAAGCCTGTGCTGATCCAGATCCTCTATCTAAACCAGCCACCTATTTTCTAAGGATCTGTATCCCTTTGTTCCCTGCCTATTCATGTATCTGTTTATCTTAAATGATGCTATTGATCCCGCCTCTACCACCTCCGCTGGCAACGCACTCCAGGCACCCACCACCCTCTGAGTGAAGAACTTTCCACGTATATCTCCCCTAAACTTTTCCCCCCTCACTGTGAACTCGTGACCCTTAGTAATTGAGTCCCCCACTCTGGGAAAACGTTTCTTGCTATCCACATCTCATGATTTTGTAGGCCTCAATCAGGTTCCCCCCTCAACCTCCACCTTTCTAATGAAAATAATCCTAATCTACTCAACCTCTCTTCATAGCTGGCAAACTCCACACCAGGTGAATCTCCTCTGCACCCTCTCCAAAGCATCCACATCCTTTTGGTAATGTGGCGACCAGAACTGTACACAGTATTCCAAATGTGGCCAAACCAAAGTCTCATACAACTAAATATCATGATATTTTCCTACAGGCACCTGTTAGCCTCAGACATCATTCCAGTTACCGAAGAGCATGTTTGGCAGAGTGGGCCGAACCAGAAATGCCAGTCGGTGGAGTACTCTGGTTTGTGGAGCCACAGGACAGTACGAATGCTGCTATTTGGCAGTGTGCTGGCTAGTGTTGGCTTGGCTCTGGTGGCAGTTCGTTTGCAGGGGTTGACAAAAGGTGACCATATAGTCTGCCACCATGAATTCCCCAGCCTGAAATTTGCCAGCAGGAGATACAAACCAATTTAAACTGGGTACTTCGGGCAAATTAATAATTGCAGCAATCATACCAGAGATAAAAAGGAAAAAATTACAAAGAAAGAAACTCTAAGATGTAAAATCCAAAAGAAAATACAAAGCTCAAGTAACAAAATAAATTACTATTATTTTTGAAATGGGATAGTTCTTTCAGCTATAACATCGCTGATTAAAACAAGATGAAAAACAAAAAAAACAGTTTCATAACTATTCCTTTGTTAGGTTGTGAAACTGAGCCTCTGGCTGTAACAACAATTTGTACTTATATAGCATCTTTAACACGGTCACACAGCCCATGGAGTTTCACAAGGGTTTCAAAAATAATTGACACCAAGTCGCCCAGAAGTGTTACCAGCACAGCTGATGAAAAGCTTAGGTGGAGGCAGTTTTAACAAGCAGCGTAGAGTACAGAGAGGGGCACAAAGATTTAGGGAGGGAACTCCAGTGCTTAGGAGCACAGGCTGGTGAAAACACAGCCACCAATGATGCAGCCAATTAAAACCATGGGATGTGCAAGATGATAGAGTTTGAGCAACACAGACATCCCAGAAGGTTCAGGGCTTGAGCCGATTGCAGAAATAGATGGTTCACGATCACGGAGGAATTGGAGAATCAGGATTTTGAGAAGTACTGGCTAATGGAGAGCTGGCACAAATCAGCGGCTATGAGAGTGATGGATGGACAGGACCTTATGCCAGATGGGAGGTAGAGGTTGGCAAGGCAGGAACGAGGGATTCAAGAGGAGGGGACCTCAGGTCGTAGTGGATATCAGTAAGGTTACAGAGGTGAGGATAAAGCAGTCTTGGTGTTGGTATGGATATGGGAAACTCTTCTCAGTTTCAGATCCACCAAAAAGATTGCAAACAGTAGGGCTCATCCTCAGACAGTTCTCAAAGAGAGAAATAGAAATGGTGGCTTGTGTTGGGGATGAAAACAACAGCTTCGATATTCCCAATATATAATTGGAGGAAAGTTCTCCACTGGATGACAGATAAGTGGCATAATAAATGCGAGACAATGGAGATGAGATGGCAAAATAAAAGCAGAGAGTGTTGGAGAAACTGTCTGTGGGGAGAGAGTTCCTCATAAAGCAAGCCACAAATTTCCAAACATCAATCCTGGAAACCTCCTTGGTACCATCTCCTGCGTGCGTGCACTTTTCCTTAAATCTAAAGTCCATAACTGCGCAGTGTTTGAGAAATAGTCACAACGATGCTCTGTATAACTGAAGGTTACACACCCTGGTGGTACAGAATACAGGCTGCTCTCTATCTGATATGCTGGTTTCACCATATTGTGAAGATGCAGCTGGAATGGAACAGATCAGGGACTGTGGGACTTTCAGGGATGTATATTCCTGTGATTATGATGAGAAGCTATTCAGCTGTGTATCAGTTCATTATTTCATCACGCCCCTGAAAATGGTTAGCTACCAATGTTCTTATGTTAAGTGTTGTGATACCTTGGTGTTTGTCAAAATGAGGCTATCTTAGAAATTACAGATCAGTGAATTACTCTCAGTCCCGCTCAAAGCCTGAAAATATTCACTAGAATATGTGACAGGGGAGCCCTTGTTCCAATACTGTGCATTATAACAGTTACACTGAACTCTGGGAGGTTTGGGGATAGTTACCCACCATCGCAGACTAAGAACCAAGGTTGCATTCTGCTATTTCTGGTATGTCTCCAATTTGATGCATTACAGACCTTCAGGGCGGCATTAGGTTAGTGTCTGAAAAACATCATAACAAAGGGAAAAGTAATGATCCCGCCAGAGCACACAGTTACATTTCTGTGGGTCCACATTTATTGAGAACTGGACTGGAACTGCTCCACTTCATCTCATTGAGCACTGCTGTAGCTGGCAAGATGAAAGATTCAGGGTTAATTCAGATGCTCATGCCCACATGTCACCTTTAGTCAAAACCTTCCCAAGCAGGGCTTTTCAATAGGATATTGATAACTGAGCTAATATTTTCCCCTGAGTTCAACAGACCCAAAATGTTGCAGCTCAATTAAATAAGCATGAAGGAAGAGACAAATTCACAATATAACTCTTGCAGTCTGAATGGATTAAAGGCTATGATTGGTACTAAGCATCCAGAACAATAACACAGGCATATCAGAGGTTTAGGGATTTAATCTATTTTGCAAAGTTTGGTCAGAGTTGAGTACGGCGCATTCTCAGAACAAGCACTTGTGAGATCTGTGAACAACTGGTGAACAGCAGAAATTTTCAAAACAAGGAAACATGCTCAAGCTGCCGGGGGAAGGATGAAGCAGACAATTTTAATCTTTCATCATCCGAGAGACCTCATAAACTTGGTTGGCTGCACAATCTCCATTTCAAACACACAGTCCTTTAATTTACATTTCAGCACATCTCTGCAGGATGCAAGAACGTTCCATATTTCTTTCTGTTTTATAAAAAGGCGAAACAGCTGAGCTATTATCCCAACCACTCACACCCAGCAATCCCTGTTTGGTCAGCAGTACAGGCTGAATGAAGTGCCAGGGAAATCCCTGGCCTTTATATATAGTGACTCAGGATCCTTAACACCCATCTAAAACTCACATACGTCTTTAAGCGAAAACGCCATCACTTTGATAAGTCAAGTATTGGTCAGCGTTATTGCAACAGCCAGCCCAAAATGCCCATCTCCCAGTGGGGGAGTCCATCACAACATCAATTTAGATTACAATAACATAATGCAATATCACTGATTTGATATCATTCGAATAATATCTCCATGATTAGATCCTCATGCTCCAGCAGCTGAGCAAGTCTCTTTTGTAATTACTTACAGAATCTTGTTGAGGAGAGCAGTCTACGTTATTCTAAGTGAGAAAAATCTCAACTGTGTGCCCTGAATCTTGTAATTCCAAATCCTTTGGAGCACAGCGTCGACAATCTTTCTCTCCTTACACCACTAAGCCCCTCTTCTTGTCAAAAACTTCTATCAGGTCACCTGTGAGGCTTACAGTCCAACTTTTAGGAACGTCCTCCCCCTGACATCCTATTCTGCATCTTTTCTGAAACCTTTACATCTTTCCTACAATTGTTCACAATACTACGGCTGAGGCTGAACCAGTGTTCTGTATGGTTCTAGCCTGTTCTCTGCCTTTATAATCTAAGCTATTTATAAATTCAAGAAATGCATGTTTGTTTGTCAACTTGCACATTCATGGATTTGTATAGAAGAACAAGACCTCACTGCTCAACTGTACAGTTACAAATCGTAGAGTTTACAGCACAATGACTTTCTATATTCATCTTCCCATGTTCAAACGCCTTAATAGTGAACTCCATCTGTTTTTCTCATGCTGATTTCACCCTCCTGTCTCTACCTTCCAGAAATAATTTAATCGCAGACTAATTATCTACATCATTAACCACTATGTTGCCATGCCTTGTATAATTGGCGAACTTTATGATGCTACTCCCACACTTAAGTCTTGGTCACCCATGTGGCTCAGTGTTGCCTCACAACACCAGGGTCCCGGGTTTGATTCCAGCCTCAGGTGACTGTCTGTGTGGAGTTTGCACGTTCTCCCTGTGTCTGCGTGGGTTTCCTCCGGGTGCTCCGGTTTCTTCCCACAGTCCAAAGACGTGCAGGTCAGGTGAATTGGCCATGCTTGAATTGTCAATTAGGTGCATTAGTCAGAGGGGAAAAGGGGTTTGGGTGGGTTATTCTTCGGCGGGGCGGTGTGTACCTGTTGGTCTGTTTCCACACTGTTGGGAACCTAATCTAATCTAAAATTGAGAGGAGCAATGGATCCAACATTGAGGATTAGGAGCACTACCATGAACTACCTCCCAGTCTGTAAATCATCCATATGCCAGCTTCTGACCACTTCGTTATCCTCACCACCAATTTCCACTTAATTCTACTGCTTTGAATCTTATCGAACTTCTCAGGTGGATCCTCATAAAAAGCCTTCCAAAGTCCATGCATACAACATCTACTTCAATCAACCTCCTTGTTATCTCAAAACATTCAAATAAGTTCACCTGAATCAATTTGCCTTTAACAAATTCTCACTGGTTAAAGAATGATGGAGTTGTACAGCACAGAAACAGACCCTTCGGTCCAACTCGTCCATGCCGAACAGATATCCTAAATTAATCTAGTCCCATTTGGCAGCATTTGGCCCATATCTCTTTCAACCCTTCCTATTCATATATCCATCCAGATACCTTTTAAAAAGTTGTAATTGCCACAACTTCATGTGGCAGCTGATTCCAAACACGCACCACCCTCTGTGTGAAAATGTTGCTCCTTTTATAGCTTTTCCCTCTCACCTGAAACCTATTCCCTCTAGTTCTGGACTCCCCTACCCTGGGGAAAAGACCTTGGCTATTCATTCTATCCATGCCCCTCGTGATCTTATAAACCTCTAGAAGGCCAGCCCTCCACCTCCGATGCTCCAGGGGAAACAGCCCCTGCCTGTACAGCCCCTCTCTCTCACTCCAATCTTCCAGTCTTCTTCTTGAGTTACCTCAGCCTTTCCAAATGAAAATCGCACCTCTCTTTCCAGAGGCCTCATCAAGAGAAGCTAACAAGGAAATAGTTTGAAGTCAACGAAGGCCTGCAGTGCCCAGATTTAATCACGGTGATCTTCACCAGGATAGCCATTGAGTCACAATTAGTCTTCATGAATGGGTGGAGGTGAGGAGGTTGGGACTAGAGAGTGTGAGAAAAAAAAATACCAGCGGTTCCAAACCTGATTGCTCAGTAGCATCACCTATTGTAAAGTGAACTTAGGACCATGATCAAGCTCAGCAATGTGGACTTTCAGTGTCAAAAAACTTATCAATAATTACGGTCTCACAAATGAAGAATCGACAGGAAAGAGCCCTGTGGAGTTTTAGACCTCGGAGATATGCAGAGATAACACACAGCTGGTTGTATGCGCGTGCAGGAAATTACAAATGTCTGTGCCCATGTTCACAGCTAGTCACTGTAGGTTAGTTTCCTGCCTTGCCCTGTCACTGCACCCAGACTTAATGAATCACACCCTGCGCACAGCCCTAACAGATATGAATGATCAAACACCGAACAATGGAATAATTGGACATGGAGTCATCGAGAAGTACAGCACGGAAACAGACCCTTCGGTCCAACTTGTCCATACCGACCAGATATCCCAACCTAATCTAGGTCCCACCTGCCAGCACCGGGCCCATATCCCTCCACCCTGTTGACGTTCCAGTTGCCTGTCATGCTGAGCTCCCTGACCTCTGCCTCCAGCTCTGACCACAAGGGGATGTTAAATCCCTCCATAGCCTCACTCCTCCCTATTTCTGTAATCTCCTCCCTGCATTCATCGCACTGCAGCACCATCCCCAATAGCCTGAACATTGATCCCATCTTTCATCGCACTGTCGTCTTCCAGAAATATTCCCATTGCCTTGCCCTCATTTTCACCCCCTACCTTCTTCCACTTTCATCTCTCTCTCTCTTTTTTCTCTCTTTCTCTCTCTCTGTTGCACCACCAGGTGAGATAAGACCTAATCTAATGAAACCATCAGCGAGGAGGCATCATTTAGTCTGCCACCATATTTTTGTTATTTCTAGATTTCACAATTCAATACATTTCTGGCCTACCTCCCACATTCCAACCTTCATAAACTTGAGGTCATCTCCAAAACTCCACTGATCACGTCCTTACTTGTATAAAGTTCCATTCCCCTATCACTCCGCCTCTGATCTGGCCCCCAACAAAGCCACGTATGGATTTTAAACTGAAACAAAGAACGGCAGATGCTGAAGCTCTGAAACAAAGGTAGACTTTGCTGGAGAAACTCAGCAGATCTGGCTGCGTCTGCGGAGAGAAATCAGTGTCAACGTTTCGGATCCAGTGACCTCCTTCAGAACTGAAAGTGGCTGGGAACAGGTGATATTTATGATGATGACATTGGGCTGGGAGGTGGGTAAGTAGATAGGTGGAGACTGAGCCCAGAGAGAGAGAGACACACAAAGATGATTATGGTTGATTGCAGCTTTAAAATTTTGTCCTTATTTTCAAATCCCTCTCTTGGGGTTTGCTCATCTCTGGGAGGCCTGGCCTTCAAGTGCCATGGTCTGAAGTGGCGAAACTCCATCTCCAAATCTCTCTTTCCTTTTCTGAAATGTCCCATAAAACCTCCCTCTTTGACTAAGCATTTTGGCGCCTCCATTATAACCTGTCACCAACTTCCATTTTCTAATACTCTCAACAAAGACAGGAGATGTTTGATCAGGTTACAGCTATAAAAATAAGCACAAATCAATTTTGCTTTCATCATTCCTTGCAGTGATTGTTGCATAAAAGGGTCGTCAATGTTGCATGCAGATTTTCTGAGAGAGCTAAATAACGATATCGAAGCCTTTGAAATACTGAACAACTCTTCAGCAAAGATACAAGCTCAAACATTACCACCTATCCAACCTAGTTTAAACTATTATTATCTAAACTTAAAATCTACAATTAAATTCAACAACAACATCAATTCCAAACAATACTGTGTCCATTTTCTGACTCTCCATTTCAGACACCAGAACAAAATCAAGGAAAGCCTCCCCAAACAGAATCACTAATCTGATTGCAGTCCTTATTTCAGCAATCCTTCAATGATCTTCCAACTTAGCTCAGTGACCTGAAAGATTAAGTTTTTTTTTTTCCCCCTCTCACACACAGATACTGCCTAACATGCTGAGTACTTGCAGCTTTTCCTGGATTTTATCATCACCTCCTGGTCGGTGGCTTCATGAATTCAATCCACTGGGGAAACAGCATCGGGGCTCTCGGCGTATGGCTTGCAAGGCTGCTGGCTTCTGATCCGTTGAAATTAGATTCCAGCGCGCTGTGAATTCCAGTAATTCTCACGAGAGAGAGTGTGATGGCAGCACCTTCCCATCTGGGTCACAAGGTTCAAATCCTAAGGGCTTGAGCTCTCCCATGTCCTTACCCCAAGCCCCACACACCAGGTCTTGCTATCATGCTGTCTGCCATTACACACAACACATTGTTAGTCAGTAACAATCCCCATTAATAAGCTATGCACCCATTTAGCCAGATTGTTGTCCACTCCTTTCCCTGTCCAGCTATATTTTTCTCTCTTTGGACACTATCCCCATCTATCGTTCATTCCTTACCCCCCCTTTTGTTTCAAACTGACTCCGGGCCTTGAGTACACGTAGCAAGGTTGACACCCCAATGCGGTACTGAGGGAGTGCTGCACTGTCACAGGTGCCATGCTTTCAGAACAATGTTAGACCGCGTTTGCTTGAATGGGCGGAGCTCAAAGATTTCAAAACACTATTTAGAAGAACAGGAGAAC
Source organism: Chiloscyllium plagiosum (assembly GCF_037043375.1). NCBI lineage: Eukaryota > Metazoa > Chordata > Chondrichthyes > Orectolobiformes > Hemiscylliidae > Chiloscyllium > Chiloscyllium plagiosum. The sequence continues at coordinate 71,522,304 of NW_028270155.1, read as the reverse complement.
CATGTTCTCGTTGATATTTATCCTTCAATCTGCATCATAAAAATGAATCACCTGATCACTGTTACATTATTTCTCATGAGAGAAACGGGCTCCCACACTTACTGCGCTACTATAGTGACTACAATCATAGAATCATAGAATCCCTCCAGTGTGGAGACAGACCACTTGGCCCAACAAGTCCACACCGACCCTCCAAAGAGTATCCCATCCAGAGGCATTCCCCTGCCCTATTACTCTACAGTTACCCCTGACTAATGCACCTAACCTACACATCCCTGAACACTCTGGGCAATTTAGCATGGCCAATCCACCTTAACCTGCACATTACTTAGATTTACTTAGATTAGATTAGATTTACTTAGATTACTTACAGTGTGGAAACAGGCCCTTCGGCCCAACAAGTCCACACCGCCCCGCCGAAGAGCAACCCACCCATGCCCCTACATTTACCCCTTCACCTAACACTACGGGCAATTTAGCATGGCCAATCCACCTTAACCTGCACATCTTTGGACTGTGGGAGGAAACCGGAGCACCCGGAGGAAACCCACGCAGACACGGGGAGAACATGCAAACTCCACACAGACAGTCGCCTAAGGTTGGAATCAAACATTTCAGAAGCATATTAGCAAGAACTTTTGCTGACTTATGCTAAGGGGTTGAACAGATTAGATTCATATTCAGAGTTTAGGAAAATAGTATTGAAAATTGCAAGGCTCCGAGGGGAATCAGAAGGTTAGAAAGCTGAGACTTTTCTCCTGTTTTTGAGGGGAGTCTAGAATTAGGGGGAACAGCTTCAGAATAAGAAGGTTCCCCATCGTACACTGAGATGAAGAGGAAATGTTTCTCTCAGAAGATTGCTAAGCTAACCCAGAGAGACAAGCAGGAGGCTAGAAGAACACAGCAAGCCAGGCGGCATCAGGAGATGGAGGAGTCAATGTCAATTTTTCAACCACCTGGTGCTGCCTGGCTGGCTGTGATCTTCCAGCCTCCTGCTTGTCCACCTTGGATCCCAGCATCAGCAGGTTTTTCTTTTGTCTCTAATCTAATCCAGATAGCAGTGAAGGCTGTGACCCACTGAATAAAGTCAAGGCCATGACAAACATTGCTCTAAAAGGGCTCTTGACGTAGCTAGGAAAGTGGAGTTAAGGCCAAGATTAGATTAGCCATGATCTCATTGAATGGCAGAGCAGACCCAAATGAGCAAATAGATTGGTCCTGCACCAAATTCTTTTTATGTGGGAGGTCAAGTGGTTGTGAAAAGTGCTAAGCAAATGCAACTCTTTCTCCCTTTCCTTCCTGTGACGCTGTCAATCCTGAACCCAGCCCTTTTCACCCAGGGGTCACGGTAGCTGGATTTTAGCACAAGATAGAACCTAAGCAGTGGAAACAACGTTGAAAAGCCATATCCGAAGCTAAAATGGCACAAGGGTGAGAGGAAGCCCAACGTTCAGATTGTGATGAGTGGGTGAGGCCGGTGACATGATGGGGACAACCAACGTTACTGCATCAGGACCCAGACGGGGAAATAGCGCAGCAGAGAAAATACAAAGTACAGTCATACTTGGAAATGAAAGTACCGGAGCTCCATTTTTGGCACATAGGGCTGCATGGGACCAAGCAAGTGTCTCACTTGCCAGTTTTACTGGCCTTTCCTTCAAGGAAGGCAGGGTTGCATGAGGAGGAGTAAAACTCCAAGTTTAAACTTGGACCTGGTAGAGAATGGAGTGGGCAGCTAGATCACACAGCTGCCCTCCACCCCCCCCCCCCCCCCCCCCCCACCCCCACCCCTACCCCCCCCTACACCCACCAATCAAGTCTCAGTAACATTGCACAGCCCCGGAATGTGCTAGATTCCCATGGGATTATGTCAGGCAGGCAGGGAGAAGTAGAAAAGGAGGTGTACTAGATCACCATAAGTACTCTGAGAGAACACCCAATGGTCTCATGTCCAGGAATGTGACAGTATAAAGGACAGGCATGTTCGAAGAGTCGGTGCTGTGGGGGGTGCTGGGAGAAACCAGGGGCCAGGAGTGACCCAAAATTCCCTTTAGGCACCCATTGGGACACTGCTGCTCCTCTGGACCCATAAAACCACCCTCAAAAAACGTTCTGAGATGGCACGGTTAGCACTGGTGACTGATAGTGCGAGGGACTCAGGTTCGATTCCAGCCTCAGGTGACTGTCTGTTCTGAGTTTGCATGTTCTCCCCCTGAATGCGTGGGTTTCCTCCCATAGCCCAACCATGTGCAGGTTAGGTGGATTGGCCATGCAGAATTGTTCATAATGTGCAGGCTAGGTGGAATAGCTATGGGAAATGCAGGGATAGGGTTTGAGTAGGACGCTCTTTGAGAATCAATGTGTACTCAATGGGCCAAATGACCTTTTTCCATACTGTAGGGATTCTATGATTCTCGCCCTTTTCCAGGTCTGCTGTGCATTTGTGTCCAGAGCATTGAGAAGAACACCATCTAATGCTGACTGTGCAACACAATATAAAAACAGTGTCAGAGTCAGAATGGCACCTTTGGATCCCAGGTTTTGGGATACATTGGGGCCCTTAGTTGTATAGAGCGCTTTGCCTGCAGCCTGAAATATCCTTAAACAGCACGTGCTAAGTAGACAAGACAAATACCAAGCTGCCAATATCAAATGATTTGGAGATGCCAGTGTTGGACTGGGCTGTACAAAGTTAAAAATCATACAACACCAGGTTATAGTCCAACAGGTTTATTTGGAAGCACTAGCTTTCGGAGCGACACTCCTTCATCAGGTGGTTGTGGAGTAAGATCACAAGACACAGAATTTATAGCAAAAGTTTACAGTGTGATGTTACTGAAATTATATATATTGAAAAAGAGATTGTGCGTGTGAGAGCGTGTGTGGGTCTGTGTGTGTGTGTGTCTGCCTGCATGTCTGTGTCACAAGCCATGATACAGCCACATGCTTTCAGCAAGGCTCAACCACTCTTGCATTTACTTTGCGCTGTGTAGAACTGTAACAGATGGAGGATCACAGTTGTGTCCTGCACACCAGCTGTGAAGGAGGGCACAGCCTTTAATGTTGCTACCATGGCAGAGAGAATAGAAGGAAGCAGCAAAGGAGCTGTCATCAGAGAGGAGCACCGGCCCACTGCAAAACCTGAGATCATCCTAGCTTGGTGACATTTGGCCGCAATCCCAAATAATCTAGTAATGAAGTTTAAACAGTGCATCAAAACACGACAGAGCAGGGTTTATGAAGCTCTCCAAATGCCCAGGGAAGAAATTGTGACTGTTTCTTTGCAGCACAAGGAAGGAGTACTGGTTTGTTGAGACTGGAGTTACCCGCACTTTCAGAACGTAAGGATGCAGCAAATTAAACGCGTGAAAATCCGGGAGATGCGAGAGAAGGAAATACAATGAATGTGCATTTATAACCACATCTTTCACTTTTATAAGCTGTCCCCTTAAAGTACTTCGACAACCATAGCGTTTGCAAAGTGTTGCACTGTGGGAAAATGTGCAGACCAATTCTCTCAAAGCATGGGTCCCAAAGACAGTAGGCAAAACATTGGCCAGACAGTTGAAAGAGAAATTTTAGCCAAACTTTGGAGAGAATGATTAGTCTCACCGAATATTTTATATCTCCATGCACAAAGCTCTGGCCTTGCTTTATAATCACATCCAAAGACAATGTGGCACTCTCGCACCACTTAAGGATCAGCCCAAATTCAAGTCTCTGAAGTGAAGCTCCAAGCCACAAATGCCCAACTTGAGGGCTATCACTAAATTAAAGTTAAACATCTTGTTTTCTAACAATACAAATGTACCAACAATGCTAGAAATACCCAATAGAGCAGACAGCGTCAGGAGAGAGAAATAGAGTTAACTGCCAAAATTCTCTGCTCCTGGTGTTTGGAGGCAGAAAGAGTACGTAATTACGTTAGATGATAGCCTCAGGCAGAATTGGGGGGGGGGGGGGGGGGGTGTGGGGGAGAGGACAATGATCTATCTTGCTACCTATTGTGTCGCAAGATGTGTTCTGGGTCTTTGATAGGAGATGGTTCATATCAGTGAATGTTATCAACCCGTTTAAACATAACTGCACACAAAGATGGTGAAAGAGAACACAGAGACTGAAATCTCAGTCCCATGTGATCTGTATGTTACAACATTGCTCCTTACACTTGGTCAGTAACTATTGTTACGACCCGGGGTAAACCCCTCTGCTAATTTAAGCCCAACACACAGAGAAGCTCACCTCGTGCTGTAATCTGTTAACTTTCAAGAGGCAAAGAACCATTCCAGGTTTCACTATTTAAAGTAAAAATGAACAAATTTTATTCTTTAAGTCCAACAGAGAATAATAAAACCACCAACTATTTATAACTCCTTTCTCTTAAACCTATCTTTTACCTCCCACTTGACAATACTGGTCTGATAAATTCCCTCTTAAGTTTACGGCAAATCAATTTCAAACTCAGTTGTTGTCTTCGGATGTTGAACTTTCTCTAAAGATTCCTTTCGGTCAGCTTCAGTCTTCTGTTGCACAAGTTTCTTATGGACAGGTACCTTACAGAGAGCTATTCTGCTGACAGTCTTTACTTCTGGGTGCTCTTTGCTGTTCTCCCCCTAAGTGTTCAAAATGTCCTAATTTATACCCCAAAACATCGGATCACCTCATTGGTTTGGTGTCATCCCAAACAGTAAAATTCAAGTTCAACTGGATTTTGGTATCTGGGGGCTTAATTGAAACTGATTGGCCGAATTTGAATTTGTTTTTGTTCCATGGCAAAGCAGCTCCAGCAATTTGATTCAACCAAATGCGACATTTTTAAATTGTTCAACACACTCTGTGCTTACAGTCAGTTCTTACTAGCTTCCTCTATCTCTTAAAGGTACATACACCTTCATAACACTATCACCAGAGTAAAGGTATGGTTAACCCTTCATTCTGCATTTTTTGCAGTGTGTTGCTGGAAAAGCACAGCAGGTCAGGCAGCATCTGAGGAGCAGGAAAATCGATGCTTCGGGTCGAAACGTCGATTTTCCTGCTCCTCGGATGCTGCCTGACCTGCTGTGCTTTTCCAACATCACACTCTCAACTCTGATCTCCAGCATCTGCAGACCTCCTCTTTTACTCTGCACCCCAACCCAAGTCCAATCTTCCTACAAACTACTAAATGCATTAGTTCTTTACAGATTTCAACCATCTCCTACTCATTGGGTAGGAATTGGGATTGCTTCCACACCTATTTCAGCATGGGGTTGTCGTGCTATAAACGACAACATCTCAGGAATTGCATCAGGAATTAGGAGCACACCATCGCTGATCACTGAATGAACAGGAATGAGGGAATGGCATGTGAACAAGGATCTACAGGATTCTGCTACATAGTTGGGGAAATTGAAACTTTAACCACAATGTTGAATCTGCAAGAATGGAATTTGCCACTCCATCCAGTTTCAAATTGGCTTTCTTGTCATTAATCACACTACCTGTAGAGTAGAACATATCTTTTGATTGCACCCAAGAAGAATGCATCTTCTTCCTTGGAAATATTTATCCCCTAGATAGTTACAGATTTGAGTGACCTGTTTTCCACCCTTTGTTCCATTGCTGCTTTGATAAACAATCCTAAAATCTCCTATCGTGTGGTTTACATGGCTCTCAGTATTGCTGGCTGGGCAGGGGTTGACAGTGTTATGAAACCTCCCTGGCACATCAGTAAGAATCAACAGCCCTTTGTGCCTGTTTTTTCATGGGTACATTGGCAGCCCCTGGTTAGCCAACTGGACTGAGCCAGAGTCAATGGTTTAACCCTCAGGAAAATTCTCTGCTGCCCACAGATAAAAGTCTACTTTGGTTGTGAAACACAGCTGGCCTGGTGAACGGCACTGTTATTTTATAACGTCACACTCTTCCGTAACCTTTTACTCCACAAACTGTGACTCCATAAGTGGCCAGAGGCTGGTCGATCCATTGTGACGTTGCAGTCCAGAAAGCACACCAATGCCTCTACTTCCTCAGGAGGCTAAGGAAATTCGGCACATCCATTAAGACTCTTATAACTTTTTACAGATGCACCATAGAAGGCATCCTATTGGATGCAGCATGGATCAGAATGGCAACTGCTCTGTTCAAGACCACAAGAAACTACAGAGAGTAGTAGACTTAGCCCAATCCACCATGAAAACCAGCCTCCATCTATTGCCTCCATTTACACTTCTCACTGTTTGGAAAAGCAGCCAACATAATCAAAGACACTTCCACCCTGATTATTCTCTCTTTTACTCTCTTCAGTCAGGCAGAAAAAGAGTTTGAAAATATGCACCAACAAATTCAAGAACAGCATCTTCCCCGCTATTATCAGATTTATGAACGGATCTCTCACATATTAGAGTTGATCTCTGTCTGCACCTTCTCTGCAGCTGTCACACCACATACTGCATTCAGTTCTATTACCCTGATGTACTTATGTAAGGTATAATTTGCCTGTACAGCATGCAAAACAACACAGTATCTTAGGACATGTGACAATAATAAATCAAATCAATGTGATACCATTGATAGCTGCTACCCTGCAGGCAGTTTAATGCCCTGGAAGTGGGGGTTGGGAAGTGATTGTCTTTCCATCAAAGGCCTGACTGAGAGATTGGGTATCAGAGAGGGGGCTACTTTCTGGAAACAATCCCTTGAGCTGCCAGTCCTCCAGAATTGGACCTGGAGTCTCCGAGAAAGAAAGCTCGACCTCCCAGGAGATTGCAACCTCAGAGAAACCTCACAGGGTCATCAGGATAGATTCCTTTTTCTAAAAACAGTTGGCTTGACTAGACATAAAAATAGGACGAAGAAGAACTGTCTGGCAGACAGTCAGGCAGCATCCAATTGGGAAAACGAGTCTTTGTGCTTTGCAATTGGTGCAGAAGACAATGGGTGAGGACTGTTGTAGGCTGCACCGGGACATTGACAGGATGCAGAGATGGGCTGAGAGGTGGCAGATGGAGTTCAACCTGGATAAATGTGAAGTGATGCATTTTGGAAGGTTGAATTTGAAAGTTGAGTACAGGGTTAAATACAGGATTCTTGACAGTGTGGAGGAACAGCGGGATCTTGGTGTGCAGGTACATAGATCCCTTAAAATTGCCACCCAAGTGAACAGGGTTGTTAAGAAAGCATATGCTATTTTGGCTTTCATTAACAGGGGGACTGAGTTTAAGAGCCGTGAGATCTTGTTGCAGCTCTATAAAACTTTGGTTAGACCGCACTTGGAATACTGCGTCCAGTTCTGGTCGCCCTATTAAAGGAAAGATATGGATGCTTTGGAGAGGGTTCAGAGGAGGTTTGGATGTTGCCCGGAATGGAGGGCTTATCTTACGAAGAGAGGTTGACTGAGCTCGGACTTTTTTCATTGGAAAAAAGAAGGAAGAGAGGGGACCTAATTGAGGTGTACAAGCTAATGAGAGGCATAGATAGAGTTGATAGCCAGAAACTTTTTCCCAAGGCAGAAATTGTTAACACGAGGGGACATAGTTTTAAGCTGTTTGGCGGAACGTATTGAGGGGATGTCAGAGGTGGGTTCTTTATGCAGAGAGTTGTGAGAGCATGGAATGCGTTGCCAGCAGCAGTTGTGGAAGCGAGGTCATTGGGGACATTTAAGAGACTGCTGAACATTCATATGGTCACAGAAATTTGAGGGTTCGTACATTAGGTTTACTTTACATGAGGATCAATGGTCGGCACAACATCGTGAGCTGAAGGGCCTGTTCTGTACTGTTCTATGTTCTATAGCTGAAACATGGGGAGGAACAAGGCTTGAGATGAAACCTCTCGGAATAGATCCAGTAACTGTCTCTGTCTGCTCCTGAGTACAACAGTTACAGGCCTCTGACTGGCTGGCTGCTGGATGGGTGAGAGGATCTTACAGTCAGGCAAACGTTACACTGGCACCTTCATCAGGGCTTTCACGTGAAGGGGAAGGGTAGGCATCTCACCCGCTCTCTGCTCCAGAGACCCCAGTACCTCAAGGAAACTTCACCCCATGCTTCAGATCGACGTCCTGTCACCACAACTGGGAAACCTGCGAGTGGTTACAGGTCTTAAGCAAATGAAAGGAAGAAACTGGTAAAGACACAGAGCAAAAAGGGAAGGATTGGTTGTAAGGATGATGGGATTGAATTTTTATTTATTTTGTGGGATGTGGGTGTTGCTGGCTGGGCCCAGCATTTATTGCCAGTCCCTAGTTGCCCCTTGAGAAAGCAGTGGTGGTGAGCTGCCATCTTGAACCACTGCAGTCCACCTGCTGCGGGTTGACCCACAATGCCCTTAGGGAGGGAATTCCAGGATTTTGACCCAGCGACAGTGAAGGAATGGTGAAATATTTCCAAGTCAGGATGGTGAATGGCTTGGTGGGGGAACTGGCAGGTGGTGCCCTTGTCCTTCTGGATGGAAATGGTTGTGGGTTTGAAAGTGCTGTCTGAGGATCTTTGGTGAATTTCTGCAGTGCAACTTGCAGGTAGTCCACACTGCTGCTACACACTGAGTGTCAGTTGTAGGGGGAGTAGATGTGGTGGATGTGAATGAGAATAGGGTTCCTGGTGCAAAGTCAAACCAAAGGGTAATGGAACAAGCAACAGTAAAAGATCTAGCAAAGGTATGTTTAGCAAATCCATGTATGGTTTCTTCGAGGAGAAAGTGAGGGCTGCGGATGCTGGAGATCAGAGCTGAAAATGTGTTGCTGGAAAAGCGCAGCAGGTCAGGCAGCATCCAGGGAACAGGAGAATCGATGTTTCGAGCATGAGCCCTTCTTCACGTTGATTCTCCTGCTCCTTGGGTGCTGCCTGACCTGCTGCACTTTTCCAGCAACACATTTTCAGCATATATGGTTTCTGTCTGCCAGGAGAATAAGGTGGATGTCCCCATAATCATGTAGCTTCTTGATGTAGCAGTGTGAACCATCTCAGTATTCCTTTTGAACATTAGGCACAAGAATACTTAAACCTAACACTGCTATCCCAAGTTATCTATCGTTAAGTGTCGCACACAGGTGCCAGAGTGAGATCAATAACTATATGTAACAAAGAATGGTGAATTTTATATATAAAAGATAACAGAGCAACAATGATGCTTGGTATCAATCCAACAAGATTTTATCAACTGTGTATTGTGCTCTAAGGATGTTGGAAGCTGTACTTTAATCTAGAACCTCATTGGCTGACTACATTCCACAGATATTGTCCGTATGGCTCCTGCAGCATCAGTGTCACAGTATACCAGACAATAAAATACACGGATTGTCAGCTGACATTTTAATTCCTCAGTCTGACTTCTGTCAATGACAGTCTGCGCTGCTCCTATTGAAGCTTGATGCAAATGCAAGCAACAGCTTTCATCTTCCGAGACCACGTACTTGGCAGTTCTCTTGCTTCAATGTGGACTTGATTAAGGTTAGACTACAAATGATAGCTCCCCACTTTCACCCGGTCCCGACAATGTGGGATAACTGCGCCAGTGCTTACAGGGATGAGGTCATTGGAGAGCAGTGGTCCCTGGGGTTACAAAGAGATCAGTGAACCACAGGAGTGTGATAGTTTGAGCTCTTCATTGAAACTTGTTTTTTATTCCTTCACTCTGACTGATGATACTTTGCTTTTGAAAAGCTTACCCTACAGCACTGAGTTATTCATACCTCACTGCGGTTATCTTTACTTCTGTTATTTCTCTCAATGTGGCTATTGTTGCCTGCTGATATTGTTTCTGCATTTCACCAATATTCATCTACCCTCAGTGCTTTACAGCGGCTATGTATTCACTGCCTTTCTTTTCAACACTATTGATCATTTGACCAGAAAGGCCTTGAATCTGGAATGTCGACTAATTTCCTCTCTCTGTGAACGCTGTCTGAGTGGCATTTTCTGTTTGATCTAGATTTCCAACGTAGGAAGCATTTTGCACTTGTCTTTCATATGGTATTTGTTTTTCTGCTTGTACACTTGATAAAATGCCCAAACTACCCCTCAGGAAGATAATCAGAGAGAGGGGGAGAGGGAGGGAGAGGGAGGAGGGGGGCAGAGAGGAACTAATCAGGGCAGGCTTCACTGTCAGTGGCTGGGGGACACGCAATCTCATTGGATTTTATATTCCTGCTTTCTAGCATAGTCGTTAGTTTCAGAACCCGCTCTGTCGCTATAGGTGGCAGAGTATTGGATGCAGCCAGGAATAATGGGCTGTGTCAGGAATATAGTCACCACTGTTGTTTTTCATTTCGGGAGTCAGGAACTTCCCTCGCATGGACGACAATGCGTACCCCTGCTCTAGTCATCCATTTCAGGTAAATGAGAATAAAAATGCACTTTGTCTGTGAGCTGTAAGAGTTTTGAGCAAGAAGTGAATCTCAATGCCTTTTGAAGTCAAGGAGTACATTTTCCCAATGTTACAATGTGGGAAATGCAGCAGCTGTGAGCTCATGATCAGATCAGTTTTTTTTTCACATATTGACTAAGGGATGGAAGCTGGATCAAGGCTAAATCACTGAATGTTCTTCATATTCGTGCTCTGTACATACCCTCTTGAATATGGTTAAATGCCACACTTGCAACACAACACACCTCCGACAATTCAGTATTCCCTCAGTGCAGCACAGGAGTGTCAGCTCCGACATCCGTTTTTTTCAGGGCGGCACGGTGGCACAGTGGTTAGCACTGCTGCCTCACAGCGCCAGAGACCCGGGTTCAATTCCCGACTCAGGCGACTGACTGTGTGGAGTTTGCACGTTCTCCCCGTGTCTGCGTGGGTTTCCTCCGGGTGCTCCGGTTTCCTCCCACAGTCACAAAGATGTGCGGGTCAGGTGAATTGGCCATGCTAAATTGCCCGTAGTGTTAGGTTAAAAGGGGTAAATATAGGGGTATGGGTGGGTTGCGCTTCGGCGGGTCGGTGTGGACTTGTTGGGCCGAAGGGCCTGTTTCCACACTAAGTAATCTAATCTGTGTTCACGTCCCGACCCTTTATTCAGGTACGGAAAAATAATCGCCCGTTTACTGAGGTAGGAGAGGCACCTTCAGTGTATTCAACAATGCACACCAACTGAGGTGCAGTGACCTGAAACGGAAACTATTCCACTTCCCGGCTCCTGTACTCAAATCCTGCACACAGACTGCAGTTACGCAGCGCTGCCTTGAGACTGTGCAAAGCTATTTACGAAAATGGGCACCTTTCAACTGGTCCTGTGTGAAGAGCATGCCAGATCAATGTCAAAAATGCAGTGTAACAGAAGCATGAGTGAAAGCATTTTCTCCCATTCTTTCAGCATCTGTAGCTTCAAGCAGACAGACTTCTTCACAACGACTGACTTTCAGGACAGGACACTGAAACACACGTGTCGACACGATCAAAGCTGCACAATGGCCTGCCATTCAACAAGCCATTGCCTAATGAGTGTTAAAAGTGGACACAGGGTGACCACCAAAGGTGACCGTCAGAGAGAGTTAAAGCACATGTCCAGCCAATTGTGGAGTGATTTTGCATCAACAATTCCACAGCCCATATATAAAAGCAAACCCACAAAATTGTGCAAATTTCTGAAACAAAATCCCACGCACAAAGGACAATCCTTTGACATTTTGTTTTACATTACCATTATCTCCCACAATCACAGATATGACTATATCTGACCTTTCCCCAAGGTCCCCCTTTTCCACTAAACCCAGCATCTTTAACTTCTATCACAACAAGACTCCTCCCTCATCAGTTTGTTTTGAAATTTTTAATCGGCTCTGTCAGGGTATCGACACCTATTTGGAGGTTACAGCACAGAAGTCTACTATCTGGCTCATCGCGCTAGTGCTGGAACTTTGTAAAACAAATCTGATCAGTCCTACTCCTGCGCTCTTAAATGAATGATTTTACTGTCATGTGTCTGTTACTGTGACAGCAACAGTAAAGAACAGAGGAAAGCTTTTCCACTGTCACCACGATCCAGTGCCATTTTGAATAGTTTTAAGAATAAGAAAAGAAAGATAGAAAGATAAAGCCTCAGGAGCACGGTGGCTCAGTGGTTACCACTGCTACCTCACAGCACCAGGGTCCCAGGATCAATTCCAGCCTCAGGCGACTGTCTGTGTGGAGTTTGCACATCCCCCCCGGGTTTGCTCCGGGGGCTCCGGTTTCCTCCCACAATCCAAAGATGTGTAGGATAGGGTGGAAGTGCCATGCTAAATTGCTCATAGGGTTCAGGCACGTGCAGGCTGGGTGGTTAGCCAATGGGAAATATAGAGTAGGGGATGCTCTTTGGAGGGTCAGTGTGCACAGGTTGGGCTGAATGGCCTGCTTCCACACTGTTGGGATTCTATGAGAGTCCTAAGCCCCCTCCACCACCTCGCTGCTGTCTTCGCTGGATCGAACCAACGTTGGAGTCACCGCTCTTCAGGTGCCATTGTTTGCCACTGGGCTGATTCTCAATCCACCACCCGCCTCCTGTGCCGGACCCGCCAATCTCTTGCTGCTGGGCCCACCTCAATGTCACTGTGATGCCCTTCTGCCACCGCCAGATCCAACCAACAAAGTCACCAATCCTGAAGCGGCATCTTTTGCCGCTGTGCCTACCTCGCCACCGATTCCGATGCCAGGTCCCATGCCCGCCTCCGAAAAGTAAGTCGGGGCTCACTCGCCACTGCCAAGGTCCTCGCTGAGCTCAGTCGGATCCGCTCTGCGCTCAATCGCTGGCGCCATGATTCCGCGCTGGGACTCCCCCATATACTTTGCAACATTTTAATTTTCAAGTTATAATCTAATTCTTCTTCACCTGTTGTGGGGTTGTGCCCTAGTACCACAACACACTGAGGGATCAAGTATCCAATTTCAGTCATATCTCTGGTTTATGTTGATTGGGCCAGGCCCTAGACCTACCACCAATGGGGTCATTGAATATTCTTGCTCTTGACTGTAGTTTAGTGATGGCTACTGCAGTGTGCAAGCAGGTCAGGACCTTGAGGAAACAACATGATGGAATGGAGTGTGGAGGACCCTCAATCTCATCCCTGAACACTGAAAGAATTCCCACTTGCAGCAGGTCATAAAAGGCTGAGTCAACCGGGGCAAAAGCACTTTCACAAACAGAACAGGCGATTAGCCTAAAAGTCAGCTTTGTGACTGGCATCAGAATCACACTTTGGACATAAGGAATCTGCATTTCTACAGTGACTTTGTCCACACCACAGGACACCTCAAAAGGTGCTGTACTGCCAATGAAGTACTTTGGAAGTGTGGCCGCTGTGCGATGTAGGAAATGTCTCATTGCTCTGCTCCTCCCTAAGTAATGTCCCTCACTGTATTCAGAACCCGAGATCCTAGCCACCCACAAGCCATCCCATTCTTACATCCTGGTTTCTTAATCCAGGGCTAGATTCAGAGAATTAGGTTCATTTTTATTATTCATTAATAGGATGTGGGCATCACTTGGCCAATTTTGGGCGGCACGATGGCTCAGTGGTTAGCACTGCTGCCTCACAGCACCAGGTTCAATTCCTGCCTCGGGCAACTGTCTGTGTGGAGTTTGCACATTCTCCCCGTGTCTGTGTGGGTTTCCCCCGGGTGCTCCGGTTTCCTCCCACAGTCCAAAGATGTGCAGGTTAGGTGAATTGGCCATGCTACGTTGTCCATAGTGTTAGGTGTAGGGGAATGGGTCTGGGTGTGTTGCTCTTCGAAGGGCCTGTTTCCACACTGTAGGGAATCTAATCTTAAAAAAAAACTTCCAATGCCCGGTGGGCAGTTAAGACTCAACCATCTTGGAGTGGCACTGAGGCCATTCCAGGTAAGGATGGCAGCTTCCCCCTTTCAAGGACATTTGGTAGTTTTTTTTTTCCTGACAACGGATTCACAATCATCATGAGCACTTAATTCCAATTTTGATTTTTACTGAATTCAAATCCGACCACCTGCCACAGCAGGATTTGAACCTGGGTCCCCAGGTCTTTGGATTACCAGCCCAGCAATCGTACCATTAGTCCATCAGGCCTTTGCAACAAGACTGGCCACTATTTAGCCACATTGAGAGCTTGAGCGGAGCAAGTGAAGAGCTGCTTGGTTTGATTTACATCTGTAAAGGGGACACATAAGTATCTACTTAAGATTGCTCTGCTATCTTGCAGCACGGTGGGCGGCACGGTGGCACAGTGGTTAGCACTGCTGCCTCACAGCACCTGAGACCTGGGTTCAATTCCCGCCTCAGGCGACTCTCTGTGTGGAGTTTGCACGTTCTCCCCGTGTCTGCGTGGGTTTCCTCCGGGTGCTCCGGTTTCCTCCCACAATCCAAAAAATGTGCAGGTTAGGTGAATTGGCCATGCTAAATTGTCCATAGTGTTAGGTGAAGGGGTATATGTAGGCGAATGGGTCTGGGGTGGGTTACGCTTCAGCGGGTCGGTGTGAACTTATTGGGCCGAAGGGCCTGTTCCACACTGTAATTAATCTAATCTACTTAAATATAGCTAAACACTTCTGAATAATTTAGGAACTTTGTCAGCTGCAAGGGAGTATGGTAAAGGAAGCAGAAAATGTGGCACCACGGTACTGAAATTAGGGCTGAGGCAAGTCATTGGAACTATCCTCTGCGTCCACCTCGTGTCAGATTGATTCTGATCTATTTGGATTGTGTTGAATGCTTGAAATGGCAATTGAGTCCGATTCTATAAAATTCCACATTGTGGGGGAAAAAAAACAAGTGACTGCAGAGACAAAGCACAACATGATCTGCATATCGCAGTCAAGAGCAGGAGCGTGATGCTCATCATTCATTATGCTCATCTGCAACCTGAGATAGCAGGGCAAGCAGACTCTGCGAATCCTAAAGGAAAAATCTCTCCCTCGGACTTGCAGAATTAGGAATATTAATTACATGTGAAATTATGCGCATAAAGCAAAAGATTGGATTGAGAGAGCTATAAAAGAAGGCAGGACTAACATGAAAATAATGTGACCTCGCAATTCTCACAAGGTGAGACTCCACACTTGCAAAAACAAGAGAGATTGTTTGACAGGAATATAGACTCATTGCCTTACTAAAGATTCGTCCACACCCAAAAATACCAGCCCTATCTTTTGCTAGTAGGTAATGAATACTTGGAATGTTACACAGAGAGCTGGTGAGGACGAAATGGTCTCATTCTGAGAGATAATCATTTTAAATTCACACACTTTGCATTTCAAAACTGCTTCCGTCAGGGAGATATCAGTGACGTAAACAATGTTGAAGGAGCGTGGCCAATCAGACACCAACTTGCAAGTTGAACTCTGCATGTATGGACTTCAAAGGATTCAGTCCAATTTAGTCCAAAAGCACATAGCACCAGGTTATAGTCCAAGTACACCTGATGAAAGAGCAATGCTCTGAAAACTTGTGATTTCAAATAAACTTGTTGGACTATAATCTGGTGTCACCTGACTTCTGACCTTGTCCACCCCAGTGGCACCTCCACATCATTAGTCCAAAAGGGCAGTGAGCTCAAATACCAACTAAACTATCCCAAAGTGGGGACTATTCCATACGCTAGTAATGTTCCCTTCCTGTTAAAAAGCACAGTAATTCCAGTGTGTTCAGACTTCCATGCTACTTTGGAAAGTGGATGATACTGAACCAGCAAGGATCAATAATTGCCCTATCACCAAGTGCACTGAACAGCTCTTGAAAAGCAAGGTGCCTCACACAAGAGCACGTTCAGACAAAGGCTGACAGCCAGGGACAGATAATTGAGGAGCTCTTAAATTGCGTCTCAAAAAAGCTACAACTCAAATGGGGAGGCAAAGAGGTTTTGGTAGGAAATTCCAGATCTCGGCAATTAACCAAAGGAATGACCGCTAATGTGCAAGAAGGAAATTTGGAATCATTCAGGGACCAGAATGTGAGGCGATATGCCAGCCACAACTCTGCCAAGAGAACCAGATGGCTTTCAACACAGGGGATATCTGGGGTAGGTACGCAAGGATCAAAAAGGCAGCAGGTCCAAAAACGATGGCTCACCTGAGGATAAAAAAAAGGGGATGACTGTAATAAACAGATGGTGAGATGGTGGAAGCCCACCCTGAGATGTAGACTGAGGAGGCTTTAAACACCACAGAACACCATCCAGGCATGGTAGAGGTGGATATCAAACCCACAGTGCAGGCAGGTTGCAAAGCTATTGACTCATTTTAAATGGGCAGAGCTCCAACCATTGATGTAACGCCACGTGAACCTCATCGAGCACAGGAAACGAGCACTCCTGCAGGGTCAGCAAGCACCTCTCTGTCTCTGCTGCAGTGCCCCAAGATATATACCATGTAAAGACTGGGACCTGAGCCTGACCAGAGAAACTGCAACAATTATCGGGGCACCACTCTCTATGTTTTTAAAAGGACGTTCAGGTCATTTAGACGAGTTCAATATGGTTACGCAAGGCCGAATTAAAAGAGTTTAATTAACCCCTTCAACTGTTTAGTTCAGATATTGAAAAGTCAACAGCGATATACCACCAGGTAAGGCTAGAATACTGAATAGTCAAATTTTATGAAGTATATATTAAAAATCGACTGAATAGACTGGGACTTTTTTTCACTTGAGCGTAGGAGGCTGAGGGGCAACCTAATTAAGGTTTAGAAAATCATGAGGGGTGTAGATAAGGTGAATGACAAGGGTCTTTTTTCTGGGGGGGGGGGTAGTTCAAACGTAGGGGCATATTTTTAAGGGGAGAGGAGGACGATTGGAAAAGGATATGTGGGGAAACTTTTTTTTAACACAGTGGGTGGTTCGTGTGTGGAACAAATTGCCAGAGGAAGTGATGGATGCAGGTACGGTTACAATGTTTAAAAGTCATTTGGAAATGTGTGTGAACAGGAAAGGTTCGGAGGGATATGGGCCAAACGCAGACAAGTGGGACTAGCTTAGTTTGGGAGTATGGTCAGCATGGACTGATTCGACCAAAGGGTCTGTTTCTGTGCTGTATGACTCCTTGCCTCTATGACTAAGTAAAACAATACAACAATGAACACCAACTAGCCACAAAAAGACATGACCCTCTCTCACTAGTATCCTCACATACAGATAAGGAAAGACACCACTTCAACTGAGACAACACATCCATCCTAGTTCAGGCCAAACGCATGAGAATTCCTAGAAGCATGGCATTCCAACCAGAACTCTATCAACAAACACATTGTGTTAGACCCCATCTACTACCCCCTGAGAAAAGGAACAGGAAGTGACTTCACCACAGGAAATGACATCACCACAGGAAATGACATCACCAACCCAAAGAAACCCAAACATATAAGTAGAAAGCAGGAATTTTCAACACTGCTTCGCCTGAGGCCCACTGAAGATGTTACCTAGTAAGGTAACGAAACGTCTGGAAATGAACCTTTCAGCTCAATGAGCAAACTTATATCTAAAACCTCAACCTGAGCTACAAACCTTCTCAAAACAGTAGAACCATCTAAAGACAACAAAATGTTGCGTATCAGAAACATAAGACAGACCGCACCGCGCACAGGCAGAAAATCTCTTCCCTCTTTTAAGGCAGAAACCCTCCAGTTTTCAAGCTGACAGAAAACCCTTGACTGACTTCACTGAAAACTTTAGATCAAATGAAATCCCAGCCTGAGGCAAGACCACATTTCTACTGCCCTCAGGATATTAGGAGAACTCATAAAAGATGCTGCTGGTAAACTTTATTGATACCTAGTTCAGAATCAAATTCCCTAATTAAAAAGTGTTGTTAAAATCCAATTTGTTACTCATGTAGACACAGTCAATTAATCCCACACTTTAAAATAAATTGTTAATAATTAGAAATTAATAAAAGTAGTCTATTTATTACGATTATTAATTACTTATCCTTCAATTATACTAATATCAAAATCATTACTCATCTATTTTCTGGATTCTGTGTTCACATAATTCTAGTCCATTACTGTTCTGAGACAACCTGGGTGCCATAATCAAAATGGTTTCCATATTAGTACAAAATGGCATCTTGGCTTTGTTAGATTAACTGCATAAGTGTGAAAAAGCCTCTAACATGGCCCAGGTTAAAACAACCAAATCTAAAAGCTTTCCCACATACACCCCTGCTAAGTATTGTGAGATAAGTATGAGGAGGAGAAAGTGAGGACTGCAGATGCTAGAGATCAGAGTCAAGAGTGTGTGCTGGAAAAGCACAGCAGGTCAGGCAGCACCCGAGGAGCAGGACAGTCAATGTTTCAGGCATGAGTATGATCCCATGGTGTCTAGTCAGAATGCGGGTCAAGGCTGACAGCATCTATCCCAGCTCCCAGTGTGGTTTCAGAATTGGAAGGTTGACAAGGGACATGATCGTCTCAACTGTAAGAAAAATGTCACAAACCAATGAAAATGTCAACATTTTGTCTTTATTGATCTCAACAAGATCATGTGAGCAGAGGGATATTTGCTGGACAACACTGGGTGTCCAGCATAGCTGCTCTTCCCGTGACCACATGATGGATGGGGTCAGCTACGGTGGACACGTTGGAACCCTTTGAGATTTGCAGTGGTCACAACAGGTTATCTTCTGGTGCTGACACTCTTTGGCACTTCCTTCTCTTTGCTGCTACTTTATGACCTTCAGGGCACATACCGAGGGTGTCCATCACACACCGGAACTGGGGAAGGCTGTTCAGCCTGGCTCCACCGGGATCCTACACCAAGATTCATCAAGTTGTCAGAGACTTACTTAACAGTGATGATGCCTCATCAAAACGGAGTAAGAGCAATACCTACAGCAGCAATCAGCTACACACACTCTCTCTCTCTTTCGCTCATCTGTCGAGCATCCATCTGCATCAGGAAGACTAATCTAATGGTGCAGGATGTTACCACCAACAATCAGTATTGACAATATCTCAGCAGGTCTGGGGCAGCACCTGTGAAGAGAAATGAAAGTTAACGTTTCAGGTCTGGTGACCTTTCCTCACAGCCTTGGTGGGCGGCACGGTGGCACAGTGGTTAGCACTGCTGCCTCACAGCGCCTGAGACCCGGGTTCAATTCCCGCCTCAGGCGACTGACTGTGTGGAGTTTGCACGTTCTCCCCGTGTCTGCGTGGGTTTCCTCCGGGTGCTCCGGTTTCCTCCCACAGTCCAAAGATGTGCAGGGTCAGGTGAATTGGCCATGCTAAACTGCCCGTAGTGTTAGGTAAGGGGTAAATGTAGGGTTATGGGTGGGTTTCGCTTCGGCGGGTCGGTGTGGACTTGTTGGGCCGAAGGGCCTGTTTCCACACTGTAATGTAATCTAATCCAATCTAATCTCTTTTGGCAGGTGCTGCCAGACCTGCTGAGCTTTTCCAGCAACTTCTGTTTTTGTTTCTGATTTACAGCATCCATAGTTCTTCAGGTTTTTTAACTGACAATATCTCAGCGAGAGGTTGCTGACGGACTCACAAAGCTCGGCTCCAAAATCACCCATAATCTGGCACTTGCTGCTGACATCCACACATGTATCGCAGCTGTTAAACACAAGTTGAGGAAGAGAATGTGGAATGACAGCATCCTGACCATGAACAACAAACTGTGTGCCTCTCAATTTTGCACCTCTGTCGTGGTGAGACCTGGACAGTTGATGCTAGACAGTTGAAAAGGCCGAACCGTCTCCACCTTCACTGTCTCAGATCTATTCCCTACATCTCTTGGTTGGATAAAGTCGAAAGTCTTGGTGCACGTTGTTTCCATCAGTGCACACTCGTTGCAAAATTAATCAACATCTGTACAATGGCCTACCTCTGTAGGGCGAAATGACCACTGGGTCACAACCTCCTGAGCATCTCCACCTCCACTCTGAGGACACCCACAAGGGAGATACATTGGTAGCAGACAAAGACAACTGGGAGATAGTCATGGTTGTCAGTGACTTTGGGAGGCTGACTGTTTGGAAGGGCAGTAGCAGAAGCCAGCAGAAACAAAAAGTTGGCGGTTGAGAAAACGTGCAGAGGAATGGCGCAGGAAAGAAAATTCACGATCTGCAAGAGATTGAATTGGAGGGACTAAGACCTCTGTGAAGGTGGAGGATATTACAGAAGGCCGGGGTTACGGATGGATTTGAGCACAACATTGAACCACCGAGGATCCTTTGACAGCATTTCCCATATCTAAGATATCCCATTGTCCTGTAACAACCGGAATGGGCACAGCAGACAGGTGGGAACGTCATCACCTGCAAGCTCCTCTCCAAGCCACACACTATCCTGACTTGGAATTCTATCACTAGACCTTCGTGTGAATGGGTCAAGCTCCTGGAACTCCTTCCCTAACAACACCCTGGGAATATCTACACCACGTGGACTGCAAAGTTTCAAGATGACAGCTCACCACTATTTTCACAAGGGCAATTAGGCCTGTGCACTATCACAGTATCCCTACAGTGTGGAAACAGGTCATTTGGCCCAACAAGTCCACACTGACCCTCCAAAGAGTATCTCATCCAGATCAATTCCCCTACTATTACTCTACATTTCCCCTGACTAACGCACCTAACCTACACATCCCTGGACATTATGGGCAATTTAGCACGGCCAATTCACCCTAACCTACACGTCTTTGGACTGCGGGAGGAAACCCACGCAGACACGGGGAGAACGTGCAAACTCCACACAGACAGTTGCCTGAGGCTGGGATCGAATCTGGGTCCCTAACGCTGTGAGGCAGCAGTGCTAACCACTGAGCCACCATACCACACAATAGCACATAGAACTTTAGAGTGAAGTACAGGCCATTCAGCCCTCAATGTTGTGCTGACCTGTGAAACCAACCCGAAGCCCATCTATCCTACACTATTCCATTACCATCCATATAGTTATCCAATGACCAACGTTGCCAGTCTACTACTGTTGCAGGCAGGGCTTTGCATGCCCTCATTACTCTCTGAGTAAAGAACCTCCCTCTGACATCTGTCCTGTATCTAAAAAAAAGGCTTTGCCTGTGATACTCATATCTCAGTGATTTTTTTAAATTGAGAATTTTCAAGAGGATGTATGTCAGTGAGTACGGGGGCGACGACTGAGTTCAAGAAAAATCCAATGTCATGAAGACAACACATTAATGAATGAGACAATGAGACAGTGTCAAGCTTCCTTGTATTTGCCACACACCAAAAAGATCAAACAAAACAGTCCAACTCAATGTACAGGCTGATGCCCTTTGCTGCAGCATGCTATAATGCCCTGGGTGGTACTGGTGTGTTCGCCACCTCATGAAAATATCCTGAAACCTGAGCCTGTTTAAGAGGAGCTCAAGTACAGCTTCATAATCCTGAAAACTGAATTTGCAGATCGACTGGCAGTAAATGCACACAGACATTGATCCTTTCAAAACATCTCAAAGTGTTTTGTGATGAGGAGAGGTATTGTTGAAGCATAGTCACAGTTATAATGAAGATTTGGGCAAGGCAATATCCAACAAAGATCAATATGACCAGCTAATTTGTTTCAGTGAAGTTGGTTCAGACACAAATACAGGGCATAACAATTCCTTGGTTCTTCCTTGAACAGTGCCGATGGGAACTATCATGTCCACTGTAAAGTGAAGTCCCACCTGCCCTTTCATGTCTCCTCTGAAAGATTAGATTAGATTCCCTACAGCATGGAAACAGGCCCTTCGGCCCAACTAGTCCACATTGACCCTCTGAAGAGTAAGCCACCTAGCCCCATTTCCCTCTGACTAATGCACCTCACACTATGGGCAATTTAACATGGCCAATTCACTTAGCCTGCCCATCTTTGGACTGTGGGAGGAAACCCGCAGAGACACAGGGAGAATGTGCAAACTCCACACAGACAGTCGCCCAAGGCTGGAATCGAACCTGAGATGCTGGTGCTGTGAGGCTGCAGTGCTCACCACTGAGCCACTGTGCCATGGTACCCATTACATTGTAGCACTCCCTCTGTCGCTTCAATGGAATGTTAGCTGAAAAATCTCTGCAGTGGGATCTTTGTCCATGACCTTCTGTCCCAGAGACAAGGGTGCACTAGACTCAGCCTGCTGCTTTCAGCACTGCCCAACAAACACTGAAGATTTAGTGAGTTGGTTCTGGAAAAGAACCACAAAAATAGTTTTCCTTTAGTTCACTTTTTTTTACTTTAACTTTTCGAATTGTATATGTTGAAATATCCAGTTTTCTATCTGCCTTTATCAGCCGAATGCTTGGAGCCAATATAAGTCAGTGCTGATACATCCCATGACAGTCCGACAGTCTGGTGGCTGAAGGATGTAGTTTCACACTGTTATGATCAATCGAGGAAGAATCATGGTTCCCTCATCTTTTTAACACCCTCTTAGTTCATCAGTTTTTTTTTAAAGCACATAGCTATCACACGTCAATTGAAGTTCATTGACCAGAACAAAAAAAAATTTAATTCTAAGATTTTGTGTGGAGGAGAGTGGATTTTTATTACACAGGAAAACCACGATGAGAAATAAGTAATGAACATACAAGGGGAAACTAGTGGTGAAAGGGGAGGAGTTGGCCTAGTTGTGTTATCAAGAAGCCCAGACAATGTTTTGGGGACCCGGGGTCAAATCCTGTCGTGACAGATGGTGGAATTTGAATTCGATTAAAAAAAAAGTCTGAATTAAGACTCTAACGATGACCATGAGTCCATTGCCGATTGACTGACAAAAACCCATCTGGTTAATTAATGTCCTTCAGGAAAGGAAGCTGCCGTCCTTACCGCCATGACTCCAGACGCACAGCAATGTGGTTGACTCTTAACTGCCCTCTAAGATGGACAATAGGTGATGGCCTAGCCAGTGATACCCTCATCCTGTGAATGAATTAAAATAAATGGGATATCTGGTACAGATTGAAAAATAAAGTCGATTATAGCTTAAATTAGTTAGTTTACAGTTTAAATTATTATTTTTTTCAGAAGAGTCTTTGAGTTACAAGAGCGAGGAGACCCACATCCAACTGTTTAGCTGCTTTATCATTACAGTGGAAACAACGGAGCTGCAGATATCATCTGCAGCTCAGAGCTGTAGTGCTCACTATGAGTTATTGGCCCTAGTTGTTTTTCAACAACTCATGTCTGAGCTCGAGATCAACAGCAAAGGACAGTGTCTTCACTTCTTCTGCTCTCCAGAAACAGCTATTGATGAGGTTGGATATTTCTGAGCCCGTTTACTGTTTTCCCTAAGCCGAACACTCCACAGGCAACATAGAACACCACAGCACAGTACAGGCCCTTCGGCCCTCGATGTTGTGCCAACCCATGGAACCAACCTGAAGCCCATCTAACCTACACTATTCCATTATCATCCACATATTTATCCAATGACCATTTAAATGCCGTTAAAGTTGGTGAGTCTACTACTGTTGCAGGCCCCTACTACTCTGAGTAAAGAAACTACCTCTGACATCCGTCCTATATCTATCACCCCTCAATTTAAAGCTATGTTCCTTCATGCTAGCCATCACCATCCGAGGAAAAAGGCTCTCACTATCCACTCTCTGATTATCTTATATGCCTCAATTAAGTCACCTCTCAACCTTCTTCTCTCTAAAAAAACAGCCTCAAGTCCCTCAGCCTTTCCTCATGAGCCCTTCCCTCCATACCAGGCAACATCCTAGTAAATCTCCTCTGCACCCTTTCCAAAACTTCCCCATCCTTCCTATAATGCAGTGACCAGAACTGTACACGATACTCCAAATGTGGCCACACCAGAGTTTTGTAAAGCTGCAGCATGACCTCGTGGCTCCGAAACTCAATCCCTCTACCAATGAAAGCTAACATACAGTATGCCTTCTTAACAACCCTATCAACCTGGATGGCAACCTTCAGGGATCTACATGCATGGACACCAAGATCTCTGCTCTTCTACACTACCAATAATCTTACCATTAGCTCAGTATTCTTTATTCCTGTTGCTCCTTTCAAAGTGGATCACCTCACACTTTCCCACATTAAACTCCATTTGTCATCTCTCAGCCCAGCTCTGCAGCTTATCTATGTCCCTCTGTAACCTGCAACATCTTTCAGCACTATCTACAACTTCACTGACCTTAGTGCCAGCTGCAAATTTACTAACCCATCCTTCTACACCCTCGTCCAGGTCATTTATGAAGATGACAAACAGCAGTGGACCCAAAACAGATCCTTGCGGTACACCACTAGTAACTGAAATCCAGGATGAATATTTCCCATCAGCCACCACCCTCTGTCTTCTTTCAGCTAGCCAATTTCTGATCCAAACTGTCAAATCACCCTCAATCCCATGCCTCCGTATTTTCAGCAATAGCCTGCCATGGGGAACCTTATGAAACCTTTTGGGTGACACGGTGGCTCAGTGGTTAGCACTGCTGCCTCACAGCGCCAGGGACCCGGGTTCGATTCCAGCCTCGGGTGACTGTTTGTGTGAAGTTTGCACATTCTCCCTGTGTCTGCTTGGGTTCTCTCTGGGAGCTCTGGTTTCCTCCCATAGTCCAAAGATGTGCAGGTTAAGTGAATTGCCCATAGTATTCAGGGATGTGTAAGTTATGTGTATTAGTCACGGGTAAATATAGGGTAGGGGAATGGGTCTGGGTGGGATACTCTTGAGAGGGTCGGTGTGGACCTGTTGTGACGAAGGGCCTGTTTCCACACTTTAGGGATTCTAATTCTAGACAAAACTATCTCACTGAAATCCAAATACACCACATCAACCACTTTACCCTCATCCACCTGTTTGGTCACCTTCTCAAAAAAACTCAATAAGGTTTGTGAGGCAGGACCTACCCTTCACAAAACCATGTTGACTATCCCTAATCAATTTATTCCTTTCTAGACGATTATAAATCCTATCTCTATAACCCTTTCCAACACTTTACCCACAATTGAAGGAAGGCTCACTAGTCTATAATTACCAGGGTTGTCTCTACTCCCCTTCTTGAACAAGGGGACAACATTTGCTATCCTCCAGTCTGCTGGCAGTCTTCCTGTGGACAATGATGACATAAAGATCAAAGCCAAAGGCTCTGCAATCTCCTCCCTGACTTCCCAGAGAATCCTAGGGTAAATCCCAACCAGCACAAGGGAGTTATCTATTTTCACACTTTCCAGAATTGCTAACACCTCCTCCTTATGAACCTCAATCCCATTTAGTCTAGTAGCCTGTATCTCAGTACTCTCCTCAACAACATTGTCTTTTTCCAGTATGAATACTGACGAAAAATATTCATTTAGCACGTCTCCTATCTCCATGCACAACTACTATCCTTGATTGGCCCTAATCTTTCTCTAGTCATTCTTTTATTCCTGACAAACCTATAGAAAGCTTTAGGGTTTTCCTTGATCCTATCTACCAACAACTTCTCATGACGTGTCCTGGCTCTTCTTAGCTCTCTTTTTAGGTCTTTCTTGGATAACTTGTAACTCTCGAACACCCTAAGTGAGCCATCACATCTCATCCTTACATAAGCCTTCTACTTCCTCTGACAAGAGATTCAACTTCTTTCATAAACCATGCCTCCCTCGCTCAACCACGTCCTCCCTGCCTGACAGGGACATACTTATCAAGGACACACAGTAGCTGTTCCTTGAATAAACTCCGCATTTCAATCGTGCCCATCCCTGCAGTTTTCTGCCCTATCCTATGCATCCTAAATCTTGCCTAATCGCATCGTAATTGTCTTTACCACAGTTATAACTCTTGCCTTGCAGTATATACCTATTCCTTTCCATCGCTAAAGTAAACATAACCAAATTGTGGTCACTATCACCAAAGTGCTCACCTATCTCCAAATCTAACACCTGGCCTGGTTCATTATCCAGTACCAAACCCAATCTGGCCTTGCCCCTTGTTGACCTGTCTACATACTGAAGAAGGGCTTGGGCTTATGCCCGAAACGTCGATTCTCCTTCTCCTTTGATGCTGTCTGACCTGCTGCGCTTTTCCAGCAACACATTTTTAAGCTCTGATCTCAATCGTCTGCCGTCCTCACTTTCTCCTCCCTGTCTACAAACTGAGTCAGGAAACCCTCCTGCACACATTGGACAAAAACTGACCCATCTAAAATACTTGAACTATAGTATTTCCAGTCAACATTTGGAAAGTTAAAGTCCCCCATAACAACTACCCTGTCACTCTCACTCCTACCCAGAGTCATCTTTGCTATCCTTTCCTCGACATCTCTGGAACTATTCAGAGGCCTATAGAAAACTCCCAACAGGGTGACCTCTCCTTTCCTGTTTCTAACCTCAGCCTATACTACTTCAGTGGACAAGTCCTCAAACGTCCTTTCTGCAACTGTAATACTGCCCTTGCTAACAATGCCACACCTCCCCCTCTTTTACCATCTTCCCTGAGCTAACTGAAACATCAAAACCCCAGAACCTGCAGCAACCATTCCTGTCCCTATTCCATCCATGTCTCCAAAATGGCCCCAACATCAAAGTACCAGGTACCTACCCATGCTGCAAGTTCACCCCACCTTATTCTGGATGCTCCTGGTATTGAAGTAGACACACTTCAAATCACCTTCCTGCTTGTCAGTGACTCTTGTGACCTTGAAACCTTATATCTGACCTCATTACTCTCAAACTCCTGGCCACTGGAGCTACAATTTGGGTTCCCATCCTCCTGCTGAATTAGTCTAAATCCTCCCAAAGAGCATTAGCAAATTTCTTCCCCAGAATGCATTGGTACCCCTCTGGTTCAGGTATACACCATCCTTTTTGTACAGGTCCAACATACCCCAGAAAGAGCCCCAATTATCCAGGTATCTGAAACCCTCCCTCCTGGGCCATCCCTGTAGCCACGTGTTCAACTCCTCTCTCTCACTATTCCTCACTTCGCTAGCATGTGGCATGGGTAACAAACCAGAGATAATAACTCTGTTTGTTCTAGCTCTAAGCTTCCACCCTAGCTCCCTGAATTTCTGCCTTAAATCCAAATCTCTCTTCCTACCTACGTCGTTGGTGCCTTTGTGGACCACGACTTGGGGCTGCTCCCCCTCCCCCTCAAGGATCCCGAAAACACAATCCGAGACATCACGGACCCTGGCACCTGGGAGGCGACACACCAACCGTGGATCTCTTTCGTTCCCACAGAACCTCCTATCTGTCCCCCTAACTATCGAGTGCCCAATGACTAATGCTCTGCTCCTCTACCCGCTTCCCTTCTGAGCAACAGGGAGAGACTCTGTCAGAGACCTGTACCCCATGGCTTACCCCTGGTAAATCTTCCCTCCCCATCCCCAACAGTATCCAAAACGGCATGCTTGTTACTGAGGGGAACGGCCACAGGGGATCCCTGCACTGTCTGCCGGTTCCCTTTCCGTCCCCCTGCCTGTAACCCATCTGCCTTTTTCTTGAACCTGAAGTGTGACTACCTTTCCTGTCAATGTGCAACACGTGAATCAACCCAGAAAACCAAATGCGAACTTCACTGTCCTTTTACATTTTAATTTCAGCCCAGTCTGAAACTCGCACCCGCCACTTCAGGTCAGTATGTGTCTTTTATTGAACTCATCTTTAGTCCATGCAAATCTTGAGTATTAAAGTTGAAAGATGGAAGTTGAATACCGATGATTCATTTTCACCACGATCACGACAACGTGGTCAGCCATACAAACAAACTCAGATTTCTCCATCTTTGTTCAACAGCCTGAATAATTCAATGAGAAGTTCATCTGCTGCTCAAGGGACTGAGCTCCACAGCGATGGGTGACGTCAGTGGTGTTTAATGGGGTAAAGTAGGATCTTGGGAATTGACACAGTATGTAAACTGAATCTTCGATTCACCACCACCCTGATCAATGTCAGGGTGCAACAGTTTTCAGGTGCAAGTCAGCTTACAGCAATAGTTGTGTATTATTTTGCTTACATCGCAAATATGAATCAACAGACACAATGTACTCTTTGCTCAAACATTTGCATTTCTGGGTTAATCATTTGCCTTAACTCCCTTAAGGACAAGTTGGAAAGTGAATACTTTGTATGCAATATGGTACGATCTACAGTATGGTCTGCTACTGAGCTGCACAGAGCAATATCTGGCCTAGGTTTGCTGGTCTTATCCCAGATGGTGGTAATTATTGGACACGGGGTTAAAGAAAATGAAGATCTGCCAGTCCTGATCAGTGCCAGGTAATTCCTACTGACTGCTGCATGGTCACTGATGGGAACCAAATTGGTTACCATATCATCTTTCCACTCCAGTCGTGCAGATGAAATTGTGTCAGATACTGAATGATGATTCATACCAATCGAACTATACTTCGGTGCTAAAGACAAATTACAATGACTTGTCAGCTTTTAAGGTTTGGTTTGTAAATTATTTTGAAGGGAGATTAAATGGTCCACCAGTTGAAACTTTGGATGAGGTGGCCTTCCTGAAGTCAGTGCCTTGCCTGCAATCTAAGAGCCAACGTACACATCCAGGAGGATAAACAATCCGAAGCTGGAATTGGAACAGCAGAGGGCAAGGAACAGAATCAGAAGAGGCACAAGCTCCTTCAAATTTATCTACAGAAACCGAGGAAAAACAGAAATCCTCAAGGCTAAAAAACTGCAGGGGAAGAAAAGGCAATCAAAAAGCAACAAACAAATAAATAAAAAACAATGGGGAGACTTCCCCAAGGTACAAATTGGAAAAAGCTAAAACCCCACAGCTGAATTTACCAACAAAATGAATGAAGGAAAGACAGATATGGAACTTTGGAAATTTCCTGATATGTGCTCCTGGCAAGCACTTCAGGTCCTTTAGACATCACAGACGTTTGGGTGCCAGCAGTCTTTAGAAGGTGAAGACAACTGATGATAAGGAATTCCACAGGAATGATTCAGTCAGAATGGGAAACACCACCTTACAAGTATTTAACTTCAACTTTATTGGGATTTGAAATGAGTCATGTGAGGAACTAGAGACAATCTGGAATAGAACCAAGAGTCTCTGGGCTAATATGTACGCCTCAATAAACAGATCTGGGAGTTCACAGGTGTCACATTCCACACACGACAATACAAAGAGTACTTCATGGTCTTGTGGTAATGAACGGTGCTACTCAAATGCATGTGATCTTCTCCATTGTGAGGGGGAGATTCAATAATGTGTTGCGCAAATAGCGTACCTCTGAAAACACAGAACAAACTGGAAAAATACAATCTGCTCAGAAAATATTGACGTATCCACCACAGAAATATATGCACGCCTCTCTTTACTTGTAAACAGGACTGACTCTGAAAAGTGCATGGTCCTAGCAAACCACTTTGTTGGCACTAGGGGTTGCTGTGCTGGGGATATCTACACCCAAGGGATTTTTGAAGACCACCAAGAAGAGTGAGCTGGGGTGGCAGGGGAATAGACCTGAATAGACTGAGCGAGTGCCCTTGGGTTCACTTTAGGTATCAGATTTCATGTATCTTGCAAACTGCTCAACTTAAGCAGTCTGTACACTTCCACTCAAGGTCAATAAGGGCTGTGTGTTTGCTGAGAGCTACATTTTTGAAGCACATAGAAAACTGGACCTACTGTCAACTTCAAAGCTGCACCCACAGAAACAGAGGGTGACCATCAAACCACAAAAACAGAGCTAGCGCAGCAACCTGCATCACCGTCTAACCATCCCTACCAATGAACGTTCTGAACTGAAGGCTGCTAATGGTGTGCCGTTATTTGAACAGGAAGCATGCAATGGAACATTTCTCTCATTAATCTTACTCAAATCTAAAAAGGTTCTTTTAGCAAGACTTTAGGTTCACACAAAAATCCTAGAGTCCAACCCGGAGTTGCAATGGTGATGAATCTGGAATGTATTGTCACCGTCATGCTCACAAGCCTGAAGAGTTTTACAGATCCAACTTTAGACCAGTCAAGCCAATCAAAAGGCAGAGCCACATTATTAACTGCAAGACACTGAACCAACACAGTTAGGGCAGGACCACGAATAGCACAGTGCTATCTATACAAGAGCTGTTTCTCATAAACACACTGCAGAAGTTCAAACATAGTGACATTAGCAACATGCATTTTCAGAAGACAGAGCCAGAGAGTCTCTGGCACAACAAAGTGGCAGTGACCCGAGCAGAGTGGGTATTCAATACTCAGACTTAGCAGACCACTTTGAAATGCAATGGCATCAGCAGTAGTAACAAAAATAGTTACTGCAGAAACTGTGTCAACAACAAAAGCCCGGCTGACTGAAACAGGATATTGGAATGAAATCAGTGTGGCTCTCCGCAGGTATGCACAATGACAGAGCCACAAACAATGACTAACTCACACCATTGTTCATGTGCCTGTGCCAATCATTGGACATACAATGCCTGTACAAAATTAAATATTGCTTACACGTACATTTTTTGTGAATCTAGTTATATAGCTATGAACATCATCGCCTCTCAAGGGTAGTGCAGTGATGACGTTACTCAACCTGTAATGTAGAGGTCCAGGCCATCTGATGGGAGTTGAATTGAATGAACAATTCTGGAATGACTGTGCTTACTCAGTCTGGCCTACAGGCAATGTAACCATTTAACTCGAACCAAAACAAATCTGCTGCAGTTGCTGGAAATCCGACACAAACACAGAGAATGCTGGGCCGAGAAACAGAGTTAATGTTTTAAGTCTCTTGCAATTGTTTTGAATTCTTTACTTCGAAAGAGGTCAAGCCAAACTTGAAAACGGAACTGTTTTTCTCTCTCCACAGACGCTGCCAAACCTGCTGAGTTTCTCCAGGATTCTGTGTGTTTGCATTTGTTGAAATGGCTTCTCAGGTATATTTTAATCAACCTATTCAGGAATGCTGTAAGACACTTCTGTGGTAGGTGAGGTAATCCAGGCCTCTTGTCTCAGAGGCAGGGAGAGACACAAGATCTTTGAAAAGGCCTCACAAGGCACCTCAGTCAATGGGCAACAAATGCTGGCCTTGTCAACGGTACCCACCTCCCAAAAAAAAACATAAACTCCCATTTATCCATATGGCAAGGGAGATGACCACAATTGCATTTTAGAAAGCCATTTAGCCTATCATCTATCTCAGCTGTCCAAAAGGGATATGGCATGGTATTCATCTTAGAATTGCTACAGTGTGGAAACAGGCCATTTGGCCCATCGAGTCCACGCTGAATAACATCATACCCAAATGCACCTCCCTACTCTATCCTTAAAACCCTGCATTTCCCATGGTTAATTTAGCCAGCCTGCACATAATGGGCAATCTACCTAACTTACACATCTTTGGACTGTGGGAGGAAACCAGAGCACCTGGAAGAAACCTACGCAGACACGAGGAGAATGTGTAAACTTCACACAGACAGTCACCCGAGGCTGGAATTGAACGCGGGTCCCTGGCGCTGTGAGGCAGCAGTGCTAACCACTGAGCCACCATGCCACCCTGTAATAATACCTGTGGTGCAGTCATAGTTCTTAGATTAGATTAGATTACTTACAGTGTGGAAACAGGCCCTTCGGCCCAACAAATCCACACTGACCCGCCGAAGCACAACCCTCCCAGACCCATTCCCCTGCATTTACCACTTCACCTAACACTACAGGCAATTTAGCATGGCCAATTCACCTAACCTGCCACCGTACTGCCCACGGTTAGAGTGTCCCTATCTCTGAGCCAGGAAACCTAGGTTCCAGTCACATTTGCTCTGGAGGTGTGTAATAACATCCTTGAACAGGTTGACTAGATTTATAGAGTGCAACAAAGGCCTTTTGGCCCATCGAGTCTGCACTGACAATAACTACCACTAAACCAAGAGGATCAGCAGAAATACTATAAAATGTCTCTAGGATAATTCATGTGCTGAAAATAAAGCAAATAATACGAAAATACCCTACATTGCTCTTTACTCAACTTATAATCGCTGAATGGACACACAAATACGTATTTTCTAAAATGCAGTCAATTAACCCACCAGTAACCAACGGAAAAGCGACCAGTCAGAAATGCCATAAGACTTTCTGGGCTTAGATATGGTCAAGTCTGGCCAGTTTTCATTGAGATGCTGGAACTGGAACTCAGCCAGACTCAGTGCCTACAGCATGAAGGCTGAGGAGGGAGACTATTTCCAAAGCACAGACAAAGCAAACTGCACATGTGGGGAGGACAGAAACACCCGCGACTTTCCAAACGACTGTGCAACGTGATGCTCAAAAAGCAGCTTTATTGCAACTCGACATTTACCAAATCCTTTGCAGAGTGTGTTCCCCTCACTCCTATCCCACTGATACTGACAAAGCCAGCAACGGGGCATTTAATTTGTTTGAACACGCTGCCCCCTAAGTTCTGGGGATCAATACATTCCTCAGCAAACCTGCAGGTCAACAAAACTCTTCCCCCCCAAAAAAAATCTTCAAGAGAAAAAAAAGTACATTTCCAAAAAGAAATTTTCTTCTCCTCTATTGATCCAAATTCAAGTTCCTCAAAACAGTAGGCTTGCAAGTCCTAGATCTTACAAAATTCAGCCAAAAAAAGAATTCTCACAATCAAAAAACTCCGAGCTGGTGTAAAAAGATCAGGTTTAAAGAGAGGTCTATGATCTGGCTGGCTTTAAAAAAGAATGAAGTCCTCAAAAAAATAACCTTCTTGAGACACTAAGGGTTAAAGAACTGTTCCGTTTACAAAAAAAAATACAGATACCACATACACAGAGAGATATATAGATACAATAAAAAACTGCATCGAAGGCACCAAGATTTTAAGCTTTAAAGCTGTTTTTCTTTTAAAAATCACAACTGGAAAAAAAAGGGTCAGGTATTTCAGTACCTACCAAATTGAAGATAAAAATGTATAGAGCAAGGCTGAGGCAGCAGTTTAAAGAGAAGCCAAAGAAAAAACAAGCAGAAATATGTATTTCTGTACATGTAAAAAAAAAACCAAGATATACTTTGAACAGAATCCCCAAACTGTGCTCAAGCGCTCAGGAAGATTAGCAGCTGCAGCCTGAACCGATGCACCTTTTCAGACTGTCTGCTCCGGTATATAATTCTACCTCGGCACCTGTCACATCTCAGGAGGAAGGGAAGGGGTGGAGATTGTCTTTTCCTTTGGTCATGTGAGCTCTTCACAAACACTAATAGGGTCTCCCATTGTCTATGAGCAATCGTGTGTCACGGCTGGGTCCAGCAGCACATCAATATTTCAGACAGACCGAGTCTCTGATCCCAGTGCCTGAGTTGAGCAGTTTGCTTTAACCCTCTGAATATCTGCTTCCATTTTTAAAACGTCAATGTCGAGCTGAGAAATGTAATCAGGTCCGCACCATTCATTTTTCTTGCCGTGTGAACAGTTTACATCCTCAATGCTGTGGTTTAGCCAGTGAGTTGTGCTTAATGTTCTCTGCCCTCTCTCTCTCTAATAATTCCTTTTTGGATGTCACTATTCCCATCAGTAATCTGCACTCCGCCTACCCTGACAGTCCAAATTAGCCTCGTGAATGAGTGGAGAGTTTGCCTGTGGATTATTTGTTCATTTTGGGTTCACTTTCCCCCTATCCCACATCCTGGCCTTTGCCAATATGAATTGATCCTGGCCACAGTGCCATCTAATAGCTAATTGCCCATTTGCTAACTGTGTTGGCAAACTAGTCAACTGCGGAATAAACTGGAATTGATCTTAACCTGTCTTCAACTAAAAATCATGTGCATTTTCCAGAAATGCACTGGACAAGTCAATCCAGCTGAATTTATCCCCACTGCTCCAATCCAGGGACTCAGACTAATTGTACTGTCCTGACTGTTATGTTGTCACCTTATTCGGAAAGGGCTAGGAACAAGATGGTTATGTGACAGTACATTTTGGGGTGTCACATTTGTTATCCTATTGCAGACAATGTATGAGTCTATCAGCCACATGGTGAGCTCTAAGAAATACACTTGCATTTTGAGTCTAAATTTGCAATTATTTGTAACTTGCGGGAACCATAGCCATTCTCAAACCAAGATCAGCTAACACAACTCAGATCGTCACAATCTGTACAGTTTAGTGGCACAACAAAGAGCAGTAAACCTACTAACTAAACAAAAAGGTTTCTCCCTCACTGCAACACAAGCCCACACATGACTCTTTTGCTTCCATTTACAGGTGTTTGACCCACAATTGTCTTTGTTGCTGTCTGTGGGAGTTGAGTTGGGATTGCAACTTGTGCTTGGCAGAAGGTAATTTGCTCACTCCTGGACAAAGGAAACTTTTATGTAAAAAACATTCTTGGCAACTTCAATGATATTATCTTGAGTTGGCCTTTGTGAGGAATCCTACTAAACTTATTCCTTATCAAGCCAACTTCGATCTCTCCTCATAAGTTACTTCAGGCTTTCAGTATTTTACCTTAGTCCTGATAGCAGGGATGATAGAAGAGGTTTGACAGGAATGGGATGCCACAGTTCCTGGAGATAGTCCATTTGAAAAAAAAATTCAATTGTGTCTAGGTTTTGGAGGAGATATTTCATTTCAATTTATCAGAATAGGGTATGTGAGGTGTGATGCAAAGTTGTTCTGTCAGTAGTTGCAAGAGCTCAGTTTGGCTCTTGCTCAAAAGTTGACTGTGTTCTTTTTTTATTCTTTCATGAGATAAGGTGTTATGGGCTAGACCAGCATTTACTGCCCAAATTTAGTTGCCCTGGAAGTGATGGTGATCAGTCCACAATGCAGTGCTTGTGGTAAAGGAACACTTGCAGTGCTGCAAAGGAACAACTTTCAGGATTTTGACCCAGTAACAGTGAAGAAACGGTGATATATTTCCAAGTCAGGCTGGGGGATTTAGAGGGGGACTAGCAAATGGTGCTACTCCCAGGTATCTCCTGCCCTTGTTCTTCTAGATGGGAGAGATTTGGAAGGTGTGATGATGCTATCTTCCTTATTCTCAGCCAAAGTAATAGATCCTCAACTATGCATTGTCTGAATATTAATAATAGCCATCGGTTTTGCAACCACTTGCCACTTTATAAGATCAAAACTCCTTCACAAGGCTGTGTGAGGAATATCCCTACAATTAGTCATAAAATGACAGAAAACTGGCAGGAAATGTAAGAAGGACTCATTAGCTGTACTGGAAAATTCCTGTGCTTTCTTCCTTACATTAAAGCTGTATTTATTGAGCCATATTATTGCAGAAGATGCTGGGTTTGATCCAGTGTGAATGTCAGCTAGTCATTTTGAGCACTGTGTTTGGCCTCAGAATCCCTGGACTAAGAACTGAGATAAACAAGTAGGGTCACCTTTCATAAAACCTCCTGAAAAGTGCATGTTTGATTAGAGACAGAACTGGGTTTTGCAGACAATCTGACACAGTTGTCAAGGGAATTAAATGAGACATAATCATTTGGATGAGGTCCTGGCCAATTGATGAGATCAGGTGGGCCCCAATATCTCAGAGGATGAGAGGTTAGAATTGTTAGGGAGAACAATGTA
Organism: Chiloscyllium plagiosum; assembly: GCF_037043375.1. Classification (NCBI taxonomy): domain Eukaryota; kingdom Metazoa; phylum Chordata; class Chondrichthyes; order Orectolobiformes; family Hemiscylliidae; genus Chiloscyllium; species Chiloscyllium plagiosum. The sequence goes on along the minus strand of NW_028270155.1, from coordinate 71,486,956 downwards.
TAATACATAGTGAGGAGAAAGTGAGGTCTGCAGATGCTGGAGATCAGAGCCGGAGATGTGTTGCTGGAAAAGCGCAGCAGGTCAGGCAGCATCCAGGGAACAGGAGAATCGGGCTTATGCCCGAAACGTCGATTCTCCTGTTCCCTGGATGCTGCCTGACCTGCTGCGCTTTTCCAGCAACACATCTCCGGCCATAATACATAGTGAGGCAAATTCCAATGCAACCTTTTTACAGAATCAGCATAACTCTTTTATTTTTGTATGCAATGCCTCTACTTTTGAAGCCCAAGCTTTGCTAACTGCTCTCTTGCACTACTGGCTCCCTGTGTTCCTACATACACTCTGAAATTGCTCAGTCCATATTCCCTCTCTCCAACCTTTCTGCCAAACTGCACTCAAACACTTCTCTGTACCAAATTCCATTAGCCACTTGTCCACCCACCGTGTCCATTCACGTTCTATTACAGGCAATGTATGTCAACACCGTTGGCACTTCTCAAAGTTTGTGATCACTGGCAAATTTTGACATTTCACTCTGTAATACAAGATCTAAGCCATTTATATAGTTTTAAAAAAGAAATAATCCTAGCACTGAAGGTTGGGAAACACCACTCCTTGGTTGGAAAAAACAACCATTTACCACAATGTGTTGTTTTCTGTCCATTGTCTTTTAAAGCAAAATCTAATTGGACACTGGCCTTCCTATTATGTAAACCTCAACTTTATTTACCAGATTTTTTTTAAGGCGATAATCACTCTCCAGGAATATTCAATCTTCTCAAACTGTACATGGTATATGTTATTTCTAGTCAGTATTCTGCCATTCCCCAGAAATTATTCATTTGCCCTCTACTGTTTTTGCTATTCACTTAGCAACTGATGCTACAGAAATTTTTTTGTTTAAAAAGAAAACGCCTTCGCTTGAGGCTTTTTCATTGTTTTTATTCAGTGAGAATATATTAATGCAGGGCTTGGGTTCCTGCATTAACCCTGCTTTAAGTGCTCTAAATGCCTTCTTCCAGATTGAACTCTTCAATTTGTGCATAAAGGAGAAGCTCGTTGCTTAGTTGCTTTCAGTAATCAGCATGGAGTGTAGATGGTCTCTCCAACTGTGCCTCAGACATAATGTTGCTGCTAGTGGCTCCCTGCACCACTGCCAACAGAAGTCATACATTGTCTTCCAAAGGATGACACGAAAAAAAAAATATCCCTTTCCTGGAGAACCTCTCTGAAACACAATCAATTCAGTTGAATTGATGGATGGAAGAACACGTTACTGCAAGGCTGTTCACACGGATAAAGTGCTAACATTTCAGTGCCATGAATACTATTAAACAAACACAACACACATACTTAAGTAATAGACGATCTCTTGTAAAGGTCAGTCTCTGCCGAATGTGGTTTGCTCTCACCCCAATATGTCGTGCGTCTTAAATTGATCCCTAACTTTGACCCAACAATTTGCCTCATGCTAGTGGTTGGTGGGGACAGCGCAGCAAGGCTTTTTATTCCCCACAGTTGCTCTTTGTTATTTAAAGGTCAGAGGTACCGGTAGCTGGCCTGGGATAGACAGCGAGTCCCCGCTGACTTCAGCACCATGGCCAGCGACCAGTGCCCTCGTCTTGTTCAGCACTTCCAAAGGCCTGGCATAGACTTTCAACCGGGAGAAAGTGAGGGCTGCAGATGCTGGAGATCAGAGCTGAAAATGTGTTGCTGGAAACCAACCCAACCACCCCGTAGCCCAACACTTTAACTCCCCCTCCCGCTCCACCAAGGACATGCAGGTCCTTGGACTCCTCCATCGCCAGACCATGGCAACACGACGGTTGGAGGAAGAGCGCCTCATCTTCTGCCGAGGAACCCTCCAATACAAGGGATGAACTCAGATTTCTCCAGTTTCCTCATTTCCCCTCCCCCCACCTTGTCTCAGTCAAATCCCTTGAACTCAGCACCGCCTTCCTAACCTGCAATCTTCTTCCTGACCTCTCCGCCCCCACCCCACTCCGGCCTATCACCCTCACCTTGACCTCCCTCCACCTATCGCATTTCCAAAGCCCCTCCCCCAAGTCCCTCCTCCCTACCTTTTATCTTAGCCTGCTGGACAGACTTTCCTCATTCCTGAAGAAGGGCTCATGCCTGAAACGTCGATTCTCCTGTTCCTTGGATGCTGCCCGACCTGCTGCGCTTTTCCAGCAACACCATTTCAGCTATAGACTTTCAACCCTCTAATATCGCCATTGCCCCTCAGGACCAAGGCCACAGGTTCAACAGAATCCCTGTACAGCAGGGAGAGGCCATTCAGCCCATCAAGTCTGCACTGACCCTCCGAAGAGCATCCGACCCTATTCCCATGGCTAACCCACCTAACCTGCACATCCCTGAACACTATGGGCAATTTAGCATGGCCAATTCGCCCTAACCTGCACATCTTTGGACTGTGGGGGGAAACCAACGCAAATTCCACACAGAGAGTTGCCTGAGGCTGGAATTGAACCTGGTCTCTGGTGCTGTGAAACAGTAGTGCTAACCACTGAGCCACTGATGTTTCCTATCAGCCCTACTGGACGATACAGCTGCTCCATCATTAGAGAGAGAGAGGCAACTGGTGGTGGTTTGACCTGAGGGTTACCACGCCTCAGCTGAGTGGAGAGATCGAGAATGCATGGTCACCTCAGCCGATGCAAGAATTATTGGTGCAACTTTACAATGGTGTTCCATTCGACTGAGTTAACCGACCCCCTAACTGTACGGCGTCGACTTCTACCTTTTTGCCTGAAGATCTGCCCTAAAACATTCAAAGTTTGCATGCATGGCACATTTTCCAACATCACCATAAGGAAGGTGGACAGTATCGAAGAATGAGCAATATTGTTCTCCCACTGGAGATGTATGAGATTTGCCTTCTCACATGTTCTCTTTGGAGTGGGAACCTCAAGGAAGCGAATGTTTAATTTTGAGGTATTAATCTGGAGATGGGTCTGGTACACAGGCCGTTAAGATAAGGAATTACCTTTTGAATGGATACTAAAACATCCCATTAATGTGGCACCAAAGATCACAGTGAAAAGGACTGAGATGCAAAGTAAAGGGTCTTAAGCTGTTTGAAAAGACTTTATTTTTAAACACTTCAAAACGTTTGCTGAGAGCTTTCAGCTATCAGGAACTTTGTGCATTCCGATAATATCTTCACTCTCTCACTGGTTTTCGAATAGAGTCACAAACATCACAGACTTGTGGTGCACAAGGAAGCCATTCAGCCAATCATTCCTGCACTGGATTTATTACCTTTCCTTTACACTCTCCTTGCACAAGATTTCTATCCAAATAACCATTCAATGCCCCCAGTTGAAAAACTAGCAAGTTCCTCCCCCAGATGGAAGAGGAAGGGACTGACGCTCGACAAATAGGTGATGCCCACCTGTCATCACTCACACACCTAGTTCTGCCACAGAGCTGAGGGTCCTTCGTTTTGGTAGATAGTTCATGTTGTTGCAGAATTATATTCCAAAACATACGCGAGTTAGCAAAGCCACGAAACCATTAAAAATGCCACTGCCGGATCCACTATTATTGTCAGATGCTTTTATACAGCCATTCCAATCATGCCTTCATACAGTCAGGGAGTCATGCAGCACAGAAACAGACTCTTCAGTCCAACCAGTCCATGATGACTGGTCCAATATCCCATACTAAGTCCCACTTGTTTGCACTTGGCTCATATCCTTCCAAACATTTCTTATTCATGCACTTTTCTAAATGTCTTTTAAACATTGTAACTTTACTCATATCTACCACTACTGCTGGAAGTTCATTCCACATATGAACCACTTTGTGTGGTTGAAGTTGCCCCCATGTCTTTTTTTTAAATCTTAAAAATATGCCCGATAGTCTTGAGATCCACAACCTTACAGAAAAGATGTCTGCCTATATCGATGCCATTTATGATTTTATAAACCTCAACAAGGTCACCCCTCAACCTCCTACGTGCCAGTGAAAAAAGTCCCAGCCTATCCAGCTTTTCCTTATGACTCTAACCTTCCACTTCCAGCAACATCCTGGTAAATCTTTTCTGAACCCTCTCCAGCTTAATAATATCCTTCCGAGCACAGGGAGACCAGAACTGGGCACAGTACACCAGAAGAGTCCTGTATAACCTCAACATGACTTCCCAACTCCCAGACTTAAAGGTCTTCAGTGGCACTGTCTGATATATGATTGACATTCAGCACTCCCAAAGTGGCCCACCCAGCCAGGAAGACAAGTACCTGGCCAAGCTAGCTGACCATGGATTGAAGGAGCTGTCCTCTCAGTATCTGCCTTGGTAGAGAGGCATGAACAGTTCTATGCCTTTAGCCCAAGGGAGACCTGAAGCAAGAACAAACAGAGGATTGAGTATAAAGTGACTGTATTGTTTGATTTGATTTGATTTATTACTGTCACAAGTACCAAGGTACAGTGAAAAGTGTTGCTTTACATGCTTTATAGACAGATCGTATTATACAATGGCATCAGGTAGCAGAACAGTGTGCAGGATACAATGTTACAGCTACTGAAAAGATGCAGACAGAGAGATCAACATTAACATTAAAGGGGACCATTCAGAAGTCTGATAACAGCAGGGATGTAGCTGTTCATGAACCTGTTCATACGTATATAGAAACTTTTGCTTCACTTGGAGGTCGCCACTGATGATGTTACCTAGCCAGGTAATGAAACATCTGGACATCAAACCTACAGCTCAGCGAGCAAACCTCAACCTGAGCTACAAACCTTGCAAAAGCTTTTGTCTCTTCAGCCTGATAGAAGAGGGTGGGCGAGATTATGAAGGGGGGTGTGGGGAGTCTTTGATTATGTTGGCTGCTTTCCCAAGGCAGTGGGAAGGATAGATGAAGTCAACAGATGAAAGGCTGGTTTGCGTGATGGACTGGGATGTGTTCACAACCCTCTACAGTTTCTTTCAATCTTGGGCAGAGCAGTTGCCAGATCATGCTGTGAGGTATTCAGATAGGATGCTTTCTGGGGTGTATTTTTAAAAATTTGTAAGCGTCGTTATGGACGTGCCAAATTTCCCTAGCCTCCTTAGGTAGTAGTTCAGTGTGGCCAGAGGTGACAATATCTCTGTGGAGAATGCTGAGCTATGGAGAGGGTGCCATAGGGAGATGGATAGAACCATATTTCACAAGGGGCTAGATATTATCTTGTTAAACCTCTACCCTGTGTACAGACTCCTACTTGCAATTATGTCTCTTTCCCTCCATCTTGACCATCATATCCAATTGGGCCTGATATTCTTGGAATCAATTCCAATCAAGAATTGCAGTGACACTCCCATCGCAATGTCTCCTGCCTCTCAAATTTAACCTATACAATATCTTTTGCACCAACCCTCCCTCAACACCACTCTAATGACGAGCTGAAATCAGAAAACTGGATATAAGCAGCGAAATTCCATTTCAATTTGTCAAAAACATGCCTGTTTGCAATTCTGGGGTAGGTTATACCGACATTGGAAACTCTTCCAGAAGACATATATAAAAAGCAAACGATACAGAAATAAAAATTATGCATTATCCAGGTTGTGAGCCAGTGAATTTTTTATGCGAGTGGATTTCACAGTCGTCTGACATTCTACAGAAGCCTTGGGCTTTTCTTTGATTAATATATCTTAAATGCCTCACCACCCAGCAGGATTCCTCTCGCACAACCCTTTCCCTTCTCCTGCCACCTCAACATTTACAATGAAGATTACTAACATTTACAGCAAAATTGATGCTGCAAAGAATAGAGTAATACATGGTTAGGAAGAAGTCACTCAACTGTACCTGTATGAAGAAATTCAGGTTCCTTCACAAATTAGGATTGCCACCGTACAGTGGCTTAGAACTATCTACTGTCATTAACATTTAGGTTTCAACTTTATACTTAACTTCAAGCTAATTTTTTATATAACATATTCCAAACATTACATGTGCTTTTTAAATAACATATGAAAGGTCATTTGGTGCAACCATCCTGACACAGTCTCAGTCATATGGATTTTCACCAACTCTAAACCACTGCCTTTCCAAAAAGCAGACTTGTTGATCCATAGAGACAGTTAAAAGAGAAAATAAAGTGCCTTGATATCAACACCAGCACCCACAGCCTAAATGTTGCAGTCTGACTGCTGAGGCAAGCTAGATCATCTGTCCATTCAGTTCCCTTCACCCCAGGGATGGGCTCAATTAAAAAGAAAGTCCCAAGAATATAAGAAAGGGTCGGCCATTCTGCAACTTTAACTCTGTCATTCAACAAGGGATTATGGTTGATCTGATCATGGTTACTTCCTTGTTTAACCTCTTAAACCCTTACCTCCTTGTCAGTCAGAAATCTCTAGAATTCCACCTTGAATATATTCCTTGACGCTGTCTCCACTGCTGCACTTGGGGTGGAAGGACTGTTATTCTGAACTCTTACTACTCTATTTTTCAAATTTATTTCATTCCTTTATTTTTCTATTGTTTTTCCTCAGCAGTTGTAGTTGAGAATGAGTGCCTAGGTGAGTATGTGTGATGGTAAAGCTGCTTCAAATTCACAGTAACTGTTGTACAAAGATGTTGATCTCTGCTAATGCTCTGCTCCTGCTCATTTCAGGCAACTATAACCGATTGTGAAAGGTAAGGGTGTGTGTGTCTGTGTCAGTATGCGCGTGCATGGAGCGGGTGCATCGTTGGGTGTGCGTGTCTGTCTGTCGATGTGGTGGGATAAACTAAAAAATAAGCTTTGCTTTAAGAGCATTATGTTCTTACATTACTCACTTGAAGGAATTTTCCTCTCATGTTATTTTGAAGATTTTCTTAACCTTTATTCTGACTCAAGTTCTTTTTTATAAAACTGATTTTTGAAGGATTTTCTGCCTATTTTCTGTAATTACATGTTGTAATCGCCGTGACATTGTGTCAAAGAATATACTGTTGTGTAACAATAGCATAGTATATGCCATGCAGGGATAATGGTGGCTTACAGTTCCTGAATGCAAAATGCATTCTAGGAAATTTTTTTTGGTGCTAAGGGATTAATTTACCCACTGCATCTGCCACTAAGTAAATGCGTGCCCTTTATCTTACTTACTTTCTGTTACTAGGCATTCATTTCTTTCATTCCTTCCCATTTTTGAGGCTGAGAATAGAAATAAGATGATATGCCAGATGTAACATTTGGAGTTAGGCATCTGGGCTGCACAAGGTCCAAGGCTCTTCCACACACTCCTGCTGTGAGCGCCCAACAGAAATGTCACAAATTAGGACAGGCCAGCACTTGGCCTTCCCCAAGGGATCATGTGAGGCTGTATTAAAGCACACTGCCTCTTGTCCAACTCAAACCAGTCCTGTGGTTTATATGGGGGGGGGGGGTGTAGCCTGGACTAGGGCCACCCCAGATGAGATCACGTGCTGTCCCGGTTCAATGCAGTGCTGAAGTCAGTGTGCTTGCCCACCAAACAGTAGTAATCATGGTCCATACTGAGGAAGAAAAGGTTGAAAATTTCAGCAATGTTTAATCCTCTCTGTAGAAAGGGATCTCAAGCCACCTCTCATTGTTTTTGAGCTGCGAGGGAGGGACGGTAGGGACCAACCAACAGCGTTGCACCTCCTGGGGAACGTCAGACTGTCTGCTTGTGGTGCAGGCACTCAATGACATTTTGCCAAGCTGAACTGCCCCTTCTCATACCTGCCTTGGGGGTAGTCAGGAGGTATCACAGATGTATGGCACTCCCCAACACCCCCCCCTCCCCCAACCTAATTATGATCAGGACTAGGGAACCGGATCGTGGTTGAGCTGGGCTTTGGAGCTACATGATTGCAATGGGAGAAATCATGGAATTGGTGGCAAGGTGGGAATCTGGTCACAGGATTTAGCAGCACTAGGGTACAGACCCTAGAGTTATGCAGAGAGGTGGGGGTGCTCTAAAACTGTCAAGAAAGCACACCAATGCCTCTACTTCCTCAGGAGGCTAAGGACACTCAACATGTCCACAAAGACTCTTCCCAATTTTTCTAGATGCACCATAGAAAGCATCCTATGTGGATGTATCACAGCATGGTATGGCAATTGCTGTGCCCAAAACCACAAGAAATTACAGGGAGTTGTGAACACAGCCCAGTCCATCACACACACACACAATCCTTCCATCCATCAGCTCCATCTATACTCCCCATTGCCTCGGGAAAGCAGCCAGCATAATCAAAGACCCCCTTCCACACCGGTTATACTCTCTTCTACCCTCTTCCGTCAGGCAGAAGATAAAAACGTTGGAAAACAGATTTACGAACAGCTTCTTCCTTGCTGTTATCAGACTTTTGAGCTGACGTGGGGATATAGAGTTCAGCTGGAAAAGTCAATGTTTCATGTTGGAGCCTGAAACATTGACTCCCCTTCCCCTCTGACGCTGCTTGACCTGCTGTACCTTTTTCAGCTCAACTCTTTACCCACTCTGACTTTCCAGCATTGGCAGTTCTTACTAAGTTTTTGATGGGATGTCTCATATTTAATCTTTCTCTGCACCTTCTTTGTAGCTGTAACACTATATTCTGCATTCTGCTCTAACACCCTGAACTTACGTAAGATATGATTTGTCTGGATAGCACACAAAACAGTGATTTTCACCGTATTTCGGTCCATGTGACAATTACAAATCAAATCCTTTGCTCTGGCATAACAGTGCAGGGAAACATTGGAGTTTGGTTTGAAATGCGGAAAATAAAAGCTTACACTTGGCGTAAGTAGGGACAAGGTTTCTTGCCTTCCCTTGGTGGTAAGGGCCATTTAATTGGGAGGGAAGGCCATGATTGGGACCCCACTGCTTTTTTGCCCCATCCTGATTAAGTCTGGGTTGTGGCTAGCCTTCCCACTCACGCCTCATTGAGCGTTGCATCCTGTCCCTGGTATTAAGCCCGTATATAACAGAGAGCCCACCATTCAGGGAATGGGATGATCAAACTGTGAGCACTCAGCTAACTCACTGTTGGGTGTGGCATCAGGAAAGGAAGACTCCTGAAAACTAGTGTCCTGCCCTCACTACAAACACCACCCATCCTCCGACCATACAATCCCCACGTTGTGCCAACCATCCTAATACCAACCTCCCACCATCACTCACCTGTCCCTGAGGCCCTCAGAGCACTCAGGAGGGTGTTGTACCGATAGCAGGCACATCCTCTCTCATGGCGCTGCTGAGTACAGATAAGCTGCTGAACTACAATCAGAAAACAGAGCACTGCGGACGCTGGAAATCAGAAACAAAAACAGAAACCGCTGGAAAAACTCAGCAGGTTTGGCAGCATCTGTGGAGAAAAAGCGGAGTTAATGTTTCGGGTCCATTGGTGGGCCATTGGACCCAACACATTAACTCTGCTTTCTCACCACAGATGCTGCCAGAGCTGCCGATTTTTTCCAGCAATTTCTCTTTTAGCTTCTGAACTGTGATTGATTGATTGATAGCTCTAGCCCCTACCACCTTCAGATGCTTTATCATAAGACCATAGGAAAAGAGAAGTAGAAGCAGACTGTTCAGCCCATGGAGTCTACCTCACCATTCAGGGAGATCATGGCTGATCTGATAATTCCCCAACTCCACTTTCCTACCTTTCCCTCATAACCCTTGTTCCCCTGACTGATTTGAAATCTGTCTGTCTCAGCTTTGAATATATTTAATGACCGAGCCTCAACAGCCCTGTGTGGCACAGAATTCCACAATTCACCACCCTCTGAAAGAAGAAATTCCTCCTCATCTCTGTCCTAAATGTGCAACTCCTTATGTTGAGATGATGCCATGTGGACCCAATCACTCCCAAAAGGGGAAACAACCTTTCCATGTCCTGTCTGTCAAGTCCCCTAATCTTATATGCTTCAGTAAGGTTAGCCAGGCGAACTGCTGGGTTACAGGGATAAGGTAGGGGAATGGCTCTGGATGGGATGCTCTTTGGACAGTCAGTGTGGGCTTGTTGGGCTGAATGGCCTGTTTCCACATTGTAAGGTTTCTGTGTAAGGCTGCCTCTCATTCTTCGAAACTCCAATGAGCACATGCCTGATCTACTGAATCTCTCTCCTTTTGAGTAAATCCCCACCAAGCTGCTACGCACCTAGTGAACCTTCTCTGGAATATCTTTCCATGGATAAGGAGCCCAAAACTCTTCACAGGATTCAAGCTATGGTCTGACTCATGCCATGCACAGTTTCAGCAAAACCTTCCGAACTGTCATACTCTAATCCCTTTGAAATAAAAGCCGACATTCAATTTGCCTTCCCTATTAACCACTGAACCTGGATACTAGCTTTTTGTGATTTATGTTGACCTTCCTTCCATTAAAGATTGGAAATGTGCATGTTGATTCATGATTGCTGTCTTCTGTGCCACTTCTCAGGGACTGATTCTGTCCCAAATACAGCAAAATTCAGGCTTTGGCTGATAAGTAGCAAGTAACATTAACATTACATGATTACTGAATAATGACCATTGTGTTGACATTCACCAGGTTGTAACTGGTGTCATTTAATGCAGAAAGGGATGCTCCAGTGGCTGAGTATTTGGGATCAAGCTTTTTGAGTAGCAGAGTAAAAACGTATGGTACTGAAAAAGCACAGGTCAGGCAGCATCCGAGGAGCAGGAGGGTCGATATTTCGGACATAAGCCCTTCATCAGGAATGTGAAAGGCTCATGCCTGAAATGTTGATTCTCCTGCTACTCGGATGCTGCCTGACCTGCTGCGCTTTTCCAGCGCCACACTTTTCGACTCTGACTCTCCAGCATCTGCAGTCTTTGCTTTCTCCTTTTGAGTCGCAGCCAGGTTCATTCAGGAGGGAATTACGCACCGCTCTGGCATTTACCACTGCCTGGTACGTGGGGACATGCCTTCGCCCTCAGAGAGGTTTACAGCAGAACTACAGTATTGACCCTTTACAGAATGCTGGCGTCACTTTGGGAACAGTTCAAGTGGAAATAAAACCTCATGGCCATGTGAGCCAGGGGGCTGCACAGGAACAGATCCATGTTTCACGCTTCCACCAGTTTCAGGAGAAGGTGACAATGAAGGGCTGAATCAGTGAACAGAGCTGAGAGGGACCTTGAAAAATTAGCCTTTTGGGGCATAAGAAACAGGAGTAAGTGTAAGCCATCTGGATCTTCCAGCCTGCTCTGCCATTCAATAAGATCAAGACTAGTCTTTCTTGTGGACTCGACTCCACTTACTCACCCTCTCACCCTAACCCTTAATTCCTTTACTGTTCAAAAATCGATCTTTGCCTTAAAAACACTCAATGAGGTAGCCTCAACTACTTCACTGGGCAGGGAATTCCACAGAGACCAAAACTGTACAGTGGGCGGCACGGTGGCACAGTGGTTAGCACTGCTGCCTCACAGCGCTAGAGACCCGGGTTCAATTCCCGCCTCAGGCTGTGTGGAGTTTGCACTTTCTCCCCGTGTCTGCGTGGGTTTCCTCCGGGTGCTCCGGTTTCCTCCCACAGTCCAAAGATGTGCAGGTCAGGTGAATTGGCCATGCTAAATTGTCCGTAACGTTAGGTGAAGGGGTAAATGTAGGGGTATGGGTGAGTTGCGCTTCGACGGGGCGGTGTGGATTTGTTGGGCCGAAGGGCCTGTTTCCACACTGTAAGGTAATCTAATCTAATCTGATTCATATTTGGTGACTAAATCATTGAAGCAAAGTATTCTACGTGTGAAAATTCAGGACTTTGAAGGACATTGTAATAAAGTGGTGCCATATACACAGCGATCTCAATTATAGCTGCAATTTGAGGTATAATCATAGATTCTCTTCATAACCTGTGTTATGGACCAGATCAAACCCTCTCAAAATATATTAAGATGACAGCCCAGACCCCACGTTTTTCTTATTTTTAGAGGTAAGTCTAAGGCATTTGTGTTCTGGATGCAATTTGATTGGTCAATCTACCAGCTTTGAAACAAAATACATTTAATTCATAAACTATGGTTAAAATACAAGCAGAAGAAAGAAGAATTGGAATATCTCATCTCTACTGGAAAAGTTGACAGTAAAATAGATCATTCAACTACTAAGTAGCAACTGTTCCAATATAGTAATCTCCCATAAACACACCCTTGGCAAAGACAAATTCAGTAAGATCGATTGGCTCACATGTAATTCTCCAGTCCAGTATGAAAGAACATCAAGAGAAAATTCTGTGAGAGACAGAGAGAGAAAAAGGACTCAAGTGTTTTGCTGTAGCAATGAGAGATGTATAGCAGCTTCCAAACCCCAAACATCTACTGAAAATTAATGTAAAATCCTGTTTCTGTAGAAGCCTGACCCCACCCCTTCATGCAGCTTCTATTGTTGCAACTTTAAAAAAAATCCCAAAGCCTCACTATCTGTTTACTATATTGGCTTAGAACAATAGGCTGAGCACTAATCTCAACCTCTCTACCTAAACAAAAAGAACAAAATAGACCTCTTAAAGCCACAGCATTGTCACACTTGCTTGTTAAATCATATTTACAATGATTTTGGTTTGATTGCGTAGCACACTATCAAAAGTGAAATCATTGGTCTCTTGTTGGGGTTATTTAGTAAATTCAACCCTTTTGTTTAGTTGTTCTCTGGAGGGGCTCCTAATACCAACTCCAATTAGAGATATTCTAAACACTTGCCCTTCACTTGCAATCGGATTACCATCACCAACCTTGTTAAATGACACTGACACTAACTGGAACAGCCACATAATTAGGTGACTACAAGAGTAGGTCAGAGCCTAGGAATACTGCAGTGAGTAAGTCATCTCCTGACTCCCAAAGCCTGTCCATCATCTACAAGGTACAAGTCAGGAGAATGATGGAATTATCCTCTGGAGTACTTGCCTGGATGTGGCAGCTCCAGCAACAATCAAGAAGTTTGACATCATCCAGGCCAAAGTAGTCCTGCTAGATTGGCACCACATACACAGACTAAGATATTCAAGACCTCCACCACCATCAATGTATACCATCTCCAAGATGCAGTAGAGTAAGGGCAGTGGATGCTGGAAATACCACCATTGGTAAGATCCCCACCAAGTCATCACCATCCTGATCTGGAACATTAACTCTGTTCCCTCACTGCCACCAGGCCAAACTCCTGGCGTTTCCTCTCAAACAGCACTGTTGGCATTGTGAATCTACAAGGACGCAAGTAGCTGGCTCCCAACCAACTTTCCAAGGGTAATTAGGAATGGGCAACAAATGATAAATGAACATAAAAACAATTTTACCTGAGCTTTTATTCGAATTGTTCATTTCCTGGGTGTCAGGAACTGTGACTGAGAACCTATTCCACATTTTTATATATCTCCTACAGCCCAGATGCCCCGTCAGAGGCTTAACTCCCAGTCAATGCGGATGTGAGGGTAGCAGTTGAGAGACTTCAGTTGACGCTGGATTGGGACAGGACTGACAGCCAGCAGTAGCATTTTCTTCTGGTTTTTACCATGAAGTAACTGGCTCAATTAGTAGCATTTTCTCTTGAATTGAAACCTGATACCAGAGGTTAATACCCAAAGACATGCCACTGGCAATGCCATCTTCAGCTCCATCGCACTGCTGTTTGCTGGGCACTTCTTTTGCAGAAGGTCTGGACTGTCTGGCTGCAACTGTAAACTCCTCTAACTAAAATATTCTGTGAATCATAGAGTTCTGTTCCCACAAATCACTGGAGAATTGCTATTACCATGAAGCACACACCATACAGATTATTGGATTTTAGCTGAGGTGCCAGACGAGAGAGAACCTGGCTACTGTGAAACTGCACCCCAGGAAGATTCAACGCCTTCTGGGCAGAGAAATGAGAGGCGAGAGAGATTGGGAAGAAGAAAAACATGCAAGTACAACTGCTGTTGCACTCCCTTTAATCAGAACATCCACTCCTTGGTAATCCCGAGGACGATGCTTACTCATCACAAGAACCAGTGCACAATGTCTTTTAATGATGGGAAGCTGTTGTATCACATGGTAACCAGGAATCTCTCTCACTCTCATCAACAGCACCGGAAGGATTGACAGCCTGACAATAAACCCATTTGGACCATATTATGACACACTCTCAGGTCCTAATGAAGTACTTAAACCTACATCTTTTAGCCCAGAGGCAGGGATAATACCCGCTGCATAACACCACCTTATTTCTTATGGTTCTACATATATAAGTCAGCTGTGAATATTGCTTATCACCAATAAAGATATCTAAATTCTGAGATGCGGGCATCGAATTTTAGAATGCTTGTTGGAAGCTTTAATCAATTGATAACATATAACCAAGTGGCATTATCAATAGTTGCATCATGTCAACTGTGACACCTTTGATTTTCTTTTCCGTTTCAACGAAGTCTGTTCTCCATTCTTAATGAGACAAGGGGAAAAGCTAACAAGGCCCCATGGTTTCATTTATTGGGTTCAATCAGCTAATTAGAGCAAAAATTCTATCCAATGCTGCAGCTTGTCACTGTTCAAAAGATTTGTTGATATATGAGGCTAATGAGCACAATGTGCCTCCTGTCACTGATTTTATGTCTCAGTATCTTCATAGAATCGTTTAGAGACCTTTTAACACACCAGGAATACTAAATCAATGGTAGAGGCAGTGGAATGAAGATGGGCTCTCTTTTTTTATTCCTAAACTATTAAAATGGTGCTGGAATGTGGGGACTGTTGAAGAGTTTAAGGTGTTATTCACTGCAAAACGCAAGTGACAATACATCATTCACTATTGAAACTATTTCTTTAAGGTTAAAGTTGATTCAGCAATGAGAGTCCAGAAGATTATTTTTAAGTCAGGAAATAAAAATATCTTTCGTCAAGGGTGACTGGAAATAAAGTGCTCTCTCCGTTTTAATTCAGAGCCATGTGTGGGGAATGAAGTGAAACGCTGATAACAGCTTTAAGGTTGCACCTCAGCTTTGCATGATTAGCCCCATTTAGTTTTTAAAATTACTCACTTGAATGAGTTGTTTGTTCTGGTTACTCCTTAATCAGTGGTTAATCAGTGTTATTAAATTTCATGTTGGAGGTGCAACCGTACTATTCTTGGTCTCCTCTTTGAACCCTCTCTAATATTTGAGCACTGATAGGGGTTCAGAATCCTTTCATTCATGCCAGCAAGCATTCTTAAGCCTAGTGTTACTCATTAACTTTATTGTCAAAGAACACAGTGTAATTTGCTCGGCCTCCATTCTCTTCAACTGGTGTCGCTTGGAAAATGAGGATTAGGCTTCACATTTGTAATTCTCCTCACAGTAACAATTTTGATTTCAGTTCTGCCGTCGTGAATGGTTTGGTCATTTGCCAAGGAGAAACCAGCTCAAGCTGCAATATTACCCTCCCCCACCAAGAGAGAAAATTGGCCCTGATGTCTTTATCCTCATTAAGTTATTAATTCATATTATCACATGCTGCGTTGCTCATGGTGGAGCTTTCCAACCCATGACATTTGGCTTCTTGTTCTATTATTCCGGCCTGCCTGTGTCTATCCGTCTCCATTCTCTTCACTCTACTTTATAATGGTCTCGTATAAAGTCCCACACTACTGTTTCACTAATGTCTGCATCTCTTGTTGATCTTCCTCACAGTAATGGGCCGATGACTGTCATCGTGACCTTTGCCTGCGTGCTTCTCTTTCTTTGGCTTCAATTTCAGACAGTTCATAAATGGAACCTTTTTCCCATTGTATTTCACCGATGAAACTGATGGACCCACTTCTCATTTCCCCTTGCAAACAGCAGCTGCTCTGGTGAACACCGAGCATGTAAGTTCACCTATTTCTACAAATGTGTGCAGCACCTCAGTATTCCAAATGGGTTGTCCTCTGGTCCCCACTGAGGTTTTGTTTTAGTTTCTGCACATGCTATGTGCAATTAAATTAACAAAAACAACAATAATTGGGCAGTAAGTTATCAATTAAAAACATCATGTTGAGAAATGTGTGTTCTTGCGGCAGAATTCTCTGTTTGAGACTTCATGTTGAGAACAAATGATTGATTCAAGAGAAAAAAGCAAGTAGACGATTGTGAATCTATTTTAATTGAGGAATGTAAAAGGCTAAGTGCTCAGACTGAATAGGCAGCTTTGGTATTAATTTTCTCCGTAACTGGCTGATGTAGTATGGTTAGTCTGAGGGCCCTGAGTGAAGAGGAACCAATCCATTGTGATATTCAGTTACTATTTCAGTCTCCGGCTTTAACCTGTTGCTGGTGTCACAAATCTGACATTCGAATCCTATCAAACCTGTAGGGGGAGCTGGCAACAGTAAAACAAATGAGAGTTCAGAGTAGCTATACCACAGGGCACTTTTTTACACAGAGGATGGTGCATGTATGGAATGAGCTGCCAGAGGAAGTGGTGGAGACTGGTACAATTACAACATTTAAAAGGTTACTTTGGAGTAATGTCATTTCCGTTATCCTTTCTTATCCCATCGCTGCTGTCGGTTTCTAGTCCCATTTTCCAGCATTTGGCCCATATTCCTCTAAACCCTTCCTATTCATAGGAATATGGGCCAAATGCTGGAAGATGGGACTAGATTAATTTAGGAGATGTTGATGTAAGAGACAGTGGTGTGGGACTTTATAAAAGCCCATTGCAAAGTAGAACTAAGAGCATGGAGAGAACGGAGATGGATAGAAGCCAGAACAATAGAATGAGAAGCCAAATGTAAGTATGCATGATTTGGACTGATGTTTCCATTCTACGATTCGATGGAAGGTGCTGTTAGGAGCCCCGGACGCAGTACCTAAAAAGAGATATGAATACTGATCCTGGCTCCAGCCTCCTGGTCCGGAGCCACTGCCTAGTCAATAACAAGCCCCAGTGTCTGATCAATACACTTTTGGTGGGGACAAGCAGCAGGGAAAAAAAGATGCAGTCAGGTGCTATGTATTGGGGGATGAGGAAGGGAAAGTAAATTATTCTCAGCATTGTCACATCAGGAGCCATACTCAGCAGCAAGGTCACTGAACAGTCAGGGAACAATTGAGGAAAAGAGAAAAAAAAACACCTGAGTGGAAAGTAGAACGAGCTGGGAAAGAAATAATTATGTTCGTCACAGAAGCCAATGGCAGCAATGGGATAAGAAAGGACGACAACAGAAATGTTGTTACTCCGAAGTACCTTAAAAAGGGAAAACCTAAAAGGTTTTGAGGGTAAAATTTACTCCTTATTTGCTATATTTTACCCAGCCAATCTTGTCTACACATGGCTGGCTCAGTAAATTAAACTGCTCCACAATCAGCCAGGTTTTCATGTGCACACAGACTCAAGGCAACACTTCATGTCACACTAACTATGAAATGGTAGCCATTAGCTTAAGGATATTTTCTAAGGAGATGTTCTTGCACATCTCTCAAGCAAGGTGAAACTTGAACCTGGGCCTCCTGGCTCCGAGGGAAGGACACTATTTGTTCCACCCAGTGTTGTATGCATGTGCAGAGTTTTGACTTCATTTTACATCGAAAACTCCTCTCAGTGACACATTCGGGTGTGATGGGCATTATGGACAGTTTTGTAATTCGAGTTCCCATTCAATGGAATGGGCATAAGATTGCTAATAGAACTTGTGCTTCATAGACTGGATTGAATATTCAGTAGCTATGTATGGATGACTGCAACATGCTTTTTACTGTAGGGTGAAGCCAACAAGCATACAATTCACATAGAAAGCAGTGTTACACTGTAAATTCTCTCCCAACGCTTTGGCATCATACTAATTGAAACAAAATATTAGTTGAAAAACATTAATTGAAATGAAAGAAAGGACATTAAACCTGCCTGACTGAGTTCAGAATGAGTCGGCCCTGAATGAAGAGCTATCCATCAATCAAAGCTCAAAGGCACAGTGGAGCATCTTAAGCATTACGTCTCTTGACAAACACGTGTCCACATCTCACCCAGCCTTGCATATGAATGAACACTGTGACAAGGCACAAGCTTTGAGACTGAGAAACAGGGGACTATTGCCGAGCACAATATTGACTCCTCTGACCCAGCTTAATACCAAACAGTTTCAAATCTTAATGGTACCAATTCAATTACACAGATCGTTCTGCCAAAACATGACAGCTATGCTCCTCTGCATCTTTGCGCTATCGAAAATCGCGCTATGGAAAACCGTTAAAGAAAATCGTGCGGAACACCGACGTTCTGTCTGTAAAAGTGACCCTGAGCTTCCCGTTGCCTGCCATTCTAACACCCCACCCTGTTCCCTGGCCAACGTCTCTGTCTCAGGTTTGCTGCAGTGCTCCAGTGAAGCTCAGCGCAAGCTGGACGCACAGCACCTCATTTTCCGTTCGGGGACCCTGCAGCCTTCAGGACTCAATCTTGAGGTCAATACTTTTTGTTTCTGAACACCTTCTTCCATGTCCTTTTCCCACCCCAGGCTGCTTTCAATACTGCCAACCACTTATGGTTGCCATTATCAGATTTTCTTTCTCTCTAGCATACCATCATTCATCTCTTTATCTCTCATACTGTCTTTCTGGGATCCATCTCCACCTTTCTCCTCAATCTTTCCCTTCCCAACCCAACCCTTGGTCTTCAGAATAAATACTATATATACTTGTGTAAAAGTTGAATTTTTGGCTTTTTTTAAGGCTAAATTTATGGGATCGACTATTACATGATTTCTACTTTCGAGGGGCTGAAATTCATGCCATAGTCCAAAATACAGTATTATTAGCAGAAGCCCAATTGATCACTAGACAAATAAAGAAAAAAACATGATGAATTACGGTAATAAGACTGTATTCTATAAGTGCTACAGAGGAACTGAGCTCAGCTGAGCAGCACAAAGGGAGGTTGTCACCTGACTCTGACCTGATGCACCTTAAACTTTTGTGTCAAATTGGTGTGAATTGTACATCAAAACCCATAATAGCACAAAAAATTCATTTCCTTATGTAACATTTATGTACAGGATAATATCTTGACTCTCAAATGTTGATCTGTTATCTGTGAAGAACTGGGATCAACTTTTACATGAGATATACGAAAATTCCAGATTTTTTGGCCAAAATTAAGGGGCGGGGCAACTTTTACATGAGATCGACTTTTACCTGAGTATATACTGTACCACCTTTTCCTCACTACTATCAGTTTTGACGTAGGGTCATTCGATCCGTAATGCTAACTCTGCTTTCTCTTTCCACAGACCTGCTGAGTTTCTCCAGCAATTTCTGTTTTTTTGTTTCCCTCTCTAAAGTCCATGGAATATTTTGCCGCAGGTCCAGAGCTAGGCCTACCTTTTTCGAGAAAGGCATATTTGAACGCTAGTCAAGTTCTGCTACAAATGTGCAGCAACTCTTACCCAAAGCCCTAAGTGTCATCGTAGAGATAAACAATGAATCTGTCTCCTTCTCAACTTGTCAGAAGATGTATGATTGAGGTGTGCTCAGCCTTTGCTAGGCTCACGCTCAGAGGGAGACTACAGGAGTCTCTCTGACTCAAATGTCCCAATGTCACTGACCTGGGCCATGATGCGGTTGGGGACATGGAGTAGGAGGCAGACCTTGAGACTTTTAGGGTGAAGGGGAGGTGGTCCCTGTACAGTCAGGCTGCCGTTCAACATGGCTCGGGCCTTCATGGAGTGATTCAGGGAGGGTTTAAATAAAGGGTTGGGAACCCAGATGTTGCATTATGAAGACTAATCAAGGGTCACAAGGGATGAACAGAAACAGATGACACTAGAGTATGAAATAGTAAGGTATTAGGTAGGTAAAGCCAAGGTAAGTGCAATAAGGTCGAAATTCAGTTTACAGTCCCTGTACATAAGGACATGAGCGAGTTTTGAGAAGATTTGTAGCTCAGGTTGAGATTCTGGATGGAGGTTTGCTCGCTGAGCTGGGAGGTTCCTGAAGTTGAACTTTCCAAATCAGCGAGCAATCCTACATCCATAAGGACATGAAGCACAAGAGATAGGGTTGATGAGCTGCTTACATCAGAATATGATGTAACTGTGAAAACAGAGACTGGTGGAGGCACATCATTTACAAGGCATATGGATGGATATATGAATAGGGAGGGTTTACAGGGATATGGGCCAAGTGCTGGCAAATGCAACAGATCAGTTTAGGAAATCTGGTCGGCATGGACGGGTTGGACCAAAAGGTCTGTTTCTGTGCTGTACGACTCTGTTAACTCTAAAAAAGGCAGGACTCAATATTCTCGGATACAGACATTCAGGAAAGACACAGAAGGAAAGAGGGGTTTAGGTGGAATATTACTATGTCATAAAGAGGGTGTCTTAGGAAGCAAGAACTCAATTGTTTAGGCAAGGCTAGGAAACAATAGGAGAGAGGGCATTGCAGCCCAGGGTGTATGCTGTAGGCATCAATGAGAGGGTATATTATGGAGAGCATTATAGAGAAATGATGCAAAGATTGTATCATAATAATGTGAACAGACAAACTCCAGGAACGAGAGGGGGTCTTTTAGCTCCTAATGCTTGTTCTGCCTTTCTATAGAACAGGGGCTAAATTGATCATGGCCTTAGTGCTGTGGGAGTACCACAGAGGGTCAATACTTGGAGGGGGGCAGTGGGGGGTGGAGGGGGGGACGGTCAGACGGACTTTTTTTTGAAGCAGAGAACGGTGGGTGCTGGGCGGAAGTGAAGTCTCTCTTGTATAATTTATGCTTACCACAAAACATACCCCAGTGATCCAAGAATTTGGATCACAAAGCCGGTTGAGAAGGTACGTGATTGTTATTTGAAGAGGGTGAAGACATGACTGCCAAGCTGGTTCAGTGTGCTACGTGCTTGATGTGGGAGGTCAATGACTCTGGTGTGTCTGGCTCGTTTAAGTGTGGAAAGTGTGTGCACGTTCAGCTACTGACAGAGCATATTGCAGCACTGACGAAAGAACTCGAGGACCTCAGGCTCATCCGAGAGAACGAGATCTTTCTGGACAAGACCTTCAGTGAGGTTATGACACCGACCATACCAGAAGAGAGCAGACGATGAGGAAGGCAGAGAGGAGACAGGAACAATTGAATCTTTTGGAAACCGTAGAGACAGATGACACTGCCAGTCCACGAGGCGGCCAGGTCTGTCAATCAAAAGTTGGCGTGGAGACAGATCGGAAGAGTTGGACATCGCACAGAGCCGTGGTAATAGGGGACTCCATAGTGAGAGGAACTGACCGGGATTTTTGTGGCAGCGGGCAGGACTTAAGGATGGTGTGTTGCCTTCCTGGTGCCAGGGTGAAAGACATCGCGGACAGAGTGCAGGAAATCCTCAAGGACGTAGATGAAGAGCCAGAGGTGGTGGTACATGTCGGCACAAATGATGTCGGGAAGAAGAGGAGGAACATACTACAGCGGGACTTCGGAGAACTAGGAAGAAGGCTGAAAAGCAGGACGTCCAAGGTGGTTATCTCCGGTTTGCTTCCAGTTCCTCGGGCTGGTGAGACCAGAAACAGGGAGATAATGGACTTGAACGTGTGGCTGGGGAACTGGTGCAGGAAGCAAGGATTTAAATTCTTGGATCACTGGGGTATGTTTTGTGGTAAGCATAAATTATACAAGAGAGACGGTTTGCACCTTAATAGGTTGGAGACCAGCATTCTGGCAGGCAGGTTTGCTACTGCAGCACAGCTACGTCTAAAGTAAGTAGCGGGGGGGGGGGGGGGGGGGTGGGGGGGGGGGAAGGGGACAAACTGGATGTTTAAGAAGGAAATTGAAGGGAAAGTTAGAACAAGGGAAGTCAAGAAAGACAACGGTATCAATGAAGCAGAAAACTCAAAAAGGGATCATGCTGTAAGGTTGAGTGAAATAGGAGTTGATGGGAAGGGTGAGGGCAGTAACAAATTAAAAATACTATATATGAATGCACGAAGCATTAGAAATAAGATGGATGAGCTTGAGGCTCTTTTGGAAATTGGCAGATACGATATTGTGGGGATAGCTGAGACGTGGCTTCACGTGGACAGGGCCTGGGAAATGAATATTCAAGGCTACACGTGCTATCGTAAGATCAGACTGACGGGCAGAGTGGGTGGGGTGGCCATGTTGGTAAGGGATGATATTCAGTCACTTGCGCGGGGGGACCTAGAATCAGGGGATGTAGAGTCAGTATGGATAGAGCTGAGAAATTCTAAGGGTAAAAAGACCCTCTTGGGAGTTAACTACAGGCCCCCAAACAGTAGTCTGGATGTTGGATGTAAGTTGAATAAGGAGCTGAAATTGGCCTGTCGCAAAGATGTTACTACAGTTGTTATGGGGGATTTCAACATGCAGGTAGACTGGGAGAATCAGGATGGTATTGGACCTCAAGAAACAGACTTTGTGGAGTGCCTCCGAGATGGATTCTTAGAACAGCTGGTGCTGGAGCCTACCAGGGAGAAGGCAATTCTGGATCTGGTATTGTGCAACGAACCAGAATTGATCAGGGACCTCGAAGTGAAGGGGCCATTGGGAAGTAGTAACCATAATACGATAAGTTTCAATCTGCAACTTGAGAGGGAGAGGGTATAATCGGAAGTAACAATATTTCTATTGAATAAAGGGAACTATGGAGCTATGAGGGAGGAGCTGGCCAAAGTTCAATGGTGCAATACCTTAGCAGGGATGACAGTGGAGGAACAATGGCAGATATTTCTGTGTATAATACAGAAGATGCAGGATCAGTTCATTCCAAAAAGGAAGAAAGATCCTAGGAGGAGGCATGGGTGGCCGTGGCTGACGAGGGAAGTTAAGAAACATATAAAGTTAAAAGAGAAAAAGTATAACATAGCAAAGATAAGTGAGAAAACGGAGGACTGGGAAGCTTTTAAAGAACAACAGAGGATTACTAAGAAGGAAATACGCAGAGAAAAAATGAGGTACGAAGGTAAACTGTCCAAAAATATAAAGGAGAATAGTAAAAGCTTTTTTAGGTATGTGAAAGGCAAAAAAATGGTTAAGACTGAGATTGGGCCCTTGAAGACAGAAACAGGGGAATATATTACGGGGAACAAAGAAATGGCAGAAGAATTAATTGGTACTTCAGATCTGTGTTCACTGGGGAAGACACAAGCAATCTCCCTGAGGTAACAGTGGCTGAAGGACCTGAACTTAAGGGAATTTATATTTGCCAGGAATTGGTGTTGGAGAAACTGTTAGGTCTGAAGGTTGATAAATCCCCAGGGCCTAATGGTCTACATCCCAGGGTACTGAAGGAGGTGGCTCGAGAAATCGTGGCTGCGTTGGTGATTATTTTCCAGAGTCCGATAGATTCAGGATCAGTTCCTGCAGATTGTACCACTTTTTAAGAAAGGTGGGAGAGAGAAAGCAGGAAATTATAGACCAGTTAGTCTGATCTCAGTGGTGGGAAAGATGCTGGAGTCTATTATAAAGGATGAAATTACGACACATCTGGATAGTAGTAACAGGATAGGTCAGAGTCAGCATGGATTTATGAAGGGGAAATTATCCTTGACTAATCTTCTGGAATTTTTTGAGGATGTAACTCTGAAGATGGACGAGGGAGATCCAGTAGATGTAGTGTACCTGGACTTTCAGAAAGCTTTTGATAAAGTCCCACATAGGAGGTTAGTGAGCAAAATTAGGGCTCATGGTATTGGGGGCAAAATACTAACTTGGATTGAAAGTTGGTTGGCTGACAGGAAACAAAGAGTTGTGATAAACGGCTCCATTTCGGAATGGCAGGCAGTGACCAATGGGGTACCGCAGGGATCAGTGCTGGGACCGCAGCTTTTTACAATATATATTAATGATATAGAATGTGGTATTAGTAATAACATTAGCAAATTTTCTGATGATACTAAGCTGGGTGGCAGGGTGAAACGTGAGGAGGATGTTAGGAGATTACAGGGTGACCTGGACAGGTTAGGTGAGTGGTCAGATGCATGGCAGATGTATTTAATGTGGAATAATGTATGGTTATCCACTTTGGTGGCAAGAACAGGAAGGCAGATTACTACCTAAATGGAATCAATTTAGGTAAAGGGGCAGTACAAAGAGATCTGGGTGTTCTTGTACACCAGTCAATGAAGGTAAGCATGCAGGTACAGCAGGTAGTGAAGAAGGCTAATAGCATTCTGGCCTTCATAACAAGAGGGATTGAGTATAGAAACAAAGAGGTTCTTCTGCAGCTGTACAGGGCCCTGGTGAGATCACACCTGGAGTACTGTGTGCAGTTCTGGTCTCCAAATTTGAGGAAAGACATTCTGGCTATTGAGGGAGTGCAGCGGGATTACCTTACGCTGAAAGTCTGGAGCGACTTGGCTTGTATACCCTTGAGTTTTGAAGACTGAGAGGGGATCTGATTGAGCCATATAAGATTATTAAAGGATTGGACACTCTGGAGGCAGGAAACATGTTTCCGCTGATGGGTGAGTGCCGAACCAGAGGACACAGCTTAAAAATACGGGGTAGACCATTTAAGACAGAGATGAGGAGAAACTTCTTCACCCAGAGAGTGGTCGCTGTGTGGAATGCTCTGCCCCAGAGGGCAGTGGAGGCCCAGTCTCTGGATTCATTTAAGAAAGAGTTGGATAGAGCTCTCAAGGATTGTGGAATCAAGGGTTATGGAGATAAGGCAGGAATAGGATACTGATTAAGGATGATCAGCCATGATCATATTGAATGGCGGTGCAGGCTCGAAGGGCAGAATGGCCGACTCCTGCACCTATTGTCTATTGTCAGTACTCAAAGTAGTAAAGAGGTGTGCCAAAGAGGTAAAGA
Source organism: Chiloscyllium plagiosum (assembly GCF_037043375.1). NCBI lineage: Eukaryota > Metazoa > Chordata > Chondrichthyes > Orectolobiformes > Hemiscylliidae > Chiloscyllium > Chiloscyllium plagiosum. The sequence goes on along the minus strand of NW_028270155.1, from coordinate 71,462,247 downwards.
GAGAGTAAGCAAAGATCCTGGCAGCTAATATAAAAGGGAATCCAACATAACCAACATAATCAATGACTCTTCCCATCCTGGTTATAATCTCTTCCAGCCTCTTCTGTCGGGCAGAAGATACAAAGATTGAAATACACACACGTTCAAGAACAGCTGTACTGCCGCTGTTTTGAGGCTTCTGAATGGATCTCTAAAATTTTAAATATAAATGTCGATCTTGCTCTTTGAGCACCTTCTCTGCAGCAGTAACATTGTATTTCTTGCCCTGTTTGATTACCCTAATGCACTTTGTATGGTATGATCTCCCAGTACTGCACACAAAACAAAACCTTTCACTGTACCTCGGCACATGTGACAATAATAAATCAAATCACATCAAATTCATAAAACCTCTGCAAACATTTAAATAGTAAGAAGTTGGTCAAGGGAAGAATACAGTTGATTCAGAACCAAAGAGTGTCCAGTTTGATTTGATTTATTATTGTCACATGTACCTAAGTACAGTGAAATGTTTTGTTTTGTTTTGTGTGCAGTACCAGCAGATCATAAGGTGTTTAGGTACAGGAGGCATACAAGGTTATGGCTGCACAGGTGATGGACAAAAGCAAGATCAACATTAGATTTGAAATTTGAGAGGTCCTGAAAATCTAAAGGTCTCCCTCCTGCTCCATGTCCCCAAATACGTCATGGCCCAGGTCAGTGACACTGGGACATTTGAGTCAGAGAGACTCCTGTAGTCTCCCTCTGAGCGTGAGCAGGGTGCCTGGGAAAGGTTGAACACACCTCACTCATACAGCCTCTGACAGGTTGAGAAGGAGACTGAGTCATAATTTGTTTCTACAACGACATTTCGGGCTTTCGGTAAGAGTTGTTACATATTTGTAGCAGAATCTGACTGGCAATATAGAGAGCACAGCAGAGTTTTAAATGAGTACTTTGTATCCGTGTGCACCAAGGAAGAAGATGCTGCCGAAGTCATCGTGAAAGGCAAGGCAATTGGGATACAGGATGGGCTAAAAAATGAAAACGAGCTGGTTAGAGAAAAGAAAAGGCTTGCTGTAGTTGCTCAGTCACCGGGACGGAATAGTGCGCATCTGAGGATGTTGTATGAATCCATATTGGAAATTGCAGACATACTGGCCATATCTCCAAATTAGATTCAGGGCTGGTGCCAGAGGACTGGAGAGTTGCTAATATCACAGCCTTAGTTACGAAAAAGGTGTAAGTGTAAATTCAGCAACTACGATCCAGTACATGTAACCTTGGTTGTGAGAAGTTTCAAACAGTAATATAAGATGTTAACAGTCACTTTAATATATGGGGATTGATTAAGAAAAAACCCCACAGATTTAAGAGCAAATAATGCTTAACTTGGATTGATTTGATTTATTATTGTCACATGTACCTAAGTACAGTGAAATGTTTTGTTTTGTTTTGTGTGCAGTACCAGCAGCTCATAGATACAGCAAGGCACACAAGGTTATGGCTGTACAGGTGATGGACAAAAGGAAGATCAACATTAAAAACCACACAACACCGGGTTATAGTCCAACCAGTTTAATTGAAATCTAATCTAATCTACTCTGTGATGTGTATTTGAATTAAGGCCAGTCTTAAGTCTTGGACGTCTCCTGCCTTTGGTTTTATGGATCCTAAAAGAAATGGATTTGCAGAGCTGAACCCAGCGACCTCACAGTGATAGTGATAGAACTTTATTTGTTAAAGTTCACTTGAGAATGTAACTTTTAAAAAACGTTTTGTGATTTACATATGAAGGAAGTGGAACTAACATGGTCATTCTAACAGATGAGAGACTAAACAAACAATCAGGGTATTTTTCAATGTATAATTTCAGTTACATCACACTGTAAACTTTTGCTGTAAATCCTGTGTCGTACAATCGTGTACCCCACAACCACCTGAAGGAGCAGCGCTCTGAAAGCTAGTGCTTTCAATTAAACTGGTTGGACTATAACCCGGTGTTGTGGGATTTTTTTTAACTTTGTGCACCCCAATCCAACACCGGCATCTTCCAAATCAAGATCAACATCAGATTTGAAATTTGAGAGGTCTTTTCAGCAGTCTAATAACAGCAGGGAAGAAGCCATTCCTGAACATGTTGATACGTGTGTTTAAGCTTCTGTACCTTCTGCCTGACGGAAGAGATTGGAAGAGAGTAATACTGGGATGGGAGGGGTCTTTGATGATGTTGGTTGCCTTTCCGTGGCAGCGAGAAGTGTAGATGGAGGTTGGCTTGCATCAAGGTCTGGGCTGTGTTCACAACTTACTGTACTTTCTTACGCCCTGGGCTGAGCAGTTGCTGCACCAAGTTGTGATGCATCCAGGTAGAATGGTTTCTATGGTACATCTGTAAATGTTGGTGAGGGTCCTTATGGACATGCTGAATATCCTCAGCCTCCAGAGGAGGGCTAACTCACTTGATTCGAGTATTATGATGAGGAAACAGGGACGAGGACGGTAACACAGTTGATGTGGCAATTATTTGATAAAGTGCCACATAAGTGGGCTTGTCAGCAAAACTGAAACCCAGAGATTACCAATCCTGGGTATTAACCTGACTGAACAACAATGAACAGTGATTGATGCTTGTTTGCTGGAATGGAGAAAGATATAAAATGGGATTTCCTTAGATGCAGATACTTGGTCCATTTCTTCCTTGCAACACATTAATGACTTTGGGTGTGCAGGGCACCATTCCAAACCTTGCGGGTGACATGAAACATGGAAAGTGTTGTGAAATGTGAGGAGGATAGTGATAGAACTTTGAGAGAATTGAAATGCCCTCTTTGCGGACAGGGACTACTCTCTGATTCACACTGTGAGGTCGCTGGGTTCAGCTCTGCAAATCCATTTCTTTTAGGATCCATAAAACCAAAGGCAGGAGACGTCCAAGACTTAAGACTGGCCTTAATTCAAATACACATCACAGAGTAGATTAGATTAGATTAGATTAGATTACTTACAGTGTGGAAACAGGCCCTTCGGCCCAACAAGTCCACACCGACCCACCGAAACGCAACCCATCCAGACCCATTCCCCTACATTAACCCCTTCAGCTAACACTACGGGGCAATTTTGCATGGCCAATTCACCTAACCTGCACACTTTTGGACTGTGGGAGGAAACCGGAGCAGCCGGAGGAAACCCACGCAGACACGGGGAGAACGTGCAAACTCCACACAGTCAGTCTAGTGAACAATTTCTGTTCTTCCTAAGCCTAGTCTCACAACTTAAAGTTGTTCAATCTCAAAGGGATGAAGGCCATTGTTTGAAAACAAACAGAAATATATCTTGGATGCAGTGATCAAAGCAGATCTGTCTGAGCATAGTACCAAAATAGCTCTCAAGAACATATTTATTTATCATTAAGGCTTTTGTGACAGAGCTGATTAACTGTGTTTGAGTGTGCATTCAACACAGCATGATGTAAATACAACTAGAAAATTATACAATTAGCTCTGAAAAATATTGAACAAAGCTCTGACTACCCTCCATCATTCAATTTTCCCTCAAGATTACAGGAATAACTGATGAGAATTACTTGTAGTATTATGAACTCCTCTTGTACATGTCTTTAAACTACCTTAAAAATACTTATTTGTTAAAGAAGATATTAATAATTTTTGTGTACTGTCATTTTTCTAGCTGAGGGTGTCCCATCACTTTCAGTTTCCTTCTCACTAGCTTGCTGCTATAACCAGCTGCTCGCTCCTTGCTGTAATACATTGCGTTGGCTGGCATCACGGGTTCGAAAATAGCACAATGAACAGGAGCAGGAGGAGGCCATTCAGCCCTCTGAATCTGTACTGCCAGTCAATGCTGATTTTCTAATTCAAAACCATTTTCTTGCACTATCATCTTTGCACTTGATGCTCTCAACGTTCAGAAATCTATCAATCACAGTCTTGAATATACACCATGACTGAGTATCCGCACAGCCAGAAAAGACACCGACAGTCTGGGATGTTCCAACAAGCAGCGGAATGGCAAGACAATTAGTTATCACCAATTTGACATCTCCTCGTGTCTGCGTGGGTTTTCTCCGGGTGCTCCAGCTTCCTTCCACAGTCCAAAGATGTGCAGGTTAGGTGAATTGGTCAAGCTAAATTGCCCCATAGTGTTCAGGAATGTGTAGATTAGGTACATTTGTCGGGGTAAATATAGGATAATAGGGTAGGGCCGAAGGGTCTGTTACCACACTGTAGGGATTCTAGATGGTCTTCCACTTGGCTCAGAGGAACTGGTCAGAAACTGACAGATAAGAACTGAAGGAGGGACCTATTGTGGCAGGTGTCATCTTGGAGATTGAAGTAGCCAAGAAGAACGATTCTAGGTGTCCGTGGTTGGTCAAGACAGTTTTGACCCATCAGACTCACCAGCCTCTCATCACAGTCCCGTCACTCACCCAGCTTGGTACTCTCAGGGCTCGCAATTCACAGTCAGATCTGCCAGCTCAGTTTCAGACAGCAATTAGAGAGCCAGCCAATTTCACAACGAGCTCCCACCAACCCCACACACCGTCAGCCTCATTCACCAAGAGCGGTGCTACATACCGTGGCATGCAACTGTTAGGAACATGGCAAGAACCCACCAAGCGTAAGTGACAAAAGCTTCTCCTGTGTGTTACAGTGGTTGCAATGGAGTCATAGAAATCATAGAATCCCTATAGTGTGGAAGCAGGCCATTTGGCCCAACAAGTCTACATTGACCCTCCAAACAGTAACCCACCCAAATCCATTCCCCTACCCTATTGCACTACATTTCTTACCCCTGACTAATGCACCTAACTTACACTTCCCTGAACGCTATGGGCAATTTAGCCTGTTCCATACAAGCAGATGTACAAATGTGCAAAATAGGAACGGGGGAGGCTACTTGGACCCTCGAGTCAGCTCGACCATTAATACGATGGTGGATGATTGGATTGTGGTCTCAACTGCACGTTCCTGCCTAGCCCCGAAAACGCTTGATTCCCCTTTTCTCATCAAGAATCTGCCTCCTTTTGTGTCCCCAGCAGCCAAGGGAAGAAAGTTCCAAAGGTGAATGACCCTCAGAGAAAATATTCCTCTTCATCTGCACCTTAATTGGAAGACTATTTATTTTTAAACTTGGCTCGAATCTCCAACGGTAGAACATTCTTTCAACATACATTCTGTCAATTCCCTTCAGGATCTCCTTATGTCAAGAAGATCACCTTCTAAATGTCAATGCATAAAGGACTACTCTGTCCAACTTTTCCTCAAGAGACAACCCACCCCATCCCAGAGATCAGTCAAATGACCTTTTCCTACTGCATTTACATCCTTTCTTAAATTAGATGATCAAAACTGTGCTCCCACTTCATGAGATGGCAAGACTGATGTATGACTGGATCAACTGGGATTATATTCACTGAAGTTTAAAAGAACAAGGAGGGATCTCATAGAAACGTATAAAATTCGAACAGGACTGCTACAGGAAGGATATTATTAAACTGGAGAGGGTCCAGAAAAGATTTACCAGGATGTTACCAGGACTGGACGGTTGGAGTTATAAGGAGAGGCTGGGACTATTTGCAATGAAACGTTGGAGGTTGAGGAGCAAGCTGATAGCGGTTTATAAAATCATTAGGGGCATTGAAAATGTGACAGCCAAAGGTGTTTTCCCTACAGTGGAGGATTTCAAAACTAGGGGCATATACATAAGGTGAAACAAGAAAGATATAAAAGGGACCCAAGGGATAACTTTTTCACACAGAGGGTGGTTTGTATGTGGAATGAACTGTCAGAACAAGCAGTGGATGCATGTATAAATACAACATTCAAAATACATTTGGACAGGCACAGATTTAGAGGGATATGGGTCAAATGCAGGCAGTTGGGACTAATTTAGTTTGGAAAATGTGGTCAGCGTGGACGAGTAGGGTCTGTTTCTGTGCTGTATGACTCGAATGACGAGATGGGGTAAAGACAGAAAGAATGTCCCTGATGACCAGGGAGTTCAGTACCAGGGGTTACAGTCTGAGGGTACGGGGTAGGCCATTTAAGACTCAGATGAAGAGAAATTTCTTCACCCAGAGAGTGGAGAGGCCGTGGAATCCTCTGCCACAGAAAGCGGTTGAGGCCAAAACATTGCATGCTTTCAAGAGGGAGTTAGATATGGTTCTTAGGGCTAAAGGGATCAAAGGGTATGGGGAGAAAGCTGGAACAAGGGACGGAGTTGGATGATGAGCCTTGATCATATTGAATAGGAAAATCAGGGCCGAAAGGCCTACCCTGCTCCTATCTTCTATGCTTCTTTGTGGCCTCACCAATGCTCTACACACCATGTAAAACAGAGATTATAATCATTGGAATTCAGAAGAATATGGGGGGGGGGGGGATCTCGTAGAAACATATACAATTATGAAGGGAATAGATATGATAGAAGTAGAGAGTGAAACTAGGACAAGGGGGCAAAGCCTCAAGATTAGGGGGAGCAGATTTAGGACTGAATTGAGAAGGAACTTCTTTACCCAGAGGGTTGTAAATCTCTGGAATTCCTTGCCCAGTGAAGTAGTTGATGCTACATCAGTAAACGTATTTAGAGCTAAGATAGATAATTTTTTGAACAATACAGGAATTAAGGGATACGGTGAGAGGGCGGGTAAGTGGAGTTGAGTCCACAAAAAAGATCAGCTATCAACTTATTGAATGGTGGAGCAGGCTCGAAAAGCCAAATAGCCTACTCCTGCTCCTAGTTCTTATGTTATGTCCTTTCTCAACTTACGTCTTACTTTTTTTTGTAATACCAACATTCCACTTATTTTCTTAACCACTGGGTTTTACCTGCATTGTAACTTTATGTGATTCATGAATCAGGACACCCAGACCCCTCCCATATCTGCATGTGAATTGGCAACATCTCCTTATAATGCTGAGACTGATCGCGGAGCTGATGACATATAAATATATAATGGACTCCAAAAGGATGAAACAAAAAGCACTTCGTCGAACGACAGGAGACAGCAGCTCTGGAAAAAAGCATATCACCACATAAAACATTTAGGGAAACAGATTTTTGACATCTGATGTTTTGGCACTGAATTAGATAAAATCAATATTGTGCACTTTTATAGAAGATACCAGTAGACACGCCAGAAAATATCAATTAAGGTATACACAGCACCATCTCATAGTTTCATAGCTCATCTTTAAATCATTCTGTTAAACCTTACTTCTTGTTTTGTTTTTTATTCAGTGTTACCATATGTTGCAAGAGCACTGGCGAGATTTACTGTTCTTTCTATAAATTCAATATCCCCGTTATATTTAGCCCACATTATAAATTTCACATGAGCTAAGAACAACTGAAATATATCAATTAGAATAGTCAAGTACTCCATGGGTAATTGCAGCTCTCTCAGCCCTGCTCCGAAATGTGTGCGAGCTTATGCAGAATTGGCCTCGCACTTTTTTAATGACATGGTTGAAGGGTTGGAGCTGAAACAGAGGTATCGCAGCCAAGTCTAAGACAAAAGCCAGAATTGTGAAACGGCAAATAGAAATTGCTGGAGAAACTCAGCGGGTCTGGCAGCATCTGTCAAGGGAACTGGAGCTGACGTTTCGAGTCCAGTGACCCTAACGGGGTGTTTCAGATAATTATTGGGGCCCACCGTCTGCTTATTCACCTCCTCTCTCTCTCTCTCTCCTCACTGGCCAAGGCCCCAAACGCACCTCCCAGGTGAAACAGAATTTGACTTGTATTTCTTTCAATCTAACCAACTGCGTTCGCTGTTCACAACGCTTTTTCTTTACATTGATGAGATCATAAATAGACGCATGAAATCCCGACAGTGTGGGAACAGTCTATTCAGCCCATCGAGTCTATACTGACCCTCCGAAGAGCATCCCACCCCGACCCACCCACCTACCCTATCCCTGTAGCCCTACTTTCCCCATGGTGAACCCATCTAACCTACACATTCCTGCACGCTATAGGCAAAATAACACGGCCTATCCATCTAACCTGGACTGGGTGACCGCTTTGCAGATCTGTCTGTAGAAATGACCCTGACCTCCCAGTTGTTTGCCATTTGTGCTGACAAGCTATTTCTGTCCTGGGCCTGCTACAGTGTTCCAATAATGGAAGCTCCAGTAACCACACGTCCTTTTCCACAAAGGCACTTGACAGCCTTATGGTCGCAACATTGAATTCCGTAACTTCGGAAAGTGACCACATTATGTCTGTTTTCCATGTCACTTACATTGTCTCTCTCTTCTCCTCAACCCTCCCACAGCCTTGTTCTGTGTATTAAACAAACAAAGTGCAGGAGAAGCTCAACAGTGTCCATGAAGAGAAAACAGAGTTGAAAGTTTCAAACCTCGTCTCCCTTGGAATCATAGTCATAGAGATGGACAGCACAGAAACAGACCCTTGGTCCAACACATCCATGCTGACCAGATATCCCAACTTAATCTAGTCCCATTTGCCAGCACTTGGCCCATATCCCTCCAAGCTGAAAATGTGTTGCTGGAAAAGCGCAGCAGGTCAGGCAGCATCCAAGGAGCAGGAGAATTGACGTTTCAGGCATAAGCCCTTCTTCAGGAATGTCCAAGGAACAGGAGAGGGGCTTATGCCCGAAACGTTGATTCTCCTGTTCCTTGGATGCTGCCTGACCTGTTGCGCTTTTCCAGCAACACATTTTCAGCTCTGATCTCCAGCATCTGCAGTCCTCACTTTCTCCTCCATATCTCTCCAAACCCTTCCTATTCATGTACCCATCCAGATGCCTTTTAAATATTGTAATTGTACCAACCTCCACCACTTCCTCTGGCAGCTCATTCCATACCCGTACCACCCTCTGTGTGAAAAAGTTGCCCCTTAGGTCTCTTTTATATCTTTCCCCTCTCACCCTAAACCTATGCCTCTAGTTCTGGACTCCCCCACCCCAGGGAAAGAACCTGGTCTGTTTATCCTATCCATGTCCTTCATGATTTTATATTATTGTTCAGTTTCTTATATTAGCCCAGCCTGAACTGATCCTAGTTGATAACATATAGACTTTTATAGCTTGTAGATATGGTATCTTTGATTAAGCTTTTAGTCCACAAAGAAATGTACACCTTTAGATGTACTAGGAATACTATACTCCACTACAATAATAACTCACCTCCTAAATCCCTAAATCCTATCCACTATCTGCAAGGCACAAGTCAGGAGTGTGGTGGAATACCTCACACTGGCCTGGATGAGTGCATTCAAACACTCAAGAAGCTTGGTACCGTCCAGGAAATAGCAGCCTGGCACTTAGTAGCAGAGGTGTGTACTATCGACAAGATGCACTGCAGAAATTCACCAAAATTCCTCAGACAGCACCTTCCAAACGCACGACCTCTTTCATCTAGAAAGATAAGGATAGAAGATATATGGGAACACCACCATGTTCAAGTTCTCCTCCAAGCCACTCACCATCCTGACTTGAAAACAGATATCATCGTTCCTTCACTGTCGCTGGGTCAAAATCTGAGAATTCCCTCCTTGAGGGCATCATGGGTCAACCCACAGCAGGTGGTCTGCAGCGGTTCAAGAAGGCAGCTCGCTACCACTTTCTCAAGGGGCAACTAAGGACGGGCAATAAATGCTGGGTCCAGCCAGCCATGCCCCCATCCCATAAAATAAATAAATATAAAAAAACCTAAAATCTACAGATACCATTCATATCCCACTGTATGTGATGTTGAACGTATACATTTGAAATTGGATCTACATGAAGATATTCTTGCACCAATATTTAAATCCTCTCCACTGATTAATTGCTTAAACTTTATATACAATTATTTCAAACAGAGGATTATTATAACTAATTTTATTTGGGCTATACATTTTCTCACTGGCGTATGGTTTCATTGGGATTGGGATCGAAGCAATTCATACACAGAAATGTCCCTACAAAGATGAAAATAGAGGCATATGTGTGAATCACCAATTTAACTTGTAAACTAACCCTACGTGAATAACTACCATGAAAGACAGTTTCACAACCCTCAGACATACTGGTTTCCATGCGATGACAGGGTCAGGGATGTCGGGGTGAGTAAAGGGCATGGAAGGTGGTGTGACCCTTCTTCCAATCTTGTTCATATCTTGTTTGCTTTACACTTGGTGGAGAGCATCAGGTCTCTCCCTTCCACAATAATTTACACCCATTTCACAGACTTCTCTTCTTTTTCAATCATGAACAACCACTTTGTCTGTGCCTCTGTCAAAAGAGTAGAGCAAGCGCTTCCCAACACCTTCCAGTCCTGAAGAGGAGTAATACTGGGTTTGAGACATTCGCTTTGCTCTTCTCTCTCTCTCTCTCTCTCTTTAGGTGCCGCCAGACCTGCTCAAGTTTCTGCAGCGTTCTGTGTTTCTTCCAGATTTCCAACATGCACAGTATTTTCCTTTATCTGCACATAGCTACCTTCCAGCTTTGTAGGGTAGAGATGCAGACATACTGAAACCATTGTGTTTGAGAAGATAGAGAGTTAACTGCAGCACCCAGGGATGTCCTGGCTGACAGCTCAGTCAGTGCAGGCTTTGATGTCGTGGTGCTGGTGTTGGACTGGGGTGGACAAAGTTAAAAATCACACCACATCAGGTTACATTCCAACAGGTTTATTTGGAAGTGCAGACTTTGTCCTTCTTACTGTATACCCAATACTTTAATGTTTCTCTCATATCCTTAACTTCGCCCCATTTCCTTCAAATTTCCTTGCTGTCTCTCATTGCTCCCTTATTGTATGTAATGCCTCCTTTTACCCTTCTGCTCATTCTACACTCCACCCCTTCCTTCATATTTCTTCTCACTTACCCAGGTCCCTGCACAGATATGAAACCTCCAGATCTCACTCATGAATGCTCCAGACTCCTCTCCACAATCTCAAAGGGACTCTCGCGGTACCAGTTTCCGTTTCTCTCTCTCTGATCAGCAGCCCAAGTGCTCCATCATTTTACTTAATGCACTTCCCACACAGACAACTTTCCACGGGCTGACCTCATCACTAACCTTCCATTTCTAGCTCACCCGCCAGAAATATACTGCAAACCCTTCATAATAAAGATTAATGTCCCATTTGTCTCCCTAATTGCTTGTTGCAATTTGTCATTCCTGTGCAAAAAAAACACTCACTTCCTTCTGAATACCAACATTTGTTAATCTCGTAACATTGAAAAATATTTAACACTTTTGCTTATTCCTTCCAAATTGATTAAATTCATATTTCCATCCGCCAATCTCTTGATATTCACTTACCCCTGCCTGTATTGTTCTGCACCCACAAAACATTACCATCTGCAAAGCTGAATCAGTCATCTCAACGAAGCCACTGATGCAAACTGTTAACATTAAGAAGATTAGACAATTTTATGTTTTAGACTTTCCTTTCTGTCATCCTTTTGGTTTTAAATCATCCAATTGCCATCATCTGAATCTCTGATTTGATTCTTTTATTTTCAATCATTTGAATCTTCAAGGTGTTCTGACCAGTACCAGGGTGCATCAATGCTTCAAATGATGCTACATAAAGAGTCCAGAATCAGAGTCTCAAGTCAGTCAATTGATCTCAGTCCTATGGCTGAACAAAAATGAAAAAGGATTCCACCCACAGTCATTACCAGATGGTTGCCAATATGTTCATGTCCATTGGTAGATGATAAATCGGAACAGTGGACATCAATTAGAATCGTAGACTCCCTATAGTGCAAAAGGAGGCCATTCAGACTATATCAGCCCTCCAAAGAGGATCCCACTCAGATACAGACCCCTATCATATCCCATAACCCCATGGCTAATCCACCTAGCCTGCACATCCCTGGACACTACAGTATGGCCAATCCATCTGACCAGCACATCTTTGGACTGTGGGAGGAAACCCACTGGGAGAACGCGCAAACTCCACAGACAGTCGCCCGAGGCTGGAATTGAACCCAGGTCCCTGGCACCGTGAGGCAGCAGTGCTAACCACTGAGGCACCATGTCTTGATGCAAAGTGTGACTTTGTATATGAGCTAGAGGAATGGTGGTATCACATGGAGATAGTGAGCTGGGCATCATAGAATGGGAAGGATTTTCTGGATCCTGTAGTAGAGGAAACCTTGGCATGCAGGCTGATTAAATTGTGTAGTATGTGGGACCTCAATCTCACTTCCACCATCAAGGAATCTTGTTGAGGTTGTACAGGATGTTGGTGAGACCTCTTCTGGAGTACCGTGTCCAGTTCTGGTCACCTTGTTATAAGAAGGATATTATTAAGCTGGAGACAGTTCAGAGAGATTTACCAGGATATTGCCAGGACTGGAGGGTTTGAGTTATAAGGAGAGGCTGGATAGACTGGGACTTCTTTCCCTGGAGTGTAGGAGGTTGAGAGATATTTTTAAAATCATGTGCGGCACAGATAAGGTGAATGGCAAGTGTCTTTACCCCCGGGTGGGGAATTTTAAGGTGAGAGGAGAAACATTTAAAAAAGACATGAGAGGCAACTTTTTTTTTTTACACAGACAGCGGTTCGTGTGTGGAATGAACTTCCACAGAAAGTGGTGGATGCGGGTTCAGTTACCACGTCTAAAAGAGATTGAGATGAGTACATGAATAAGGAATGTCTGGAGGGTTGTGGCCAAATGCCACTGGGGGGGTTTACTAGTGTAACTTGAAATTATGGTTGGCATGAACAAGTTGGTCCAAAGGGTTTGTTTCTGTGTACTATGAGTGTATGTGATGGAGAGATGAGGTCAGCAGGGTACACGTGGTACATTAAACCTCACAACAAGGTCATGCTTCTGATACAGTTACACACCAGGAATTCACTTTGGCATAAAACACTTTTTAAAAAATTATGTCTTTCCTTCAGATAAAGTCAGCGGTACACCAGCAGCTGTTAGCACCCCCTGGTTCATGTTTGTTGAAGGAGGCACGCACCAGCAGGAACGTGCAGAAGAGAGGGAAGCTGGGGAGCAGCCACTTACAAGGCGGAGCAGGCTAAATTGACATGACCTTGGACAACATCCTTTCCAATGCAGACGAGGGCCAGCTGAGCAAATTCAGCCTTGCCCCATAGAGTGGTGAGCACAACACTGGGCACTAACATAAACATACGATAATAAAAAGGGGTAACATAACACTGTTCCATCCGAGATAAAAGGCATGTTCCCTGACTCCCCTTTAACAATCAACATGTGCCGATAATGAGACGTGCCGATATACTTAGATCTCTGGCTCAGCTAGTCTCACTAGCGAACAATGAAGTGCACATGAATAAAATGGAATCAGTATCATGTGAAGTCGTTTAGCAGCGAAATTTCATTTGAAAAAGCATCCCTGTCACCTTTGCGCTCACAAGCCTTGTGATAAGTTATGTTAATGGGAACAAGTGTCAGGCAGGAATGTATTGGCTGTGATGCAGAGACTGTCTGTTTGACCAGATGCTTTTACTGCCTGCTGCATTGACAGCGGACAGCAGGTCTCACCATGGCAAAATTCCCCTCATCATATGTCACCTCGAGCATTTGAAAGTTCAATGGTAATTGCATAGGAAAGGGGAAAATCAGGAGAGTGGGAACAGTGCCCACATTAAGGTGGCACATTTGGAAATGGTAAGTCTCTGCTAAAATCCTCCCTCCCTGCTCACAGTGTCTTTGGGAAGGGAGGAACATGAAAAAAATCAGAAAAGGGACAACTGAGAATTGAGTTCTCTTTGATATTAATGTCTTCGAATGGAGACATGAGAGTCTTCATCCTCCTTTCTCAGACTCCCAGAGCTAACCAGGAAATTATCTCCACTGATGATGAGCTATCAGTTCCTGACAAAAAAATGTTTTTAAAACACACTTGGAAAAGTGCAGTCAGAAATTAGTACCCAGTGATATGGCAGCTTCAATCTTAACTCGTTATCAGAGGTACCTATCGTCAGAAATATAACGGCTTTTGTTCATTTTGAAATGTGCACTTTAAAATGTCAGATATCTGATTTTGTGTCCAGTTTCTATAAATGCCTCGCCAAAGTTATGTGCTCTTTCCCTCAACCTTATCATTACAGTCACAATCAGCAGTTTTATGTTACAGCAAAGATGCCTGTGGTTTTTTCTGAATGCAGCAAGATTTGTTATTATCTGATTGTAAAATACCACACTGTACTTTTCTCCTTCTCTGTTAATTATGGGAGGATTCACAACAACGACTGCACATTAAAATATTTCATTGCACGTGAAGCTCAAGAGTTGAGTCCAGATACAAAATACAAGTCCCATTTTCCTGAGGACAGCTTATTTATTTGATTGAGGAGTTTTCTGCTGTTCAAGACAAGGGGGCTCAATAAATAAGTCTATTTGTCACAGGATCCCTACAGTGCAGAACCAGGCCATTCAACCCATCAATCCCACACCAACCCTCCAAAGAGCATCACACCCAGACCCACCTCCTCTACCTTATCCTAATAGCCCTACATTTCCCATGGCTAATCTACTTAGCCTGCAGATTCCTGGACACTATGGGACAATTTCCCATGGCCAATCCACCTGCACACCTGTGGAAACCGGAGGAAAACTCATGCTGACAAGGGAGACTATGCAAACTCCAAACAGACAATCACCAAAGGTGGAATCGAACTTGGGTCCCTAGTGCTGTGAGGCAGCAGTGCTAACCACTGAGCCACTGTGTCACTCAGTCTAAACTCTACAGATACTGAGTGAAACCAGGTTAAGATAAAACGCAAGACCTTAGTGTAAAAACAACTTAGGTCTATGTAGCATCTTTAGTATGGGAACATGCCCCTAGCTCCTTCACATGAGTACTGTGAACCAGAATTATTGATTAAACATAACATGGTCTTACCATAGCCCTGCAAAAGCTATAATTAAAGGAAGTAGGTTTTGTGGAGCATCTCGATGGCAGTGGTGCCAGAGAGAGAGCTCCAGGACTTAGGACCCTGGCAACTGAAGTTATGGCCTCCACTTTGAAATTGACAATGTTCAACTCGTGAGTTGCTTGCTCAGGGGAGGTGACAGAGACTGTAAGGCAGAAGATCATGAAGATATTTGCAAGGTTGAATTGCAAAATCAAAGCGTTGCTTCAATGGAAGTCAATGAAATCAGCAAGCAAAGTCACAGGTAGCCAGGAATCGAGAACACCAAGTTCAGATCCTTTCCCCTGGGTATAGGTGTCCAAAACAAGTGGGCAGAGGCGTAAAGTGAGAGGGAAAAGAGTTAGAAGGAACATAAGGGGCAACTTTTTCACACAGACGCTGGTTTATGTATGGAATGAACTGCTAGAGGAAGTGGTGGAGGCTGGTACAATAACAACATTTAAAAGACAGCTGAATGGGTATATGAATAGGAAGGGTTTAGAGAGATATGGGCCAAATTCTGACAAATGGGACTAGATTAGTTTAGGATATCTGGGCGGCATGGAGGAGTTGGACCTGAAAATATCTAAAATACCTCAAAAAAGGAGCAGCTCTTACAGTCACAATTTATTTTTCCAATCCTCCATCTTCGATTACCCAGAAGTGAGTTCAGGTTGAGTGACCCTTCCTCAGAACTGGTCCTCACACCCTTCTGAGGAAGGGTGACTCATCCCGAAACGTTAACTCTGATTTCTCTCCACAGATGCTGCCAGACCTGCTGAGCTTTTCCCGCAATTTCTGCATTTTGTTTCTGATTTACAGCATCTGTAGTTCTTTTGGCTTTTATTATCTCAATGACAGGAGTGTCTAATGACACCCACAACTGATGGACGAGAAAGACAAGGCCAAAGGCATCATTGCAATGGATACTAATCTCAACACCATGGTAACATATTTTGGATAATGCAGTGTGGAAATTTATATTTTAAGCACTACCAGTCTGCCATAATGAAAAATGGCATATAACATACAACCCTGTGCAATCTCGATAAATTCTCCATCACACATAACCTTTCACTAGAACGCAAACTTGACCTTATTTCCTTCCCGATGTTTGCAATGCTCTTTCTGCTTGGGTTATTTTGATTTCTCAACAGGAGTAATTTCTCCTGACCTGTTGGAGCCTATCGTTCTCCTAAGCCTGATAACTTAAATAGCTCCACAGAGGCTGGCCTCACGTCTCTGGGTCGCCCTTCATCTGCACCTGCATAGTACTCCGGCTCTGTCAGAGACAGCTCTCAGAGTGAACAGAACCTCTGACGCTCCTGTTTACATCTGCCAACCGGGCCAACAGCCCCAATCAGGGAACTCAGATTCTATCAGGTCCACCTGGCTGACCTCCTCACAACCATTCCACTAACAATTCTGAAAGACATTTCTTTCATTGTCCCGCCAAGATAATTTTCACAAATCCTGCAGCAGTTTGAACTTCCTTCCATATCCCCACTCACTTCCCCAGCCCCAGTCTCTGTTTTATTTTATTTATTGGACTAGTTCCCCTAATTTCCAGGTTTTGGTCCGACCAGTCAATGCTGAAACACACTCGCCTGCACTCCCTCACTGGATACAGATCTTTTGAGTATCACACAACTTTGAGCTTTATTTCAGACTAACAACGTTTACAGTTTATTTTCTTCGCAGCCCACATGACTCTGGCTCTGTTCCGTCCTCTGTTGCTCGTATTTTGAGGGACCACTATGATCCACAACAAAGTTTCTCCAGTGGCCTATGGATCCTTTGCTTTTTAGACTTCAATTAACCCTCGAGACCTAATCACATTCAGCTCATCACCTTCAAAGTGCCTTTCTGAACTCATCACTATTCCATGCAGGATCATCAGTTCCTTCACTCCAGTTTAACTTCCCCCTTTGAAAATTTCCTTAAAGCCAAGAAACATGATCCTGCTTATGTTTCAAATTCAAACATTCCTGCAAATCACAGCTGAAACAAAGCTAACGGTATGGCTTACAGCACAGCAGTTCCAGAAACTAGCTTATCACTTATGGTAATGCGTGACTGGAATTCTGTTCGATGAACAAGGATATGTTTCTCGTACAGGTCTATATTGATCCATGTTACCATGTTAGTAGCTTCTTCATATCTTCTTAAATCAGTCTGTTCTGCTGCTGGTTATAACACCTTTCCAAAAACTTATAGAGTCCTGTAGGTTGTGCCCCTTCTACAGAAGGTAGTTTGGTGGCTCCGCGGTTAGCACTGCTGCCTCACAGCACCAGGGGCGCTGGTCCAATCCCACCCCTAGCTGACTGTCTGTGCGGAGTCTGCACTTTCTCTCCTCGTGTGCGTGGGCTTCCTCTGGGCGCTCTAGCTTCCTCCCACAGTCCAAAGGTGTTCAGGTTGGGTGGATTAGCCATGCTAAATTACCCCATTGTGTTTAGGGATGTGCAGGTTAGGTGGATAGGCCATGGGAAATGCAGGGTTACAGGGATAAGGTAGGGGAGTGGGATGCTGTTCGGAGGGTCGGTGTGGATTTAATGGGCTGAATGGCCTGCCTCCACACAGTAGGGATACTGATACAATACTGTTCTTTCTTCATCTGCCATTTAGCCCTCCTGTGATTTACATGTTGCCCTGCACACAACCATCAGTCCTTAATCACAGCATCACAATTCACTCCAAAACCATTTGGTGGAATAGCTACCTTTGCTTTCTTACCTTCACCTCTGGGCGAACTTGCATGGAGTATTGTCTAGTTAGAGCTTGAACAGGGAAAAACAAAATCTGGTGTATGAGGTTCTACAATAGATTCTCCTCCCAACACAGAACACTTCAAAATGTACCACATGCCCCATGCGTGTCAGAAGGGTCTTCTATCTCTCACAGTAAAGGAGTCAATAGTTCCTTTCTCCATCCCTTAGCCTTTTCGACATTATCATCTCTTATTTCTCTGACAATGATTTTCTTGTCAAATACTCCCTTTCCCCTCAACAGCGCATTGATCTAATTGTCCAATCTGTCCAACAGCCAACTACTGCTAGAAATATCTGAGCAGGCACTTTCGTCAACTCGAATGGTTTTAGAAATTATAGGGGAATGACTTCAAAAGCAATTCAAAAGGCAGTTATAACCGGAAACCTCTCCTTTCCTGATGTAGAGCTTATGCCCGAAAAGTCGATTCTCCTGCTCCTCGGATGCTGCCTGACCCGCTGTTCTTTTCCAGCACCACACTCTCGACTCTGATCTCCAGCATCTGCAGTCCTCAGTTTCTCCCACCTCTCATCTACTTACAACCAGCTGTTAATACCCACCTGCTCCATTCACCTTTCCTTGCATTCACTCTAGCCCACCAAATAGATCAATGGCACCCTCCACCGAACTTTCGACTTATCACTGTCTTCAACTCCACCTAGGACTTCAAACCTTGTCAATGATGCAAGGGCCGTAACGCTCGTTTTTAAAAAAAACTGGGGACTAGAATGGGAAAGAATTGTTTTGAAAAGAAAAACGGCATTTCAAAAGATGACTGCAGTCTTGAAAGCCTCTAACTTGCCTCTAACTGCGGCAAAGAATCTTTAAACAAGCAGTAATAGGGGTCTGAGTTGGACCTACTGTTGCAGCTTCTGTCGGCAACAGGAAGTTGATTGGTTTATGGACCAGTGACAGTTACCAATAACAGACACTGTTTTGCCTGTCAACAACTGTGTGATTGGTTGTCAGATAACTGAACAGCTCAGGGATGGGAATAGGTTACAGCAAGTGTGTATGAGAGAGAGACAGACAGACAGACATGTGTGCAGTTCTTCCTGAGGTTGTATCAGGATTATAGAATCCTTACAGTGTAGAAGCAAGCCATTTGGCCCATCCAGTCCACACTGACCCTCCGAAGAGCAGCCCATCCAGACCCATCCCACCACCCCCATTTCCTTCCTGCGCATTTCCCATGGCCAACCCACCCAACCACCATATCTTGGACTGTGGGAGGAAACAGGAAGCTCTGTTCTCTGCAGTCAATATTCACTGCAAATTTAAAGGAAACCAGTTTGCCTTTCCTGCAATAGTTGCTCAAAGCTGTGACTTTTAACTGATAATTCAGAGACTTTTCAGAAGTGCATCGGTCACTTATATCTATTAGCAACCAATGGAAGCATCCAGAGAAAGATGACTGAAGCAACGTGCCAGACAATAGAAGAGTCATGGGTATCATCTCAACAAAAAATCTTAGGAACAAATATGACTGAACTGTCTTGCCAATAGTCCCTATCCCCATAACCTATTTAACTCTGTATGTGTGTGTGTGTATTTGCATGTGCACATGTGTAAGGGGAGGTTAATGAGAGGTTTAAAGCTTTAATTAACAGTGTTATAAGTTGATGCTCTATAACTGTTTATCTTAGTTAGAATCTAATTAGTTAAAATAGATAGTGATTTTCATTCATTATTAAAACTGTTACCTTGGGTCTGAAAGTGTATACTTTATGTACTTCATAAAACTGGTGAATTCTGTGACAACACTGGGCTTGATTTCAAGTGCACTACCCGAGAGAGGCATAGCCTTAAGCTTCACCTTCTCCTTCAGAACAAAATGCTGGTGTCACCTATTTTATGACTGTCATGGGTTCTGGAGGCTTCGCCTTTCATCTTCTGGTCTCAGTGAGTGCTTTTTACTTATTCATGGGAGTTGAGCATTGCTGGCTGGGCCAGCATTGATTGTCCATCCCTAATTACCTGGAGGGCAGTTAAGACTTAACCACAGTTCTGAGGAGCTGGAGTCAAATGTAGGCCAGACCAGTAAGGGTGACTGATTTGGCAGAGCCATAGAGATGTACAGCACAGAAAGAGACCCTTCAGTCCAACTTGTCCATGCTGACCAGGTAACCTAAGATAATCTGGTCCCATTTTCCAGCACTTGGCCCATATCCCTCTTAACTCTTCCTATTCATATACCCATCCAGATGCCTTTTAAATGCTGCAATTGTACCAGCCTCCATCACTTCCTCTGGCAGCTCATTCCACACACATACCACCCTCAGAGAAAAAGTTGCCCTGTTAGTCCCTTTTAAATGTCTCCGCTCTCACCCTCTAGTTTTGGACTCCCCTACCCTGGGGAAAAGACCGAGGCTATTTACCCTAGCCATGCTCCTCATGATTTTATAAACCTTGATAAGGTCACCCCTCAGCCTCCGACACTCCAGGGAAAACAGCCCCAGCCTATTCAGCCTCTTCTTATAGCTCAAACTGTCCATTTCCTTCTCTACAAAGATACTAATGAATCAGATGGGGTTTTTTTTGTATAAAAAATGACCGTGGATACATGGTTACCCATGGGCTGGCTTCTTTTTAAACAAAAATCCAGAGTTTTATTGAATTCAAATTGGTCTATCTGCTCGTTTGGATTCAAACCCATGTAGTCATCACATGGATGCAGGCTCGAAGGGCTGAATGGCCTAATCCTGCACCTAATGTCTATTGTCTATTATCTTGGAGGTCCAGATTTCTAATCCAATGACATTACCACTACATCACTGTCTCTTCCAACAGGTCATAGAATCATAGAATCCCTACAGAGTGGAAATAGGCCCTGCAGCCCGTTCCCAAAGCATATCCCACCCCAACTCTTACCCCGACATTTCCCCTGACTGATGCACCTAACCTACTCATCCCTGAACAGCATGGGCAATTTAGCATGGCCAATTCCTCCTACACTTAATAAACATGAAGGGCTTCACTTTGTCACATAGCTGCAAGCAGCTATCTCCTGAATTAAGTCACTCAGGCCCAGAGCTTATATACTCCCAACTTCTTGTTTTCACTCTCAGTCAATCCGAAAATCTGGTTTCCCTCTTAAAAGGAATCACCCAGTATCACTTTTCTACAAGTGATTCTGCACCATTTTCCACAAAGCATGTATATCACCGCTCACTGAATCCCTCATTTCCCTTTTTGGTATCTGCTATTTTTCTAAAAAACCGCAGCCCCGTCAACTCCACGCTATCCAGCGATGGAAATGGTTCTGTTTTCACCTGTCTGTCGTTTTTTTAGCATCTGAACAATTCTGTCAAGTTCACTCCTCCCTTCACAGACACAGGTTGACAACTGAAGCAGCTGGGCAGGACAGTCAGTTTGAAAAGGTGGCACTGGATTCATTTTCAGGAAGCGGGATAGCCCTGCTCTCGGTAGCAGTCAAATTGCAGCAAGTCGGCTGACCTATACTGATTCAGTCAGATTCCGAGTGAAAAGGAACAATGATTTAACAGACTGCTTATTAGATTCCAGGGGACCTTTTCCACCCACAGTCAAATAAGCTGCCGATTGCAAGGTGTTCTTCAGCACAGCTGACCAATTCTACACCCATCACCACCTCTGACATCGCCCCCCCCCCAACCAAACAAATAGGGGAAGCATTTTCTTAATGAAAGTATACAGCTCTGATACTTGCCCTGATCCAGGCACTGACACTTGCCCGTGCCCTGTTGCTGTTAACTGCATCATTTTGCTATCACTGCAAATACAATTTGCGTTCCCCACAAAGGAATGAGCAAACGCTGTAAAAACGACACAGTGGCAAGGTCACAATGTGATGTCTTAGCTTCCCTCTCATACTGTCAGTCTACCCTTGGGACATGACTGCTTTCCTGTACACTGCTCTTCCCTTTCCACAATTCTCTCCAAAGTACTTTTTTTAAGCTTCACGGATTGCCAAGAGATACAGCAGTCGATTCTGAGATACAGATGCGAGGAGCAGGATATGACTGATCAGTCAGCCTATCATAAGATTTGGCTGTAATGATAGCAGCTGGAGGGAGGATCTGGCATGCTTGGATGGTTTGAAACAATGAGTTATTGAGGCGAGTCCTTTTTTACCTCGTTGATTTTAACCCCACTGCGGTCATTCTTTTTACCTCGTTGATTTTAACCCTACTGAGAATCCTCTTGCAAGGATGCCTGCCTTGAAGAAGTTTTCCTCCTCTCTCTACAAGAATCTCACGGAGTCCCTCTCCCACTGCAACTCCCAGGTCATTTCCTCTGCCCTGAAGCTCTTCAGCCATGTCGTGAAACAAACACGCTATCACAGTCTCATTTGCTTCCTCAGTGCCTGCCTCCGTAACCAACTCATCCCACACGGACTCCGGACCACCTTTAAACCAGCAGAGTTCGGACCCGAACAGGACAAACAGTACAGACTGAGAATTTCAAGTTGCCAACATCAAAATTTTTGTCAGAATACCACTGGTAAACAAGAACAAGGGATGATGGAGGAGAGACTTGTGATCAAACCATAAGATATAGGAGCAGATATGTGACCCATTCAGCCTGCTCCACCATTAGATCATGGCTGATATGTTTCTCAAACCCATTCTCCTGCCTTCTCCCCTAACACTGAAGAATGTCATAATTTCTTCAGGGTAACCAATAACTTGTTGAGGCAACTCCATGTTACTTAGCAACAGTGACAATCTATAACGTTGAAGAGCATCTCAAGGCATGTCCCAGAGGAGAAGAGAATCAAAATCTCTGCAGAAGGAAGGCGAGAGACGAACCTCAGAGAGACTGTGCTCAGTAGCTGTACTATCACCTTTGTTAGAAGATCATAGGTCAAGGTCTACGTCAGAGATGTGGTTGAGAAATATGAGGTTATCAATGACATATTTGTGAGGTGTTAATGTGGAGATAGGGGATAATAATCCTGAGGTATGAGTTAACTCCCACCACAGCACCTGGGGAACTTAAACTCAGTCACTTAAATAAATCTAGAAGAAAAAGCTTGCATCGGTAATAGTGACCATATAACTATTGGATTTTCACAAATTCAACTAGTTTAGTGGTGCCCTTCAGAAAAGGATATCAGCCCTCCTTATCCAGACTGAACAATATGTAACTTCACAGCATATTCACTGCCTGCTGGAAACAGCCTAATAAGTCATTCAATTCTCTCAAGATCAATGAAACATGGAGTTTTTACAGCATAGAGAAAGGTCCTTTGGCCCACTGCATCAATTTGATCCCATTTTCCAGCCCATAGCTGTAACATTTCAAATGGCCATCTAAATTAAGGTGGCAATGAATTCTGGCTTTGACAATAACAGTTAATTAAAAATGTAAATGAAGGAAAAAAAATCTTTCATATGGATTTTGCCTCCAGCCTGAAGTTGGCCCAAAAACAGCGCCCAAAATGGGAGAGATAACAGAGTGGCTGGAGTTGAGAAGTGTCACAGCTGCCAAGACACTAGTTTTCCCACATCTAGTCCAAACTCCATTGTCTTTCTCCAGCTCCACAATTGATGGACACTAGAGGAAAGGAAGACAGCATAATCAGCAGCCTGAGGGAATTTGTGTATAATCCTGATAAGCTTCTGTGAAATGCAGATTCTGAGAGAAAGAACAAACCCATTTATTTGAAGACTACTGCAGAGTGATTTTCCCCAGCAAACTCCATTTGAAAATCATTCTGTTCATAAACGCAGGTCAAAGAAAAAATAATGAACAGAAAGCTACCACGGCTGAACTTGCAAGAGGAACCGCTCCGTGCAATACGCAGCGTTGGAAAATGTCTGAGCGCACGAGGACACTGATCCTTACATACCCTCTCCCTCTTCGAAAGATCCAAATGTTTAACTCTCCATTTGCCTTTTGTTCATCAGGTGTCAGTCTATATCAGAAGCAGTGGTTTAGTCATTGAGGTTAGAACAGCTAAACCTGATCTTACTGAGCAACGGCACTTCAGAGCACAAGACAATACTGGCAGTGGGACACTGGTCATGTTGCGTCCTTCAAATTCTGAGCATCTATGTTCACTGCAATGTTTCAACTGCTCTTCCTGTTGATGTCAATTAGATGGCAAGGACTGAAGGTTAAGTTGCTGTGTACGATATGGCTTTATGTCACAGAAGGGCCGCGACCTTAGCCACCTATAAGTCGCTGGTTAGCTTTGATGCTTTACGTAAATAGTCGCTTGCTTTAACCTTTCAGAATGGAAGGCAGTAATCAGATGGAATCATAGATTAAGGAAATGACATGGTCCTGATTCAGTGAGGTGCTTGACATAACAGAAGAGGCGACGGCCTCTTGGTGTTATCATTGGACTGTTGATCCAGAGACCAGATTAAAGTCTGAGGACGCAGGTTCAAATCCCTCCACAGTAGATGGTGGATTTGAATTCAATTTTAAAAATCTGGTCTTAAGAGTCCAATGATGACCATGAATCCATTGCTGATTGTCAGAAAAACCTATCTGGTTCTCGAAGCCCTTCAGGGAAGGAAACTGCCAAACTTACCTAGTGTGGCCTACACGTGAGTCCAGACCCACAGCAATGTTTTTGACTCTCAACTGAGCTAGGGGCAATTAGAGATGGACAATAAATGCTGGCCTAGCCAGTGATGCCCTCGTCCCGTGAGTGAATTTTAAAAGGATGTCAGGGAGTAAAGGTGAGTGCATCACCACGGAGAAGGTGCAAGTAAAGGTGGAAGGTCTGAAGATGGATGAACCACCCAGACCACATGCACAACACTCCTAGAGTTCTGAAGGAGAGAGCAGAGGAGATTATGGAGGTATTGGTGGTGACCTTTCAGGGATCAATGGAGTGAGGGAGGGTCCTGGAGGACTGGAAGATGTCCGCTGTTTAGGAAGAGAGGAAGGCAGAAGACATTAAACTGTGGGTATTTCTCCTACGATGCGCATTTCGTGAAAGTGACTTGGCTGTGATGTGATTTATGAATTGCGGAGTGTTTTTTTTAACGAAGTTTGACGACGTTTGCTGTTATGCAATTCCATCCTCAGACACTAGGTGCCGAGGTGCACAGAGAGCTGGACTCCATGTTGGCATCACATGGTCAGTCGGAATCACGCACTTTCTGGTGAAGAGCTTGTGAAAGGTAGTCAGTGATTTTAGTGTTAATATTATTTCATTAAAATATATGATTTAAAGATTTACTTAGACTGTGCTATCGTTTGTGTTAGGCTAAGTACTACTTTTGTTTCAATTTTTCTGGTAGCTCACCCTAACACTATTTTTCCCCTAGGCCCCATTATTCATATTGTGGGATTTTCTACAACAAAGCACTGCATGGGAGCAACTACTGCATTATACAACTACCTGTATAAGCTGTTTAGCCTGACCTTGGTTGTTGGTAAGATTATTAAGGATTAGATTGCAGAGCACTTGGAAGTGCAATGGTAAAATAGGGCTGAGTCAGCACGCCTTCGTCATGCCTGACAACTCTGTTAGAATTCTTCAAGGAGGTCACAAGCAAGTTAGACAAAGAAGAGCCAGTGGACATGATCTGTTTGGATTTCCAGAAAGCATCTGACAAAGTGCCACACAAGAGGCTGCTAAATGAGTCCATGGTGTTAATAGGCAAGATATGGACAGCATGGTGGCTCACTGGTTAGCACTGCTGCCTCACAGCGCCAGGGACCCAGGCTCGATTTCAGCCTCGAGCGACTGACTGTGTGGAGTTTGCACATTCTCCCCGTGTCTGCGTGGGTTTCCTCCAGGTGTTCCGGTTTCCTCCCACAGACCAAAGATGAGCATGGCCAATCTACCTAACCTGCACATCTTTGGATTGTGGGAGGAAGTGGGTCTGGGTGTGTTACTCTCTGGAGGTTCAGTGTGGACTTGTTGGGCCGAATGGCCTGTTTCCATAGTGTAGGGAATCTAATCTGGGTACTGGCATCGATAGAGGATTGGCTGACTGGCAGAAGGCACAGAATGGGGAATAAAAGGATTTTTATCAGGATGGAAGCTGATGACTAGTAGAGTTGTGCAGGGGGCAATGTTGGGACAACTATTCACATCATACATTGACGATCTGGATGTAGGAACCGAGGACATTGTTGCCACATTTCCAAATGACACAAAGGTAGTTAGAGGGACAGGTAGTATTGTGGAAGTGGGGAGGCTGCAGAAAGACTTGGACAGGCTAGGGGAGTGGGCAAAGAAATGGCAGATGGAATATAATGTGGGGCAGTTTATGCTCTTCAGTAGAATGAATAGAGGAAAGACTATTTTCTAAGTGGGGGAAAGGCTTTGGATATCTGAAGCAGAAAGGGTCTTGGGAGTCAGCTTCTCAGAATTCTCTTCAGGTTAACAGGAAGGTAAATGCAATGTTAGCATTCATTTCAAGAGGATGAGAGTACAAGGGCAGAGATTTTGCTCAAAAACTGCATGAGTGCTGAGGCTGTATAAGGTAGTCATGATTTGGAGATGCCGATGTTGGACTGGAGTGGATAAAGTTACAAATCATACAACACCAAGTTATAGTCCAACAGGTTTATTTGGAAGCACTAGCTTTCGTTGCGCTGCTCCTTCATCAGGTGGTTGTGGAGAATAAGATCGTAAGACACAGAATTTATAGCAAAAGTTTACAGTATGATGTAACTGAAATTATGTATTGAAAAATGCTTTAATTGTTTAAGTCTCTCATGTTTTAGAATGAACATGTTGGTTTTAGTTCTTTCACATGTAAATTGTAGAACTGTTTAAATGTTACATTCTCAAGTGAACTTTAACAACTGGTGTCATGTCATTGAAGGTGTGAGGTGCACTGGGTGAGGCTGTCTGTGCCACAATGTTCAGACTGATTCTAATCTAAAAAATGGATTTAAGAATCTTACATGGATTCATGCAGTTTTTGAGCGAAACAAAATGTTATTCTGCAAGTACAAATTCACCCCACAAACATGTGTGTGTGTGTATGTGTAGTGCAATGGGGTCACCTGTAGTGTGACATGAACCTAAGGTCTCGGTTAAGGCCATCTCCATGGGTACCGAACTTGGCTATCGGCCTCTGCCCAGCCACTTTGCGTTGCTGCCTGTCCCGAAATCCGTCTTGGAGGACGGTCCCCTGAAGATCCGAGGTCGAATGTCCTGGACCGATGAAGTGTTCCCCGACTGGAAGGGAACACTCCTGTCTGTTGACTGTTGTCCGTTCATCCGTTGCTATTGTCTCTGCTTGGTCTCGCTAATGTACCATGCCTCAGGGCATCCTTGCCTGCAGCGTATGAGATAGACAACGTTGGCTGAGTCACACGAGTACCTGCCATGTACAAGATGGGAGGCGTCCCCACACGTAATGGTGGTATACTGTGTTGACATTCTGACACAGCTTGCAGCATCTAGCGTGAAAAGATTGTATGGTGTTGTCCTGAAAGCCAGGCAGTTTGGTGTGAACAATGATCTGTTTGCGGTTTGGTGGTTGTTTAAAGGTGAGAAGTGGAGGGGTGGGGAAGGTCTTGGCTGTATAACGCTGTGGTCAGACTGCATTTGGAATATTGAGAGCAGCTTTGGGCCCCATGTCTAAGGAATGATGTGCTAGCATTGGAGGGGGTCCACAGGAAGTTTACAAGAATGGACAGCACAGTGGCACAGTGGTCAGCACTGTTGCCTCACAGCATCAGAGACCCGGGTTCAATTCCTGGCTCAGGCAACTGTCTGTGTGGGGTTTGCACATTCTCCCCGTGTCTGCATGGGTTTCCTCCGGGTGCTCCGGTTTCCTCCCACAGTCCAAAGATGTGCAGGTCAGGTGAATGGGCCACGTTAAGTTGCACGTAGTGTTGGGTGAAGGGGTAAATGTAGGGGAATGGGTCTGGGAGGGTTGCTCTTTAGAGGGTCAGTGTGGACTTGTTGGGCCGAAGGGCCTGTTTCCATACTGTAAGTAATCTAATCTAATCTAATTAAGAATGATCCTGGGGATTTGTCATATGAGGTGTTGTTGAGGATTCTGGGTCTGTACTCAATGGAGTTTAGAAGGAAGAGGAGGTATCTGATTGAAACTTACAGAATACTGAGAGGCCTGGATAAGACGGACCTCGAAAAGATGTTTCCATCAGTAGGAGAGACTCGGACCTGAAAGCAAGCCTTGGAGTGAAGGGACAATCCTTCAAAACAGAGACGTGTCTGCGGCAGGGGGTGAGGGAGAAACATACTTGACCTCATCCTTCGGAGAAAATGACATGCTGGAGAGTCAGAGTCGAAAAGTGTGGTGCTGGAAAAGCACAACAGGTCTGGCAGCATCTGATGAAGCAGGGGAGCCGATGTTTCAGGCATAAGCCCTTCATCCTGACTCTCCTGCGCCTTGGATGCTGCCTGGCCGGCCGTGCTTTTCCAGCACCACACTTTTCAACTGTTACCTCATCCTTGTCAATCTGCTGACTGCAGATTCATCTGTTGATGACAGTATCCGTAAGAGCGACCACCACACAGTCCTTGTGGAGACAAAGTCCCGCCGTCACATGGAGAATAACTTGCAGTGTGTTATGCAGCACTGTCACCATGTTAAATGGGACAGACTTTGAACAGATCGAGCAACTCAAGACTGGGCACCCATGAGGCACTATGGGCCATTAACAGTAACAGAATTGTACTCCAATACAATCTGTAACCTCATGGCCAACCATAGCCCCACACTCAACCACTAGCGTCAAGCCATGGGATCAACTCTGGTTCAATGGGGATGCAGGAGCAGCACCAGGGTATTACTGAAAATGAGGGGTCAACCTGGTGAAGCTACCAAACATGACCACCTGCATCCCAAACAGCATAAGCAGCAAGTTATAGACAGGGCTCAGGGATCCCACAACCAACAGATCAGATCTAAGCTCTGCAGTCCTGCCACATTCAGTTGCAAATAGCTTCAGACAATTAAACAGCTCACTGGAGGAGGAAGCATTTGAACATCCATGCTACATAACTGCCAGGCTATGATCATAACAATCAGAGAAAATCTAACCATGGCTTCTTGACATTCAATGGTGTTGCCATAACTGAATCCTCCACTGTCAACATCCTGAGGGTTACCATTGACCAGACACTGAACTGGACTCGCCACATAAACACAGTGGCTGCAAAAGCAGGTCAGAGGTTAGGAATACTCCAGTGAGTATCTCACCTCCTGACTCCCCAAAGCCTGTCCACCATTTACAATGCATAAGTCAGGAGTGTGATGGAATACTCCCCACTTGCCTGGATGGTGCAGCTCCAACAACACTCAAGAAGCTTGACACCATCCAGGACAAAGCTGCCCATTTGATTGGCACCACATCCACAGGCATCCACTCCCTCCAGCACTGACACTCAGTCGTTGCAGTGTGTACCAAGACGCATTTCAGAAATTCACCAAAGATCCTTAGACAACACTTTCCAAACGCGACTTGAAAATGTATCCCTGTCGCTGGGTCAAAGTCCTGGAATTCCATCCCGAATGGCCTGGTGAGTCAATCTGCAATCCAGACTGCTGCACAGTTCAAGAAGACAGCTCACCACCATCTTCTCATGGGCAAGTAGGGACAGGCAACATGTGCTGGTCAGCCAGCAACACCAACATCCCACCAGTGAATTTAAAAAAGGGGGGAATTTCTTCTACCAGAGGATGGTGAATCTGTGAATATTATTGCTGTGAAAGGCTGTGGAGGCCAAGTCATTGAGTGCATTTAAGACAAAGATAGATAGGTTCTTGATGGGTAAGGGAATCAATGTTATGGGGAGAAGGGAAAAGAGTGGGGTTAAGAGGTATGTTGGTCATGGTTGAATGGTGGAGCAGACTCGATGGGCCAAATGGCCTGGTTCTGCACCTATGTCTTGTGGTCCCATGGACACAAACCCCATTGCAAGTCAGCAAGAAAGGAGCTAGAAGCAGGAACTTGGGGATATGTTGAGGAGCAAGGATAGAAGTTTAGCCAGACACTTCCATCTTTGTTCCTGCATTGTTTAATGGAGCAGAAAGTCCAACTGTTCTTTGCCAAGTTTAAGAATGGTGGACTGAGCCATTCAATTTGTGAGAATCAAGCGGAATTGCTGAATAGCAAATTAAAGGTTCACTTCAAGAAGGACGACTTGGTTAAACTGCTATACATTGTGTTGGCTGACTAACAAACTCTGCTGGAACAGTTTCATTGAAATACTGATGTTCTGCACTGTGACCATCTCACAAGTGGTATTACATCAAAGGAGTTCACAATGATGGAGATTTCAAATTAGACTGCTAGCTTTCTCATTCTGCTACAGACGCTTTGAATCCAAGGGCATGCACTCTCAAAGTAATTACGAATCTCAATACTATTTACCAAAGAATAGAAGGTTTATCCATCAGATCTGAAGAAACTGTTCCGTTTCAAGAAATTTTAATCTTAAAAGCATTGACCGACTCTGTTGTTTGAAATTCTCCGATGCCATATTGAATTGTTCAATAATTTTGCTTTGCATCAATGAATCATAAATTGTAAATACATTTCAACAGTAGTTACACATATCTCCGGTGATCTGGAACGATTATAATCTTGACTTTTGCATTATGTAGTGCATCCTGCATGATCTTCAGTGAGCAACTTCACTATGCTAAGAGATAGTGTTCAGTTTTGTTTCTGCTATGAAAATGAAGGAGTGGGGTTTCATTGTATAAGAGTTTCAGTGTGATTACAGAAATATAAATTCACAATATAAACCACTGTGGCTGAAAGAGCAGGTCCAGACATGGGGATTCCTGAATCTCACTTCCTAACTCCCCAAGCCTTTCCACTGACTACAAGGCACCTCCCCACATCATAGAATAAGAGCAGCTACAACATTAAAAGACTCAGCACCATCCAAGACAAAGTACTCGCTAACATAGGTAACTCCTTAAACATTCACTCAACCGAGGAACTCTTCCAAGTCTGAGGGAGAGCTGAGACCCTGCTGAGGGAAGTCTATGCCCAAATGTTGACTGAAATATGAGTTCTGAAGGAGATTGTAGTTTGCTTGTCATAAAAAAACACACAGATTCAGACCTCTGAGCAAGAGGTACGCGAATATGAATCCAATGGAGAACACATATTTTAACCGAACATGGCTTTCTTCATTAACTCATGGCGCTTCTGCTGAAATGTGAAATTCAGTCTAGTAACCTCTCGGAGGTTTTGCTTGGTGACCCCATCACTGAGTTGTCACATTCGGAGAGTGTGCTCTGTTTCCATAGAGCAAGAGGGTATTCAATGGTGAGATCAGTGGCTTAGAGTTGGGGGGAATAGCTCTAATTCTACAAAGGGGCTATTTGGATGTCCTTTAACTAATTATCCTTTCGTAACCAACAATTTCCTTGTGAAGAATCCCATGAGCCAATTGACAGGCTTTGACTGACCAGAGTGAAAGTGATCTTTACTAAACAGGTTCAGCACAAGTCAACGCTCCTGCATACTTGAGGCCTCAGTACAAACTCCTTACCATCTTATGGACAGGCACAAACAATATCACACATTACCAATGTCCCCTCTACAGATTATATCACCACTTAATCATGTTCAACTCAACAAATGAGAATACTGTTCCTGCTTTGGAGATCTGCATTCACTAAATAAATAAAATAAAGAGTCCTGTGGAGATTAATCATAACTTTGCGGCTGATAATGAAGAACTGGTAATGACTTATGTTAATATTCAATTTGGATTTGCTGTCATCTTAGCTAAATTCAAAAGCAAACACGTGGACTTGCATCAATGAGGTGCAGAGAATAGACCACATTAGCAAAAAGGGAGCTAACATTAACGCTCTGAATCAATGATTGGGCCTTTACGACAATGAGATGTATCTCCACACGCTGGGTTTAAAATGATCACTGCAGCACATACTCAAATGACAGTGGCTGTAAACCACTTGCATAACGATGTTCGCTTTATTAAATGTCTGTGAACTTAATGCTGTTGCATTACCAACATAGTTTGCCATTCTCCCAAGATACCTATAACTATGGAATGCAAATTGTTCCTTTTCAATCACAGTCGCACTGTTTTACACAGCAAAATGTGCATTTCATTGCTGGGTCCCAATCTGGAGTTAATTGTCACCTTTTAGTGTACAGCCTGGTCCTCTGCACCAAATTAGAAAGAAATTCAGACATCTTAGATACCTTTAGCTTCAGAACAAATATAACTGAGGAGTTCATTTCAGAGAAAACCAAAATTATTAAAATGGAAAATGAGCCACTTTAATTTGCAATGAACCCTGTATGAAGACATCAGCGTGGCATAATTAGTCAGTAGTTGTCTTAAGTGGTTGTGTCACAGTCTCAGGAGCTCTGGTTTGATGGAATTTAATGAATACCAATGGGAATAAAATGCGTTCCCTCACAGGCACTCAGTCTGGTATTGAAGAAGATTATCCGATATTGACTCTTAAACATCATTAGTCAGACTCCAGTGATTTGACAGTTGGAGGACAACATGGTCAGTTCTCAAGGACTAGAATTCACTCACTCTTCTCATCCCTTCCCCTCAAACACCACGCTCCCACCCCCTCCGCCCCCACCCCACCCCCCAACCCCCCTCTCCTTCGCTGCTAATCATCTAAACTTTAAAGACTGGACTTATACAGTCAAGCCTTGACCTTAGTTGATTGATGAGTAAATGCCACAGATATGGGGTTAACTGTTTAGTTCATTGAAAGTCGGAAAGGGAAGTGACACAGAACACAGATAATTTTCTCCTAAGAAGAAACTGGATCCAAATGAACGAAAAGGATTTTGAATTTTAAAATGTGCAGTTTTTTTTATTATTTGCACATGCAATGTGGGCATCTCTGGCTAGGCCAGCATGCATTGCCCAAACCTAATTGCCCAGGGAGCCATTGAGAGTCAACCACGTTGCAGTAGAGTCTGGAGTCACATGTAGACCAAACCAGGTGTGGATAGCAGATTTCATTCCTAGATGGGTTCTTACACCAATTGAACAATGGTTTCATGGTCACAATTTCTAACGATACCTTTTAATTCCATAATTTATTAATTCAATTTAAATGTCGCCATGGTGTAATATGAACTCACATCCCCAGATCATTAGGCTAGATCTCTGGATTCTAGTCCAATGACATGACCATGACACCACCATCTCCCCATCTGGAGTTAATAGGCATTTTTTTTAACCTTGTAGCCTCCTACTCTTTTCCAAATTAAAATTAAGTTCACGCTTGCTAGATATCTTTGGCTTTGTAACAAATACCAACTGAGAAACTACAAACCCAAAGGTATTTGTGCATCCTCATAGAGCCACAGAATCTCTACAGTGTGGAAACAGGCCCTTCGGCCCAACAAGTCCACACCGACCCTCCGAAGAGTACCCCACCCAGACCCATTCCCCTACTCCATTACTCTACATTTACCCCTGCCTAATGCACCTAACCTACACGTTGCTGAACACTATTGGCAATTTAGCATGGCCAGTTCACTTAACCCACACGTCTTTGGATTATGGGAAGAGCACCCAGAGAATACCCATGCAGACACGGGGACAACGTGCAAACTCCACGCAGACAGTTGCCCGAGGCTGGAATCAAACCCAGGTCCCTGGCGCTGTGAGGCAGCAGTGCTAACCACTGAGCCACCGTGCCACCCTTACCTTTGAATTTCCAGGCAGAAGATTTGGAGCTATCCCGTGGTTCCAGCTATTAGACGTGTCCAAACTGTGGCTCTTTCATCATGGAAATCAAAAAGCATTTCCCTGTTCCAAGTGCTCGTGAAGGGGATTCTAACTGAAGCCTCTTTGACACCATTCTGGATCAGGTGTACTCTGCAGCTGACCCCTCTCACCTTTGAGGAAAAAAAGATGGTACTGGCCTGAGAGACACTCGAACGGTTCTGAAGAACCAGTCTAACTCTCCCTGAAAGAAAGGGACCCAGTCGAGAATATTGTGGTCCTCCCGGTAGAATTTTGACAACGTTTAGCCAGATTCTGCCTATTATAAAGACCCAGGTATCTCTCCTGAACAAACACAGCTCTCCACTAAAGACGAACACTGGATGGATCCTTGAGTTTAGATAGAGAGGACTGTATGGGCCAATAATTCTTTTACATTTTATGTAAGTTTACAAAAGAACTGAAAATGAACATTGACAGTTCTAGGGAAAGAAAGCATAATCTTATTTCTAATAGAGAACACAAGTTTACTTACATTTTTATTTGTTCATGGAATGTGGGCATTTCCATTTTAGAACATTTGTTTGCCAGTCTTCATTACCCTTGAGAAGGTGGTGGTGAGCTGCAGTCCGAGGCTGTTAGGAAGGAAGTTCCAGGATTTTGAGCCAGTGTTGGTGAAGGGTTGGCAATATATTGCCAAGTGAGGAAAAAGAAGAGTTGCTTGGAGGTGAATTTGCAGGTGGTGGTGTCCCCATGTATCTGCTGCCCTTGTCCCTCTATGTGGTGGCGGTTATGAGTTTTGAAGGTGTGGTTTGTCGCAGCAAGTTGCTTAAAATATTCAGCGATATTCAACTAACATTTGTCTTCAAACCCCAAGTAGAAAGCTACAGCATTTAGTGAGATTTTGTGATCCCAATTGAGAGGAGAACTATCGTTGCTACACTGAAGCAGCAGTACTTTTACCATGAGACACACTGGAATGAATCCAAGTCTAAAAAAATTCCCTGTGTGATTCCGAAATTCATAGCATTAAAACAACTGAACCAGCAGGAAACTTACCATCGCACCTTCTAGTCAACACTGTTCAGAAAGCTGGAAGATGCAGATGGTAGTAACTTATATTTAAGAGGATGACCACTTAATATTAGTGTGCTGTATCACCGATTCAGTTTCACAGGCTGGTACAAGAGAACTGGGAGGACGTACAGTCATGCATTGTAATATTTCATTATCAGCATCTTTCTGAAATAGAGTCAAAAGCTGTTTTGCAGAAAACTGAACTGCATTAAAGAATGTAGAGGATGGCACAGGATCTATAACCATGGAATGTTTGTGCTTTTGTCCTTTGCCCTGCTTTTAATTTTTTTTTTGATCCCTTACAATAGCTAGACTCTTCCACACTTGCGATAGGTTGTTCAGAAGACAGGACGTAATCTCCCATTTAAAGGATGTTTTGGAGTCTTAAAGATTTTTTGGACTGATTACACCACACTGGCTGGTCAGGCGAACTGAGCCTGAGGTGGA
This sequence comes from Chiloscyllium plagiosum, assembly GCF_037043375.1. Lineage (NCBI taxonomy): Eukaryota > Metazoa > Chordata > Chondrichthyes > Orectolobiformes > Hemiscylliidae > Chiloscyllium > Chiloscyllium plagiosum. The sequence goes on along the minus strand of NW_028270155.1, from coordinate 71,427,471 downwards.
CGAGAGTTTAAATGTCGTGGCAGGGGGACAGGAAACCAGGTCATCACATCAGAGAGGAGAATCGATTACGTGTGCGGAAATCTGGGAGAAATAAACAGTAATAGAAATCTAGTGTGGAAAGAGCAGGAGTAACACAGAAAAGCTGACAAACATGGTGGAACACATGCATGTTCATGCAAGGAACATAAACTAAAGAGGCCAGTGTTGACCATTCAGCCCTTTAAACCTGTTCTGCCGTTCAAGCAGATTATGGCTGACCTTTTACCTCAGTTGCAATTTCTCTTGGTATCCCCAGAGCATCCAAAACTTTCTGTCGATTGATGAGGTGCAGGCACTCAGGATTATGATTCAGCAATTACAAGTAATGCAGAGACCTGATTCAAATGTGCATATGAATCAAACGTTCCTTCTTGCTATCTACTTAGGAAGGATAAGAAAAGACAGAAAGTGAGCATCGTGGCTTCAAAAATCAACTCTATTTGGTTAGAGTTAAAGGATAAGAAAGGAGCTGTTACATTGCTCGCTGTTCACTATAGATCCACAAATAGAGAGGGGAACAAAGCTGTTGATAAATCCATAGAAATATAAATATAATGGAATAGTGAGACAACTTCAATTATCCTGGTACAGACTGAGATAAAATTAGCACATAGGGTGAGTAGGCTGAAGAATCAAAATGTGGACAGGAGATCTTTCTTTATCTGTATGTTTCTGTCTCATGAGGGTGAGTCAGTTCTCAGAAAGGAAAATGAGGTAAATGCTTTGATGGGAGAATATTTAGCAATAGTAGTCATAATTGAGTATTGCTGAAAAAGGGCTCATGCCTGAAACGTCGATTCTCATGCTCCTTGGATGCTGCCTGACCTGCTGCGCTTTTCCAGCAACACATTTTTCAGCTCTGATCTCCAGCATCTGCAGTCCTCACTTTCTCCTATTGCTGAAAAAGACACATCCTCTCAAAGCTTTTCATCTTGCACTCATCGGGAGAATTCGCAAGAACTACTAAAGTGAAAGGAAAACAACATTTGTACTTTACACCTGGAAATCAATCAGCTCTCCGCTCTCACAAAAGGGTAAATGCTGGTTTCCCTTTGCTGTGGCATTTTTCTGAAACTGGTCTGATGAGTGCAACATGAAGAAAACTTCAATAAAATGGGTCTCCTCCACCAACACCCAAGCTCTATACTAGCAACTAAGTAAGTGATCATAATGTAATCAGGTTTAAAGTCTCGATGGAAGGAAATGGTGTAAAATCAAGGTGAAAATATCTAATTTAACGAGAGACATTAATTAATTCCTAACCAGTTTTTTAAATACTTTACAGATCTTCTCCTGGAATTTGCTTTGGAACAGTGAGCTCTTCTGTTTGGTTCTGAAAACTAACCTCAAACAAAAGGCCAACAACACTGAGTTGATTTGATTTATTACTGTCATATGTACCAAGACACAGTGAAAAATATTGTTTTGTGTGCTAACCAGACAAACCATACCTTATCCTAAGTACCTCAGAGCAACAGAACAGAATGCAGAATACAGAGCTTTAGCTACAGAGAAGATGCAGAGAAAGATCAACTCTAATGTATGAGAGGTTTGTTCATAAGTGTGATAACAGCAGGGAAGAAGCGGTTCTTGAGTCTGTTCGTACGTGTATTCCAACTTTTATATTTTCTGCCTGACAGAAGAGGGTAGAAGAGTGTATAACTGGGATGTGAGGGGTCTTTGATTATATTGGGTGCTTTCCTGAGACAGTGGCAAGTGATGGACTGGGCTGTGCTCATGACTCTCTGTCGTTGTTTTTGTGTTGGGGAAGAGCAGTTGCCAGACCACACTGTGATGCATCCAGATAAGATGCTTTCTATGGTACACCTACAGGGTCATTGTGAACATGCCAAACTTCTTTAGCCTTCTGAGGAAGTAGAGGTTGGCTTCATTTGGAGTCTAAGGCAGGTACTGGTGAGGTATAATGAAGGAGGAAGTCATATCTTTGGGCAGGAAGAGCATGATGATATGAGACAATCACAGCAAGCAGTGCATTTCCCAACTGCGGCTCAGTGGATTAGTGCTCTCTCCTCTGGAAACCACAAGGTCCCAAGTTCAAATCCCACTCCAGGGATTAGAATCATAGAGTACAACAGCACAAAAACAGACTCTTCAGCCCATCACATTTAAGCACAAGAAGCAAAGCAGACATAGTCCCTGTAAATTCACCACAGTCTCACCAAACCCACAGAACTGCACACTCATTACAGAGGCAGAGAGAAATGGCTGATGGTGGTTTAACCTCAGAGTCACCACACCTCAGGGGAGAGAGGAGAGTTCGAGAAGGACAGTCCTTTAGGGTAACCTCAGCTGGTGCAGGGATTGAAGCCAAACTAGCTGTCCAGCCAAGTGAGCTAACCGACGCCCACAGGCATTCCAGAGCAGTCCTGAGGGAGCACTAGAGTTTTCCTAGGTACTATCCTTTAGATGAGCTGAGATCTCATCGACTGATTCAGGTGGACATGAAAGACCCCGAGCATAATTTGAAGGAGAACACTGTTCTCCTGTATCGGGGGTTCTGACCCTCAAGCAATATCATCAGAATAATAATCCTATCACATCGCAAACCACATTTGTAAATCTGGTATAATACAGGTTTCAGTCCGTGATGCTGACACATTTAAAGTTGTGAAGAACAATGTCACATTTGAGAGAAGATGGAAAGGGTATCAGTCTGGAAAGGCAGAAAGAGACATCAAAAACCAAAAACATGGCCGATAAAGCAGCAACACACATTGTGTAACACATCAATTCAGCTCATAAACCTCACTGAGTGACTGATTTCTTTCCCAAAGCTACCTCGTTCAGAGGGCTGGATGCCTAGCTCCCTCAGCCCCCCCCCCAACAGAGAGTGAGATTGATCGTCAGAAACATCCTCCTACATTATCCATTACCAAACGCAAAGCTGAGTAGGTGGCCAATTGGGATCTGACACTGTCGGTTCATTCTGAAGAATGAGGTATTGACCAGATTCTTTCCAAATGGAGGAAAAACAAAACATTAACTTCATACATAAAGAAAATCCCAAAATGACGAGTGCATTTTATTGCCAGGAAGGCAAGACTTGAAAATAAAGTCTGATTTTGCACATTATCTTAATAAAGTTTATTGATGAATAATTATACTGCAAAGCTCAAAAACAGACAAAATATAATGCTTCTTCCATATTCTAATTGAGGTATTATTCAATAGGAATGGATGCACTGTCACATTGTATTTGTGCTATCACATCATACCGCGTTCACCCTCATACACTTTCTTTATTCATTCTAATGCTACTGTTAGGAGTGATACTTCAGAACTGTAAATTCGCAGTTTTTAAAATCTTTTTAATTAAAGATGCTAAGCTTTAAACCAAAAGGGTGTGACTTTTTTTTTTGAAGTAAAGGTCACTTAAGTCTTCCCTTGCCTATCTGACTGTGGTCAAAGGTCAGGATCATGGTCAAATGTGAACTGGCTGTACCTGACTCGCTGGTCCGCTAGTAAGTCACTGCAGCAAATGTTGCAACGTCACATTTGGAAAGCTTCATGTTCATACAGAATCATACAGTCATACAGCACAGAAACAGACCCTTCGGTCCAACCAGTCTGTGCCAACCACAATCTCAAACTAAGCGAGTCCCACCTGCCTGGGCTTGGTCCATATCCCTCCAAACATTTCCTATTCATATACTTATCTAACTGCGTTCCAAACGTTGTAACTGTACCTGCATCCAGCACTTCCTCTGGAAGTTCATTCCACACACAAACCACTCTCTGTGTCAAAAATATTGCCCCTCCTGTCTTTTTTAAAATTTTTCTCCTCTTACCTTAAAAATATACCCCCTAACCTTGAAATCCCCCACCCCAGGGAAAAGACACCTAGCATTCACTGTATCTACACACCTCGTGATTTTATAAACCTCAGCAACGTCACAACTCAACCTCTTACGTTCCAGTGAAAGAAGTGTACAAGCAGAGCTCATTTAATAATGAACAGAAACCTGCAGAAATGTACTTTTCTTGAATTAACGTTTTACCTAGTCCTTTTACCATTTAAGTAGTATTTATTATCAATATACACAATGATAGAACAGCAGAGGACAGTGCTCTGAGCTGCTCAAGTTCCAAAGTTCTCGTGGAATCTTTAACAAGTGGCTACTGAGGTGGCAGAACCTCTCAGTTAGACCCCAGGCCAGGTTCCCCAATTTATTAAGCTCCCAGATGGGATACTCCAAACAATTACGCTCTCAGGTGAGGAGGGATGAACGGACTCTCCTTCTTTATTCACTATCTCTTGAGTTGGTTGCAACAATGTTAATTTGACAAAAAGGATTCCATTCCCTTATGGACTCCTTCCTCGCAAATTAACTACGATCTAAAAGAGCCAAGTTAACCAGCTTTCATGAATGAACAAGTTGATTTAATTTATTCCTAAACATGAAAATAATTAGTAACGCAATACGCATTAAGAATATGAGCCGGGTCTAAAAGGATGAAAGTTAGAAATAAGATATATGGATTAGACTCTGAATTGTTTGCAAACAACAGATAGTTGAATTTTGTGGCCGTTTCAGTCGGGGTTACTGCTAATTTCATGATCCTTGATTTTGCAGGTTGGTTGAGATTCTGTGGTTCTGATTCCTTTTGACTGTTACTGATTTCCAGCAATCAGGGTGAGAGAGTCCTTTCCATTTTCCTATTTCCTTTTGACTGTATGTCAGCACTCGGGGTGACAGACAGTCTTCGCCTGCAACACAGGGATAACTAGATTCCTCAACTGTAACCATCACAAAATGCTAAGCTGGCATGTACAAAAGAATTCAGTCCCACAAGTTCACTCCAGTAGAATTCAAACTGGCTTCTTATTTTAAGCTTCTGCCCTTGGATATTCTTTGAGGGGGAAGTCACAGACTGTGTCTACTGTTTAGGACATAATCCTCCCCCCCCCCCCCCTCCCACAATGGGAGATTCACTTGGGTAGGAGGCTATCAGCCCCCAGTTACATTTGTAGTCAGAACAGGCCACAGTACAGTCTGTTTTGACTTGCCTCTTCCCTCCCTACTTGTAAGGGGCAGTATTTAATGTTTGCTTCACATCCATGGGTGTGACATTCTGTCGGGTCTTTCTGTCTAGACTTCCATTTAATTTACATCTGCAGCCAATGTTTGCCTCTGTTAGCCATCTTGCAAAATAAAACGATTTTGGAATTATAAACGTGTTTGATTTTTTTTTTTAGAAATGTCCCACATGGTCATGAGCTGTGGACATAACATCGCATTTTTCATCGGCTCACCTCTGTATTCTTTGAACCCCACCTATTAGTGTAGGGAGTGGGGGAATGGGGGTAGCAAGTTAGAAGACAAGACAGATGGACTAATTGAGTCCACAAAGTGATGGCGATGGAGCTTAATGTATGGAAATGTGGGGACGTCCACTTTAAATCTGTGCAGGATGAGGAATCATTGAGAAACAAAGAGATTGAGGCATTTAAGTATATAAATCGTCAAACGCTGGTGTCAACTGCAAGAAGTAATCAAAAAGCCTAATGGACCAACACAGAGGGAAAACAGGCAAGAAAAAAATGAAAGGAAACAGAAAGGGCAGATGCAGTACACAAGGTTTAGGGTTGACCTTCCTTTAATAAAGTGATTGTTAATGCTTGAGCAGCTTTTATTACTGCAATCACAGTGTTGCTTTCAATGTTAGTGTTAGAGCTGAGAGCTTGCAAAATCAATCAGCTCAGAAGATAATATCCCTGAATTTGCTGACAGGCTGATGGGTGAAGCTCCTAAATATTGATGATGACGGATCAATGTTTCTCATACTTTAACATCAAACAGTATCTACAGTTTTTCTCCACTCCTGCTCCAAGCGATAAACACAATTTCAGCATTTTAGAAAAAGGGATGTAAACACACTTGCAAGTGCATTGCAGACATGCTTTTCCTACATACAGATTTGAAACTTTATTGCTGGAACAGCACAGCAGGTCAGGCAGCATCCAGGGAACAGGAGATTCGACGTTTCGGGCACAGGCCCTTCCTCAGGAATGAGCAGACCTGAGGAAGGGCCTGTGCCCGAAACGTCGAATCTCCTGTTCCCTGGATGCTGCCTGACCTGCTGTGCTGTTCCAGCAATAAAGTTTCAACTTTGATCTCCAGCATCTGCAGACCTCACTTTCTCCTACATACAGATTTACCCCACAATGGGTTTGAGGGATGCTGAGGCAGATGGTCTGGGAGAAGGTGGGAGAATGGGGTTGAGAAACATATCAGCCATGATGGAATGGCACAGCAGACTCGTTGGGCAGAATGGCCTAATTCTGCTTCAATACATTATGGTCCTATTATTGACTGGGAAGGAGGTAGCAAGTGGGGAGCCCGGTGCATTCACGCCTCTAACCTCATTATGCCTGCAATGTCCTTTGTGCCTCTCCATTAACTGATGCCCACAAGTGGGCAATTAATGGCCAGGTTGGCACCACCACCTCCCCAGGAGCACTGCCATTCAATTTGCCAGTCTCCAACTGGCCAGTAGCGGTTGGATCTTCTGCCCCTTTGATCCTAGCGAAGGCCCACCTCTCGCCTGTGCCCAACTACCACCTAACGCAGGGACACCCAACAAAAGGTGATGCAGCTCAGCTCCAGATGGCAGGCAAGATTTGGTGAAAATACTGTGCAAGGAAATGGGGAAAACACAGAAGCTTAGCACTGGGTCCTCACTCATAGAGCAAGTGCAGGCAAGATGGTCTCAATGGCTTCCTTCAGCTCTGTGCCACATCTGTAATATGCCGAAAGGCCTGTTGCCTCTATTAATTATCACCTACCATGTGTACTGGAGGATGATGAGCTCAACATTCGAGATTTAGCAGGTATTGCAATTCCGTTATCATTCCCAGGTGGGAATGGTTAATTTGCAATGTTTGGATTAATTGCATTTATGGCACCACTTTCTGTTCCAGCGCTAAAATCTGCACATCCTGCCAGCCTGCTTTGTGATCCGCAGTTTCCCTTTTGTTCACTGGCCAGTTCAGAGTGTCACAACCCCACTGGAGTATGGAATGATCAGAACTGTCCACACGCTGTGCTCTCAAGATTACAACCAAGTAGTGAAGGGGCAGTGGGCAATTAGAGTCCAGAGATTTCTACACAGGAGAGTTAAGACATAATATGCCATGTGACATCTTTCCATTCTCCACAGCAGATCCTCCTATTCGCACTGAATTGGTTCTCTCATGTGCAGGGTGAAGGAGAGTTTGGAGTTACAAGTTCATTCACATCATGACATATTGTCCCTTTAACCTGAATCCTGTTTCCAGAGGTAGCAGGCGACATGTGATGGAGAACTAGGAAGAACGTGAACACTGGAGACATTGAGGATCTCATTTACATTGTAGGTCAATGGCTTGAATGCCACAGAATCTCAAAATTATTATGGCTCAAAAGGACCATAACTACTTGTGATACACGGTGGCTCAGTGGTTAGCACTGTTGTCTCTCAGTGTCAGGGGCTTGGGTTGGATTCCAGCCCTGGACGATGTATGTGTGGAGTTTGCACATTCTCCCTGTCTCTGTTTGGGTTTCCTCTGGGTGCTCTGGTTTCCTCCCACAGTCCAAAGATATGCAGGTCAGGTGCACTGGCCATGCTGAATTGCCCCATAGTGTCCAGGAATGTACAGGCTAGGTGGATTAGCCATGGGAAATGCAGGGTTACAGGGAAGGGTAGGTGGATGGTTCTGGACCAGATGTCCTTTGCAGGGTCAGTGTGGACTCAAAAGGCCTGCTTCCACACTGTCGGAATTCTATCATTCAGTCCATTGTGCCTGGAGCAGCTGAACTGGTGCCAAACTCCTGCCTTTCCCCCATATCCCCACACACCATTTCTATCCAGATGACCATCCAATGCCCCTTTGAATGTCTCAGTTGAACCTGGCTGCACCACTTTTCCAGGCAGTGCATCCTGTACCATAACTACTTGCTTCACGTGCACAGCACTTTAAATCGATGCACTTTCGTTCTCGTATCATTTACAAGCTTCACCCGATCTCCTCTATCCAGCCTGCTCACGATTTTGGAAACCTCTGTCCGATCTCCTCTCAGCCTTCTTCTCTCCAATCAGAACAGTCCCAAATTCTTCCATCCATTCTCATCGCTGAAGTTTCTCAGTCCTGCAACCTTTCCAGTAAATCACTTGTGCACTCTCCCCAGTGCGTTCACATCCTTCCTATAATGTGGTGTCCTCAACTGTGCACAACACTCCAGTTGAGGTCCAACAACTGCCTTGTACTCGATGTCTCTATTAATAAAGTTGAGAATACTGTATGCTTTACTTACAGTTGTCTCCACCTATCTTGCCACCTTCAGTGCAAATCTAATCTCATATCCTTCTGCTCCTCCACTTCCTTTAGAATTACAGACCCTATTTTACATTGTCTTTCAGTGCTCTTCCTGTGCCAGGTCAGTTTTGATTGGATGCTGGAGATGGGGTAGTATTTACCTGTTGCAGTGGCATGTATGAAAATCAGGAGGATATGACACACACACGGTTCCAATTACAAACCTGAGGTCATGGGCAGAGACTGCATCAAATGTACTGCATCCATTTGTATGAGGCTTGCTTCTAAACAGAGAGCACAGGAAACCTCCCTTTGTAATTGGTGTGGGTGAGCTGGTGAAGGCGGTGAGGAACTGATGGAGGTTTTGGTCAGGTTAGTGCAGCCCAGTAGGTTGGCATTGTGGAGTCAAGAGTAGTGAGGTTGGGTAGGCTTTGGAAATAACTAGCACCTGAACAGCAGCCACTGTGGCCTACCTTGGGGCATCAACACCTGAGAAGTGATCATTCTACACCAGTCACCCAAACAGAATCCAAAGCTATCGCCCAAACAGGGCCGGGAAATCTGTTTCTTTGCTTCTGCCTCCAGCACTCACCCCTACCTGCAAATGACCCCAACTCCAAAGCTGCTGGGAACAGGACATTTGGCTGCTGCTGGGGTCAGCTACAGAGGCAGGTTGAGGCCAGCTGATATGCAAGTTCCCCATCTCCATCCAACTCTGGGATGCCCATCCCCCCCAGATAGGTTGGTAGGGTGGCAGTGGAACCACAACCAGCAGAGGACCCTGTTCGGGTACAAGGCCAGCGAAGGCCTGACAATGGGGGCCACGTGGGGATTTTCAGCCAGGCTCGGAGGGCAGGGGAGGGGGAGGGGGAGGGGGCAGGGGCAGTGGTCTTAGCCCTCCTTGGAGGTGGCACCCAGGCAACAGACTGAGAAAAGGGGAGGAAGGGGGTGGCGAGCGAGTATACAAAACAGACTTTAGAGGCCCACCTTGCCTGACACACGCCCTACCACGTAGAGGAGCTCTGCCCCACCCCGCCCAGAGTGGTGGCCTGCCCTCTAGGCCCATTCTAAATGGTGATGAGGCACCTTTTTATTTACACCCACCAGAAGATGCTGTCAATTTGAAAGGCTCACCATTGGCATTTCAGCTCGGAGAACTGTTCATTGTTCATCAGGCACCAATCCTGCCCTTTGGCTACTAATTGTCCCAAATCACGTTCCCGACCTGGGGTGGGGGAAGAGAGAGGATTCTGACCCCCATTAAAGTGGAGGGTTTAGAAGTCTCTCATGAAAACCCTTCCCACTCTTTTGCTTTTGTTTGTGTTGCAACTCAGTACTCGGAGCCAAAAAGAATCCAAGTGTCAGTACAGATAGAAAGGAAATATTCATTAGGAGTTGCAAATAAATCCTGGTGTTTCCAGTGCTGGAAGGTGGTATGCAGCAAGTGGTAATGGGGCCAGAATGCTGCTATTGAAATGCAGCATCAGCAACTCCGGGTAAAATCCAATGATGTATCGCTGCAAACATGCCTCATCTAACTGAACAAAGCTCATTAATTCAAATTAAAGACCCCATCAGCATTAGTCTTTTCACCCATCAGCCATCAAGTACAAAGATACTCTGAGATTACACGCCCAAAAATTACTCCCTTTATCTCGCTATAGCCTGCATTCACTCACAAAGCATCAAAACAGGACATTCTTGGGCATCTTTGCCTGAAATATTGATTGAAAAGTGCTCAGTTTAGTCAGCATCTTCCCAATCCAGTCAACTTCTGCCACCAGTGCGACTGTTAGAATGCTCACATATGGCCTTTGCTGAATACACTGTGTACAACTTGCAGAGACACTCAAGGTGGTAAAGTCCTTTGCAATGTATATGGTCATTCCCCACGTCTGGCAAGTGTGCCATATCCCACCATCAAACATTTCAGCAAAGACTTATCCGTAGATATAATTCAACCTCTAATGACCTTCTAAGGCAACCCATTAGTGTCTCTCCCAGTCAGATGGCTATCGTTGGAGTGAGGAAGACTGTGCTGTGAATTTAATGCTCTGATTCCATTTTGCATGGTAGTGCCTGTATTCCACTTAAAAAACAATTTCCCCACAGGTTTGTTGAAATAGTTAATCTCTGAGCTCTACAGAGATGACAAGTTCTTATTCATGCACGAGGAATTATTCACAATAATTTAAATCATCTACTCCTTGCTTCTAACTTGAGCTTCCAGTGAACCTTCCTCAGAATCCACACCCAGGATTAACTAATCAAGAGGATCAATTATAAACAACCTCAACTAATCATGCACAAATCAACTGAGCACTACAGTCAATAGTAGTAGATTGTTGATTGAAGAGGTCACATCAACTGCTAACATCTGTTGTAATGCAAGGTCAAATCTGATTTCTTGTGCAGTTCTGACCTTCTTGTAGACATATTTATCTACCTGTTTCCATTTCCTGTGTCTGTGAGGTAATGCAGTGATTGATGTCACATCCTGTTCCTGCTATGGAAGCTTTTACCTTTGGTACCATGTGATAAAGTCTTTAGAATGTTGAATTATGTGGATCAATTTTTTAAAAATGCAATAGTGAGTGCTATTGTCAGGAGGTGGACTCAATTCCTACCACATGGCTCTGAAGCATAACACAGAGTGTCCAATAACTCTCAAACGACCGGGAACATTTTCCCAGCATCGTTTCCTCTGATCAATTTAGAAATAAAAGACTCTATTGATAATTCTCATCAAGATCTACAAGCTTTGTCACACCAGCAGCATTCCAATGTTAATCATCTATTATAGGCATTTTCACATGTTATTTCATTAACGAGAGACGACCCTAACACAAACCTCTATCCCAGTTACAGTTTTGAAGGCATGTACCTTCTGTAAATTTCCACATAAAGCAATACTTGGCAGGAGATGGCAACCTCGGAACTTGTTAAATTTGCCACTGGACACCATAAATTCGAGGTATAATCTGTGAATTATTAAATTTTTAAAAATCTATGAATACAATGTTAACTGGGGTTCAGAGCCCACGTGTGTGAAACAATGTAAAGAGCCTGGTGAAACATGAACAGAGTAAACAGGGAGTGAGCAGTGAGAGATGGCAACCAGCAGGAGACAATGAATAAATGATAGAAGAGGGGAATATAGTTTCAAGCAATTGGTCAGGATGAGTTGGGTGCACGCTTCAGTGTGGAGAAGAGAACAGAAACTGTAATCTCCACTGAGAAACGAGGACTGGGGGGGGAGACAGGGGAAGCTTTACTATTGAAAATCAGGCAGTTTACAGAAAATCTAACAGTGTGATGACAATTGTCAAGGTGATGTCATCACACTGGTCTCTGCATCACACTGGATGCAAAGCTCAGGCAAAACACAAAGCTGTCTTTCCGAGAGGAAAAAATGAAAAAGAAATGCATAGTATAGAAACGACAGAGTTCAGAGCTGCAGAGAGATCTGGGTGTCATCATGCACAAAACACAAAAAGTTAGTTTGCAGTAATTAGGAAAGGTAATGGTGTAATGGACCAGACCAAACCCCCTCAAGATATTCAGAAGATAGTCCAGACTCTAACATTTCCTTATTTTCAAAGGTAAATGTGAGGTGTTGCAACCCAGATGCAATTCGATTGGTCAAACTACTGGATTTAAAGCAAACCACACTTTATTCAATCATAATAGTTAAAATCAAAATCTCTTTTCAAAATCATTTACTCTTCGCTCTGTTTTTTCCAGATCTTGCAAGTAGTTTAAAAATTAATGTTGTGTTGGAGTGTTATCACGGGTTCAACTGCACATACGCACTTGCCATTTTTTGGGGTTGGGAACACAGACTCCAAATATTCCAAAGCTTGATGCAGTCCTCCAATGCTCTTGCCCTTCCACTGTATGATGGGCTAAAGGGAGATCTCCCATATGGAATAGCTTTGAAAAACAGGAGTTAAAGTTGAACACCACATGTTTTCGGCTTTTAGTTGATGTGCCCAACCTTAAACCTTCTAGAAAAGCCCAATATCCAAGCCTTCCTCCATCCCAATCTGAAGGGGTGATTGAGCCCCCACTTATATTGACCTCTGAACAGGCAGTGAGCTCTGTGAGGGAGTACCCACCAGCAACAGGCTCAAGGGAAAAGTGCCCACCAATAAGAAGCTGTCAGCAAGCATTCATCTCCAATCTTCATGGGGAAAAGATCTCCTTGACCCTCAAACGGTGCTTCTCTTCCATCCTGACCGGCTGACCTTAACCAGCATCCAGTGTCTTGATTTTAGTTATCCAGGATCGTTTGTCCCCTCCCTCCATGTTGTTACCCCCTGCACCACCTTTTAAGAGGCACGACTTCTGCCTTGATCGGGATAATTAACAAAAGCCAACGCTGCAAAGCTTCATGGGGCGGGGGTGAAGTTGGTGCTCAGGTTGAAGTCGGAGAAGTTGAAGTGTTCTCTCGCTGGTTTTCACATCTGGTTGTGAACTCAAAATCTTTCCTTCAATAATCTGGCGCTCCTTTTCCAAAAAAGCCACTGAGAGAGCATCAACGATCAGCACTGAATACTTATCATATTGTTTCAAATTTCCTGTCCCTTCAGCCTCCTGCTCCCATGTACATTTTATCAAAACCCTGTTGTAATGATTCCTCCTGACAACACTCTTTCCTCATTTACAAATTTACTTTTAACAGACCGTGGCAACAGCTAACACCTTATCATTCTATCGATCCCATTTCTGGACAAGTACTTGGACACGGTCCATCAAGATGTGCTTTGCATTTCAAAGCACAATTTGTTCGATAAGCTGACTCTCAGCATTGCTTCCCTAAACTGGATAATGACAGCAAAGAATTGAGTGACTGCAGCCAGCACTGCAAATTACTCTATTGTTACACTGCTGACAGTGATGGAGTGGAGTATTTCATTAAACTGTCTCAGGCAAACTACAGACCTTCAGTATTCAGCAGAAATATATGAGAATCTCAGAATGCACTGTTCATGCTTCAGAGCCAAACCCTACCAACAAATTCTCTGCTATCTTTTCCATCAACGAAGGTTCTCCCACAGCAGCAATTTACATCTGGGACAAACACATCGGCTGGAATTAAGCCAGTGATCTCCACTTCTGGCCTTCCTGCTCCTCACTGTTGCTGTTGTTGGAGGAACCAACACTTTCTGAGGTACAGTTCCCCAGGCTCCAGTACCAACAGAACAGTCAGATCACAATCGCAAACTGACAATCTGTTCCGGAATCTTCAATTAGATTCCAGTCTGTACATCACTCTCGGGTATCCAGTATTCGACATATAAAACATCTGAACCTCTCGATTAGATGCAAGTCTGTACCTCACTCCCAGGTATCCAGTATTCCACTTACAAACCACCAGAACCGCTCCATTAGATTCTAGTCTGTAACTCACTCTGGGAAAATCGATTATTATATATATGAACCACCTGAACCCTTCTATTAGATTTCAATCCAAATCTTAACCTGGGTATCCATTATCTTATATATAAACTATCTGAACTCCTTGATTAGATTCCAATCTGTAACTAACTGCTGGGTATCCAGTGTTCTGTATATAAATCCTCAAGTAGATTCCAGCCTTGCAGATGGCACACACTGCTGCTACTGAGGGAGGGAGTGAACATTTGTGGATCGGTACCCGTCAAGTGGCTGCTTTGTCCCGGATGGTGTCAAGCTTCGGGTGTTGTTGGAGTTGCACCCATCTGTACAAGAGGGGAGTATTCCCTCACACTCCTGACTTGTGCCTTGTAGATGGTGGATGGCATTTCGGGAGTCAGGAGGGGAGTTTCTCATAGTCTCTGACCTGCTCTTGCAGCCACAGTATTTATACGGCTAGTCCAGTGGTGTTTCTGGTCAATGGTAGACCCCAGGATGTTTACTGGGGTGGAGGTGTTGGAATTCAGTGATGGTAATAGTACTAAGTCTCAATTCCTCAGACACTTAAACAATTTATGCCCAAGTATAATAAGATCTGGAAAATACTTAGTCTTGGACATACCTGACAAATGCTTCGTAATTACTGTCTGCAACAAAAGACAATACAACCATCCACTCTTGTCATTTAACCATCAATAAATCCCTAATTATCAACATCCTATGACCAGGATCTTACCAACCATATGAATATCGTCACTATCAGTGCAGGTCAGAGGTGAGGAACTAATTTCCTATCTTCTACATATAAACCATCTGAACCCCTCCATTAGATTCCAGTCTATAACTCATATATATATAAAATCCATATATATATATATATATAAAACCCATCAGAACCCTTCAATTAAATTTCAGTCTCAACACAAGTTAGGAAGTGTGATGGAATCTTCCTCACATGTCTGGATGAGAAGCTTGACACCATCTAGGGACAAAGCAGCCTGCTTAATTAACACCCCACCCACCACCTTCAACATTCACTGCCTCCACCAACAATGCACAGCAGCAGTACAATCCACCAGTTCATTACAGTAAGTCACCAAGGCCCACCAGACTGCACCTTCCAAACGTGGGATCTCTCCCATTCAGAACGACCAAGGCAGCAGATACATGGGAACACCACCAACTTCAAGTTCCCCTCCAAGTCACTCACAATCCTGACCTGGTAATATATCGCTACTCCTTTATAGTCACTACATCAAAATCATAGAATCCCTACAGGGTGGAAGCACACCATTCTGCCCATTGAGTCCACACTGACCCTCTGACAAACATCCCATCCAGAGCCTCTCCTTGTAATCCAGCATTTCCCATGGCTAATCCACATAAACTACATATCCCTGAACACTATGGGCAATTTAACATGGCTAATCCGCCTAACCTGCACACCGTTGGACTGTGGAAGGAAACTAGAGCACCCAGAGAAACCCACACAGACACTGGGAGAATGTGCAAACTCCACACCGACAGTCACCCGAGGCTGGAATCGAACCTGGGTCCCCGACGCTGTGAGGCAGCAGTGCTAACCACTGAGCCACTGTGGCACTCGCCAAGTCGAGATGGTCCCTTCCTTCCAGCATTATGGCTGTACCTATACCATGTGCAGTTCAATGCAACAGCTCACCACAACCTTCTCAAGGGTAATTAGGGATGGGTAACTAATGCTGGCTCAGCCAGTAATGCTTGCATCCCGCAAACAGCTTTACAAAGTACCACAGTGGGAGTTATGGCCCTCAGCAGAGGGGAGCGCTAAGGGTTTCATAGGGATAGGGAAACCAAATGGAAATGGGACTCCTAGTAAAAAGCACAGCTGCTCAGCCAAAATACATCTTCGTGTCACAGGGCAGTGAAGTCATCAGAAAAGGGGAGGGATGCTACAATGTGCAAATGGGCTGAGACCTGAGAGAAAAGAGGCTGATTCCTGATGTAAAGGAATTGACTTTTGAGGAGAGAGATTATTATTTTAACTTAAACTACAGGATTTGGACGAGGGAACACTGGCTCATTGTAGCGCAACTATCACCAGGCTGATGAGTTGGGTGGCAAACCACGATGATGAGGGTTAAGTCAAGATAGTGATCTTTTGAACAGCAGCAGCAGCTAAGAAATGTAATAGAGATGTTTAAAGTTATACAGAGCTTTGACAGCACAAATAGGGAAAGGCTATTTTCCTTAGACAGGAATACGTCGACAAATTAATTTAAAACCTGACAAGTGAGGACAGAGATAGTGATTTTTAAAAAATGTTTAAACAGAGACCCATTTTAGGAAGGAATACTTTGACTTGGGGAAACTTGAGGCAGAGAGATTGTTGCACTTTTTTTAAGATGGGAAATGCCGATAGAGAAAGCAGCAGTTCGAGACAGAGACAAAGAGGGGAGGGGGGGGGGGGGGGGGGGGAGAGAGGGAAGGAGAGAGAGAGAGCAGGGGAGAGAGAGAGAAAGATCATATCAATTGCATTAGTTTAAGAGCACTGCTGAGACACACGTGGTTGAAAACACCTAATATTTTATCTCTACAATTCTGATGGAAAATATTGAGAATTTCCAGAACAATGGTAAACATAAGGACCAGCTGGCCCTCGACAATTAAAAGGAAAAAACTACTCCGTTTCAAGGAGGGCCGTGATGGACAAAAATCATCTGTTTTGGAAATTCATCATTGCCTTTCGTGCATCGTGGTGGTCCAGGCTGGATCTGATAGGACACAGGTGACATAAAACAACACAAACAGCCATCTGCCTCAGCAGCCTTCAGCAGTGAGGTGATTGGCAACTTCTCAGACCGCCAGACCCTCGCAACACAGCTCACATGTCAATTGCTCATTAAGTCTGAGCTTGCAATAACAGGGAGTGTCAAAGCAGTTCATAAAATTGATTTGCTGTCTATGCTTCCTTCAGGACGTATTGTCCTCGCCCTCTCCTGCACTTGTAAGTTGGAAACCTGCCATTTGAAAGGCTGTAGACTGAGTTAAATTCTGTACACCGCTCCAGGCTTTAACACCCTGAGGAATGCAATTCTAGTGAGGTGCCCTCAGTCTTTCAAACCGTGAGACATGTGTGCAATGGAATTCAATAACATTTATTTCTTTGAAGAAATTCAACCGGTAACAGGTGAGATGTTTCGGGAAAAAGCCCTTCATCAGGATGCCTGAAATGTTAATTTTACTGCTCCTCAGATGCTGCCTGACCTGCTGTGCTTTTCCAGCACCACTCTAATCCAGACTCTGATCTCCAGCGTCTGCAGTCCTCACTTCCACCTAGCAGGTGAGATTTGTCAATGATCAGCGCTGGAACCATTGTCACAACCATCTGATGAAGAAGCTGCACTTCCAAAGCTATTGATTCCAAATAAACCTATTGGACTATAGCTTGGTGTTGTGCGATTTTCAACCAAGCACCACCGTTGGTCATCGTTGCCGTAAATAATTTGGACTGTCGGAGTTGCTGCTTGGTCTCATGAAACGTAAACATTGCTTGAAAAAAAAACATGCGTTTTCATCTTGCACTCACGAGACAATTCGCAGGAATACCAATTAACCGGAAAAACCAACACTTATACTCCATGAGAGGAGAGTGCTGATTGGTTGACAAGTGGACGAGAATGCATCCACTGATGTTGATTGACAGTTAGCTGCCAGGCTGAACCGATCCACTTGCCAACTAATCAGCGTAAGTACCCTCAAATTGGTATTCATTTGGAAAACAAACCTCAAACAAAAATACTCCTTTAATAAACTCCCAATACTGTCAAAGTATTTTTGAAACTCACCCCAATATCCCTAACAGGTTCACCTGTCAAAGTGAATCTTATACTGCTGAGAATGGAATATACTGGCACTGGAAAAGCAAGGCCATACTGGATGGCCTGTCAATCAAAGTAATCAGCAAAGGTTTCTTGATTGAACTAAAAGCTGCACACCAGTTTTATTTTTGTTTAAATCACTGTGGAGATCTAAGTCACTCCAGTTCACGACAAAAGTGTTCTGAATTTTTTTTTTGTTTTTAGTTTGGAATTCACAATCGCTCTTTGCCCAATGGAAAAAATGCCCACATTCAGCTCAATGCTTAGTGTGCTGGTCAGTATAATTGTCAAATTACTGTTTCAAGACAAGGCTCTAAAATCTAAATTATAGTAAAACCTATAAATCAGCAACTAACAATGACATTTGAAGTTGTTGAAACATTTTTGGTTGGATTTGTTAAAATGGCTGTAACTCCAAAACAAACTTTCTTTTTTAATTCATTCACTCACGAGATGAGGGAATGTCATAGAATCATAGAGATGTACAGCATGGAAACAGGTCCAACGCATCCATGCCTATCAGATATCCTAACCTAATCTTGCCCCATTTGCCAGCACTAACCCCTTCTTATTCATATATATATAGCCAGATGCCGTTTAAATGCTGTAATTGTACCAGCCTCCACCACTTCCTCTGGCGGCTCATTTCATACACATACCACTCTCTGCGTGAAAAAATTGCCCCTCAGGTCCCTTTTAAAATTTTCCCCTCTCACCCTAAACCTATGCTCTTTTGGTCTAGACTCCCCCACCCCAGGGAAAAGACCTTGTCAATTTACCCCATCTATGCCCCTCATGGGTTTATAAACCTCTATAAGCCCACCCCTCAGCCTCCAATGCTCCGGGGAAAACAGCCCCAGCCTATTCAGCCTCTCCCTATAACTCAAACCCTCCAACCCTGGCAACATCCTTGTAAAGCTTTTCTGAGACCTGTCAAGTTTCTCACTGTCTAGGCCAGCATTTATTGCCCATCCCTAATTATCAAGAGTGTGGTTACCAGTCAATCACTTCGCTATGGATCGGGAGTCACATGTAGGCCAGACCAAGATACAGATGGCAGCTTCCTTCCCTGAAGGACATTAGTGAGCTCAGATGGGGTTTTCCATATAATTGACAATGGTCATCGTCAAACTCTTAATTCCGGATTTCTATTGAATTGAAATTCCACCATCTCCCATTCTCGGATTTGAACCTGGGTCCCCAGAACATTATCTGGGTCTCTGGATTAACAGCCTAATGATAACACCACTAGGTAATTGCCTTCCTGATTCTGAGCTCTCAAATATAGCAGGTTTTACATAAATATTTCAAATCTCACCTGATCCAATGATAATAGTAGAGGAAAAAACAAATTTCTACTGAGACTGTCAAGAGCGACCCTGACATTCAGAGGTCAGAGGGGATGGGCACATTAGAAATGTGGAGCTTATTCAAGGAAAAGCTCCTGTGTGTCCTAGATAAGTATGTACCTGTCAGGCAGGGAGGAAGCTGCAGAGCGCGGGAGCCGTGGTTTACGAACCAAGTTGAATCTCTGGTCAAGACGAAGAAGGCGGCTTATGTTAGGATGAGATGTGAAGGCTCAGTTAGGGCACCTGAGGGTTACAAGGTAGCCAGGAAAGACCTAAGAGAGCTCAGAAGAGCCAGGAGGAGACATGAGAAGTTGTTGGTGGATAGGATCAGGGTAAACCCTAAGGCTTTCTATAGGTATGTCAGGAATAAAGGAATGACGAATGTAAGATTAGGGCCAATCAAGGATAGTAGTGGGAAGTTGTGTGTGGAGTCAAAGGAGATAGGGGAAGCACTAAATGAATATTTTTCAACAGTATTCACTCTAGAAAATGACAATGTTGTTGAGGAGAATACTGAGATACAGGCTACTAGACTAGGGGTGGGATTGAGGTTCACAAGGAAGAGGTATTAGAAATCCTGCAGAGTGTGGAAATAGATAAGTCCCCTGGGCCGATGGGATTTATCCTAGGATCCTCTGGGAAGCCAGGGAGGAGATTGCCGAGCCTTTGGCATTGATCTTTAAATCGTCATTGTCTACAGGAATAGTGCCAGAAGACTGGAGGATAGCAAATGTGTTTCCCCTGTTCAAGAAGGGGAGTAGAGACAACCCAGGTAATTATAGACCTGTGTGTCTTACTTCGGTTGTTGGGAAAGTGTTGGAAAAGGTTATAAGAGATAGGATTTATAATCATCCAGAAAATAATAATTTGATTAGGGATAGTCAGCACGGTTTTGTGAAGGGTAGGTCGTGTCTCACAAACCTTATTGAGTTCTTTGAGAAGGTGACCAAATAGGTAGATGAGAGTAAACCCGTTGGTTGATGTGATGTATATGGATTTCAGCAAGGTGTTCGATAAGATTCCCCACAGTAGGATATTGTATAAAATGCGGAGGAATGGGATTGTGGGAGATATAGCAGTTTGGATCAGTAATTGGCTTGCTGAAAGAAGACAGAGGGTGGTGGTTGATGGGAAATGTTCATCCTGGATTCCAGTTACCAGTGGTGTACCGCAAGGGTCGGTGTTGGGTCCACTGCTGTTTGTCATTTTTATAAATGACCTGGATGAGAGTGTAGAAGGGTGGGTTAGTAAATTTGCAGATGACACTAAGGTCGATGGAGTTGTGGATAGTGACAAAGAATGTTCTAGGTTGCAGAGAGACATAGATAAGCTGCAGAGCTGGGCTGAGAGGTGGCAAATGGAGTTTAATGCGGACAAGTGTGAGGTGATTCACTTTGGTCGGAGTAACCGGAATGCAAAGTACTGGGCTAATGGTAAGATTCTTGGTAGTGTAGATGAGCAGAGAGATCTCGGTGTCCAGGTACACAGATCCTTGAAAGTTGCCACCCAGGTTGACAGGGTTGTTAAGAAGGCATACAGTGTTTTAGCTTTTATTAATAGAGGGATCGAGTTCCAGAACATGAGGTTATGCTGCAGCTGTACAAAACTCTGGTGCGGCTGCACTTGGAGTATTGTGTACAGTTCTGGTCACCTCATTGTATAAGAAGGATGTGGAAGCTTTGGAAAGGGTGCAGAGGAGATTTACTAGGATGTTGCCTGGTATGGAGGGAAGGTCTTATGAGGAAAGGCTGAGGGACTTGAGGCTGTTTTCGTTAGAGAGAAGGTTGAGAGGTGACTTAATAGAGACATATAAGATAATCAGAGGGTTAGATAGGGTGGACAGGGAGAGCCTTTTTCTAAGTATGGTGACGGCGAGCAAGAGGGGGCATAGCTTTAAATTGAGGGGGTGACAGATATAGGACAGATGTCAGAGGTAGTTTCTTTACTCAGAGAGTAGTAAGGGTATGGAATGCTTTGCCTGCAACGGTAGTAGATTCGCCAACTTTAAGTACATTTAAGTCGTCATTGGACAAGCACATGGACGTACATGGAATAGTGTAGGTTAGATGGGCTTCAGATTGGTATAACAGGTCGGCGCAACATCGTACTACGCTGTACTGTTCTATGTATGACCCTGTACTGCTCCAACACTCTTCCCGCCTCTCGGAAGGATGCAGGGCTCTATCTGCAGATACCAATTCTGGTTGGAATTTGGTCATTTGTAAATTTGGTGGAAAAAAAAACAAATAATTTTGGGTGATTCCCAACCACCCTCCCTGACTCCGGCCCCTCATAGTGTACAAACTCATAAATCACAAAGAAGAGGAGCTTCTTCCCCTCGGTCTGGACCCTGCATCTCCCTCAGCCCTTGCCTTCCAAACTCTCTGCTCACCCTAGGCCTCAAGGTCCATCTCCTGGCTTCACCCATTCCTGAATATCCCATCAATGTTCTGCACTTCCACTAGTGGCCATGGTCAGTCAGTAATGGAACTCCAGCACTGACTGACTTCAGCCATGATAGGAAGCTTGGTTAACCTATGAACCCTGCATAGTGAGTGGATTTGAAATTGATGACTGAATTTCCTTTGCCTTTTTTTTAAAAAAGTGAGGAATGCACGCTACTGCACATTTGGCACAGTATTTGATCTTGTACACCAGGACAGTTGTTGTCTGGAGAGATACAAAGTCCCCAACTCTGGCTTCAGTATCGATTCCTATGGGGACCCCTGCTTCACTTGAAGACGCCATTATCAGGAATGCAACATCAACCTTAAGTGAGGACTTACACTGGAACCCTAGTGAGACAGCCACTTCTCAGTGCAGTGCACAGTTCCAACCTGGTATTACATTAAAAAGGACATACAGATACTGAGAAGATTTAAGAATGATACCAGACCTGAGAAGTAACATGAATCAAGGAAGATTGGGCAAGCAAGGGGCTTTACTTTGTGGGAGGAAAAAGGTGGAAGCGTGAATGGATGTGTAGGAGTAACAAGACGGATATTTAGATCATTTTCCAAGAGCACGATTACCCATAATTCAATATTGCCATCGTAAATGTGCAGATGTGGCCAGTGATGCTTGCCATGACAGGATAAGATGCAGGAAGTGACTCCAAATGCGCCAATGATATCCCATCATTCTGTGCTGCTGATGAGGGATCCATAAAGGCAAGGCCGAGTCCTCAGCAGGTCAACGGTAGGGGAACAAGTCCTGCAACGAGGCGTGGAGGAGTCTGAAGGAGACGTGCAACGGACAGGCCCATACTGAAAGCCAGCTTCCTATGGCACCTGGGATAGAGGGGGAGGCTGCTGGGAGAAAGAAAAATCTACTCTATTTTTGTCACACAGGGCACTTTGTTTCCCATTGCTTGACAATGTATAGCTGCTCTTTGCGCCACCTGGAGGTGGCATTGATAGTTGCACGGCAGACCAGAATTATCAGCCATTGAGACATAATAGACCCAAACAAATCCATTGGGCATTCAGGAGAATATTCTTTACTCAAAGAGCAGTTGGGAAATGAAACTCCCAGATGGTGGTTCAGGGGAGAAAGTGGGGATGGGGGCTAAGTTGGATGATCAGCCATGATCTTGCTAAATAGCAGAGTAAGGCTGAGTGGCCTACTCCTGCTCCTATATTCTACGCTTCTATGAAAATGGTGTCGATGCATTTAAGGGCAAGTTAAATAAAAATGAGGGAGAAAGGAATCCATCAAAGGGTGAGATGAATGAGTGAAGGGAAGTGACTGAACACTGGTATGGCCCAGTTAAACCAAATATGCTGTTTTCATACTGTAATTGCCCCTTGCCTGTGGACATGGCTCCTGTCCTAGAGGTACTGCTGGAGCCCAAAGTGTGCAATACCTCTCTCAAGTTGCCTCAGCTCCAAGGCAAAAATCTAAACTATCCTCAAGTTAACGGCCTCAAACCATTAACTTTCTAGTGAAACCCACTGGAGTGGTAACCCAAGCTCAGTTTACACCAAAGAGGTGGTGTAGTCATAATGTCACTGGACTAATGATCCAGAACCCCAAGTTAATGTTCTGGGGCCAGGTGTTCAAATCCCACCATGACAACCAGTGGAGACTGAATTCAATAAAAACCTGTAATTAAAAAAAGTCTTCTCGAGTTGCAACCATTTTGTGGGCAGCACACCCAGCACCAGGGACCCAGGTTCGATTCCAGCCTGTCTGTGTGGAGTTTGCACATTCTCCCCGTACCTGCGTGGGTTTCCTCCAGATGCTCTGGTTTCCTCCCACAGTCCAAAGATGTGCAGGTCAGGTGAACTGACCATGCTAAATTGCCCGTAGTGTTAGGTGCATTAGTTAGAGGGAAATAGGTCTGGGTGGGTTACTCTTCAGAGGGTCGGTGTGGACTTGTTGAAGGGCCTGTTTCCACACTGTAGGGAATCTAATCATTTCAATTATCACAAAAACCCATCTGGTTCATTAATGTCCTTTAGGGAAGGAAATCTGCCGTCCTTACCTGGTCTGGCCTACATATGCCCCCAGACCCATGTGTTGGATTCTTAACTACCCTCGATGAAATTAGGGGTGGGTAATGAATGCTGCCCTAGCCGGAAATGGCCAAGTCTCATGGAAGAGTTTTTAAGGAACCCGCCTGGGCCCACTACCGCTTAGGCCAGTTACAAACAGCAAAGTGAACACAGTACTCAAACCTGGGTGCTTCTGGGCTGCATGGATCAATAACTTCATTGAGAGGGCTCTCAAGATGGTCATCTAAGGTTCTAATTAATAAAACAAAATAAAATAAATAAAATGATAAAATGACCAAATAAAATACCACAGATAAAATGACCAAATCCCTGGCAACCAGTGACAGTTTTTTTTAGTGCTGTATCCTTCCTTGAATGTTGTAGAGAGCCATCACCTTATAAAATCAACAGGGCCCTGGTATAATAAAAAAGATGTACGCAACAATTAAGCAGTGAGACACAAGTCCACATCCAAAGGAGAAACAGCCTTGACAAAACAAACTCTGCTTCCCGGGGAGCGGACGAGAGATCAGCAGTGGTGGGTTAGTTGACCAATGGGTCAGCTTCACCGTTCTCCACCAGCCGTGGGTCATGGTTTCTCCTGCTTTTTCTCAAGGTCACAGGGTCACGTCACTTGTTTGTCAGGCCGTGACCATCTGGGTTCCTCTGGGTCCTGGCTGCAGACCCAAAAGACTGTCCGCACAGAACAGAGAGAGAACCTGTCCCAGCAAGTGTCAGCCTCGTGCACAATAGAATTGTCAACATAAGTCCAAATTCCCAGTTAAGTAAAACACAGGCAGTATTAAATCATCACGGGTATATTGTTTCTTTTAATTTTATGCTCCAGCAAGCACATCTTAATTGCTAAACGCTTGTTCTTATACCTCACACCAACACTGCCAGAGTATTTTTGCTCCCTGGTGAAAAGCAGGTATGTTTCACATTTGTAGTTTGTAATTGAAATATTGAAATACGAGAGTAAGAGGGACGTGAGTTTACCCAGTAACGTGACAATAATATTTCACAGTCCAGCAGGCTAACATCTCTCTGAGTTCCTCTTTCAGTTTTTCCAGTCAGCAAGAGAGCTCAGCGGGGATGAGGGAAATGAGAAAGGGATGTGAGGGAAATGAGAAAGGGATGTGGGAGCAAAGAGAAGGGGGGGTGGGTACAGGGACCAAAGAGAGGGAAAGTGGGGGGAGGAGGGGGAACAAAAGATTTGAATATAGTGGAAATGTGAGGAGGAAGAGAGGGGATGGGGGAAAAAGAGAGGGCATGGGAAAAGAAAAGGGTGTGAAGAAGGAGTATAGGGAAAAGGGGGTAAGAGAGGAGGGAACAGAAAGAGGGAAGGGAAGGGGTGACGGGAGGGGTAACAGAGTCGACGGAAGTGGGGGGGGAATGGGGGAGAAGGGAAGGGGAGGTGGGAGGAAGGGTATAGGGAAAAGAAAAGAGGGCAAGAGAAGGGGGGGGCAAGAGAAGGGGGAAGAGAAGTGGGGAAGTGAAGAGGAGGAAGAGGGGATGGGAGAAAAGAGAGAGGGGATGGGAAGATAGTGGGCACATGGGAAAAGATGGGAAGGGGAGTTGAGAAAAAGGAGGGAATAGGAAAAGAGAGGGAATGATGAGTAGAAAGAGGGCTGGGGAAAGGAGAAAGGAAAGACGGGCACACTGGTGAAAAAGAAGGGAATGGGCAAAGAGGAGAAAGAGGGATGGGGGACAATCAATGTAGGTAATTTGAGAGAGTTGGAAGGAAGTTGGAGAGGGGGAGAAGCGAGAGAGGGGGAAGAGGTGGGAGAGGGGGAAAAGTGGGAGAGGAGGAGAGAACATAAGATATGAAATAGGAGCAACATAACCCTCATCTCCCCAGAATGGCAAGATTCAGTTAGTCAGTCTCCTCTCTAAATATTGTCAGTGATGTAACCTCCACAACTGTTTGGCGTGGAGAATGTCAGACACTCACTGCTCTCTGGAAGAAGAAATTCCTTCACACCTCAGTTCCCTGATTCATAGAAATCACAGAATCCCTACAGTGTGGAAACAGGCCATTTAGCCCAACAAGTCGACATCGACCGACCAAAGAGTAACCCACCCAGATCCATTCCCCTAGCCTATTACTCTACATTTCCCGTGACAAATGCACCTAACCTACACATCCCTGAACACTAAACGCAGTTTAGCACAGCCAATTCACCTAACCTGCACATCTTTGGATTGTGGGAGGAAACCGGAGCACCCGGAGGAAACCCACGCAGAGACGGGGTCCCTAGTTCACGATGCCCCCAGTAGTGGAAACATTTGGATGGCACAGTGGCTCAATGGTAGGCATTGTTACCTCACAGTGCCAGGGACCCGGGTTCAATTCCAGCCTCAGGGTGGAACTGTCTGAGTGAGTATGCACATTCTCCCCTTGTCTGTGTGTGTTTCCTTACAGAGGAAATCTTTCTTAAGGGAGAAAAGGAGAGGGAGAAGAAGACAGGAAAGGAGGAGGGAAGAGGAAGAGAAGGGATGATTAGGGGACAGGGAGGAAGACAGAGAAGGGGGAGTGAGGAAAGAAAGAGCAGAAAGCAAGTCTAAAGAAACACTTTGTCATCTGCCAACACACACGGATGGTTTGTAGCTAGATGGCAGCCATTTTGTCAACTGACCAGATGACAAATTGTACTCACGGAGCCGTGGCCTGGGAAAACCACCAGAGAAATGAGTGGAACAACAGTCAACTGTTATGAAGTTAAACAGCAATGACAGGATTATACACCCCTCCCGGGATGTAGCTCTGGAAAACCGAGACTGAAGCTAAACATAAGCACAGACACCATTGAGTAGCAATGAACAAAGAGTCCCCACATATGGCAAAACTACAAAACCACGTGACACTTGTGACAACATGGATTGGAATATTCTGCTTATTAAAACCACCGGTTTACCAATGGAAACCACAATTCAGTGCTTTAAACCGTCAGATGCGTATTCTTTAAAAGTGGAGGCAGCAGCATCTCGCAAGTCATAATGTAGGAGAAAATTCCAGAGAACAATGGGTCTGAAAATGTGACTGGGTCCATCAAAAATACCTCCATCATAACTGCACACTGACTGACATCAAGGGGCTAGTTCTCTTATGCCCGGAAAGCACAGCATCTCAGAATTGGCACAGTGCAGAAAGAGGCCAATCATCCCATCGAGCCTGACATTAGGTTACAGAACGAGTGCCATATCCTGCACACTATTTCTCAATTAGTCAATGAAAGTCCAACAATATACAGGAGGACATTGACCACTACCTTAGAACACATGGACTTGCAAACTGTTGTCCAGAATCATCAATTTGTGACAAAATATTTGATTTGTTACAATCTCTGTGGAGACCAGTAACTTTTAAAGAGGGCTTCAAATACTGAAAGTGACATGGACAACAGCAGAATAAAGAATGATGATGAAATGTCACTTTCTTTCTCACAAAGAACTTCTACTTCAAAATACAGCAAAGAAATCCCCATATGACTTGTGGCATGAAAATCTATTGCTATCTTTAAATTGGACAGGCCCAAAATTATTCTCAACTCCCGATGTTTTTCCTCTTCCCTCTCCTAGTTGCCAATCCCAGAATAGACATCACTCTGAAGCTTACACAATAGATTCCTGCCCTTGAGCTTTAAGTTAGGCAAATCTTCCAGCCTCACTTAAAACCTTCCCAATTTAGTCTCAAATCAAAGTGTAAGAAAGCACATTCTGAATGCTTTGAATTCAAGTAGAAACGTTAGTTATTCTCAATACCAACTAAATTGAAAAGGAAACAACACAATACCTATACACCTGTAATACCTATACAATATCTATATAATACCTATATACCTATAATTCTGTAGTTTTGGGCACTTTGGCATCCACTAATGGCATGGTAAAAAAAAAACTACTGCCATTGTTTCCAAGTTTAAATACCTTACATCTTCATGGCTGCAAAATATCCAAAGTCTTCCTTTAATCTCAAACATCGACTCCACCAGTTTCCTCATCTCATCTCCTCTTCCCCCCCCCCCTCGATCCAACCCTCCTTCTCGGCACCGCTCTCTTGAACTGTCCTACCTGTCCGTCTTCCTTCCTACCTATCCACTCCACCCTCCCCACCGACCTATCACAATTACCCCCATCTACATCCACCTATCACCTTCCGAGTACCTTCCCCCTCTGCCCCACCCTCCATTTAACTCTCAGACCCCGCTCCTCCCCCCACACCAAACATTCCTGATGAAGGGCTTATGCCTGAAACATTGACTCTCCTGCTCCTCGGATGCTGCCTGACCGGCTGTGCTTTTCCAGCGCCACACTTTTTGCCTCTGACTCTCCAGCATCTGCAGTCCTCGCTTTCTCCTTTAATCTCAGTCAGTCAGTCCACCTACAAAGAACGATCAGGCAGACTTCAGGACAGATCATCTGTCCCTCTTCATTACCGTAGATTTAAAAATCCAGTCACATTAAACACAATGATCCTCAGAACTGAGAAAAAAACCCAATTATGTTCCATCCTGATGGAACTCCTGATCAGAACAGGTTTTCTGGTGGTGTTGCCAATATGAATATATTTTTGTAATTTTGACATGGGCTGAATTAACTTTTTTTTCCAATATGTCTGGTTTTACTGTGCACCTTAACTTTTGCTGAGCTAACCGAGGCCTGCTAAAACCAGGAGTACCTTAGACCAACAGCGGGAGGTGGAAACACCACATTACAATTTTCCTTTTCCACGTTTACCACTTAGCGTCAGATTTCTGAAGACACAGTTCGATGGAAAGCCAGCAGGTTCCTGAAGAGATGAATGATATTCAAGGTACTTAACAGTGAGTCAAATAGAAGCAAAATGATCTTCCTGCAGAGCTAAGTACAGTCCTGATATATGACAAAGGAAAAGACAATTATGATTTTGCAATGAAAGAAGCAGGACATGAATCATTTGGACATTTATAGAAAACTTTCATCATAGAAGGTTCCCCCAAGAACTTCCCAAAGGAGCGTGCTCAGATATTGAGAAAGTTGACTATAGCCAGAACCAATGGGTAGGATTTAAGTCAAGCCCTGAAGTTAGATAGGGCTCCTGGAAGAGTTTGCGAAGGAAATGGACCCTGGGTCACTGGAGATGAGCCAAAAGAAAAGAAGAATGTATTCAAAAGGAGGGTTTGAGAATCAGAAAGTTCTTCAAGGGATAGGGGGAGCCTGTGGGGTTGGAGCCAGTTACAGAGATGGAGAGAGTTGAGGCTACTGACGGATTTGAACACATGAATGAGAATATCAAATTGAACATGGTGAGGAGCAGCCAACATCTGACAGCCAGGAACCAAGGAGTGGGGACTTGGTGTTGATATGCAAGTACTGGATGAGCTGAAATTTAAAATGACGGAACGTGGTCAGGTGAGGGTCCTGAGTCATCAAAAACATGGTCAACTAGCTCCTAGTCCTTACAGTTTCACACGACCTTCTACTTCCAGGACAGTTCCCTCCTGCCTGGAAGTCACTCCGACAAGTTCCTCACCCTTCAAAAGCTCACTATACTTCCTTTTCCTACAAAGTTGTCTTTCTCAACTCTGCTCCTTAAATCAATTTAGCTGACTTCCCCATTACTTGAATGCTTTATCAGTCATATTTTTCTAAATGTGAATCGCTCTGGCACGACCGAGTGATACCAAACTAAATGTCCTTAAATTTGAACATTTCCACATTCACTTTAGCATTTGGAAAACTGGAACATCCCCACTACTAAAACAACACAGAGGGGAATGGACAGATGTTGTAGTTTTGGTGTATCATAAGTTAAATGTGTTCCCATTAACTCTTTGGTGGAGAAAGTGAGGACTGCAGATGCTGGAGATCAGAATCGAGAGTGTGGTGCTGGAAAAGCGCAGCCGGTCAGGCAGCATCTGAGGAGCAGGAGAATCGACGTTTCAGGCATAAGCCCTTCATCAGGATTCCTGACGGGCGTATGCCTGAAACGTCGACTCTCCTGCTCCTCAGACGCTGCCTGACCGCCTGTGCTTTTCCAGCACCACACTCTCGACTCTGCTAACTCTTTGCCAACCCGACAACACGAACTGAAAAACTGGGACTCTTGCCAAAACCTGCAAAGGCTTCCCAAAGTATCGATGGCCATATGGTACAGAGAGAATTCGAGAAGATTTGTAGCTCAGGTTGTGGGTGGGGTAGTTGACTTGCTCTCAGACATTTTGTCACCATGCGAGGTAACATGATCAGTGAGCCTCCGATGAAGCGCTGGTCTTCTGTCCCACTTGCTATTTAGTGTCTGTTTCTGCTGGGGTTGATGGTGTCATTTCCAACACGCACAAACAGAACTGCGTCGAACATTGCTCAAGCAAGCCACAACACACCGCAGCACCCCGGAGCTGTGCATAGCAGAACAAAGAACAGCTACACCACGTCTGCAGAAACAACCAAAAGCCTAATCTGCCGATACCTACACGACAGACCGCAATAGGAAAACATAACACACCCAGTACACTGGCCACATGGCTATACATTAAGGACATATCAGAAATGACCATCAGGCTACTCCGATCCCTAGGTATCATGGTACCCCACAAGCCAACTAACGCACTACGAGAACTGCTAACAACCGTAAAGGATCCTTTCCCACAACCAAACAGGACTAACGTTATACACAAAATACGATGTAAACGCTGCCAGCAACACGACATAGGGCAAACAGGAAGATAATTAGCCACCATGGTACACAAACACCAACCAGCCACCAAGAGACATGACAGCTATCACTTGTATCACTTCACACAGACAATTCCACTGGGACAATGTATCGCCCCCACGACAGACCAAACAGAGACAGGCACAGGAATTCCTGAAAGCCTGAAACTCAACTCGAAACCCCATTAACCAAGCCTGTAAATTTGGAGTGCATATACCAACCACTCAGAAACAGAACCAGTAACAAAACCGGAAATGACACCACCAAGCCCAACAGAACTAAGATACACAAATAGCAAGCAGGACAGAAATACTTACCTCGTGGAATCAGCAGCCTCCATTTTGCAGCAGCAGCGGGAGCAGTGAGAGCGAGGAGCTGAGTGGGAGCAGTCGAATTGCACTCTGGGAAGGTGAGTGAACTGATATAAATGGATTCAGCTCCACTTACCCGCCCTCTCACCGTATCCCTTAATTCCTTTATTGTTCAAAAAAAAAATCTATCTTAGCTTTAAAAACGTTTACTGAAGTAACACCAACTACTTCCCTGGGCAGGAATTTCCACAGATTCACAACCCTCTGGGTGAAGAAGTTCCTTCTCAATTCAGTCCAAAATCTGCTCCCCCTAATCTCGAGGCTATGCCCTCTTGTCCTAGTCTCACCCACCCATGGAAACATCCTCTCTACTTCTATCTCATTTAATCCCTTCATACTTTTATACGTTTCTATAAGATTCCCCTTCATTCTTCTGAATTCCAATGAATATAATCCCAGTCTACTCAGCCTCTCCTCATAACCAACCCCCTCAACCCCAGAATCAACCCAGTGAACCTCCTCTGCACCCCCTCCAGTGCCAGTACATCCTTTCTCAAGTAAGGACACCAAATCTGCGCACACTACTCCAGGTGTGGCCTCACCAGCATCCTGTACATCTGTAACATAACCTCCCTGCTTTTAAACTCAATCCCTTTAGCAATGAAGGACAAAATTCCATTTGCCTTCGTAATTACCTGTTGTACCTGCAGACCAACCCTCTGTGATTCATGCACAAGGACACCCAGGTCCCTCTGCATAGCAGCATGCTGCAACTTTTTACCATTCAAGTAATAGTCCTTTTTACTGTTGCTCCTACCAAAATGGATGACTTCATATTTATTAACATTGTATTCCAGCTGCCAGACCTTTGCCCACTCACTCAATGTACCTATGTTCCTCTGCAAAGTTTCACAGTCCTCTGCACACTTTCCTCTGCCACTCATCTTAGTGTCATCTACAAACTTTGACAGACTACACGTGGTCCCCAACTCCAAATCATCTCTGTAAATTGTGAGTAATTGCGGTCCCAATACCGATCACTGAGACACACTGTTAGTTACTGATTGCCAACCAGACTAGCACTCATTTATCCCCACTCTTTGCTTCCTGTTGGTTAACCAATTCTCTATCCATGCTAATACTTTACCCATAATGCCATGCATCTTTATCTTATGCAGCAGCCTCTTGTGCTACACCTTGTCAAAGGCCTTTTGGAAATCTAGGTAACACCACATCCACTGGGTCCTCATTGTCCATGATGCCCGCAATGTCTTCATAGAATTCCAAACGATTAATTAAGAATGACCTGCCCTTCATGAACCCACGATGTGTCTGCCTCATGGGATAATGTTTTGTTGCGATGTCTTGCTATTTCTTCCTTGATAGTAGACTCAAGCGTCTTCCCCACAACAGAGATTAAGCTTCTGGTCCATCATTCCCATCTTTTGTCTCCCTTCCTTTTTAAACAGTGGTGTCACATTTGCTATTTTCCAATCTACTGGGACTGTTCCAGAGCCCAGCAAATTTTGGAAAATGACCACCAGTGCACTTGCTATTTCTCCCGCTAAATCTTTTTGTACTGTGGGATGCATTCCATCAGGGCCAGGAGACTTATCTATCCCTAGCTCCACTGGCTTTCCCAATACTAACTCTTCCATAAGAGTGATTGTTTCCAGGTCCTCAACTACCTGTACCTACCTGTCAATTACGGGCATGTTATTAGTGTCCTCCTCTGTGAAGACCGATATAAAATATCTGTTCAATGCCTCGGCCATTTCATCATATCCCATAATTCAATGCTCCTTCTCATCCTGTAAAGGACTAACATTTACTTTAGCCACTCTTTTTTGTTTTATATATTTATAGAAACCTTTGCTATCTGTCTTTATAGTCCGCACTAGTTTTTTTCTCATGTTCTATCTTACTTTTCTTTAGAGGTCTTCTTGTGGCTTTCTGTTGACCTTTAAAGTTCTCCCAATGTTCTAGTTTCCTGCTGATCTTGGCCACTTTGAATGCCTTCTCTTTCAATTTGACAGCCTCCCTTACTTCCTCAGACACCCAGGGCAGATTTTCTTACAGTCCTTCCTTTTCACTGGAATATACTTTTGCTGAGCATTTTGAAAGTGTGCAGGAAGTGCGTCCAGCTGCAGCCCTTGTTAGACCGCATGACGTCTCCGGAGCTGCGGATGGTCTCACTTTGGACCAACCGCGATGCTGAGGGGGTCGTGGATAGCACGTTTAGCAAATTGGTCACACCGCAGATTAGGATTGCTGAGGGGGAAAGGGAATGGGAGACCGAAAGGCAGAGAAAGAGCAGGAGGGCAGTGCAGGTGTCCCCTGCGGCCATCTCTCTCCTGTTTGGATACTGTTGGGGGAGATGGCTCACCAGGGGAAGGCACTGTGGCTGGCTCTGCTGTACAGAAAGGCGGGAAAAAGATTGGAAGCAGCTACAGTCATAGGGAATTCAATTGTAAGGGAAGTAGACAGGTGGCTCTGTGGTCGAAAACGAGATTCCCAAATGGCATGCTGTCTCCGAGGTGCACGGGTTAGGGATATCTCAGATCAGCTGCAGAACATTCTGAAGCGGGAGGGTGAACAGCCAGTTGTCATGGTGCATTTAGGCACCAATGATATAGATTAAAAAAAATAGGATGAGGGCCTACAAGCAGAATTGAGGGAGTTAGGAGCCAAGTTAAAAAGTAGGACCTCTGAGGTAGTAATCTCAGGATTGCTACCAGTGCCACGCGCTAGTCAGTGTAGGAATGTTAGAATAAGCAGGATGAAGGAGTGGCTTGAGAGATGGTGCAGGAAGGAGGGGTTCAGCTATGCGGGACATTGGGACCGGTTCTGGGGGAGGTCCATTCCAAACTGGACGGTCTACACCTGAGTCGTACTGGAACCAATGTCCTAAGGAGTGTTTTTGCTAACGCTGTAGGGGAGGGTTTAAGCTAATGTGGCAGAGGGGAGGGAACCAAATGAAGCGGTTAGTGGACAATAAGAAGCTAGTAACTAAAGCCTGTAAGGAACTAGATAATGAAGTCAGCGTGACTAAGGGGAAGAGTAGGCAGGGAGCAGATGATGAACGCAAAGGGACTGGTGGTCTGAGGTGCATTCGTTAAAATGCAACAGTGTAGTAGGTAAAGCAGATGAACTTAGGGCTTGGATTAGTACCTGGGAGTAGGACTTTATTGCTATTACTGAGACTTGGTTGAGGGAAGGGCAAGATTGGCAACTAAATATTCCAGGATGTCGATGCTTCAGGTGGGATAGAGAGGGAGGTAAAAGGGGCGGCAGAGTTGCATTACTGGCCAGAGAGGATATCACAGCTGTACTGAAGGAGGGCACTATGGACGACTCCAGCAGTGAGGCAATATGGGCAGAGCTCAGAGATGGGAAGGATGCGGCAACAATGTTGGGCCTGTACTACAGGCCTCCCAACAGCGAGCGTGAGATAGAGGTACAAATATGTAACCAGATCACGGAAAGATGTAGAAGCAACAGGGTGGTGGTGATAGGAGATTTTAATTTTCCCAACATTGACTGGGATTCACTTCGTGTTAGCGGTCGAGATGGAGCAGAGTTTGTAAGGAGCATCCAGAGAGTTTTCTAGAGCAGTATGTTATTAGTCCAACTCAGGAAGTGGCCATACTGGACCTGGTGTTGGGGAATGAGCCTGGCCAGGTGGTTGGTAGGGGATTACTTTGGGAATAGTGACCACAATTCCGTAAGTTTTGGAATGCTCATGGACGAAAATGAGAGTGGCCCAAAGGAAGAGTGCTAAATTGGAGGAAGGTCAACTGTAGCAAAATTTGGCAGGAGCTGGGGAATATAGATTGGGAAAAGCTGTTTGAAGGTAAACCCACATTCGAGATGTGGGAGGCTTTTTAAGAGAGGTTGATTAGAGTGCAGGAGAGACATGTCCCTGTGAAAATAGGGATGGAAATGACAAGATTGGGGAGCCTTGGATGACAGGTGAAATTGAGAGACTGGCTAAGAGGAAAAGGAAGCATATGTAAGGTCTGGGCAACTGAAGACAGAAGCAGCTTTGGAAGAACATCGGGAATGTAGGACCAATCTGAAACGAGGAATTAAGAGGGCGAAAAGGGGTCATGAAATATCTTTGGCAAACAGGATTAAGGAACATCCCAAAGCCTTTTATGCGTATATAAGGGGCAAGAGGGTAACTAGAGAAAGGATTGGCCCACTCAAGGACAAAGGAGGGAAGTTATGCGTGAAGTCAGAGAAAATGGGCAAGATTCTTAACGAGTACTTTGCATCGGTGTTCACTGAGAGGGACATAATGGATGTTCAGGTTAGGGATGAATGTTTGATTACTCTAGGGCAAGTCGGCATAAGGAGGAAGTGTTGCGCATTCTAAAAGGCATTAAGTTGGACAAGTCCCCAGGTCCAGATAGGATCTATCCCAGAACCGGGACAGAGAGAGGAAATAGCTGGGACCTTAACAGATATCTTTGCAGCATCCTTGAACACAGTTGAGGTCCTGGAGGACTGGATAATTGGTAATGTTGTCCCCTTGTTTAAGAAGGGGAGGAGGGATAATCCAATAACTATAGACCGGTGATCCTGACGTCAGTGATAGGGGAGCTGCTGGAGAAGTTACTGAGGGATAGGATCTATTCCCATTTGGAATAAAATGGGCTTATCAAAGATAGACAGCATGGTTTCATGCAGGGAAGGTCATGTCTTACCAACTTAATTATTTGAGGAAGTGACAAAGTTGACTCATGAGGGAAGGGCTGTACATGTCACATACGTGAACTTTAGTAAGGCATTTGATGAGGTTCCCCAAGGTAGGCTGATGGAGAAGGTGAAGTCACATGGGGTCCAGGGTGTACAAGCTAGATGGATGGGCAGCAGGAGACAGAATGCCCCCTGCAGTTCTGGAACCCCATGTAAATCAGACAAACACGGAAATCGGCGCTGTTGTATTTATGTACCTGTGTCGGACTGCTGCAAACAGTCTGATATAACAACCGAAAACCACTCAGAACAGCAAGAACAATCATTTCTGACACTATAGTTAAGGAGATATTACCCAACACTGATTCCAAACGTGGACTCCAGATTGCAAATAAAAAAAAGACCACACAGTGACCATGACCCAGACCCCACAGTGACCCCGGCCCAGACCCCACAGTGACCATGACACAGACCCCACAGTGTCCGAGACCCAGAGCCCACAGTGACCATGACCCAGACCCCACAGTGACCGTGACCCAGACCCCACAGTGACCGTGACCCAGAACCCACAGTGACCCTGGCCCAGACCGCACAGTGACCATGACCCGGACCCCACAGTGACAGCAGCCCAGACCCCGCAGTGACCGTGACACAGACCCCACAGTGACCCCGGCCCAGACCGCACAGTGACCCCGGTCCAGACCCCACAGTGATCGCGACCCAGACCCCACAGTGATCGTGACCCAGAACCCACAGTGACCCTGGCCCAGACCCCACAGTGACCATGACCCGGACCCCACAGTGACAGCAGCCCAGACCCCGCAGTGACCGTGACACAGACCCCACAGTGACCCTGATCCCGACCCCACAGTGACCGTGACCCAGACCCCACAAAGACCGAGACACAGACCCCACAGTGACCGTGACCCTGAACCCATATTGATCACGGCCCAGACCCTACAGTGACCCCTGGCCCAGACTCCACAGTGACCCCGGCCCAGACCACACAGTGACCCCGGTCCAGACCCCACAGTGATCGCGACCCAGACCCCACAGTGATCGTGACCCAGAACCCACAGTGACTCTGGCCCAGACCCCACAGTGACCATGACCCGGACCCCACAGTGACAGCAGCCCAGACCCCGCAGTGACCGTGACACAGACCCCACAGTGACCCTGATCCCGACCCCACAGTGACCGTGACCCAGACCCCACAAAGACCGAGACACAGACCCCACAGTGACCGTGACCCTGAACCCATATTGATCACGGCCCAGACTCCACAGTGACCCCGGCCCAGACCCCACAGTGACCCCGGTCCAGACCCCACAGTGATCGCGACCCAGACCCCACAGTGATCGCGACCCAGACCCCACAGTGACTGCGGTCCAGACCCCACAGTGACCCCAGTCCAGACCCCACAGTGACCCCCGCCCAGACCCCACAGTGACCCCCGCCCAGACCCCACAGTGACCATGACCCAGACCCCACAGTGTCCCCGGCACAGACCCCACAGTGAACATGACCCAGACCCCACAGTGACTCCAGGCCAGACCCCACAGTGACCACGACCCAGAGCCCACAGTGACCGCGACCCAGACCCCACAGTGACCGTGACCCAGACCCCACAGTGACCGCGACCCAGACCCCACAGTGACCGTGACCCAGACCCCACAGTGACCCAGGCCCCACAGTGACCCAGGCCCCGACCCACAGTGACCCAGGCCCCGACCCACAGTGACCGCGACTCAGACCCCACAGTGACCCCGGCCCAGACCCCACAGGTGACCGTGACACAGACCCCACAGTGACCGTGACACAGACCCCACAGTGACCGTGACACAGACCCCACAGTGACCGAGAGCCAGACCCCACAATAACCGCGACACAGACCCCACAGTGACCCCGGCCCAGACCCTACAGTGACTGTGATTCAGACCCCACAGTGACCCCTGCCCCGAACCCACAGTGACCGCGATCCAGACCCCACAGTGACCGTGACCCACACCCCACAGTGGCCCCGGTCCAGACCCCACAGTGACCCTGGCCCAGACCCCACTGTGAGTGCGACCCAGACCCCATAGTGATCGTGACCCAGACCCCACACTGGCCCCGGCCCAGACCCAACAGTGACCGTGACCCAGACCCCACACTGACCGCAGCCCAGACCCCACAGTGACCGCAACCCAGACCTCACAGTGATCCCAGCCCAGACCCCACAGTGACCGTGACCCAGAACCCACAGTGACCCTGGCCCAGACCCCACAGTGACCATGACCCAGACCCCACAGTGACCCTGGCCCAGACCCCACAGTGACCCTGGCCCAGACCCCACAGTGACCACGACCCAGACCTCACAGCGACCGCGACCATACCACACTGTGACCTCTGCCCAGATCCCACAGTGACCATGACCCAGACCCCACAGTGACCCTGGCCCAGACCCCACAGTGACCGTGACCCACACCCCACAGTGACCGTGACACAGACCCCACAGAGACCAAGACACAGACCCCACAGTCACCGAGAGCCAGACCCCACAGTGACCGCGACACAGACTCCAAAGTGACCGTGACCCAGACCCCACAGTGACCGTGACACAGACCCCAAAGTCACCGAGAGCCAGACCCCACAGTGACCGCGACACAGACTCCACAGTGACTGTGAATCAGACCCCACAGTGACCCCCGCCCGGAACCCACAGTGACCGTGACCCCAACCCCACAGTGACCGTGGCCCAGACCCCACAGTGACCCCGGCCCAGACCCCACAGTGACCGTGACCCAGACCCCACAGTGATCGCGACCCAGACCCCACAGTGACCGTGACCCAGACCCCACAGTGATCGCAACCCAGACCCCACAGTGACCGCGACCCAGACCCCACAGTGACCCCGGTCCAGACCCCACAGTGACCCCCGCCCAGACCCCACAGTGACCATGACCCAGACCCCACAGTGTCCCCCGCCCAGACCCCACAGTGACTGTGAATCAGACCCAACAGTGACCCCCGCCCAGACCCCACAGTGACCGTGACCCAGACCCCACAGTGACTCCAGGCCAGACCCCACAGTGACCACGACCCAGAGCCCACAGTGACCGCGACCCAGACCCCACAGTGACCGTGACCCAGACCCCACAGTGACCCAGGCCCCGACCCACAGTGACCCCGGTCCAGACCCCACAGCGACCCCGGCACAGACCCTACAGTGACCCCGGCCCAGACCCAACAGTGACCGTGACCTAGACCCCACAGTGACCGCGACCCAGACCCCACAGTGACCGCGACCCAGACCCCACAGTGACCGCAACCCAGACCCCACAGTGACCGTGACACAGACTCCACAGTGACCCCGGCCCAGACCCCACAGTGACCGTGACACAGACCCCACAGTGACCGTGACACAGACCCCACAGTGACCGAGAACCAGACCCCACAATAACCGCGACACAGACCCCACAGTGACCCCAGCCCAGACCCTACCATGACTGTGATTCAGACCCCACAGTGACCCCTGCCCCGAACCCACAGTGACCGTGACCCACACCCCACAGTGGCCCCGGTCCAGACCCCCCAGTGACCGTGACCCAGACCCCTAAATGACCGTGTTCCAGAACCCACAGTGACCATGACCTAGACCCCACAGTGACCCCAGTCCAGAGCCCATAGTGACCGCGACCCAGACCCCACAGTGACCGTGACCCAGACCCCACAGTGACCCCGGCCCAGAGCCCACAGTGAGCATGACCCAGACCCCACAGTGACCTCGGTCCAGACCACGCAGTGACCCTGGCCCAGACCCAACAGTGACCATGACCGTGACCTCACAGTCACCCCGGACCCGACCACACAGTGACCCCGGCCCCGACCCCACAGTGACCGTGACCCAGAACCCACAGTGACCGCGACCCAGACCCAACAGTGACCGCGACCCAGACACCACAGTGACCGTGACCCAGACCCCACAGTGACCTCGGTCCAGACCCCACAGTGACCCCGACCCAGAGCCCACAGTGACCGTGACGCAGACCCAACAGTGACCCCGGTCCAGACCCCACAGTGACCGTGACCCAGACCCCAGAGTGACCACGACCCAGACCACACAGCGACCACGACCCAGAGCCCACAGTGACCACGACGCAGACCCCAAAGTGACCGTGACCCAGACGCTACAGTGACCCCGGCCCAGAGCCCATAGTGACCGTGACCCAGACCCCACAGTGACCATGACCTAGAACCCACAGTGACCGTGACTCAGATCCCACAGTGCCCGCGACCCAGACCCCACAGTGACCCCGGTCCAGACCCCACAGTGACCGTAATGCAGAGCCCACAGTGGCCCCGGCCCAGAGCCCAAAGTGACCATGACCCAGACCCCACAGTGACCACGGCCCAGAGCCCACAGTGACCGTGACCCAGACGCTACAGTGACTCCAGCCCAGACCCCACAGTGACCGCGACCCAGACCCCAGAGTGGCCGTGACCCAGGCCACACAGTGACCCCGGCCCAGACCCCACCCTGGTCTGGGTCACGGTCACTGTGGGGTCTGGGTCGCGGTCACTGTGGGGTCTGGGTCGCGGTCACGGTGGGGTCTGGGTTGCGGTCACTGTGGGCTCTGGGTTGCGGTCACTGTGGGCTCTGGGCCGGGGTCACTGTGGGGTCTGGGGAACGGTCATTGTGGGGTCGGGACGGCGTCACTGTGGGCTCTGGGCCGGGGTCACTGTGGGGTCTGGGTCACGGTCATTATGGGATCTGGGTCACGGTCACTGTGGGGTCTGGGTCATGGTCACTGTTGGGTCTGGGTCACGGTCACTGTGGGGTCTGCGTCGTGGTCACTGTGGGGTCTGGGTCAGGGTCACTGTGGGGTCTGGGTCGTGGTCACTGCGGGGTCGGGCTCGCGGTCACTGTGGTGTCTGGGTCAGGGTCACTGTGGGGTCTGGGTCGTGGTCACTGTGGGGTCTGGGTCGGGGTCAATGTGGGGTCTGGGTCACGGTAACTGTGTGGTCTGGGTCACGGTAACTGTGTGGTCTGGGTCACGGTCACTGTGCGGTCTGGGTTGCGGTCACTGTGGGGTCTGGGTAGCAGTCACTGTGGGGTCTAGGTCACGGTCACTGTGGGGTCTGGGTCGGGGTCATTGTGGGGTCTGGGTCGGGGTCACTGTGGGGTTTGGGCCGGGGTCCCTGTGAAATCAGGGCCGGAATCACTGTGGGGTCTGGGTGACGGTCACTGTGGGGTCTAGGCAGAGGTCACAGTGTGGTCTGGGTCGCGGTCGCTGAGGGGTCTGGGTCACGGTCACTGTGGGGTCTGGGCCGGGGTCACTGTGTGGTTTGGGCCAGGGTCACTGTGGGGTCTGGGTCACGGTCATTGTGGGTCTGGGTCACGGTCACTGTGGGGTCTGGGTCGCGGTCACTGTGGGGACTGGGTCGCGGTCACTGTGGGGTCTGGGTGACGGTCACTGTGAGGTCTGGGCCAGGGTCACTGTGGGGTCTGGGCTGGGGTCACTGTGATCTATACCGGGGCGGATGTGGGGGTCTGGGTCCCGGTCACTGTGGGGTCTGGGCCGGGGTCACTGTGGGGTCTGGGTCCTAGTCACTGTGGGGTCTGGACCGGGGTCACTGTGGGGTCTGGGTCACGGTCACTGTGGGGTCTGGGCCGGGGTCAGTGTGGGGTCTGGGTTGCGGTCACTGTGGTGTCTGGGCCGGGTTCAGTGTGGGGTCTGGGTCACGGTCACTGTTGGGTCTGGACCGGGGTCACTGTGGGGTCTGGGTCACGGTCACTGTGGGGTCGGGGGCGGGGTCACTGTGGGGTCAGGGCCGGGGTCACTGTGGGGTCTGGGTCGCTGTCGCTGTGAGGTCTTGTCCTGGGTCACTATGGGGTCTGGGTCGCGGTCACTGTGGGGTCTGGGTGAACAGTCACTGTGAGGTCTGGGCCAGGGTCACTGTGCGGTCTGGGTCACGGTCACTGTGGGGTCTCTACCGGGGTCACTGTGGGGTCTGGGTCAGGGTCACTGTGGGGTCTGGGCCCTGGGTCACTGTGGGGTTTGGGTCGTAGTCACTGTGGGGTCTGGGCCGGGGTCGCTGTGGGTTCTGGGACACGGTCACTTAGGGGTCTGGGTCGCGGTCACTGTGGGGTCTGGGTCACGGTCACTGTGGGGTCTGGGCTGGGGTCACTGGTGGGTCTAGGTCACAATCACTGTGGAGTCTGGGTCGCGGTCACTGTGTGGTCTGGCCCGGGATCATTGTGGGGTCTGGGTATCAGTCACTGTGGGGTCTGGGTCACGGTCACGGTCACTGTGCGGTCTGGCCCGGGGTCACTGTGGGGTCTGGGTCACGGTCACTGTGGGGTCTGGGTCGTGGTCACTGTGGGGTCTGGGTCGTGGTCACTGTGGGGTCTGGGTCATGGTCACTGTGGTGTCGGGGTTGCGGTCACTGTGGTTTAGATTAGATTAGATTACTTACAGTGTGGAAACAGGCCCTTCGGCCCAACAAGTCCACACCGACCCACCGAAGCGCACCCACCCAGACCCATTCCCCTACATTTACCCCTTACCTAACACTACAGGCAATTTAGCATGGCCAATTCACCTAACCTGCACATCTTTGGAGTGTGGGAGGAAACCGGAGCACCCGGAGGAAACCCACGCAGACACGGGGAGAATGTGCAAACTCCACATAGTCAGTCGCCTGAGGCGGGAATTGAACCCGGGTCTCTGGCGCTTTGAGGCAGCAGTGCTAACCACTGTGCCACCGTGCCGCCCACAGTCCCGGTCACTGTGGGATCTGGGTCGCGGTCACTGTTGGGTTTGGGCCGGGGTCCCTGTGAAATCTGGGCCGGAGTCACTGTGGGGTCTGGGTGACGGTCACTGTGGGGTCTGGGTCAGGGCCACTGTGGGGTTGGGTCGTGGTCACTGTTGGGTCTTAGCCGGTGTCACTGTGGGGTCTGTGTCACGGTCACTGTGGGGCCTGGGTCACGGTCACTGTGGGTTCTGGGTCGGGATCACTGTGGGGTCTGGGTGATGGTCACTGTGGGGTCTGGGTCAGGGTCACTGTGGGGTCTGGGTCACGGTTCCCATGGGGTCTGAGCCGCAGTCACTGTGGGGTCTGGGCCGGGGTCAGTGTGGAGTCTGGGTCACGGTCACTGTGGGGTCTGGGTCACGATCACTGTGGGGTCTGGGTCACGGTCACTGTGGGGTCTGCGTCGTGGTCACTGTGGGGTCTGGGTCAGGGTCACTGTGGGGTCTGGGTCGTGGTCACTGCGGGGTCGGGCTCGCGGTCACTGTGGTGTCTGGGTCAGGGTCACTGTGGGGTCTGGGTCATGGTCACTGTTGGGTCTGGGTGGCGATCACTGTGGGCTCTGGGCCAGGCTCACTGTGGGGTCTGGGTCATGGTCACTGTGGGGTGTGGGTCGCGGTCACTGTTGGGTCTAGGTCACGTTCACTGTGGGCTCTGGGCCTGGGTCACTGTGTGGTCTGGGTCACGGTCATTGTGGGTTCTGGGCTGGGGTCACTGCGGGGTCTGAGTCACGGTCACTGTTTGGACTGGGTCGCGGTCACTGTGGGCTCTGGGCCGGGGTCATTGTGGGGTCTGTGCTGGGGTCACTGTGGGGTCTGGGTCATGGTCACTGTGGGGTCGGGGCCGGGGTCACTGTGGGGTCTAGGTCATGGTCACTGTGGGGTCTGGGTCATGGTCACTGTGTGGTCTGGCCCGGGATCATTGTGGGGTCTGGGTCTCAGTCACTGTGGGTTCTGGGTCACGGTCACTGTGCGGTCTGGCCCGGGGTCACTGTGGGGTCTGGGTCACGGTCACTGTGGGGTTTGGGTCGTGGTCACTGTGGGGTCTGGGTCACGGTCACTGTGGGGTCTGGACCCGGGTCACTGTGGGGTCTGGGTCACGGTCACTGTGGGGTCTGGGTCACGGTCACTGTGGGGTTTGGGTCGTGGTCACTGTGGGGTATGGGTCGCGGTCACTGTGGGGTCTGGGTCGCGGTCACTGTGGGGTCTGGGTCGCGGTCACTGTGGGGTCTGGGTCACGGTCACTGTGGGGTCTGGACCCGGGTCACTGTGGGGTCTGAGTCACGGACACTGTGGGGTCTGGGTCGCGATCACTGTGGGCTCTGGGCCAGGCTCACTGTGGGGTCTGGGTCACGGTCACCGTGGGGTGTGGGTCGCGGTCACTGTTGGGTCTGGGTCACGTTCACTGAGGGCTCTGGGACGGCATCACTGTGGGCTCTGGGCCTGGGTCACTGTGGAGTCTGTGTCACGGTCACTGTGTGGTCTGGGTCACGGTCATTGTGGGTTCTGGGCTGGGGTCACTGCGGGGTCTGAGTCACGGTCACTGTGTGGTCTGGGTCGCGGTCACTGTGGGCTCTGGGCCGGGGTCACTGTGGGGTCTGTGCTGGGGTCACTGTGGGGTCTGGGTCATGGTCACTGTGGGGTCGGGGCCGGGGTCACTGTGGGGTCTAGGTCATGGTCACTGTGGGGTCTTGGTCATGGTCACTGTGTGGTCTGGCCCGGGATCATTGTGGGGTCTGGGTCTCAGTCACTGTGGGTTCTGGGTCGTGGTCACTGTGCGGTC
This sequence comes from Chiloscyllium plagiosum, assembly GCF_037043375.1. Lineage (NCBI taxonomy): Eukaryota > Metazoa > Chordata > Chondrichthyes > Orectolobiformes > Hemiscylliidae > Chiloscyllium > Chiloscyllium plagiosum. The sequence goes on along the minus strand of NW_028270155.1, from coordinate 71,383,730 downwards.
TGGCCCGGGGTCACTGTGGGGTCTGGGTCACGGTCACTGTGGGGTTTGGGTCGTGGTCACTGTGGGGTCTGGGTCATGGTCACTGTGGGGTATGGGTCGTGGTCACTGTGGGGTAGGGGTCGCGGTCACTGTGGTGTCTGGGTCAGGGTCACTGTGGCGTTTGGGTCGTGGTCACTGTTGGGTCTTAGCTGGTGTCACTGTGGGGTCGGTGTCACGGTCACTGTGGGGCCTGGGTCACGGTCACTGTGGGGACTGGGTCGGGATCACTGTGGGGTCTGGGTGATGGTCACTGTGGGGTCTGGGTGATGGTCACTGTGGGGTCTGGGTCGGGGTCACTGTGGGGTCTGGGTCACGGTAACTGTGTGGTCTGGGTCACGGTCACTGTGGGGTCTGGGTCGCGGTCACTGTGGAGTCTGGGTCGTGGTCACTGTTGGGTCTAGGTCATGGTCACTGTGGGGTCTAGGTCATGGTCACTGTGGGGTCTGGGTCGCCGTTACTGTGGGGTTTGGGCCGGGGTCCCTGTGAAATCTGGGCCGGAGTCACTGTGGGGTCTGGGTGACGGTCACTGTGGGGTCTGGGCAGAGGTCACAGTGTGGTCTGGGTCGCAGTCGCTGTGGGGTCTGGGTCACGGTCACTGTGGGGTCTGGGTCACGGTCACTGTGGCGTCTGGGCCGGGGTCACTGTGTGGTTTGGGCTGGGGTCACTGTGGGGTCTGTGTCATAGTCACTGTGTGTCTGGGTCATGGTGGGCTCTGGGTCACGGTCACTCTGAGATCGGGATCACGGTCACTGTGCGGTCTGGGTCGCGTTCACTGTGGGGTCTGGGTGACGGTCACTGTGAGGTCTGTGCCAGGGTCACTGTGGGGTCTGGGTCGCGGTCACTGTGTGATCTGTACCGGGGTCGCTGTGGGGTCTGGGTCCTGGTCACTGTGGGCTCTGGACCGGGCTCACTGTGTGGTCTGGGCCGGGGCCACTGTGTGGTCTGGGCCGGGGCCACTGTGTGGTCTGAGTCACGGTCACTGTGGGGTCTGGGCCGGGGTCACTGTGGGGTCTGGGCCAGGCTCACTGTGGGGTCAGGGTCACGGTCACTGTGGGGTGTGGGACGTGGTCACTGTGGGGTGTGGGACGTGGTCACTGTTGGGTCTGGGTCACGTTCACTGAGGGCTCTGGGCCGGCATCACTGTGGGCTCTGGGCCTGGGTCACTGTGGGGTCTGAGTCACGGTCACTGTGGGGTCTGGGTCGCGGTCACTGTGGGGTCTGGGTCATGCTCACTGTGGGCTCTGGGCCGGGGTCACTGTGGGGTCTGGGTCTCGGTCAATGTTGGGTCTGGGTCGCGGTCACTGTGGGGTCTGGGCCACGGTCACTGTGGGGTCTGGGCTGGTGTGCCTGTGGGGTCTGGACCGCAGTCACTCTGGGGTCTGGGCCTGGGTCACTGTGTGGTCTGGGCCGGGGTCACTGTGTGGTCTGGAACACGGTCATTCAGGGGTCTGGGACATGGTCATTGTGGGGTCTGGACCGGGGCCACTGTTGGGTCTGGGTCACGGTCACTGTGGGGTCTGGGTCACGGTCACTGTGCCGTCTGGGTCGGGGTCACTGTGGGGTTTGGGCCGGGGTCCCTGTGAAATCTGGGCCGGAGTCACTGTGGGGTCTGGGTGACGGTCACTGTGGGGTCTGGGCAGAGGTCACAGTGTGGTCTGGTTCGCGGTCGCTGAGGGGTCTGGGTCACGGTCACTGTGGGGTCTGGGCCGGGGTCACTGTGTGGTTTGGGCCGGGGTCACTGTGGGGTCTGTGTCACAGTCACTGTGGGTCTGGGTCACGGTCATTGTGGGGTCTGGGTGACGGTCACTGTGAGGTCTGGGCCAGGTCACTGTGGGGTCTGGGCTGGGGTCACTGTGATCTGTACCGGGGTGGCTGTGGGGGTCTGGGTCCCGGTCACTGTGGGGTCTGGGCCGGGGTCACTGTGGGGTCTGGGTCCTAGTCACTGTGGGGTCTGGACTGGGGTCACTGTGGGGTCTGGGTCATGGTCACTGTGGGTTCTGGGCCAGGGGTACTGTGAGGTCTGGGTTGCGGTCACTGTGGTGTCTGGGCCGGGGCCAGTGTGGGGTCTGGGTCACGGTCACTGTTGGGTCTGGACCGGGGTCACTGTGGGGTCTGGGTCACGGTCACTGTGGGGTCTGGGTCACGGTCACTGTGGGGTCGGGGGCGGGTCACTGTGGGGTCAGGGCTGGGGTCACTGTGGGGTCTGGGTTTCTGTCGCTGTGGGGTCTTGTCCAGGGTCACTGTGGGGTCTGGGTCGCGGTCACTGTGGGGTCAGGGCCGGGGTCACTGTGGGGTCTGGGTCGCTGTCGCTGTGGGGTCTTGTCCAGGGTCACTGTGGGGTCTGGGTCGCGGTCACTGTGGGGTCTGGGTGAACGGTCACTGTGAGGTCTGGGCCAGGGTCACTGTGCGGTCTGGGTCACGGTCACTGTTGGGTTTGGGCCGGGGTCCCTGTGAAATCTGGGCCGGAGTCACTGTGGGGTCTGGGTGACGGTCACTGTGGGGTCTGGGTCAGGGCCACTGTGGGGTTGGGTCGTGGTCACTGTTGGGTCTTAGCCGGTGTCACTGTGGGGTCTGTGTCACGGTCACTGTGGGGCCTGGGTCACGGTCACTGTGGGTTCTGGGTCGGGATCACTGTGGGGTCTGGGTGATGGTCACTGTGGGGTCTGGGTGATGGTCACTGTGGGGTCTGGGTCACGGTTCCCATGGGGTCTGAGTCGCAGTCACTGTGGGGTCTGGGCCGGGGTCAGTGTGGGGTCTGGGTCACGGTCACTGTGGGGTCTGGGTCACGGTCACTGTGGGGTCTGGGTCACGATCACTGTGGGGTCTGCGTCGCGGTCACTGTGGGGTCTGGGTCAGGGTCACTGTGGGGTCTGGGTCGTGGTCACTGCGGGGTCGGGCTCGCGGTCACTGTGGTGTCTGGGTCAGGGTCACTGTGGGGTCTGGGTCGTGGTCACTGCGGGGTCGGGCTCGCGGTCACTGTGGTGTCTGGGTCAGGGTCACTGTGGGGTCTGGGTCGTGGTCACTGTTGGGTCTGGGTCGGGGTCAATGTGGGGTCTGGGTCACGGTCACTGTGCGGTCTGGGTTGGGGTCACTGTGGGGTTTGGGCCGGGGTCCCTGTGAAATCTGGGCCGGAGTCACTGTGGGTCTGGGTGACGGTTACTGTGGGGTCTGGGCAGAGGTCACAGTGTGGTCTGGGTCGCGGTCGCTGAGGGGTCTGGGTCACGGTCACTGTGGGGTCTGGGCCGGGGTCACTGTGTGGTTTGGGCCGGGGTCACTGTGTGGTTTGGGGCGGGGTCACTGTGGGGTCTGTGTCACAGTCACTGTGGGTCTGGGTCACGGTCATTGTGGGGTCTGGGTCGCGGTCACTGTGGGGTCTGGGTGACGGTCACTGTGGGGTCTGGGTCGCGGTCACTGTGGGGTCTGGACCCGGGTCACTGTGGGGTCTGAGTCACGGACACTGTGGGGTCTGGGTCGCGATCACTGTGGGCTCTGGGCCAGGCTCACTGTGGGGTCTGGGTCACGGTCACTGTGGGGTGTGGGTCGCGGTCACTGTTGGGTCTAGGTCACGTTCACTGAGGGCTCTGGGACGGCATCACTGTGGGCTCTGGGCCTGGGTCACTGTGGAGTCTGTGTCACGGTCACTGTGGGTTCTGGGCTGGGGTCACTGCGGGGTCTGAGTCACGGTCACTGTGTGGTCTGGGTCGCGGTCACTGTGGGCTCTGGGCCGGGGTCACTGTGGGGTCTGTGCTGGGGTCACTGTGGGGTCTGGGTCATGGTCACTGTGGGGTCGGGGCCGGGGTCACTGTGGGGTCTAGGTCATGGTCACTGTGTGGTCTGGCCCGGGATCATTGTGGGGTCTGGGTCTCAGTCACTGTGGGGTTTGGGTCATGGTCACTGTGGGGTATGAGTCGTGGTCACTGTGGGGTAGGGGTCGCGGTCACTGTGGGTTGGGGTCGCGGTCACTGTGGTGTCTGGGTCAGGGTCACTGTGGCGTTTGGGTCGTGGTCACTGTTTGGTCTTAGCTGGTGTCACTGTGGGGTCGGTGTCACGGTCACTGTGGGGCCTGGGTCACGGTCACTGTGGGGACTGGGTCGGGGTCACTGTGGGGTCTGGGTCACGGTAACTGTGTGGTCTGGGTCACGGTCACTGTGGGGTCTGGGTCGCGGTCACTGTGGGGTCTGGATAGCAGTCACTGTGGGGTCTAGGTCATGGTCACTGTGGGTCTGGGTCGCGGTCACTGTGGGGTTTGGTCCGGGGTCCCTGTGAAATCTGGACCGGAGTCACTGTGGGGTCTGGGTGACGGTCACTGTGGGGGCTGGGCAGAGGTCACAGTGTGGTCTGGGTCGCAGTCGCTGTGGGGTCTGGGTCACGGTCACTGTGGGGTCTGGGCCGGGGTCACTGTGTGGTTTGGGCTGGGGTCACTGTGGAGTCTGTGTCACAGTCACTGTGGGTCTGGGTCACGGTGGGGTCTGGGTCACGGTCACTCTGAGATCGGGATCACGGTCACTGTGGGGTCTGGTTCGCGTTCACTGTGGGGTCTGGGTGACGGTCACTGTGAGGTCTGTGCCAGGGTCACTGTGGGGTCTGGGTCGCGGTCACTGTGTGATCTGTACCGGGGTCGCTGTGGGGGTCTGGGTCCCGGTCACTGTGGGCTCTGGGCCGGGGTCACTGTGGGGTCTGGGTCCTGGTCACTGTGGGCTCAAGACCGGGCTCACTGTGTGGTCTGGGCCGGGGCCACTGTGTGGTCTGGGCCGGGGTCACTGTGGGGTCTGAGTCACGGTCACTGTGGGGTCTGGGCCGGGGCCACTGTGTGGTCTGAGTCACGGTCACTGTGGGGTCTGGGCCGGGGTCACTGTGGGGTCTGGGTCGCAGTCACTGTGGGGTCTGAGTCACGGACACTGTGGGGTCTGGGTGGCGATCACTGTGGGCTCTGGGCCAGGCTCACTGTGAAGTCTGGGTCACGGTCACTGTGGGGTGTGGGACGTGGTCACTGTTGGGTCTGGGTCACGTTCACTGAGGGCTCTGGGCCGGCATCACTGTGGGCTCTGGGCCTGGGTCACTGTGGGGTCTGAGTCACAGTCACTGTGGGCTCTGGGCCGGGGTCACTGTGGGGTCTGGGTCTCGGTCAATGTTGGGTCTGGGTCGCGGTCACTGTGGGGTCTGGGCCACGGTCACTGTGGGGTCTGAGCTGGTGTGCCTGTGGGGTCTGGACCGCAGTCACTCTGGGGTCTGGGCCTGGGTCACTGTGTGGTCTGGGCCAGGGTCACTGTGTGGTCTGGGACACGGTCATTCAGGGGTCTGGGTCACGGTCACTGTGGGGTCTCGGTCATGGTCACTCTGGGCTGGGGTCACTGTGGGGTCTGAGTCACAGTCACTCTGGGCTCATGGCCGGGGTCACTGTGGGGTCTGTGCCGGGGTCACTGTGGGGTCTGAGTCATGGTCACTGTGGGTTCGGGGCCGGGGTCACTGTGGGGTCTGTGTCGCGGTCACTGTGGGGTCTGGGTCTGGGTCACTGTGGGGTCTGTGTCACAGTCACTGTGGGGTCTGGGTCACGGTCACTGTGGGGTCTGGGTCACAGTCACTGTGGGGTCTGGGTCACGGTCACTGTGGGGTCTGGGTCACGGTCACTGTGGGGTCTGGGTCACGGTCACTGTGGGGTCTGGGTCACCGTCACAGTGGGGTCTGGGTCGCGGTCACTGTGGGCTCTGGGCCGGGGTCACTGTGGGATCTGTGCCGGGGTCACTGTGGGGTCTGAGTCATGGTCACTGTGGGGTCTGGGTCGCGGTCACTGTGGGGTCTGGGTCGCGGTCACTGTGGGCTCTGGGCCGGGGTCACTGTGGGGTCTGTGTCACGGTCACTGTTGGGTCTGGGCCGGGGTCACTGTGGGTTCTGTGCCGGGGTCACTGTGGGGTCTGAGTCATGGTCACTGTGTGGTCTGGACCGAGGTCACTGTGTGGTCTGGGTCACGGTCACTGTAGGGTCTGGGTCGCGGTCACGGTAGGGTCTGGGTCGCGGTCACGGTGGGGTCTGGGTCGCGGTCACTGTGGGCTCTGGGCCGGGGTCACTGTAGGGTCTGGACCGCAGTCACTGCGCGGTCTGGGCCTGGGTCACTATTTGGTCTGGGCCGGGGCCACTGTGGTGTCTAGGTCGGGGTCACTGTGGTCTCTGGGTTGGGGTCCCTGTGGGGTCTGGGTCATGGTCACTTTGGGTCCTGGGACATGGTCATTTAGGGATCTGGGTCACGGTCACTGTGTGGTCTGGGTCACGGTCACTGTGCGGTCTGGGTCACGGTCACTGTGGGCTCTGGGCTGGGGTCACTGTGGGGTGAGTCACGGTCACTGTGGCGCCTGGGTCGCGATGACTGTGGGCTCTGGGCCGGGCTCACTGTGGGGTCTGGGTCATGGTCGCTGTGGGGTCTGGGTCATGGTCACTGTGGGATCTGGGTTGTGGTCACTGTTGGGTCGGGGTCACGTTCACTGTGGGCTCTGGGCCGGGGTCACTGTGGGGTCGGTGTCGCGGTCACTGTGGGGTCTCGGTCAGGGTCACTGTGGACTCTGGGCTGGAGTCACTGTGGGGTCTGAGTCACGGTCACTGTGGGGTCTGGGTCATGGTCGCTGTGGGGTCTGGGTCATGGTCACTGTGGGATCTGGTTCATGGTCACTGTGGGTTCGGGGCCGGGGTCACTGTGGGGTCTGATTTACAGTTACTATTGAGTCTGGGCCGGGGTCACTGTGGAGTCTGTGTCACGGTCACTGTGGGGTCTGGGTCGCGGTCACTACGGGGTCTGGTTCGCGGTCACTACGGGGTCTGGGTCACCATCACAGTGGGGTCTGGGTCACCGTCACAGTGGTGTCTGGGTCATGGTCACTGTGGGGTCTAGGTCATGGTCACTGTGGGGTCTGGGTCGCGGTCACTGTGGGGTTTGGGCCGGGGTCCCTGTGAAATCTGGGCCGGAGCCACTGTGGGGTCTTGGTGACGGTCACTGTGGGGTCTGGGCAGAGGTCACAGTGTGTTCTGGGTCGCGGTCGCTGTGGAGTCTGGGTCACGGTAACTGTGGGGTCTGGGTCACGGTCACTGTGTGGTTTGGGTCGGGGTCACTGTGGGGTCTGTGTCACAGTCACTGTGGGTCTGGGTAACGGTGGGGTCTGGGTCACGGTCACTCTGAGGTCGGGATCACGGTCACTGTGGGGTCTGGGTGACGGTCACTGTGAGGTCTGGGCCAGGGTCACTGTGGGGTCTGGGTCGCGGTCACTGTGTGATCTGTACCGGGGTCGCTGTGGGGGTCTGGGTCCCGGTCACTGTGTGGTCTGGGCCGGGGCCACTGTGGGGTCTGAGTCACGGTTACTATGGGGTCTGGGTGGCGATCACTGTGGGCTCTGGGCCAGGCTCACTGTGGGGTCTGGGTCACTGTCACTGTGGGGTGTGGGTCGCGGTCACTGTTGGGTCTGGGTCACGTTCACTGAGGGCTCTGGGCTGGCATCACTGTGGGCTCTGTGTCACAGTCACTGTGGGTCTGGGTCACGGTGGGGTCAGGGTCACGGTCACTATGGGGTCTGGGTCGCGTTCACTGTGGGGTCTAGGTGATGGTCACTGTGAGGTCTCGGCCAGGGTCACTGTGGGGTCTGGGTCGCGGTCACTGTGTGATTTGTACCGGGGTCGCTGTGGGGGTCTGGGTCCCAGTCACTGTGGGGTCTGGGCCGGGGTCACTGTGGGGTCTGGGTCCTGGTCACTGTGGGATCTGGACCGGGGTCACTGTGGGGTCTGGGTCCTGGTCACTGTGGGGTCTGGACCGGGCTCACTGTGTGGTCTGGCCCGGGGCCACTGTGGGGTCTGGGTCACGGTCACAGTGGGGTATGGGCCGGGGTCACTGTGGGGTCTGGGTCGCGGTCACTGTGGGGTCTGGACCCGGGTCACTGTGGGGTCTGAGTCACGGACACTGTGGGGTCTGGGTGGTGATCACTGTGGGCTCTGGGCCAGGCTCACTGTGGGGTCAGGGTCACGGTCACTGTGGGTTGTGGGTCGCGGTCACTGTTGGGTCTGGGTCACGTTCACTGAGGGCTCTGGGACGGCATCACTGTGGGCTCTGGGCCGGGGTCACTGTGTGGTCTGGGTCACGGTCACTGTGGGTTCTGAGCTGGGGTCACTGCGGGGTCTGAGTCACGGTCACTGTGTGGTCTGGGTCGCGGTCACTGTGGGCTCTGGGCTGGGGTCACTGTGGGGTCTGTGCTGGGGTCACTGTGGGGTCTGTGTCATGGTCACTGTGGGGTCGGGGCCGGGGTCGCTTTGGGGTCGGGGCCGGGGTCACTTTGGGGTCGGGGCCGGGGTCACTGTGGGGTCTAGGTCATGGTCACTGTGGGATCTGGGTCTTGGTCACTGTGTGGTCTGGCCCGGGATCATTGTGGGGTCTGGGTCTCAGTCACTGTGGTTCTGGGTCACGGTCACTGTGCGGTCTGGCCCAGGGTCACTGTGGGGTCTGGGTCACGGTCACTGTGGGGTCTGGGTCGTGGTCACTGTGGGGTCTGGGTCATGGTCACTGTGGGGTCTGGGTCGTGGTCACTGTGGGGTCGGGGTCGCGGTCACTGTAGTGTCTGGGTCAGGGTCACTGTGGCGTTTGGGTCGTGGGCACTGTTGGGTCTGGGTCGTGGTCACTGTGGGGTCGGGGTTGCGGTCACTGTGGGGTAGGGGTCGCGGTCACTGTGGTGTCTGGGTCAGGGTCACTGTGGCGTTTGGGTCGTGGGCACTGTTGGGTCTTAGCTGGTGTCACTGTGGGGTCTGTGTCACGGTCACTGTGGGGCCTGGATCACGGTCACTGTGGGGACTGGGTCGGGATCACTGTGGGGTCTGGGTGATGGTCACTGTGGGGTCTGGGTCGGGGTCACTGTGGGGTCTGGGTGACGGTCACTGTGAGGTCTGTGCCAGGGTCACTGTGGGGACTGGGTCGCGGTCACTGTGGGGTCTGGGCCGGGGTCACTGTGGGGTCTGGGCCCTGGTCACTGTGGGGTCTGGGCCCTGGTCACTGTGGGCTCTGGACCGGGTTCACTGTGTGGTCTGGGCCGGGGCCACTGTGTGGTCTGAGTCACGGTCACTGTGGGGTCTGGGCCGGGGTCACTGTGGGGTCTGGGTCACGGTCACTGTGGGGTCTGAGTCACGGACACTGTGGGGTCTGGGTGGCGATCACTGTGGGCTCTGGGCCAGGCTCACTGTGGGGTCTGGGTCACGGTCACTGTGGGGTGTGGGTCGTGGTCACTGTTGGGTCTGGGTCACGTTCACTGAGGGCTCTGGGCCGGCATCACTGTGGGCTCTGGGCCTGGGTCGCTGTGGGGTCTGGGTCACGGTCACTGTGGGGTCTGGGCCGGGGTCACTGTGGGGTCTGAGTCAGAGTCACTGTGGGGTCTTGGGTCGCGGTCACTGTGGGGTATGGGTCATGCTCACTGTGGGCTCTGGGCCGGGGTCACTGTGGGGTCTGGGTCTCGGTCAATGTTGGGTCTGGGTCGCGGTCACTGTGGGGTCTGGGTCGGGGTCACTGTGGGGTCTGGACCGCAGTCACTCTGGGGTCTGGGCCTGGGTCACTGTGTGGTCTGGGCGGGGGTCACTGTGGGTTCTGGGACACAGTCATTCAGGGGTCTGGGACATGGTCATTTTATGGTCTGGACGGGGCCACTGTTGGGTCTGGGTCACGGTCACTTTGGGGTCTGGGTCACGGTCACTCTGGGCTCTGGGCTGGGGTCACTGTGGGATCTGAGTCACAGTCACTGTGGGCTCTGGGCCGGGGTCACTTTGGGGTCTGTGCCGGGGTCACTGTGGGGTCTGGGTCATGGTCACTGTGCGGTCTGGGTTCCGGTCACTGTGCGGTCTGGGTCGTGGCCACTGTGGGCTCTGGGCTGGGGTCACTGTGTGGTGAGTCACGGTCACTGTGGCGCCTGGGTCGCGATGACTGTGGGCTCTGGGCCGGGCTCACTGTGGGGTCTGGGTCATGGTCGCTGTGGGGTCTGGGTCGTGGTCACTGTGGGATCTGGGTTGTGGTCACTGTGGGCTCTGGGCCGGGATCACTGTGGGCTCTGGGCCGGGGTCACTGTGGGGTCGGTGTCGCGGTCACTGTGGGGTCTCGGTCAGGGTCACTGTGGACTCTGGGCTGGAGTCACTGTGGGGTCTGAGTCACGGTCACTGTGGGGTCTGGGTCACAGTCACTGTGGGCTCTGGGCCGGGGTCACTGTGGGGTCTGGTTCATGGTCACTGTGGGTTCGGGGCCGGGGTCACTGTGGGGTCTGAGTCAGGGTCACTGTGGGGTCTTGGGTCGCGGTCACTGTGGGGTCTGTGTCATGCTCACTGTGGGCTCTGGGCCGGGGTCACTGTGGGGTCTGGGTCTCGGTCAATGTTGGGTCTGGGTCGCGGTCACTGTGGGGTCTGGGTCGGGGTCACTGTGGGGTCTGGGCTGGGGTGCCTGTGGGGTCTGGACCGCAGTCACTCTGGGGTCTGGGCCTGGGTCACTGTGTGGTCTGGGCCGGGGTCACTGTGGGTTCTGGGACACAGTCATTCAGGGGTCTGGGACACGGTCACTGTGGGGACTGGGTCGGGATCACTGTGGGGTCTGGGTGATGGTCACTGTGGGGTCTGGGTCGGGGTCACTGTGGGGTCTGGGTGACGGTCACTGTGAGGTCTGTGCCAGGGTCACTGTGGGGACTGGGTCGCGGTCACTGTAAGGTCTGGGCCGGGGTCACTGTGGGGTCTGGGCCCTGGTCACTGTGGGCTCTGGACCGGGTTCACTGTGTGGTCTGGGCCGGGGCCACTGTGTGGTCTGAGTCACGGTCACTGTGGGGTCTGGGCCGGGGTCACTGTGGGGTCTGGGTCACGGTCACTGTGGGGTCTGAGTCACGGACACTGTGGGGTCTGGGTGGCGATCACTGTGGGCTCTGGGCCAGGCTCACTGTGGGGTCTGGGTCACGGTCACTGTGGGGTGTGGGTCGTGGTCACTGTTGGGTCTGGGTCACGTTCACTGAGGGCTCTGGGCCGGCATCACTGTGGGCTCTGGGCCTGGGTCACTGTGGAGTCTGTGTCACGGTCACTGTGGGTTCTGGGCCGGGGTCACTGTGGGGTCTGAGTCAGGGTCACTGTGGGGTCTGGGCCGGGGTCACTGTGGGGTCTGGGTCTCGGTCAATGTTGGGTCTGGGTCGCGGTCACTGTGGGGTCTGGGTCGGGGTCACTGTGGGGTCTGGGCTGGGGTGCCTGTGGGGTCTGGACCGCAGTCACTCTGGGGTCTGGGCCTGGGTCACTGTGTGGTCTGGGCCGGGGTCACTGTGGGTTCTGGGACACAGTCATTCAGGGGTCTGGGACACGGTCATTTTGTGGTCTGGACCGGGGCCACTGTTGGGTCTGGGTCACGGTCACTTTGGGGTCTGGGTCACGGTCACTGTAGGGTCTCGGTCACGGTCACTCTGGGCTCTGGGCTGGGGTCACTGTGGGGTCTGAGTCACAGTCACTGTGGGCTCTGGGCTGGGGTCACTGTGGGGTCTGTGCCGGGGTCACTGTGGGGTCTGGGTCATGGTCACTGTGGGGTCTGGGTTCCGGTCACTGTGCGCTCTGGGTCGTTGCCACTGTGGGCTCTGGGCTGGGGTCACTGTGGGGTGAGTCACGGTCACTGTGGCGCCTGGGTCGCGATGACTGTGGGCTCTGGGCCGGGCTCACTGTGGGGTCTGGGTCATAGTCACTGTGGGATCTGGGTTGTGGTCACTGTTGGGTCGGGGTCACGTTCACTGTGGGCTCTGGGCCGGGATCACTGTGGGCTCTGGGCCGGGGTCACTGTGGGGTCGGTGTCGCGGTCACTGTGGGGTCTCGGTCAGGGTCACTGTGGACTCTGGGCTGGAGTCACTGTGGGGTCTGAGTCACGGTCACTGTGGGGTCTGAGTCACAGTCACTGTGGGCTCTGGGCCGGGGTCACTGTGGGGTCTGGTTCATGGTCACTGTGGGTTCGGGGCCGGGGTCACTGTGGGGTCTGTGTCACGGTCACTGTGGGGTCTGGGTCGCGGTCACTACGGGGTCTGGGTCGCGGTCACTACGAGGTCTGGGTCACCATCACAGTGGGGTCTGGGTCACCGTCACAGTGGGGTCTGGGTCGCGGTCACTGTGGGATTTGGGCCGGGGTCCCTGTGAAATCTGGGCCTGAGTCACTGTGGGGTCTGGGTGACGGTCACTGTGGGGTCTGGGCAGAGGTCACAGTGTGTTCTGGGTCACGGTCGCTGTGGGGTCTGGGTCACGGTCACTATGGGGTCTGGGTCACGGTCACTGTGTGGTTTGGGTCGGGGTCACTGTGGGGTCTGTGTCACAGTCACTGTGGGTCTGGGTAACGGTGGGGTCTGGGTCACGGTCACTCTGAGGTCGGGATCACGGTCACTGTGGGGTCTGGGTCGCGTTCACTGTGGGGTCTGGGTGACGGTCACTGTGAGGTCTGGGCCAGGGTCACTGTGGGGTCTGGGTCGCGGTCACTGTGTGATCTGTACCGGGGTCGCTGTGGGGGTCTGGGTCCCGGTCACTGTGGGGTCTGGGCCGGGGTCACTGTGGGGTCTGGGTCCTGGTCACTGTGGGCTCTGAACCGGGCTCACTGTGTGGTCTGGGCCGGGGCCACTGTGGGGTCTGAGTCACGGTTACTATGGGGTCTGGGTGGCGATCACTGTGGGCTCTGGGCCAGGCTCACTGTGGGGTCTGGGTCACGGTCACTGTGGGGTGTGGGTCGTGGTCACTGTTGGGTCTGGGTCACGTTCACTGAGGGCTCTGGGCTGGCATCACTGTGGGCTCTGTGTCACAGTCACTGTGGGTCTGGGTCACGGTGGGGTCAGGGTCACGGTCACTGTGAGGTCGGGGTCACGGTCACTATGGGGACTGGGTCGCGTTCACTGTGGGGTCTAGGTGATGGTCACTGTGAGGTCTCGGCCAGGGTCACTGTGGGGTCTGGGTCGCGGTCACTGTGTGATTTGTACCGGGGTCGCTGTGGGGGTCTGGGTCCCGGTCACTGTGGGGTCTGGGCCGGGGTCACTGTCGGGTCTGGGTCCTGGTCACTGTGGGATCTGGACCGGCGTCACTGTGGGGTCTGGGTCCTGGTCACTGTGGGGTCTGGACCGGGCTCACTGTGTGGTCTGGCCCGGGGCCACTGTGGGGTCTGGGTCACGGTCACTGTGGGGTCTGGGCCGGGGTCACTGTGGGGTCTGGGTCGCGGTCACTGTGGGGTCTGGACCCGGGTCACTGTGGGGTCTGAGTCACGGACACTGTGGGGTCTGGGTGGCGATCACTGTGGGCTCTGGGCCAGGCTCACTGTGGGGTCAGGGTCACGGTCACTGTGGGTTGTGGGTCGCGGTCACTGTTGGGTCTGGGTCACGTTCACTGAGGGCTCTGGGACGGCATCACTGTGGGCTCTGGGCCTGGGTCACTGTGTGGTCTGGGTCACGGTCACTGTGGGTTCTGAGCTGGGGTCACTGCGGGGTCTGAGTCACGGTCACTGTGTGGTCTGGGTCGCGGTCACTGTGGGCTCTGGGCTGGGGTCACTGTGCGGTCTGTGCTGGGGTCACTGTGGGGTCTGGGTCATGGTCACTGTGGGGTCGGGGCCGGGGTCACTGTGGGGTCGGGGCCGGGGTCACTGTGGGGTCTAGGTCATGGTCACTGTGGGATCTGGGTCTTGGTCACTGTGTGGCCTGGCCCGGGATCATTGTGGGGTCTGGGTCTCAGTCACTGTGGTTCTGGGTCACGGTCACTGTGCGGTCTGGCCCAGGGTCACTGTGGGGTCTGGGTCACGGTCACTGTGGGGTCTGGGTCGTGGTCACTGTGGGGTCTGGGTCATGGTCACTGTGGGGTCTGGGTCATGGTCACTGTGGGGTCTGGGTCGTGGTCACTGTGGGGTCGGGGTCGCGGTCACTGTAGTGTCTGGGTCAGGGTCACTGTGGCGTTTGGGTCGTGGGCACTGTTGGGTCTGGGTCGTGGTCACTGTGGTGTCTGGGTCAGGGTCACTGTGGCGTTTGGGTCGTGGGCACTGTTTGGTCTTAGCTGGTGTCACTGTGGGGTCTGTGTCACGGTCACTGTGGGGCCTGGGTCATGGTCACTGTGGAGTCTGGGTCGGGGTCACTGTGGTGTCTGAGTGACGGTCACTGTGAGGTCTGTGCCAGGGTCACTGTGGGGACTGGGTCGCGGTCACTGTGGGGTCTGGGCCCTGGTCACTGTGGGCTCTGGACTGGGTTCACTGTGTGGTCTGGGCCGGGGCCACTGTGTGGTCTGAGTCACGGTCACTGTGGGGTCTGGGCCGGGGTCACTGTGGGGTCTGGGTCACGGTCACTGTGGGGTCTGAGTCACGGACACTGTGGGGTCTGGGTCACGGTCATTGTGGGGTGTGGGTCGTGGTCACTGTTGGGCCTGGGTCACGTTCACTGAGGGCTCTGGGCCGGCATCACTGTGGGCTCTGGGCCTGGGTCACTGTGGGGTCTGAGGCAGGGTCACTGTGGGGTCTTGGGTCGCGGTCACTGTGGGGTCTGGGTCATGGTCACTGTGGGCTCTGGGCCGGGGTCACTGTGGGGTCTGGGTCTCGGTCAATGTTGGGTCTGGGTCGCGGTCACTGTGGGTCTGGGTCGGGGTCACTGTGGGGTCTGGGCTGGGGTGCCTGTGGGGTCTGGACCGCAGTCACTCTGGGGTCTGGGCCTGGGTCACTGTGTGGTCTGGGCCGGGGTCACTGTGGGTTCTGGGACACAGTCATTCAGGGGTCTGGGACACGGTCATTTTGTGGTCTGGACCGGGGCCACTGTTGGGTCTGGGTCGCGGTCACTTTGGGGTCTGGGTCACGGTCACTGTGTGGTCTGGGCCAGGGTCACTGTGGGGTCTGGGTTGCGGTCACTGTGTGATCTGTACCGGGGTCGCTGTGGGGGTCTGGGTCCCGGTCATTCAGGGGTCTGGGCCGGGGTCACTGTGGGGTCTGGGTCCTGGTCACTGTGGGCTCTGAACCGGGCTCACTGTGTGGTCTGGGCCGGGGCCACTGTGGGGTCTGAGTCACGGTTACTATGGGGTCTGGGTGGCGATCACTGTGGGCTCTGGGCCAGGCTCACTGTGGGGTCTGGGTCACGGTCACTGTGGGGTGTGGGTCGCGGTCACTGTTGGGTCTGGGTCACGTTCACTGAGGGCTCTGGGCTGGCATCACTGTGGGGTCTGTGTCACGGTGGGGTCAGGGTCACGGTCACTGTGAGGTCGGGGTCACGGTCACTATGGGGTCTGGGTCGCGTTCACTGTGGGGTCTAGGTGATGGTCACTGAGGGGTCTAGGTCGCGGTCACTGTGTGATTTGTACCGGGGTCGCTGTGGGGGTCTGGGTCCCGGTCACTGTGGGGTCTGGGCCGGGGTCACTGTGGGGTCTGCGTCCTGGTCACTGTGGGATCTGGACCGGGGTCACTGTGGGGTCTGGGTCCTGGTCACTGTGGGGTCTGGACCGGGCTCACTGTGTGGTCTGGCCCGGGGCCACTGTGGGGTCTGGGTCACGGTCACTGTGGGGTCTGGGCCGGGGTCACTGTGGGGTCTGGGTCGCGGTCACTGTGGGGTCTGGACCGGGGTCACTGTGGGGTCTGAGTCACGGACACTGTGGGGTCTGGGTCGCGATCACTGTGGGGTCTGGGTCACGGTCACTGTGGGGTCTGGGTCACGGTCACTGTGGGGTCTGAGTCACGGACACTGTGGGGTCTGGGTGGCGATCACTGTGGGCTCTGGGCCAGGCTCACTGTGGGGTCAGGGTCACGGTCACTGTGGGTTGTGGGTCGCGGTCACTGTTGGGTCTGGGTCACGTTCACTGAGGGCTCTGGGACGGCATCACTATGGGCTCTGGGCCTAGGTCAGTGCGTGGTCTGGGTCACGGTCTCTGTAGGTTCTGAGCTGGGGTCACTGCGGGGTCTGAGTCACGGTCACTGTGTGGTCTGGGTCGCGGTCACTGTGGGCTCTGGGCTGGGATCACTGTGGGGTCTGTGCTGGGGTCACTGTGGGGTCTGTGTCATGGTCACTGTGGGATCTGGGTCTTGGTCACTGTGTGGTCTGGCGCGGGATCATTGTGGGGTCTGGGTCTCAGTCACTGTGGGTTCTGGGTCACGGTCACTGTGCGGTCTGGCCCAGGGTCACTGTGGGGTCTGGGTCACGGTCACTGTGGGGTCTGGGTCGTGGTCACTGTGGGGTCTGGGTCATGGTCACTGTGGGGTCTGGGTCGTGGTCACTGTGGGGTCTGGGTCGTGGTCACTGTGGGGTTGGGGTCGCGGTCACTGTAGTGTCTGGGTCAGGGTCACTGTGGCGTTTGGGTCGTGGGCACTGTTGGGTCTGGGTCGTGGTCACTGTGGGTTCGGGGTCGCGGTCACTGTGGTGTCTGGGTCAGGGTCACTGTGGCGTTTGGGTCGTGGGCACTGTTGGGTCTTAGCTGGTGTCACTGTGGGGTCTGTGTCACGGTCACTGTGGGGCCTGGGTCACGGTCACTGTGGGGACTGGGTCGGGATCACTGTGGGGTCTGGGTGATGGTCACTGTGGGGTCTGGGTCGGGGTCACTGTGGGGTCTGGGCCCTGGTCACTGTGGGCTCTGGACCGGGTTCACTGTGTGGTCTGGGCCGGGGCCACTGTGTGGTCTGAGTCATGGTCACTGTGGGGTCTGGGCCGGGGTCACTGTGGGGTCTGGGTCACGGTCACTGTGGGGTCTGAGTCACGGACACTGTGGGGTCTGGGTGGCGATCACTGTGGGCTCTGGGCCAGGCTCACTGTGGGGTCTGGGTCACGGTCACTGTGGGGTGTGGGTCGTGGTCACTGTTGGGTCTGGGTCACGTTCAGTGAGGGCTCTGGGCCGGCATCACTGTGGGCTCTGGGCCTGGGTCACTGTGGAGTCTGTGTCACGGTCACTGTGGGTTCTGGGCCGGGGTCACTGTGGGGTCTGAGTCAGGGTCACTGTGGGGTCTTGGGTCGCGGTCACTGTGGGGTCTGGGTCATGCTCACTGTGGGCTCTGGGCCGGGGTCACTGTGGGGTCTGGGTCTCGGTCAATGTTGGGTCTGGGTCGCGGTCACTGTGGGGTCTGGGTCGGGGTCACTGTGGGGTCTGGACCGCAGTCACTCTGGGGTCTGGGCCTGGGTCACTGTGTGGTCTGGGCCGGGGTCACTGTGGGTTCTGGGACACAGTCATTCAGGGGTCTGGGACACGGTCATTTTGTGGTCTGGATCGGGGCCACTGTTGGGTCTGGGTCACGGTCACTTTGGGGTCTGGGTCACGGTCACTGTGGGGTCTCGGTCACGGTCACTCTGGGCTGGGGTCACTGTGGGGTCTGAGTCACAGTCACTGTGGGCTCTGGGCCGGGGTCACTGTGGGGTCTGTGCCGGGGTCACTGTGGGGTCTGGGTCATGGTCACTGTGGGGTCTGGGTCATGGTCACTGTGGTTTCGGGGCCGGGGTCACTGTGGGGTCTGTGTCGCGGTCACTGTGGGGTCTGGGTCTGGGTCACTGTGGGGTCTGGGCCGGGGTCCCTGTGGGGTCTGGGTCACGGTCACTGTGGGGTCTGGGTCTGGGTCACTGTGGGTTCTGGGCCGGGGTCCCTGTGGGGTCTGGGTCACGGTCACTGTGGGGTCTGGGTCACGGTCACTATGGGGTCAGGGTCGCGGTCACTGTGAGGTCTGGGTCACGGTCACTGTGGGGTCTGGGTCTGGGTCACTGTGGGGTCTGGGCCGGGGTCACTGTGGAGTCTGTGTCACGGTCACTGTGGGGTCTGGGTCGCGGTCACTGTGGGGTCTGGGTCACCGTCACAGTGGGGTCTTGGTGGCGGTCACTGTGGGCTCCGGGCCGGGCTGACTGTGGGGTCTGGGTCATGGTCACTGTGGGGTCTGGGTCGCAGCCACTGTGGGTCTGGGTCGCGGTCACTGTTGGGTCTGGGTCGGGTTCACTGTGGGCTCTAGGCCGGGATCACTGTGGGCTCTGGGCCGGGGTCACTGTGGGGTCTGTGTCACGGTCACTGTGGGGTCTGAGTCACGGTCACTGTTGGGTCTGGGTAGCGGTCACTGTGGGGTCTGGGTCGCGGTCACTGTGGGGTCTGGGCCGGGGTCACTGTGGGTTCTGTGCCGGGGTCACTGTGGGGTCTGAGTCATGGTCACTGTGTGGTCTGGGTCGCGGTCACTGTGTGATCTGTACCGGGGTCGCTGTGGGGGTCTGGGTCCCGGTCACTGTGGGCTCTGGGCCGGGGTCACTGTGGGGTCTGGGTCCTGGTCACTGTGGGCTCAAGACCGGGCTCACTGTGTGGTCTGGGCCGGGGCCACTGTGTGGTCTGGGCCGGGGTCACTGTGGGGTCTGAGTCACGGTCACTGTGGGGTCTGGGCCGGGGCCACTGTGTGGTCTGAGTCACGGTCACTGTGGGGTCTGGGCCGGGGTCACTGTGGGGTCTGGGTCGCAGTCACTGTGGGGTCTGAGTCACGGACACTGTGGGGTCTGGGTGGCGATCACTGTGGGCTCTGGGCCAGGCTCACTGTGAAGTCTGGGTCACGGTCACTGTGGGGTGTGGGACGTGGTCACTGTTGGGTCTGGGTCACGTTCACTGAGGGCTCTGGGCCGGCATCACTGTGGGCTCTGGGCCTGGGTCACTGTGGGGTCTGAGTCACAGTCACTGTGGGCTCTGGGCCGGGGTCACTGTGGGGTCTGGGTCTCGGTCAATGTTGGGTCTGGGTCGCGGTCACTGTGGGGTCTGGGCCACGGTCACTGTGGGGTCTGAGCTGGTGTGCCTGTGGGGTCTGGACCGCAGTCACTCTGGGGTCTGGGCCTGGGTCACTGTGTGGTCTGGGCCAGGGTCACTGTGTGGTCTGGGACACGGTCATTCAGGGGTCTGGGTCACGGTCACTGTGGGGTCTCGGTCATGGTCACTCTGGGCTGGGGTCACTGTGGGGTCTGAGTCACAGTCACTCTGGGCTCATGGCCGGGGTCACTGTGGGGTCTGTGCCGGGGTCACTGTGGGGTCTGAGTCATGGTCACTGTGGGTTCGGGGCCGGGGTCACTGTGGGGTCTGTGTCGCGGTCACTGTGGGGTCTGGGTCTGGGTCACTGTGGGGTCTGTGTCACAGTCACTGTGGGGTCTGGGTCACGGTCACTGTGGGGTCTGGGTCACAGTCACTGTGGGGTCTGGGTCACGGTCACTGTGGGGTCTGGGTCACGGTCACTGTGGGGTCTGGGTCACGGTCACTGTGGGGTCTGGGTCACCGTCACAGTGGGGTCTGGGTCGCGGTCACTGTGGGCTCTGGGCCGGGGTCACTGTGGGATCTGTGCCGGGGTCACTGTGGGGTCTGAGTCATGGTCACTGTGGGGTCTGGGTCGCGGTCACTGTGGGGTCTGGGTCGCGGTCACTGTGGGCTCTGGGCCGGGGTCACTGTGGGGTCTGTGTCACGGTCACTGTTGGGTCTGGGCCGGGGTCACTGTGGGTTCTGTGCCGGGGTCACTGTGGGGTCTGAGTCATGGTCACTGTGTGGTCTGGACCGAGGTCACTGTGTGGTCTGGGTCACGGTCACTGTAGGGTCTGGGTCGCGGTCACGGTAGGGTCTGGGTCGCGGTCACGGTGGGGTCTGGGTCGCGGTCACTGTGGGCTCTGGGCCGGGGTCACTGTAGGGTCTGGACCGCAGTCACTGCGCGGTCTGGGCCTGGGTCACTATTTGGTCTGGGCCGGGGCCACTGTGGTGTCTAGGTCGGGGTCACTGTGGTCTCTGGGTTGGGGTCCCTGTGGGGTCTGGGTCATGGTCACTTTGGGTCCTGGGACATGGTCATTTAGGGATCTGGGTCACGGTCACTGTGTGGTCTGGGTCACGGTCACTGTGCGGTCTGGGTCACGGTCACTGTGGGCTCTGGGCTGGGGTCACTGTGGGGTGAGTCACGGTCACTGTGGCGCCTGGGTCGCGATGACTGTGGGCTCTGGGCCGGGCTCACTGTGGGGTCTGGGTCATGGTCGCTGTGGGGTCTGGGTCATGGTCACTGTGGGATCTGGGTTGTGGTCACTGTTGGGTCGGGGTCACGTTCACTGTGGGCTCTGGGCCGGGGTCACTGTGGGGTCGGTGTCGCGGTCACTGTGGGGTCTCGGTCAGGGTCACTGTGGACTCTGGGCTGGAGTCACTGTGGGGTCTGAGTCACGGTCACTGTGGGGTCTGGGTCATGGTCGCTGTGGGGTCTGGGTCATGGTCACTGTGGGATCTGGTTCATGGTCACTGTGGGTTCGGGGCCGGGGTCACTGTGGGGTCTGATTTACAGTTACTATTGAGTCTGGGCCGGGGTCACTGTGGAGTCTGTGTCACGGTCACTGTGGGGTCTGGGTCGCGGTCACTACGGGGTCTGGTTCGCGGTCACTACGGGGTCTGGGTCACCATCACAGTGGGGTCTGGGTCACCGTCACAGTGGTGTCTGGGTCATGGTCACTGTGGGGTCTAGGTCATGGTCACTGTGGGGTCTGGGTCGCGGTCACTGTGGGGTTTGGGCCGGGGTCCCTGTGAAATCTGGGCCGGAGCCACTGTGGGGTCTTGGTGACGGTCACTGTGGGGTCTGGGCAGAGGTCACAGTGTGTTCTGGGTCGCGGTCGCTGTGGAGTCTGGGTCACGGTAACTGTGGGGTCTGGGTCACGGTCACTGTGTGGTTTGGGTCGGGGTCACTGTGGGGTCTGTGTCACAGTCACTGTGGGTCTGGGTAACGGTGGGGTCTGGGTCACGGTCACTCTGAGGTCGGGATCACGGTCACTGTGGGGTCTGGGTGACGGTCACTGTGAGGTCTGGGCCAGGGTCACTGTGGGGTCTGGGTCGCGGTCACTGTGTGATCTGTACCGGGGTCGCTGTGGGGGTCTGGGTCCCGGTCACTGTGTGGTCTGGGCCGGGGCCACTGTGGGGTCTGAGTCACGGTTACTATGGGGTCTGGGTGGCGATCACTGTGGGCTCTGGGCCAGGCTCACTGTGGGGTCTGGGTCACTGTCACTGTGGGGTGTGGGTCGCGGTCACTGTTGGGTCTGGGTCACGTTCACTGAGGGCTCTGGGCTGGCATCACTGTGGGCTCTGTGTCACAGTCACTGTGGGTCTGGGTCACGGTGGGGTCAGGGTCACGGTCACTATGGGGTCTGGGTCGCGTTCACTGTGGGGTCTAGGTGATGGTCACTGTGAGGTCTCGGCCAGGGTCACTGTGGGGTCTGGGTCGCGGTCACTGTGTGATTTGTACCGGGGTCGCTGTGGGGGTCTGGGTCCCAGTCACTGTGGGGTCTGGGCCGGGGTCACTGTGGGGTCTGGGTCCTGGTCACTGTGGGATCTGGACCGGGGTCACTGTGGGGTCTGGGTCCTGGTCACTGTGGGGTCTGGACCGGGCTCACTGTGTGGTCTGGCCCGGGGCCACTGTGGGGTCTGGGTCACGGTCACAGTGGGGTATGGGCCGGGGTCACTGTGGGGTCTGGGTCGCGGTCACTGTGGGGTCTGGACCCGGGTCACTGTGGGGTCTGAGTCACGGACACTGTGGGGTCTGGGTGGTGATCACTGTGGGCTCTGGGCCAGGCTCACTGTGGGGTCAGGGTCACGGTCACTGTGGGTTGTGGGTCGCGGTCACTGTTGGGTCTGGGTCACGTTCACTGAGGGCTCTGGGACGGCATCACTGTGGGCTCTGGGCCGGGGTCACTGTGTGGTCTGGGTCACGGTCACTGTGGGTTCTGAGCTGGGGTCACTGCGGGGTCTGAGTCACGGTCACTGTGTGGTCTGGGTCGCGGTCACTGTGGGCTCTGGGCTGGGGTCACTGTGGGGTCTGTGCTGGGGTCACTGTGGGGTCTGTGTCATGGTCACTGTGGGGTCGGGGCCGGGGTCGCTTTGGGGTCGGGGCCGGGGTCACTTTGGGGTCGGGGCCGGGGTCACTGTGGGGTCTAGGTCATGGTCACTGTGGGATCTGGGTCTTGGTCACTGTGTGGTCTGGCCCGGGATCATTGTGGGGTCTGGGTCTCAGTCACTGTGGTTCTGGGTCACGGTCACTGTGCGGTCTGGCCCAGGGTCACTGTGGGGTCTGGGTCACGGTCACTGTGGGGTCTGGGTCGTGGTCACTGTGGGGTCTGGGTCATGGTCACTGTGGGGTCTGGGTCGTGGTCACTGTGGGGTCGGGGTCGCGGTCACTGTAGTGTCTGGGTCAGGGTCACTGTGGCGTTTGGGTCGTGGGCACTGTTGGGTCTGGGTCGTGGTCACTGTGGGGTCGGGGTCGCGGTCACTGTGGGGTAGGGGTCGCGGTCACTGTGGTGTCTGGGTCAGGGTCACTGTGGCGTTTGGGTCGTGGGCACTGTTGGGTCTTAGCTGGTGTCACTGTGGGGTCTGTGTCACGGTCACTGTGGGGCCTGGATCACGGTCACTGTGGGGACTGGGTCGGGATCACTGTGGGGTCTGGGTGATGGTCACTGTGGGGTCTGGGTCGGGGTCACTGTGGGGTCTGGGTGACGGTCACTGTGAGGTCTGTGCCAGGGTCACTGTGGGGACTGGGTCGCGGTCACTGTGGGGTCTGGGCCGGGGTCACTGTGGGGTCTGGGCCCTGGTCACTGTGGGGTCTGGGCCCTGGTCACTGTGGGCTCTGGACCGGGTTCACTGTGTGGTCTGGGCCGGGGCCACTGTGTGGTCTGAGTCACGGTCACTGTGGGGTCTGGGCCGGGGTCACTGTGGGGTCTGGGTCACGGTCACTGTGGGGTCTGAGTCACGGACACTGTGGGGTCTGGGTGGCGATCACTGTGGGCTCTGGGCCAGGCTCACTGTGGGGTCTGGGTCACGGTCACTGTGGGGTGTGGGTCGTGGTCACTGTTGGGTCTGGGTCACGTTCACTGAGGGCTCTGGGCCGGCATCACTGTGGGCTCTGGGCCTGGGTCGCTGTGGGGTCTGGGTCACGGTCACTGTGGGGTCTGGGCCGGGGTCACTGTGGGGTCTGAGTCAGAGTCACTGTGGGGTCTTGGGTCGCGGTCACTGTGGGGTATGGGTCATGCTCACTGTGGGCTCTGGGCCGGGGTCACTGTGGGGTCTGGGTCTCGGTCAATGTTGGGTCTGGGTCGCGGTCACTGTGGGGTCTGGGTCGGGGTCACTGTGGGGTCTGGACCGCAGTCACTCTGGGGTCTGGGCCTGGGTCACTGTGTGGTCTGGGCGGGGGTCACTGTGGGTTCTGGGACACAGTCATTCAGGGGTCTGGGACATGGTCATTTTATGGTCTGGACGGGGCCACTGTTGGGTCTGGGTCACGGTCACTTTGGGGTCTGGGTCACGGTCACTCTGGGCTCTGGGCTGGGGTCACTGTGGGATCTGAGTCACAGTCACTGTGGGCTCTGGGCCGGGGTCACTTTGGGGTCTGTGCCGGGGTCACTGTGGGGTCTGGGTCATGGTCACTGTGCGGTCTGGGTTCCGGTCACTGTGCGGTCTGGGTCGTGGCCACTGTGGGCTCTGGGCTGGGGTCACTGTGTGGTGAGTCACGGTCACTGTGGCGCCTGGGTCGCGATGACTGTGGGCTCTGGGCCGGGCTCACTGTGGGGTCTGGGTCATGGTCGCTGTGGGGTCTGGGTCGTGGTCACTGTGGGATCTGGGTTGTGGTCACTGTGGGCTCTGGGCCGGGATCACTGTGGGCTCTGGGCCGGGGTCACTGTGGGGTCGGTGTCGCGGTCACTGTGGGGTCTCGGTCAGGGTCACTGTGGACTCTGGGCTGGAGTCACTGTGGGGTCTGAGTCACGGTCACTGTGGGGTCTGGGTCACAGTCACTGTGGGCTCTGGGCCGGGGTCACTGTGGGGTCTGGTTCATGGTCACTGTGGGTTCGGGGCCGGGGTCACTGTGGGGTCTGAGTCAGGGTCACTGTGGGGTCTTGGGTCGCGGTCACTGTGGGGTCTGTGTCATGCTCACTGTGGGCTCTGGGCCGGGGTCACTGTGGGGTCTGGGTCTCGGTCAATGTTGGGTCTGGGTCGCGGTCACTGTGGGGTCTGGGTCGGGGTCACTGTGGGGTCTGGGCTGGGGTGCCTGTGGGGTCTGGACCGCAGTCACTCTGGGGTCTGGGCCTGGGTCACTGTGTGGTCTGGGCCGGGGTCACTGTGGGTTCTGGGACACAGTCATTCAGGGGTCTGGGACACGGTCACTGTGGGGACTGGGTCGGGATCACTGTGGGGTCTGGGTGATGGTCACTGTGGGGTCTGGGTCGGGGTCACTGTGGGGTCTGGGTGACGGTCACTGTGAGGTCTGTGCCAGGGTCACTGTGGGGACTGGGTCGCGGTCACTGTAAGGTCTGGGCCGGGGTCACTGTGGGGTCTGGGCCCTGGTCACTGTGGGCTCTGGACCGGGTTCACTGTGTGGTCTGGGCCGGGGCCACTGTGTGGTCTGAGTCACGGTCACTGTGGGGTCTGGGCCGGGGTCACTGTGGGGTCTGGGTCACGGTCACTGTGGGGTCTGAGTCACGGACACTGTGGGGTCTGGGTGGCGATCACTGTGGGCTCTGGGCCAGGCTCACTGTGGGGTCTGGGTCACGGTCACTGTGGGGTGTGGGTCGTGGTCACTGTTGGGTCTGGGTCACGTTCACTGAGGGCTCTGGGCCGGCATCACTGTGGGCTCTGGGCCTGGGTCACTGTGGAGTCTGTGTCACGGTCACTGTGGGTTCTGGGCCGGGGTCACTGTGGGGTCTGAGTCAGGGTCACTGTGGGGTCTGGGCCGGGGTCACTGTGGGGTCTGGGTCTCGGTCAATGTTGGGTCTGGGTCGCGGTCACTGTGGGGTCTGGGTCGGGGTCACTGTGGGGTCTGGGCTGGGGTGCCTGTGGGGTCTGGACCGCAGTCACTCTGGGGTCTGGGCCTGGGTCACTGTGTGGTCTGGGCCGGGGTCACTGTGGGTTCTGGGACACAGTCATTCAGGGGTCTGGGACACGGTCATTTTGTGGTCTGGACCGGGGCCACTGTTGGGTCTGGGTCACGGTCACTTTGGGGTCTGGGTCACGGTCACTGTAGGGTCTCGGTCACGGTCACTCTGGGCTCTGGGCTGGGGTCACTGTGGGGTCTGAGTCACAGTCACTGTGGGCTCTGGGCTGGGGTCACTGTGGGGTCTGTGCCGGGGTCACTGTGGGGTCTGGGTCATGGTCACTGTGGGGTCTGGGTTCCGGTCACTGTGCGCTCTGGGTCGTTGCCACTGTGGGCTCTGGGCTGGGGTCACTGTGGGGTGAGTCACGGTCACTGTGGCGCCTGGGTCGCGATGACTGTGGGCTCTGGGCCGGGCTCACTGTGGGGTCTGGGTCATAGTCACTGTGGGATCTGGGTTGTGGTCACTGTTGGGTCGGGGTCACGTTCACTGTGGGCTCTGGGCCGGGATCACTGTGGGCTCTGGGCCGGGGTCACTGTGGGGTCGGTGTCGCGGTCACTGTGGGGTCTCGGTCAGGGTCACTGTGGACTCTGGGCTGGAGTCACTGTGGGGTCTGAGTCACGGTCACTGTGGGGTCTGAGTCACAGTCACTGTGGGCTCTGGGCCGGGGTCACTGTGGGGTCTGGTTCATGGTCACTGTGGGTTCGGGGCCGGGGTCACTGTGGGGTCTGTGTCACGGTCACTGTGGGGTCTGGGTCGCGGTCACTACGGGGTCTGGGTCGCGGTCACTACGAGGTCTGGGTCACCATCACAGTGGGGTCTGGGTCACCGTCACAGTGGGGTCTGGGTCGCGGTCACTGTGGGATTTGGGCCGGGGTCCCTGTGAAATCTGGGCCTGAGTCACTGTGGGGTCTGGGTGACGGTCACTGTGGGGTCTGGGCAGAGGTCACAGTGTGTTCTGGGTCACGGTCGCTGTGGGGTCTGGGTCACGGTCACTATGGGGTCTGGGTCACGGTCACTGTGTGGTTTGGGTCGGGGTCACTGTGGGGTCTGTGTCACAGTCACTGTGGGTCTGGGTAACGGTGGGGTCTGGGTCACGGTCACTCTGAGGTCGGGATCACGGTCACTGTGGGGTCTGGGTCGCGTTCACTGTGGGGTCTGGGTGACGGTCACTGTGAGGTCTGGGCCAGGGTCACTGTGGGGTCTGGGTCGCGGTCACTGTGTGATCTGTACCGGGGTCGCTGTGGGGGTCTGGGTCCCGGTCACTGTGGGGTCTGGGCCGGGGTCACTGTGGGGTCTGGGTCCTGGTCACTGTGGGCTCTGAACCGGGCTCACTGTGTGGTCTGGGCCGGGGCCACTGTGGGGTCTGAGTCACGGTTACTATGGGGTCTGGGTGGCGATCACTGTGGGCTCTGGGCCAGGCTCACTGTGGGGTCTGGGTCACGGTCACTGTGGGGTGTGGGTCGTGGTCACTGTTGGGTCTGGGTCACGTTCACTGAGGGCTCTGGGCTGGCATCACTGTGGGCTCTGTGTCACAGTCACTGTGGGTCTGGGTCACGGTGGGGTCAGGGTCACGGTCACTGTGAGGTCGGGGTCACGGTCACTATGGGGACTGGGTCGCGTTCACTGTGGGGTCTAGGTGATGGTCACTGTGAGGTCTCGGCCAGGGTCACTGTGGGGTCTGGGTCGCGGTCACTGTGTGATTTGTACCGGGGTCGCTGTGGGGGTCTGGGTCCCGGTCACTGTGGGGTCTGGGCCGGGGTCACTGTCGGGTCTGGGTCCTGGTCACTGTGGGATCTGGACCGGCGTCACTGTGGGGTCTGGGTCCTGGTCACTGTGGGGTCTGGACCGGGCTCACTGTGTGGTCTGGCCCGGGGCCACTGTGGGGTCTGGGTCACGGTCACTGTGGGGTCTGGGCCGGGGTCACTGTGGGGTCTGGGTCGCGGTCACTGTGGGGTCTGGACCCGGGTCACTGTGGGGTCTGAGTCACGGACACTGTGGGGTCTGGGTGGCGATCACTGTGGGCTCTGGGCCAGGCTCACTGTGGGGTCAGGGTCACGGTCACTGTGGGTTGTGGGTCGCGGTCACTGTTGGGTCTGGGTCACGTTCACTGAGGGCTCTGGGACGGCATCACTGTGGGCTCTGGGCCTGGGTCACTGTGTGGTCTGGGTCACGGTCACTGTGGGTTCTGAGCTGGGGTCACTGCGGGGTCTGAGTCACGGTCACTGTGTGGTCTGGGTCGCGGTCACTGTGGGCTCTGGGCTGGGGTCACTGTGCGGTCTGTGCTGGGGTCACTGTGGGGTCTGGGTCATGGTCACTGTGGGGTCGGGGCCGGGGTCACTGTGGGGTCGGGGCCGGGGTCACTGTGGGGTCTAGGTCATGGTCACTGTGGGATCTGGGTCTTGGTCACTGTGTGGCCTGGCCCGGGATCATTGTGGGGTCTGGGTCTCAGTCACTGTGGTTCTGGGTCACGGTCACTGTGCGGTCTGGCCCAGGGTCACTGTGGGGTCTGGGTCACGGTCACTGTGGGGTCTGGGTCGTGGTCACTGTGGGGTCTGGGTCATGGTCACTGTGGGGTCTGGGTCGTGGTCACTGTGGGGTCGGGGTCGCGGTCACTGTAGTGTCTGGGTCAGGGTCACTGTGGCGTTTGGGTCGTGGGCACTGTTGGGTCTGGGTCGTGGTCACTGTGGTGTCTGGGTCAGGGTCACTGTGGCGTTTGGGTCGTGGGCACTGTTTGGTCTTAGCTGGTGTCACTGTGGGGTCTGTGTCACGGTCACTGTGGGGCCTGGGTCATGGTCACTGTGGAGTCTGGGTCGGGGTCACTGTGGTGTCTGAGTGACGGTCACTGTGAGGTCTGTGCCAGGGTCACTGTGGGGACTGGGTCGCGGTCACTGTGGGGTCTGGGCCCTGGTCACTGTGGGCTCTGGACTGGGTTCACTGTGTGGTCTGGGCCGGGGCCACTGTGTGGTCTGAGTCACGGTCACTGTGGGGTCTGGGCCGGGGTCACTGTGGGGTCTGGGTCACGGTCACTGTGGGGTCTGAGTCACGGACACTGTGGGGTCTGGGTCACGGTCATTGTGGGGTGTGGGTCGTGGTCACTGTTGGGCCTGGGTCACGTTCACTGAGGGCTCTGGGCCGGCATCACTGTGGGCTCTGGGCCTGGGTCACTGTGGGGTCTGAGGCAGGGTCACTGTGGGGTCTTGGGTCGCGGTCACTGTGGGGTCTGGGTCATGGTCACTGTGGGCTCTGGGCCGGGGTCACTGTGGGGTCTGGGTCTCGGTCAATGTTGGGTCTGGGTCGCGGTCACTGTGGGTCTGGGTCGGGGTCACTGTGGGGTCTGGGCTGGGGTGCCTGTGGGGTCTGGACCGCAGTCACTCTGGGGTCTGGGCCTGGGTCACTGTGTGGTCTGGGCCGGGGTCACTGTGGGTTCTGGGACACAGTCATTCAGGGGTCTGGGACACGGTCATTTTGTGGTCTGGACCGGGGCCACTGTTGGGTCTGGGTCGCGGTCACTTTGGGGTCTGGGTCACGGTCACTGTGTGGTCTGGGCCAGGGTCACTGTGGGGTCTGGGTTGCGGTCACTGTGTGATCTGTACCGGGGTCGCTGTGGGGGTCTGGGTCCCGGTCATTCAGGGGTCTGGGCCGGGGTCACTGTGGGGTCTGGGTCCTGGTCACTGTGGGCTCTGAACCGGGCTCACTGTGTGGTCTGGGCCGGGGCCACTGTGGGGTCTGAGTCACGGTTACTATGGGGTCTGGGTGGCGATCACTGTGGGCTCTGGGCCAGGCTCACTGTGGGGTCTGGGTCACGGTCACTGTGGGGTGTGGGTCGCGGTCACTGTTGGGTCTGGGTCACGTTCACTGAGGGCTCTGGGCTGGCATCACTGTGGGGTCTGTGTCACGGTGGGGTCAGGGTCACGGTCACTGTGAGGTCGGGGTCACGGTCACTATGGGGTCTGGGTCGCGTTCACTGTGGGGTCTAGGTGATGGTCACTGAGGGGTCTAGGTCGCGGTCACTGTGTGATTTGTACCGGGGTCGCTGTGGGGGTCTGGGTCCCGGTCACTGTGGGGTCTGGGCCGGGGTCACTGTGGGGTCTGCGTCCTGGTCACTGTGGGATCTGGACCGGGGTCACTGTGGGGTCTGGGTCCTGGTCACTGTGGGGTCTGGACCGGGCTCACTGTGTGGTCTGGCCCGGGGCCACTGTGGGGTCTGGGTCACGGTCACTGTGGGGTCTGGGCCGGGGTCACTGTGGGGTCTGGGTCGCGGTCACTGTGGGGTCTGGACCGGGGTCACTGTGGGGTCTGAGTCACGGACACTGTGGGGTCTGGGTCGCGATCACTGTGGGGTCTGGGTCACGGTCACTGTGGGGTCTGGGTCACGGTCACTGTGGGGTCTGAGTCACGGACACTGTGGGGTCTGGGTGGCGATCACTGTGGGCTCTGGGCCAGGCTCACTGTGGGGTCAGGGTCACGGTCACTGTGGGTTGTGGGTCGCGGTCACTGTTGGGTCTGGGTCACGTTCACTGAGGGCTCTGGGACGGCATCACTATGGGCTCTGGGCCTAGGTCAGTGCGTGGTCTGGGTCACGGTCTCTGTAGGTTCTGAGCTGGGGTCACTGCGGGGTCTGAGTCACGGTCACTGTGTGGTCTGGGTCGCGGTCACTGTGGGCTCTGGGCTGGGATCACTGTGGGGTCTGTGCTGGGGTCACTGTGGGGTCTAGGTCATGGTCACTGTGGGATCTGGGTCTTGGTCACTGTGTGGTCTGGCGCGGGATCATTGTGGGGTCTGGGTCTCAGTCACTGTGGGTTCTGGGTCACGGTCACTGTGCGGTCTGGCCCAGGGTCACTGTGGGGTCTGGGTCACGGTCACTGTGGGGTCTGGGTCGTGGTCACTGTGGGGTCTGGGTCATGGTCACTGTGGGGTCTGGGTCGTGGTCACTGTGGGGTCTGGGTCGTGGTCACTGTGGGGTTGGGGTCGCGGTCACTGTAGTGTCTGGGTCAGGGTCACTGTGGCGTTTGGGTCGTGGGCACTGTTGGGTCTGGGTCGTGGTCACTGTGGGTTCGGGGTCGCGGTCACTGTGGTGTCTGGGTCAGGGTCACTGTGGCGTTTGGGTCGTGGGCACTGTTGGGTCTTAGCTGGTGTCACTGTGGGGTCTGTGTCACGGTCACTGTGGGGCCTGGGTCACGGTCACTGTGGGGACTGGGTCGGGATCACTGTGGGGTCTGGGTGATGGTCACTGTGGGGTCTGGGTCGGGGTCACTGTGGGGTCTGGGCCCTGGTCACTGTGGGCTCTGGACCGGGTTCACTGTGTGGTCTGGGCCGGGGCCACTGTGTGGTCTGAGTCATGGTCACTGTGGGGTCTGGGCCGGGGTCACTGTGGGGTCTGGGTCACGGTCACTGTGGGGTCTGAGTCACGGACACTGTGGGGTCTGGGTGGCGATCACTGTGGGCTCTGGGCCAGGCTCACTGTGGGGTCTGGGTCACGGTCACTGTGGGGTGTGGGTCGTGGTCACTGTTGGGTCTGGGTCACGTTCAGTGAGGGCTCTGGGCCGGCATCACTGTGGGCTCTGGGCCTGGGTCACTGTGGAGTCTGTGTCACGGTCACTGTGGGTTCTGGGCCGGGGTCACTGTGGGGTCTGAGTCAGGGTCACTGTGGGGTCTTGGGTCGCGGTCACTGTGGGGTCTGGGTCATGCTCACTGTGGGCTCTGGGCCGGGGTCACTGTGGGGTCTGGGTCTCGGTCAATGTTGGGTCTGGGTCGCGGTCACTGTGGGGTCTGGGTCGGGGTCACTGTGGGGTCTGGACCGCAGTCACTCTGGGGTCTGGGCCTGGGTCACTGTGTGGTCTGGGCCGGGGTCACTGTGGGTTCTGGGACACAGTCATTCAGGGGTCTGGGACACGGTCATTTTGTGGTCTGGATCGGGGCCACTGTTGGGTCTGGGTCACGGTCACTTTGGGGTCTGGGTCACGGTCACTGTGGGGTCTCGGTCACGGTCACTCTGGGCTGGGGTCACTGTGGGGTCTGAGTCACAGTCACTGTGGGCTCTGGGCCGGGGTCACTGTGGGGTCTGTGCCGGGGTCACTGTGGGGTCTGGGTCATGGTCACTGTGGGGTCTGGGTCATGGTCACTGTGGTTTCGGGGCCGGGGTCACTGTGGGGTCTGTGTCGCGGTCACTGTGGGGTCTGGGTCTGGGTCACTGTGGGGTCTGGGCCGGGGTCCCTGTGGGGTCTGGGTCACGGTCACTGTGGGGTCTGGGTCTGGGTCACTGTGGGTTCTGGGCCGGGGTCCCTGTGGGGTCTGGGTCACGGTCACTGTGGGGTCTGGGTCACGGTCACTATGGGGTCAGGGTCGCGGTCACTGTGGGGTCTGGGTCACGGTCACTGTGGGGTCTGGGTCTGGGTCACTGTGGGGTCTGGGCCGGGGTCACTGTGGAGTCTGTGTCACGGTCACTGTGGGGTCTGGGTCGCGGTCACTGTGGGGTCTGGGTCACCGTCACAGTGGGGTCTTGGTGGCGGTCACTGTGGGCTCCGGGCCGGGCTGACTGTGGGGTCTGGGTCATGGTCACTGTGGGGTCTGGGTCGCAGCCACTGTGGGTCTGGGTCGCGGTCACTGTTGGGTCTGGGTCGGGTTCACTGTGGGCTCTAGGCCGGGATCACTGTGGGCTCTGGGCCGGGGTCACTGTGGGGTCTGTGTCACGGTCACTGTGGGGTCTGAGTCACGGTCACTGTTGGGTCTGGGTAGCGGTCACTGTGGGGTCTGGGTCGCGGTCACTGTGGGGTCTGGGCCGGGGTCACTGTGGGTTCTGTGCCGGGGTCACTGTGGGGTCTGAGTCATGGTCACTGTGTGGTCTGGACCGAGGTCACTGTGTGGTCTTGGTCACGGTCACTGTAGGGTCTGGGTCACGGTCACCGTGGGGTCTGGGTCGCGGTCACGGTGGGGTCTGGGTCGCGGTCACGGTGGGATCTGGGTCACGGTCACTGTGGGCTCTGGGCCGGGGTCACTGTAGGGTCTGGACCGCAGTCACTGCGCGGTCTGGGCCTGGGTCACTGTTTGGTCTGGGCCGGGGCCACTGTGGTGTCTAGGTCGGGGTCACTGTGGTCTCTGGGTTGGGGTCCCTGTGGGGTCTGGGTCATGGTCATTTTGGGTCCTGGGACATGGTCATTTAGGGGTCTGGGTCACGGTCACTGTGTGGTCTGGGTCACGGTCACTGTGCGGTCTGGACGGGGTCACTGTGTGGTCTGGGTCACGGTCACTGTGCGGTCTGGGTCACGTTCACTGTGGGCTCTGGGCCGGGGTCACTGTGGGGTCGGTGACGCGGTCACTGTGGGGTCTCGGTCAGGGTCACTGTGGACTCTGGGCCGGGGTCACTGTGGGGTCTGGTTCATGGTCACTGTGGGTTCGGGGCCGGGGTCACTGTGGAGTCTGTGTCACGGTCACTGTGGGGTCTGGGTCACGGTCACTATGGGGTCTGGGTCACGGTCACTATGCGGTCTGGGTCGGGGTCACTGTGGGGTCTAGGTCATGGTCACTGTGGGGTCGGGGCCGGGGTCACTGTGGGGTCTGGGTCATGGTCACTGTGGAGTCAGGGCTGGGGTCACTGGCTGGTCTGGACCGAGGTCACTGTGGGGTCGGGGCCGAGGTCACTGTGGGCTCTGGGCCGGGGTCACTGTGGGGCCTGGGTCTCGGTCATTGTTGGGTCTGGGTCGCGGTCACTGTGGGGTCTGGGCCGCGGTCACTGTGGGGTCTGGGCTGGGGTGCCTGTGGGGTCTGGACCGCAGTCACTCTGGGGTCTGGGCTGGGGTCACTGTGGGGTCTGGGTCTGGGTCACTGTGGGGTCTGGGCCGGGGTCCCTGTGGGGTCTGGGTCACGGTCACTGTGGGGTCTGGGCCGGGGTCACTGTGGAGTCTGTGTCACGGTCACTGTGGGGTCTGGGTCACGGTCACTATGGGGTCTGGGTCACGGTCACTGTGGGGTCTGGGTCACGGTCACTGTGGGGTCTGGGTCACCGTCACAGTGGGGTCTGGGTGGCGGTCACTGTGGGCTCCGGGCCGGGCTGACTGTGGGGTCTGGGTCATGGTCACTGTGGGGTCTGGGTCGCGGCCACTGTGGGTCTGGGTCGCGGCCACTGTGGGTCTGGGTCGGGTTCACTGTGGGCTCTGGGCCGGGATCACTGTGGGCTCTGGGCCGGGGTCACTGTGGGGTCTGTGTCACGGTCACTGTGGGGTCTGAGTCACGGTCACTGTGGGGTCTGGGTAGCGGTCACTGTGGGGTCTGGGTCGCGGTCACTGTGGGGTCTGGGCCGGGCTGACTGTGGGGTCTGGGTCATGGTCACTGTGGGGTCTGGGTCGCGGCCACTGTGGGTCTGGGTCGCGGTCACTGTTGGGTCTGGGTCGGGTTCACTGTGGGCTCTGGGCCGGGGTCACTGTGGGGTCTGTGTCACGGTCACTGTTGGGTCTGGGTAGCGGTCACTGTGGGGTCTGGGTAGCGGTCACTGTGGGGTCTGGGTCGCGGTCACTGTGGGTTCTGTGCCGGGGTCACTGTGGGGTCTGAGTCATGGTCACTGTGTGGTCTGGACCGAGGTCACTGTGTGGTCTGGGTCACGGTCACTGTAGGGTCTGGGTCGCGGTCACGGTGCGGTCTGGGTCGGGGTCACTGTGGGGTCTGAGTCACGGTCACTGTTGGGTCTGGGTAGCGGTCACTGTGGGGTCTGGGTCGGGGTCACTGTGGGGTCTGGGTCGGGTTCACTGTGGGTTCTGTGCCGGGGTCACTGTGGGGTCTGAGTCATGGTCACTGTGTGGTCTGGACCGAGGTCACTCTGTGGTCTGGGTCACGGTCACTGTAGGGTCTGGGTCACGGTCACCGTGGGGTCTGGGTCGCGGTCACGGTGCGGTCTGGGTCGGGGTCACTGTGGGGTCTAGGTCATGGTCACTGTGGGGTCGGGGCCGGGGTCACTGTGGGGTCTGGGTCTCGGTCACTGTGGGGTCAGGGCTGGGGTCATTGTTGGGTCTGGGTCGCGGTCACTGTGGGGTCGGGGCCGGGGTCACTGTGGGGTCTGGGTCTCGGTCACTGTGGGGTCAGGGCTGTGGTCATTGTTGGGTCTGGGTCGCGGTCACTGTGGGGTCTGGGCCGCGGTCACTGTGGGGACTGGGCTGGGGTCACTGTGGGGTCTGGGCTGGGGTGCCTGTGGGGTCTGGACCGCAGTCACTCTGGGGTCTGGGCCTGGGTCACTGTGTGGTCTGGGCCGGGGTCACTGTGGGGTCTAGGTCATGGTTACTGTGGATTCTGGGACACGGTCATTGTTGGCTCTGGGACACAGTCATTTTGGGGTCTGGACCGCAGTCACTCTGGGGTCTGGGCCTGGGTCACTGTGTGGTCTGGGCCGGGGTCACTGTGGGGTCTAGGTCATGGTTACTGTGGGTTCTGGGTCACGGTCACACTGGGCTCTGGGCTGGGATCATTGTGGGGTCTGAGTCACGGTCACTGTGGGCTCTGGGCCGGGGTCACTGTGGGGTCTGTGCCGGGGTCACTGTGGGGTCTGAGTCACGGTCACTGTGGGCTCTGGGCCGGGGTCACTGTGGGGTCTGGGTCATGGTCACTGTGGGGTCTGGTTCATGGTCACTGTGGACTCTGATCTGGGGTCACTGTGGGGTCTGAGTCGTAGTCACTGTGGGGTCTGGGCCGGGGTCGCTGTGGGTTCTGGGACACGGTCACTTAGGGGTCTGTGTCGCGGTCACTGTGGGGTCTGGGTCACGGTCACTGTGGGGTCTGGGCTGGGGTCACTGGTGTGTCTAGGTCACAATCACTGTGTGGTCTGGCCCGGGATCATTGTGGGGTCTGGGTCTCAGTCACTGTGGGGTCTGCGTCACGGTCACTGTGCGGTCTGGCCTGGGGTCCCTGTGGGGTCTGGGTCATGGTCACTGTGGGGTCTGCGTCGTGGTCACTGTGGGGTCTGGGTCATGGTCACTGTGGGGTCTGAGTCGTGGTCACTGTGGTGTCGGGGTTGCGGTCACTGTGGTTTAGATTAGATTAGATTACTTACAGGGTGGAAACAGGCCCTTCGGCCCAACAAGTCCACACCGACCCACCGAAGCGCACCCACCCAGACCCATTCCCCTACATTTACCCCTTACCTAACACTACAGGCAATTTAGCATGGCCAATTCACCTAACCTGCACATCTTTGGAGTGTGGGAGGAAACCGGAGCACCCGGAGGAAACCCACGCAGACACAGGGAGAATGTGCAAACTCCACATAGTCAGTCGCCTGAGGCGGGAATTGAACCCGGGTCTCTGGCGCTGTGAGGCAACAGTGCTAACCACTGTGCCACCGTGCCGCCCACAGTCCCGGTCACTGTGGGATCTGGGTCGCGGTCACTGTGGGGTTTGGGCCGGGGTCCCTGTGAAATCTGGGCCGGAGTCACTGTGGGGTCTGGGTGACGGTCACTGTGGGGTCTGGGTCAGGGCCACTGTGGGGTCTGGGTCGTGGTCACTGTAGGGTCTTAGCCGGTTTCACTGTGGGGTCTGTGTCACGGTCACTGTGGGGCCTGGGTCACGGTCACTGTGGGGTCTGGGCAGAGGTCACAGTGTGGTCTGGGTCGCGGTCGCTGTGGGGTCTGGGTCACGGTCACTGTGGGGTCTGGGCCAGGGTCACTGTGTGGTTTGGGCCGGGGTCACTGTGGGGTCTGTGTCACAGTCACTGTGGGTCTGGGTCACGGTCACTGTGGGGTCTGGGTCGCGGTCACTGTGGGGACTGGGTGACGGTCACTGTGAGGTCTGGGCCAGGGTCACTGTGGGGACTGGGTCGCGGTCACTGTGTGATCTGTACCGGGGTCGCTGTGGGGGTCTGGGTCCCGGTCACTGTGGGGTCTGGGCCGGGGTCACTGTGGGGTCTGGGCCGGGGTCACTGTGGGGTCTGGGTCGCGGTCACTGTGGGGTCTGGGTCGCGGTCACTGTGGGGTCGGGGTCGCGGTCACTGTGGGGTCTGGACCCGGGTCACTGTGGGGTCTGGGTCGCGGTCACTGTGGGGTCTGGGCCGGGGTCACTGTGGGGTCTGGGCCGGGGTCACTGTGGGCTCTGGGCCGGGGTCACCGTGGGCTCTGGGTCACGGTCACTGTGGGGTGTGGGTCGCGGTCACTGTTGGGTCTGGGTCACGTTCACTGAGGGCTCTGGGCCGGGGTCACTGTGGGGTCTGGCCCTGGGTCACTGTGGAGTCTGTGTCACGGTCACTGTGGGGTCTGGGTCGCGGTCACTGTGGGCTCTGGGCCGGGGTCACTGTGGGGTCTGAGTCACGGTCACTGTGGGGTCTGGGTCGCGGTCACTGTGGGCTCTGGGCCGGGGTCACTGTGGGCTCTGGGCCGGGGTCACTGTGGGGTCTGTGCTCGGGTCACTGTGGGGTCTAGTTCATGGTCACTGTGGGGTTGGTGCCGGGGTCACTGTGGTGTCTGGGCCATGGTCACTGTGGATTCGGGGCCGGGGTCACTGTGGGGTCTGATTTACAGTTACTATCGGGTCTGGGCCGGGGTCACTGTGGGGTCTGGGTCTCGGTCAATGTTGGGTCTGGGTCACGGTCACTGTGGGGTCTGGGCCGCGGTCACTGTGGGGTCTGGGCTGGGGTGCCTGTGGGGTCTGGACCGCAGTCACTCTGGGGTCTGGGCCTGGGTCACTGTGTGGTCTGGGCCGGGGTCACTGTGGGTTCTGGGACACGGTCATTCAGAGGTCTGGGACACGGTCATTTTGGGGTCTGGACCGGGGCCACTGTTGGGTCTGGGTCACGGTCACTTTGGGGTCTGGGTCACGGTCACTGTGGGGTCTCGGTCACAGTCACTGTGGGGTCTCGGTCACGGTCACTCTGGCCTCTGGGCTGGTGTCACTGTGGGGTCTGTGCTGGGGTCACTGTGGGGTCTGGGCCGGGGCCACTGTGGGGTCTGGGCCGGGGTCACTGTGGGGTCTAGGTCATGGTCACTGTGGGGTCTGGTTCATGGTCACTGTGGGTTCGGGTCCGGGGTCACTGTGGGGTCTGATTTACAGTTACTATCGGGTCTGGGCCGGGGTCACTGTGGAGTCTGTGTCGCGGTCACTGTGGGGTCTGGGTCTGGGTCACTGTGGGGTCTGGGCCGGGGTCCCTGTGGGGTCTGGGTCACGGTCACTGTGGGGTCTGGGTCTGGGTCACTGTGGGGTCTGGGTCTGGGTCACTGTGGGGTCTGGGCCGGGGTCACTATGGGGTCTGGGTCGCGGTCACTGTGGGGTCTGGGTCACCGTCACAGTGGGGTCTGGGTGGCGGTCACTGTGGGCTCCGGGCCGGGCTGACTGTGGGGTCTGGGTCATGGTCACTGTGGGGTCTGGGTCTGGGTCACTGTAGGGTCTGGGTCACGGTCACGGTGGGGTCTGGGTCATGGTCACTGTGGGTTCTGTGCCGGGGTCACTGTGGGGTCTGAGTCATGGTCACTGTGTGGTCTGGACCGAGGTCACTGTGTGGTCTGGGTCACGGTCACTGTAGGGTCTGGGTCACGGTCACGGTGGGGTCTGGGTCGCGGTCACGGTGGGGTCTGGGTCATGGTCACTGTGAGCTCTGGGCCGGGGTCACTGTAGGGTCTGGGTCACGGTCACTATGGCGTCTCGGTCACGGTCACACTGGGCTCTGGGCCGGGGTCACTGTGGGGTCTGAGTCACGGTCACTGTGGGGTCTGGGTCACAGTCATTGTGGCGTCTCGGTCATGGTCACACTGGGCTCTGGGCTGGGGTCACTGTGGGGTCTGGTTCATGGTCACTGTGGAGTCCGTGTCACGGTCACTGTGGGGTCTGGGTCGCGGTCACTGTGGGGTCTGGGTCACGGTCACCGTGGGGTCTGGGTCGCGGTCACGGTGGGATTTGGGTCACGGTCACTGTGGGCTCTGGGCCAGGGTCACTGTGGGGTCTGGGTCGCGGTCACTGTGGGCTCTGGGCCGGGGTCACTGTGGGCTCTGGGCCGGGGTCACTGTGGGCTCTGGGCCGGGGTCACTGTGGGCTCTGGACCGCAGTCACTGTGTGGTCTGGGCCGGGGTCACTGTGGTGTCTAGGTCGGGGTCACTGTGGGCTCTGGGTTGGGGTCCCTGTGGGGTCTGGGTCATGGTCACTTTGGGTCGTGGGACACGGTCATTTAGGGGTCTGGGTCAGGGTCACTGTGAGGTCTGGGCGGGGTCCACTGTGGAGTCTGGGTCACGGACACTGTGGGGTCGGGGCGGGGTCACTGCGGGGTCTGGGTCACGGTCACTGTGGGGTCTGGGCCGGGGTCACTGTGTGGTCTGGGTCACGGTCACTGCGGGGTCTGAGTCACGGTCACTGTGGCGTCTGGGTCGCGATCATTGTGGGCTCTGGGTCGGGCTCACTGTGGGGTCTGGGTCATGGTCACTGTGGGGTCTGGGTCATGGTCGCCGTGGGGTCTGGGTCGCGGTCACTGTGGGGTCTGGGTTGCGGTCACTGTGGGGTCTGGGTCGCGGTCACTGTGGGGTCTGGGTCGCGGTCACTGTGGGATCTGTGTCACGGTCACTGTGGGGTCTCGGTCAGGGGCACTGTGAACTCTGGGCTGGGGTCACTTTGGGCTCTGGGCCGGGGACACTGTGGGCTCTGGACCGAGGTCACTGTGGGGTCTGGGTCGCGGTCACTGTGGGGTCTGGGTCGCGGTCACTGTGGGGTCGGGGCCGGGGTCACTGTGGGGTCTGGGTCGCGGTCATGGTGGGGTCTGGGTCGCGGTCACTGTGGGGTCTGGGTCGCGGTCACTATGGGCTCTGGGCCGGGGTCACTGTTGTGTCAGGGTCGCGGTCACTGTGGGGTCTGGGCCGCGGTCAATGTGGGGTCTGGGCCGGGGTCACTGTTGTGTCTGGGTTGCGGTCACTGTGGAGTCTGGGCCGCGGTCACTGTGGGGTCTGGACTGCAGTCACTGTGTGGTCTGCGCCGGGGTCACTATGGTGTCTAGGTCGTGGTCACTGTTGGGTCTGCGTTGGGGTCCCTGTGCGGTCTGGGTCACAGCCACTGTGGGGTCTGGGTCACGGTCACTGTGGGGTCTGGGTCATGGTCACTGTGGGGTCTGGGTCACTGACACTGTGGGGTCTGGGCCGGGGTCACTGTGGAGTCTGAGTCATGGTCACTGTGGGCTCTGGGCCGGGCTCACTGTGGGGTCTGGGTCATGGTCACTGTGGGGTCTGGGTCGCGGTCACTGTGGGGTCTGGGTCACGTTCACTGTGGGGTCTGGGTCACGTTCACTGTGGGGTCTCGGTCAGGGTCACTGTGGACGCTGGGCTGGGGTCACTTTGGGCTCTGGGTCCTGGTCACTGTGGGCTCTGGGCCGGGGTCACTGTGTGTTCTGGACCGAGGTCACTGTGGGGCCTGGGTCACGGTCACTGTAGGGTCTGGGTCACGGTCACTGTGGGGTCTGGGTCGCAGTCACTGTGGGCTCTGGGCCGGGGTCACTGTGGGGTCTGGGCCGGGGTCACTGTGGAGTCTGGGTCACGGTTCACTGTGGGCTCTGGGCCGGGGTCACTGTGGGGTCTGGGTCACGGTCACTGTGGGCTCTGGGC
This sequence comes from Chiloscyllium plagiosum, assembly GCF_037043375.1. NCBI lineage: Eukaryota > Metazoa > Chordata > Chondrichthyes > Orectolobiformes > Hemiscylliidae > Chiloscyllium > Chiloscyllium plagiosum. The sequence continues at coordinate 71,344,336 of NW_028270155.1, read as the reverse complement.
TGTGGTCACTGTAGGGTCTGGGCCGGGGTCACTGTGGGGTCTGCGGCGCGGTCATTGTGGGGTCTGGGCCGGGGTCCCTGTGGGGTCTAGGCAGCAGTCACTGTGGGGTCTGGGCCGGGTTCACTGTGGGGTTTGGGTCGCGGTCACTGTGGGGTCTGGGCCGGGGTCACTGTGGGGTCTGGCTCTCGGTCACTGTGGGGTCTGTGTCATGGTCACTGTGGCGTCTGGGTCGCGATCATTGTGGGCTCTGGGTCGGGCTCACTGTGGGGTCTGGGTCATGGTCACTGTGGGGTCTGGGTCATGGTCGCCGTGGGGTCTGGGTCGCGGTCACTGTGGGGTCTGGGTTGCGGTCACTGTGGGGTCTGGGTCGCGGTCACTGTGGGGTCTGGGTCGCGGTCACTGTGGGATCTGTGTCACGGTCACTGTGGGGTCTCGGTCAGGGGCACTGTGAACTCTGGGCTGGGGTCACTTTGGGCTCTGGGCCGGGGACACTGTGGGCTCTGGACCGAGGTCACTGTGGGGTCTGGGTCGCGGTCACTGTGGGGTCTGGGTCGCGGTCACTGTGGGGTCGGGGCCGGGGTCACTGTGGGGTCTGGGTCACGGTCATGGTGGGGTCTGGGTCGCGGTCACTGTGGGGTCTGGGTCGCGGTCACTATGGGCTCTGGGCCGGGGTCACTGTTGTGTCAGGGTCGCGGTCACTGTGGGGTCTGGGCCGCGGTCAATGTGGGGTCTGGGCCGGGGTCACTGTTGTGTCTGGGTTGCGGTCACTGTGGAGTCTGGGCCGCGGTCACTGTGGGGTCTGGACTGCAGTCACTGTGTGGTCTGCGCCGGGGTCACTATGGTGTCTAGGTCGTGGTCACTGTTGGGTCTGCGTTGGGGTCCCTGTGCGGTCTGGGTCACAGCCACTGTGGGGTCTGGGTCACGGTCACTGTGGGGTCTGGGTCACTGACACTGTGGGGTCTGGGCCGGGGTCACTGTGGAGTCTGAGTCATGGTCACTGTGGGCTCTGGGCCGGGCTCACTGTGGGGTCTGGGTCATGGTCACTGTGGGGTCTGGGTCGCGGTCACTGTGGGGTCTGGGTCGCGGACACTGTGGGGTCTGGGTCACGTTCACTGTGGGGTCTCGGTCAGGGTCACTGTGGACGCTGGGCTGGGGTCACTTTGGGCTCTGGGTCCTGGTCACTGTGGGCTCTGGGCCGGGGTCACTGTGTGTTCTGGACCGAGGTCACTGTGGGGCCTGGGTCACGGTCACTGTAGGGTCTGGGTCACGGTCACTGTGGGGTCTGGGTCGCAGTCACTGTGGGCTCTGGGCCGGGGTCACTGTGGGGTCTGGGCCGGGGTCACTGTGGAGTCTGGGTCACGGTTCACTGTGGGCTCTGGGCCGGGGTCACTGTGGGGTCTGGGTCACGGTCACTGTGGGCTCTGGGCTGTGGTCACTGTAGGGTCTGGGCCGGGGTCACTGTGGGGTCTGCGTCGCGGTCATTGTGGGGTCTGGGCCGGGGTCCCTGTGGGGTCTAGGCAGCAGTCACTGTGGGGTCTGGGCCGGGTTCACTGTGGGGTTTGGGTCGCGGTCACTGTGGGGTCTGGGCCGGGGTCACTGTGGGGTCTGGCTCTCGGTCACTGTGGGGTCTGTGTCATGGTCACTGTGGGGTCTGTGTCACGGTCACTGTGGGGTCTGGGCCGGGGTTACTGTGGGGTCTGGGCCGGGGTCACTGTGGGGTCTGTGTCACGGTCACTGTGGGGTCTGGGTCGCGGTCACTGTGGGGTCTGGGCCGGGGTCACTGTGGGGTCTGGGCCAGGGTCACTGTGGGGTCTGGGCCAGGGTCACTGTGGGGTCTGGGCCAGGGTCACTGTGGAGTCTGTGTCACAGTCACTGTGGGGTCTGGGTCGCGGTCACTGTGGGGTCTGGGTGGTGGTCACTATGGGCTCTGCGACGGGGTCACTGTGGGGTCTGGGTCACGGTCACTGTAGGGTCTGGGCTGGGGTCACTGTGGGGTCTGGGTCACGGTCACCGTGGGGTCTGGGTCACGGTCACCGTGGGGTCTGGGTCACGGTCAACGTGGGGTCTGGGTCGCGGTCACGGTGGGATCTGGGTCACGGTCACTGTAGGGTCTGGGTCGCGGTCACTGTTGTGTCAGGGTCGCGGTCACTGTGGGGTCTGGGTCACGTTCACTGTGGGCTCTGGGCCGGGATCACTGTGGGCTCTGGGCCGGGGTCACTGTGGACTCTGGGCTGGAGTCACTGTGGGGTCTGAGTCACGGTCACTGTGGTCTCTGGGCCGGGGTCACGGTGGGATCTGGGTCACGGTCACTGAAGGGTCTGGGCCGGGGTCAGTGTGGGGTCTGGGTCACGGTCACTGTGGGGTCTCGGTCACGGTGGGGTCTGGGTCACAGTCACCGTGGGGTCTGGGTCGCGGTCACTGTAGGGTCTGGGTCGCGGTCACTGTTGTGTACGGGTCGCGGTCACTGTGGGGTCTGGGCCGCGGTCACTGTGGGGTCTGGGCTGGGGTGCCTGTGGGGTCTGGGTCATGGTCACTGTGGGTCCTGGGACACGGTCATTTAGGGATCTGGGTCACAGTCACTGTGGGGTCTGGGCCGGGGCCACGGTGGGGTCTGGGTCACGGTCACTGTGGGGTCTGGGCCGGGGTCACTGTGGGGTCTGGGTCACGGTCACTGTGGGCTCTGGGTCATGGTCACTGTGGGTTCGGGGCTGGGGTCACTGTGGGGTCTGGGTCGGGGTCACTGTGGGGTCTGTGTCACGGTCACTCTGGTGTCTGGGCCGGGGTCACTGTGGAGTCTGTGTCACGGTCCCTGTGGGGTCTGGGTCACGGTCACTGTGGGGTCTGGATCGCGGTCACTATGGGGTCTGGGTCACCGTCACTGTAGGATCTGTGTGGCGGTCACTGAGGGCTCTGGGCCGGGGTCACCGTGGGGTCTGGATCACGGTCACTGTGGGGTCTGGGTCACGGTCACTGTGGGGTCTGGGTCACGGTCACTGTTGGGTCTGGGTCACGGTCACTGTTGGGTCTGGGTCACGGTCACTGTGGGGTCTGGGCCGGGGTCACTGTGGGGTCTGGGTCATGGGTCACTCTGGGCCGGGGTCACTGTGGGGTCTGGGTCACGGTCACTGTTGGCTTTGGGCCGTGGTCACTGTTGGGTCTGGGTCACGGTCAATGTAGGGTCTGGGCCGGGGTCACTGTGGGGTCTGCGTCGCGGTCATTGTTGTGTCCAGGCCGGGGTCCCTGTGGGGTCTGGGCAGCAGTCACTGTGGGGTCTGGGCCGGGTTCACTGTGTGGTCTGTGTCATGGTCACTGTGGGGTCTGGGTCGCGGTCACTGTGGGGTCTGGGCCGGAGTCACTGTGGAGTCTGTGTCACGGTTACTGTGGGGTCTGGGTCATGGTCACTATGTGGTCTGGGTCGCGGTCACTGTGGGGTCTGGGTCGCGGTCACTGTGGGGTCTGGGTCACGGTCACTATGGGCTCTGGGCCGTGGTCACTGTTGGGTCTGGGTCACGGTCACTGTAGGGTCTGGGTCACGGTCACTGTAGGGTCTGGGTCGCGGTCACTGTGGGGTCTGGGTCGGGGTCCCCTGTGGTGTCTGGGCAGCAGTCACTGAGGGGTCTGGGTCGCGGTCACTGTGGGGTCTGGGTCATGGTCACTGTAGGGTCTGGGTCACGGTCACTGTAGGGTCTGGGTCGCGGTCACTGTGGGGTCTGGGTCGGGGTCCCCTGTGGTGTCTGGGCAGCAGTCACTGAGGGGTCTGGGCCGGGGTCACTGTGGGGTCTGGGTCATGGTCACTGTGGGGTCTGGGTCGCGGTCACTGTGGGGTCTGGACCGGGGTCACTGTGGGGTCTGAGTCACGGTCACTGTGGGGTCTCGGTCATGGTCACTGTGGTGTCTGAGTCACGGTCACTGTGGTCTCTGGGCCAGGATCACTGTGGGCTCTGGGCCGGGGTCACTGTGGGGTCTGGACCGCAGTCACTGTGGGGTCTGTGCTGGGGTGCCTGTGGGGTCTGGACCGCAGTCACTGTGGGCTCTTGGTTGGGGTCCCTGTGAGGTCTGGGTCATGGTCACTTTGGGTCCTGGGACATGGTCATTTAGGGGTCTGGGTCACGGTCACTGTGGGGTCAGGGTCACGGTCACTGTGGGGTCTGGGCCGGAGTCACTGTGTGGTCTGGGTCACGGTCACTGTGCGGTCTGGGTCACGGTCACTGTGCGGTCTGGGTCGTGTCCACTGTGAGGTCTGGACCGGGGTAACTGTGGGGTCTGAGTCAAGGTCACTGTGGCATCTGGGTCGCGATCACTGTGGGCTCTGCGCCGGAGTCACTGTGGGGTCTGTGTCGCGGTCACTGTGGGGTCTCAGTCAGGGTCACTGTGGACTCTGGGCTGGGGTCACTGTGGGGTCTGAGTCCGGTCACTATGGGGTCTGGGTCGCGGTCACTGTGGGCTCTGGGCCGAGGTCACTGTGGGGTCTCTGCCGGGGACAGTGTGGGGTCAGGGTCATGGTCACTGTGGGCTCTATGCCGGGGTCACTGTGGGGTCTGGGTCACGGTCACTGTAGGGTCTGGGTCATGGTCACTGTGGGGTCTGGGTCGCGGTCATTGTGGGGTCTGGGTGGCGGTCACTGTAGGGTCTGGGTCATGGTCACTGTGGGGTCTGGGTCACCGTCACTGTGGGGTCAGGGTGGCAGTCACTGTGGGCTCTGGGCCGGGGTCACTGTGAGGTCTGGGTCACGGTCACTATGGGGTCTGGGTCACGGTCACTGTGGGGTCTGGGTCACCGTCACTGTGGGGTCAGGGTGGCAGTCACTGTGGACTCTGGGCCGGGGTCACTGTGAGGTCTGGGTCACGGTCACTGTTGGGTCTGGGTCACGGTCACTTTGGGGTCTGGGCCGGGGTCACTGTGGGGTCTGGGTCGCGGTCACTGTGGGGTCTGCGTCGCGGTCACTGTGGGGTCTGCGTCGCGGTCACTGTGGGGTCTGCGTCGCGGTCAATGTGGGGTCTGGGCCGGGGTCACTGTTGGGTCTGGGTCACGATCACTGTGGGGTCTGGGTTACGGTCACTATGGGGTCTGGGTCGCGGTCACTATGGGGTCTGGGTCGCGGTCACTGTGGGGTCTGGATGGCGGTCACTGTGGGCTCTGGGCTGGGCTCACTGTGGGGTCTGGGTCACGGTCACTGTGGGGTCTGGGCCGGGGTCACTGTGGGGTCTGGGTCACGGGTCACTGTGGTCTCTGGGCCGGTGTCACTGTGGGGTCTGGGTCACGGTCACTGTTGGGCCTGGGTCACGGTCACTGTGGGGTCTGGGCCGGGGTCACTGTGGGGTCTGGGTCACGGGTCACTGTGGGCTCTGGGCCGGTGTCACTGTGGGGTCTGGGTCACGGTCACTGTTGGGTCTGGGTCACGATCACTGTGGGGTCTGGGCCGGGGTCACTGTGGGGTCTGGGTCATGGGTCACTGTGGGCTCTATGCCGGGGTCACTGTGGGGTCTGGGTCACGGGTCACTGTGGGCTCTGGGCCGGGGTCACTGTGGGGTCTGGGTCACGGGTCACTGTGGGGTCAGGGCCTGGGTAAATGTGTGGTCTGGGCCGGGGTCACTGTGTGGTCTGGGTCACGGTCACTGTGGGGTCTTGTTCACGGTTATTGTGGGCTCTGGGCCGGGGTCACTGTGGGGTCTGGGTCGCGGTCACTGTGGGGTCTGCGTCGCGGTCACTGTGGGGTCTGCGTCGCGGTCACTGTGGGGTCTGCGTCGCGGTCAATGTGGGGTCTGGGTCACGGTCACTGTGGGGTCTGGGTTACGGTCACTATGGGGTCTGGGTCGCGGTCACTATGGGGTCTGGGTCGCGGTCACTGTGGGGTCTGGATGGCGGTCACTGTGGGCTCTGGGCTGGGCTCACTGTGGGGTCTGGGTCATGGTCACTGTGGGGTCTGGGCCGGGGTCACTGTGGTGTCTGGGTCACGGGTCACTGTGGGCTCTGGGCCGGTGTCACTGTGGGGTCTGGGTCACGGTCACTGTTGGGTCTGGGTCACGGTCACTGTGGGGTCTGGGCCGGGGTCACTGTGGGGTCTGGGTCACGGGTCACTGTGGGGTCTGGGCCGGTGTCACTGTTGGGTCTGGGTCACGATCACTGTTGGGTCTGGGTCACGATCACTGTGGGGTCTGGGCCGGGGTCACTGTGGGGTCTGGGTCATGGGTCACTGTGGGCTCTATGCCGGGGTCACTGTGGGGTCTGGGTCACGGGTCACTGTGGGCTCTGGGCCGGGGTCACTGTGGGGTCTGGGTCACGGGTCACTGTGGGGTCAGGGCCTGGGTAAATGTGTGGTCTGGGCCGGGGTCACTGTGTGGTCTAGGTCACGGTCACTGTGGGGTCTGGAACGGGGCCACTGTTGGGTCTGGAACGGGGCCACTGTGGGGTCTGGATCACGGTCACTGTGGGGTCTGGGTCACGGTCACTGTGGGGTCTGGGTCACGGTCACTGTTGGGTCTGGGTCACGGTCACTGTGGGGTCTGGGCCGGGGTCACTGTGGGGTCTGGGTCATGGGTCATGGGTCACTCTGGGCCGGGGTCACTGTGGGGTCTGGGTCACGGTCACTGTTGGCTTTGGGCCGTGGTCACTGTTGGGTCTGGGTCACGGTCAATGTAGGGTCTGGGCCGGGGTCACTGTGGGGTCTGCGTCGCGGTCATTGTTGTGTCCAGGCCGGGGTCCCTGTGGGGTCTGGGCAGCAGTCACTGTGGGATCTGGGCCGGGTTCACTGTGTGGTCTGTGTCATGGTCACTGTGGGGTCTGGGTCGCGGTCACTGTGGGGTCTGGGCCGGAGTCACTGTGGAGTCTGTGTCACGGTTACTGTGGGGTCTGGGTCATGGTCACTATGTGGTCTGGGTCGCGGTCACTGTGGGGTCTGGGTCGCGGTCACTGTGGGGTCTGGGTCACGGTCACTATGGGCTCTGGGCCGTGGTCACTGTTGGGTCTGGGTCACGGTCACTGTAGGGTCTGGGTCACGGTCACTGTAGGGTCTGGGTCGCGGTCACTGTGGGGTCTGGGTCGGGGTCCCCTGTGGTGTCTGGGCCGGGGTCACTGTGGGGTCTGAGTCACGGTCACTGTGGGGTCTCGGTCATGGTCACTGTGGTGTCTGAGTCACGGTCACTGTGGTCTCTGGGCCAGGATCACTGTGGGCTCTGGGCCGGGGTCACTGTGGGGTCTGGACCGCAGTCACTGTGGGGTCTGTGCTGGGGTGCCTGTGGGGTCTGGACCGCAGTCACTGTGGGCTCTTGGTTGGGGTCCCTGTGAGGTCTGGGTCATGGTCACTTTGGGTCCTGGGACATGGTCATTTAGGGGTCTGGGTCACGGTCACTGTGGGGTCAGGGTCACGGTCACTGTGGGGTCTGGGCCGGAGTCACTGTGTGGTCTGGGTCACGGTCACTGTGCGGTCTGGGTCACGGTCACTGTGCGGTCTGGGTCGTGTCCACTGTGGGGTCTGGACCGGGGTAACTGTGGGGTCTGAGTCAAGGTCACTGTGGCATCTGGGTCGCGATCACTGTGGGCTCTATGCCGGGGTCACTGTGGGGTCTGGGTCACGGTCACTGTAGGGTCTGGGTCATGGTCACTGTGGGGTCTGGGTCGCGGTCATTGTGGGGTCTGGGTCACGGTCACTGTAGGGTCTGGGTCATGGTCACTGTGGGGTCTGGGTCACCGTCACTGTGGGGTCAGGGTGGCAGTCACTGTGGGCTCTGGGCCGGGGTCACTGTGAGGTCTGGGTCACGGTCACTATGGGGTCTGGGTCACGGTCACTTTGGGGTCTGGGCCGGGGTCACTGTGGGGTCTGGGTCGCGGTCACTGTGGGGTCTGCGTCGCGGTCACTGTGGGGTCTGCGTCGCGGTCACTGTGAGGTCTGCGTCGCGGTCAATGTGGGGTCTGGGCCGGGGTCACTGTTGGGTCTGGGTCACGGTCACTGTGGGGTCTGGGCCGGGGTCACTGTGGGGTCTGGGTCACGGGTCACTGTGGGCTCTGGGCCGGTGTCACTGTGGGGTCTGGGTCACGGTCACTGTTGGGCCTGGGTCACGGTCACTGTGGGGTCTGGGCCGGGGTCACTGTGGGGTCTGGGTCACGGGTCACTGTGGGCTCTGGGCCGGTGTCACGGTGGGGTCTGGGTCACGGTCACTGTTGGGTCTGGGTCACGATCACTGTGGGGTCTGGGCCGGGGTCACTGTGGGGTCTGGGTCATGGGTCACTGTGGGCTCTATGCCGGGGTCACTGTGGGGTCTGGGTCACGGGTCACTGTGGGCTCTGGGCCGGGGTCACTGTGGGGTCTGGGTCACGGGTCACTGTGGGGTCAGGGCCTGGGTAAATGTGTGGTCTGGGCCGGGGTCACTGTGTGGTCTGGGTCACGGTCACTGTGGGGTCTTGTTCACGGTTATTGTGGGCTCTGGGCCGGGGTCACTGTGGGGTCTGGGTCGCGGTCACTGTGGGGTCTGCGTCGCGGTCACTGTGGGGTCTGCGTCGCGGTCACTGTGGGGTCTGCGTCGCGGTCAATGTGGGGTCTGGGCCGGGGTCACTGTTGGGTCTGGGTCACGGTCACTGTGGGGTCTGGGTCACGGTCACTATGGGGTCTGGGTCGCGGTCACTATGGGGTCTGGGTCGCGGTCACTGTGGGGTCTGGATGGCGGTCACTGTGGGCTCTGGGCTGGGCTCACTGTGGGGTCTGGGTCACGGTCACTGTGGGGTCTGGGCCGGGGTCACTGTGGTGTCTGGGTCACGGGTCACTGTGGGCTCTGGGCCGGTGTCACTGTGGGGTCTGGGTCACGGTCACTGTTGGGTCTGGGTCACGGGTCACTGTGGGCTCTGGGCCGGTGTCACTGTGGGGTCTGGGTCACGGTCACTGTTGGGTCTGGGTCACGATCACTGTGGGGTCTGGGCCGGGGTCACTGTGGGGTCTGGGTCATGGGTCACTGTGGGCTCTATGCCGGGGTCACTGTGGGGTCTGGGTCACGGGTCACTGTGGGCTCTGGGCCGGGGTCACTGTGGGGTCTGGGTCACGGGTCACTGTGGGGTCAGGGCCTGGGTAAATGTGTGGTCTGGGCCGGGGTCACTGTGTGGTCTGGGTCACGGTCACTGTGGGGTCTTGTTCACGGTTATTGTGGGCTCTGGGCCGGGGTCACTGTGGGGTCTGGGTCGCGGTCACTGTGGGGTCTGCGTCGCGGTCACTGTGGGGTCTGCGTCGCGGTCACTGTGGGGTCTGCGTCGCGGTCAATGTGGGGTCTGGGCCGGGGTCACTGTTGGGTCTGGGTCACGGTCACTGTGGGGTCTGGGTTACGGTCACTATGGGGTCTGGGTCGCGGTCACTATGGGGTCTGGGTCGCGGTCACTGTGGGGTCTGGATGGCGGTCACTGTGGGCTCTGGGCTGGGCTCACTGTGGGGTCTGGGTCACGGTCACTGTGGGGTCTGGGCCGGGGTCACTGTGGTGTCTGGGTCACGGGTCACTGTGGGCTCTGGGCCGGTGTCACTGTGGGGTCTGGGTCACGGTCACTGTTGGGTCTGGGTCACGGTCACTGTGGGGTCTGGGCCGGGGTCACTGTGGGGTCTGGGTCACGGGTCACTGTGGGCTCTGGGCCGGTGTCACTGTGGGGTCTGGGTCACGGTCACTGTGGGGTCTGGGCCGGGGTCACTGTGGGGTCTGGGTCATGGGTCACTGTGGGCTCTATGCCGGGGTCACTGTGGGGTCTGGGTCACGGGTCACTGTGGGCTCTGGGCCGGGGTCACTGTGGGGTCTGGGTCACGGGTCACTGTGGGGTCAGGGCCTGGGTAAATGTGTGGTCTGGGCCGGGGTCACTGTGTGGTCTGGGCCGGGGTCACTGTGTGGTCTAGGTCACGGTCACTGTGGGGTCTGGAACGGGGCCACTGTTGGGTCTGGAACGGGGCCACTGTGGGGTCTGGAACGGGGCCACTGTGGGGTCTGGGCCATGGTCACTGTGGGGTCTGGGCCGGGGTCACTGTGGGGTCTGGGTCACGGGTCACTGTGGGCTCTGGGCCGGTGTCACTGTGGGGTCTGGGTCACGGTCACTGTTGGGTCTGGGTCACGATCACTGTGGGGTCTGGGCCGGGGTCACTGTGGGGTCTGGGTCATGGGTCACTGTGGGCTCTATGCCGGGGTCACTGTGGGGTCTGGGTCACGGGTCACTGTGGGCTCTGGGCCGGGGTCACTGTGGGGTCTGGGTCACGGGTCACTGTGGGGTCAGGGCCTGGGTAAATGTGTGGTCTGGGCCGGGGTCACTGTGTGGTCTGGGCCGGGGTCACTGTGTGGTCTAGGTCACGGTCACTGTGGGGTCTGGAACGGGGCCACTGTTGGGTCTGGAACGGGGCCACTGTGGGGTCTGGAACGGGGCCACTGTGGGGTCTGGGCCATGGTCACTGTGGGGTCTGGGCCACGGTCACTGTGGGGTCTGGGCCAGGGTCACTATGGGGTGTGGGTCGCGTTCACTGTGGGTTCGGGGCCGGGGTCACTGTGGGGTCTGAATCACGGTCACTGTGGGGTCTGGGTCACGGTCACTGTGGGGTCTGGGTCACGGTCACTGTGGGGTCTGGGTCACGGTCACTGTTGGGTCTGGGTCACGGTCACTGTGGGGTCTGGGCCGGGGTCACTGTGGGATCTGGGTCATGGGTCACTCTGGGCCGGGGTCACTGTGGGGTCTGGGTCACGGTCACTGTTGGCTTTGGGCCGTGGTCACTGTTGGGTCTGGGTCACGGTCAATGTAGGGTCTGGGCCGGGGTCACTGTGGGGTCTGCGTCGCGGTCATTGTTGTGTCCGGGCCGGGGTCCCTGTGGGGTCTGGGCAGCAGTCACTGTGGGGTCTGGGCCGGGTTCACTGTGTGGTCTGTGTCATGGTCACTGTGGGGTCTGGGCCGGAGTCACTGTGGAGTCTGTGTCACGGTTACTGTGGGGTCTGGGTCATGGTCACTATGTGGTCTGGGTCGCGGTCACTGTGGGGTCTGGGTCACGGTCACTATGGGCTCTGGGCCGTGGTCACTGTTGGGTCTGGGTCACGGTCACTGTAGGGTCTGGGTCACGGTCACTGTAGGGTCTGGGTCGCGGTCACTGTGGGGTCTGGGTCGGGGTCCCCTGTGGTGTCTGGGCAGCAGTCACTGAGGGGTCTGGGCCGGGGTCACTGTGGGGTCTGGGTCATGGTCACTGTGGGGTCTGGGTCGCGGTCACTGTGGGGTCTGGACCGGGGTCACTGTGGGGTCTGAGTCACGGTCACTGTGGGGTCTCGGTCATGGTCACTGTGGTGTCTGAGTCACGGTCACTGTGGTCTCTGGGCCAGGATCACTGTGGGCTCTGGGCCGGGGTCACTGTGGGGTCTGGACCGCAGTCACTGTGGGGTCTGTGCTGGGGTGCCTGTGGGGTCTGGACCGCAGTCACTGTGGGCTCTTGGTTGGGGTCCCTGTGAGGTCTGGGTCATGGTCACTTTGGGTCCTGGGACATGGTCATTTAGGGGTCTGGGTCACGGTCACTGTGGGGTCAGGGTCACGGTCACTGTGGGGTCTGGGCCGGAGTCACTGTGTGGTCTGGGTCACGGTCACTGTGCGGTCTGGGTCACGGTCACTGTGCGGTCTGGGTCGTGTCCACTGTGGGGTCTGGACCGGGGTAACTGTGGGGTCTGAGTCAAGGTCACTGTGGCATCTGGGTCGCGATCACTGTGGGCTCTATGCCGGGGTCACTGTGGGGTCTGGGTCACGGTCACTGTAGGGTCTGGGTCATGGTCACTGTGGGGTCTGGGTCGCGGTCATTGTGGGGTCTGGGTCACGGTCACTGTAGGGTCTGGGTCATGGTCACTGTGGGGTCTGGGTCACCGTCACTGTGGGGTCAGGGTGGCAGTCACTGTGGGCTCTGGGCCGGGGTCACTGTGAGGTCTGGGTCACGGTCACTATGGGGTCTGGGTCACGGTCACTGTGGGGTCTGGGTCACCGTCACTGTGGGGTCAGGGTGGCAGTCACTGTGGACTCTGGGCCGGGGTCACTGTGAGGTCTGGGTCACGGTCACTGTTGGGTCTGGGTCACGGTCACTTTGGGGTCTGGGCCGGGGTCACTGTGGGGTCTGGGTCGCGGTCACTGTGGGGTCTGCGTCGCGGTCACTGTGGGGTCTGCGTCGCGGTCACTGTGGGGTCTGCGTCGCGGTCAATGTGGGGTCTGGGCCGGGGTCACTGTTGGGTCTGGGTCACGGTCACTGTGGGGTCTGGGTTACGGTCACTATGGGGTCTGGGTCGCGGTCACTATGGGGTCTGGGTCGCGGTCACTGTGGGGTCTGGATGGCGGTCACTGTGGGCTCTGGGCTGGGCTCACTGTGGGGTCTGGGTCACGGTCACTGTGGGGTCTGGGCCGGGGTCACTGTGGGGTCTGGGTCACGGGTCACTGTGGGCTCTGGGCCGGTGTCACTGTGGGGTCTGGGTCACGGTCACTGTTGGGCCTGGGTCACGGTCACTGTGGGGTCTGGGCCGGGGTCACTGTGGGGTCTGGGTCACGGGTCACTGTGGGCTCTGGGCCGGTGTCACTGTGGGGTCTGGGTCACGGTCACTGTTGGGTCTGGGTCACGATCACTGTGGGGTCTGGGCCGGGGTCACTGTGGGGTCTGGGTCATGGGTCACTGTGGGCTCTATGCCGGGGTCACTGTGGGGTCTGGGTCACGGGTCACTGTGGGCTCTGGGCCGGGGTCACTGTGGGGTCTGGGTCACGGGTCACTGTGGGGTCAGGGCCTGGGTAAATGTGTGGTCTGGGCCGGGGTCACTGTGTGGTCTGGGCCGGGGTCACTGTGTGGTCTGGGTCACGGTCACTGTGGGGTCTTGTTCACGGTTATTGTGGGCTCTGGGCCGGGGTCACTGTGGGGTCTGGGTCGCGGTCACTGTGGGGTCTGCGTCGCGGTCACTGTGGGGTCTGCGTCGCGGTCAATGTGGGGTCTGGGCCGGGGTCACTGTTGGGTCTGGGTCACGGTCACTGTGGGGTCTGGGTTATGGTCACTATGGGGTCTGGGTCGCGGTCACTATGGGGTCTGGGTCGCGGTCACTGTGGGGTCTGGATGGCGGTCACTGTGGGCTCTAGGCTGGGCTCACTGTGGGGTCTGGGTCACGGTCACTGTGGGGTCTGGGCCGGGGTCACTGTGGTGTCTGGGTCACGGGTCACTGTGGGCTCTGGGCCGGTGTCACTGTGGGGTCTGGGTCACGGTCACTGTTGGGTCTGGGTCACGAGTCACTGTGGGCTCTGGGCCGGTGTCACTGTGGGGTCTGGGTCACGGTCACTGTTGGGTCTGGGTCACGATCACTGTGGGGTCTGGGCCGGGGTCACTGTGGGGTCTGGGTCATGGGTCACTGTGGGCTCTATGCCGGGGTCACTGTTGCGTCTGGGTCACGGGTCACTGTGGGCTCTGGGCCGGGGTCACTGTGGGGTCTGGGTCACGGGTCACTGTGGGGTCAGGGCCTGGGTAAATGTGTGGTCTGGGCCGGGGTCACTGTGTGGTCTGGGTCACGGTCACTGTGGGGTCTTGTTCACGGTTATTGTGGGCTCTGGGCCGGGGTCACTGTGGGGTCTGGGTCGCGGTCACTGTGGGGTCTGCGTCGCGGTCACTGTGGGGTCTGCGTCGCGGTCACTGTGGGGTCTGCGTCGCGGTCAATGTGGGGTCTGGGCCGGGGTCACTGTTGGGTCTGGGTCACGGTCACTGTGGGGTCTGGGTTACGGTCACTATGGGGTCTGGGTCGCGGTCACTATGGGGTCTGGGTCGCGGTCACTGTGGGGTCTGGATGGCGGTCACTGTGGGCTCTGGGCTGGGCTCACTGTGGGGTCTGGGTCACGGTCACTGTGGGGTCTGGGCCGGGGTCACTGTGGTGTCTGGGTCACGGGTCACTGTGGGCTCTGGGCCGGTGTCACTGTGGGGTCTGGGTCACGGTCACTGTTGGGTCTGGGTCACGGTCACTGTGGGGTCTGGGCCGGGGTCACTGTGGGGTCTGGGTCACGGGTCACTGTGGGCTCTGGGCCGGTGTCACTGTGGGGTCTGGGTCACGGTCACTGTGGGGTCTGGGCCGGGGTCACTGTGGGGTCTGGGTCATGGGTCACTGTGGGCTCTATGCCGGGGTCACTGTGGGGTCTGGGTCACGGGTCACTGTGGGCTCTGGGCCGGGGTCACTGTGGGGTCTGGGTCACGGGTCACTGTGGGGTCAGGGCCTGGGTAAATGTGTGGTCTGGGCCGGGGTCACTGTGTGGTCTGGGCCGGGGTCACTGTGTGGTCTAGGTCACGGTCACTGTGGGGTCTGGAACGGGGCCACTGTTGGGTCTGGAACGGGGCCACTGTGGGGTCTGGAACGGGGCCACTGTGGGGTCTGGGCCATGGTCACTGTGGGGTCTGGGCCGGGGTCACTGTGGGGTCTGGGTCACGGGTCACTGTGGGCTCTGGGCCGGTGTCACTGTGGGGTCTGGGTCACGGTCACTGTTGGGTCTGGGTCACGATCACTGTGGGGTCTGGGCCGGGGTCACTGTGGGGTCTGGGTCATGGGTCACTGTGGGCTCTATGCCGGGGTCACTGTGGGGTCTGGGTCACGGGTCACTGTGGGCTCTGGGCCGGGGTCACTGTGGGGTCTGGGTCACGGGTCACTGTGGGGTCAGGGCCTGGGTAAATGTGTGGTCTGGGCCGGGGTCACTGTGTGGTCTGGGCCGGGGTCACTGTGTGGTCTAGGTCACGGTCACTGTGGGGTCTGGAACGGGGCCACTGTGGGGTCTGGAACGGGGCCACTGTGGGGTCTGGGCCATGGTCACTGTGGGGTCTGGGCCACGGTCACTGTGGGGTCTGGGCCAGGGTCACTATGGGGTGTGGGTCGCGTTCACTGTGGGTTCGGGGCCGGGGTCACTGTGGGGTCTGAATCACGGTCACTGTGGGGTCTGGGTCACGGTCACTGTGGGGTCTGGGTCACGGTCACTGTGGGGTCTGGGTCACGGTCACTGTTGGGTCTGGGTCACGGTCACTGTGGGGTCTGGGCCGGGGTCACTGTGGGATCTGGGTCATGGGTCACTCTGTGCCGGGGTCACTGTGGGGTCTGGGTCACGGTCACTGTTGGCTTTGGGCCGTGGTCACTGTTGGGTCTGGGTCACGGTCAATGTAGGGTCTGGGCCGGGGTCACTGTGGGGTCTGCGTCGCGGTCATTGTTGTGTCCGGGCCGGGGTCCCTGTGGGGTCTGGGCAGCAGTCACTGTGGGGTCTGGGCCGGGTTCACTGTGTGGTCTGTGTCATGGTCACTGTGGGGTCTGGGTCGCGGTCACTGTGGGGTCTGGGCCGGAGTCACTGTGGAGTCTGTGTCACGGTTACTGTGGGGTCTGGGTCATGGTCACTATGTGGTCTGGGTCGCGGTCACTGTGGGGTCTGGGTCACGGTCACTATGGGCTCTGGGCCGTGGTCACTGTTGGGTCTGGGTCACGGTCACTGTAGGGTCTGGGTCACGGTCACTGTAGGGTCTGGGTCGCGGTCACTGTGGGGTCTGGGTCGGGGTCCCCTGTGGTGTCTGGGCAGCAGTCACTGAGGGGTCTGGGCCGGGGTCACTGTGGGGTCTGGGTCATGGTCACTGTGGGGTCTGGGTCGCGGTCACTGTGGGGTCTGGACCGGGGTCACTGTGGGGTCTGAGTCACGGTCACTGTGGGGTCTCGGTCATGGTCACTGTGGTGTCTGAGTCACGGTCACTGTGGTCTCTGGGCCAGGATCACTGTGGGCTCTGGGCCGGGGTCACTGTGGGGTCTGGACCGCAGTCACTGTGGGGTCTGTGCTGGGGTGCCTGTGGGGTCTGGACCGCAGTCACTGTGGGCTCTTGGTTGGGGTCCCTGTGAGGTCTGGGTCATGGTCACTTTGGGTCCTGGGACATGGTCATTTAGGGGTCTGGGTCACGGTCACTGTGGGGTCAGGGTCACGGTCACTGTGGGGTCTGGGCCGGAGTCACTGTGTGGTCTGGGTCACGGTCACTGTGCGGTCTGGGTCACGGTCACTGTGCGGTCTGGGTCGTGTCCACTGTGGGGTCTGGACCGGGGTAACTGTGGGGTCTGAGTCAAGGTCACTGTGGCATCTGGGTCGCGATCACTGTGGGCTCTGCGCCGGAGTCACTGTGGGGTCTGTGTCGCGGTCACTGTGGGGTCTCAGTCAGGGTCACTGATGACTCTGGGCTGGGGTCACTGTGGGGTCTGAGTCCGGTCACTATGGGGTCTGGGTCATGGTCACTGTAGGGTCTGGGTCACGGTCACTGTAGGGTCTGGGTCGCGGTCACTGTGGGGTCTGGGTCGGGGTCCCCTGTGGTGTCTGGGCAGCAGTCACTGAGGGGTCTGGGCCGGGGTCACTGTGGGGTCTGGGTCATGGTCACTGTAGGGTCTGGGTCACGGTCACTGTAGGGTCTGGGTCGCGGTCACTGTGGGGTCTGGGTCGGGGTCCCCTGTGGTGTCTGGGCAGCAGTCACTGAGGGGTCTGGGCCGGGGTCACTGTGGGGTCTGGGTCATGGTCACTGTGGGGTCTGGGTCGCGGTCACTGTGGGGTCTGGACCGGGGTCACTGTGGGGTCTGAGTCACGGTCACTGTGGGGTCTCGGTCATGGTCACTGTGGTGTCTGAGTCACGGTCACTGTGGTCTCTGGGCCAGGATCACTGTGGGCTCTGGGCCGGGGTCACTGTGGGGTCTGGACCGCAGTCACTGTGGGGTCTGTGCTGGGGTGCCTGTGGGGTCTGGACCGCAGTCACTGTGGGCTCTTGGTTGGGGTCCCTGTGAGGTCTGGGTCATGGTCACTTTGGGTCCTGGGACATGGTCATTTAGGGGTCTGGGTCACGGTCACTGTGGGGTCAGGGTCACGGTCACTGTGGGGTCTGGGCCGGAGTCACTGTGTGGTCTGGGTCACGGTCACTGTGCGGTCTGGGTCACGGTCACTGTGCGGTCTGGGTCGTGTCCACTGTGAGGTCTGGACCGGGGTAACTGTGGGGTCTGAGTCAAGGTCACTGTGGCATCTGGGTCGCGATCACTGTGGGCTCTGCGCCGGAGTCACTGTGGGGTCTGTGTCGCGGTCACTGTGGGGTCTCAGTCAGGGTCACTGTGGACTCTGGGCTGGGGTCACTGTGGGGTCTGAGTCCGGTCACTATGGGGTCTGGGTCGCGGTCACTGTGGGCTCTGGGCCGAGGTCACTGTGGGGTCTCTGCCGGGGACAGTGTGGGGTCAGGGTCATGGTCACTGTGGGGTCTGGGTCGCGGTCATTGTGGGGTCTGGGTCACGGTCACTGTAGGGTCTGGGTCATGGTCACTGTGGGGTCTGGGTCACCGTCACTGTGGGGTCAGGGTGGCAGTCACTGTGGGCTCTGGGCCGGGGTCACTGTGAGGTCTGGGTCACGGTCACTATGGGGTCTGGGTCACGGTCACTGTGGGGTCTGGGTCACCGTCACTGTGGGGTCAGGGTGGCGGTCACTGTGGACTCTGGGCCGGGGTCACTGTGAGGTCTGGGTCACGGTCACTGTTGGGTCTGGGTCACGGTCACTTTGGGGTCTGGGCCGGGGTCACTGTGGGGTCTGGGTCACGGTCACTGTGGGGTCTTGTTCACGGTTGTTGTGGGCTCTGGGCCGGGGTCACTGTGGGGTCTGGGTCGCGGTCACTGTGGGGTCTGCGTCGCGGTCACTGTGGGGTCTGCATCGCGGTCACTGTGGGGTCTGCGTCGCGGTCAATGTGGGGTCTGGGCCGGGGTCACTGTTGGGTCTGGGTCACGGTCACTGTGGGGTCTGGGTTACGGTCACTATGGGGTCTGGGTCGCGGTCACTATGGGGTCTGGGTCGCGGTCACTGTGGGGTCTGGATGGCGGTCACTGTGGGCTCTGTCTGGGCTCACTGTGGGGTCTGGGTCACGGTCACTGTGGGGTCTGGGCCGGGGTCACTGTGGGGTCTGGGTCACGGGTCACTGTGGTCTCTGGGCCGGTGTCACTGTGGGGTCTGGGTCACGGTCACTGTTGGGTCTGGGTCACGGTCACTGTGGGGTCTGGGCCGGGGTCACTGTGGGGTCTGGGTCACGGGTCACTGTGGGGTCTGGGCCGGTGTCACTGTGGGGTCTGGGTCACGGTCACTGTTGGGTCTGGGTCACGATCACTGTGGGGTCTGGGCCGGGGTCACTGTGGGGTCTGGGTCATGGGTCACTGTGGGCTCTATGCCGGGGTCACTGTGGGGTCTGGGTCACGGGTCACTGTGGGCTCTGGGCCGGGGTCACTGTGGGGTCTGGGTCACGGGTCACTGTGGGGTCAGGGCCTGGGTAAATGTGTGGTCTGGGCCGGGGTCACTGTGTGGTCTGGGCCGGGGTCACTGTGTGGTCTAGGTCACGGTCACTGTGGGGTCTGGAACGGGGCCACTGTTGGGTCTGGAACGGGGCCACTGTGGGGTCTGGAACGGGGCCACTGTGGGGTCTGGAACGGGGCCACTGTGGGGTCTGGGCCACGGTCACTGTGGGGTCTGGGCCAGGGTCACTATGGGGTGTGGGTCGCGTTCACTGTGGGTTCGGGGCCGGGGTCACTGTGGGGTCTGAATCACGGTCACTGTGGGGTCTGGGTCACGGTCACTGTGGGGTCTGGGTCACGGTCACTGTGGGGTCTGGGTCACGGTCACTGTTGGGTCTGGGTCACGGTCACTGTGGGGTCTGGGCCGGGGTCACTGTGGGGTCTGGGTCATGGGTCACTCTGGGCCGGGGTCACTGTGGGGTCTGGGTCACGGTCACTGTTGGCTTTGGGCCGTGGTCACTTTTGGGTCTGGGTCACGGTCAATGTAGGGTCTGGGCCGGGGTCACTGTGGGGTCTGCGTCGCGGTCATTGTTGTGTCCGGGCCGGGGTCCCTGTGGGGTCTGGGCAGCAGTCACTGTGGGGTCTGGGCCGGGTTCACTGTGTGGTCTGTGTCATGGTCACTGTGGGGTCTGGGTCGCGGTCACTGTGGGGTCTGGGCCGGAGTCACTGTGGAGTCTGTGTCACGGTTACTGTGGGGTCTGGGTCATGGTCACTATGTGGTCTGGGTCGCGGTCACTGTGGGGTCTGGGTCGCGGTCACTGTGGGGTCTGGGTCACGGTCACTATGGGCTCTGGGCCGTGGTCACTGTTGGGTCTGGGTCACGGTCACTGTAGGGTCTGGGTCACGGTCACTGTAGGGTCTGGGTCGCGGTCACTGTGGGGTCTGGGTCGGGGTCGGGGTCCCCTGTGGTGTCTGGGCAGCAGTCACTGAGGGGTCTGGGCCGGGGTCACTGTGGGGTCTGGGTCATGGTCACTGTGAGGTCTGGGTCGCGGTCACTGTGGGGTCTGGACCGGGGTCACTGTGGGGTCTGAGTCACGGTCACTGTGGGGTCTCGGTCATGGTCACTGTGGTGTCTGAGTCACGGTCACTGTGGTCTCTGGGCCAGGATCACTGTGGGCTCTGGGCCGGGGTCACTGTGGGGTCTGGACCGCAGTCACTGTGGGGTCTGTGCTGGGGTGCCTGTGGGGTCTGGACCGCAGTCACTGTGGGCTCTTGGTTGGGGTCCCTGTGAGGTCTGGGTCATGGTCACTTTGGGTCCTGGGACATGGTCATTTAGGGGTCTGGGTCACGGTCACTGTGGGGTCAGGGTCACGGTCACTGTGGGGTCTGGGCCGGAGTCACTGTGTGGTCTGGGTCACGGTCACTGTGCGGTCTGGGTCACGGTCACTGTGCGGTCTGGGTCGTGTCCACTGTGGGGTCTGGACCGGGGTAACTGTGGGGTCTGAGTCAAGGTCACTGTGGCATCTGGGTCGCGATCACTGTGGGCTCTGCGCCGGAGTCACTGTGGGGTCTGTGTCGCGGTCACTGTGGGGTCTCAGTCAGGGTCACTGTGGACTCTGGGCTGGGGTCACTGTGGGGTCTGAGTCCGGTCACTATGGGGTCTGGGTCGCGGTCACTGTGGGCTCTGGGCCGAGGTCACTGTGGGGTCTCTGCCGGGGACAGTGTGGGGTCAGGGTCATGGTCACTGTGGGCTCTATGCCTGGGTCACTGTGGGGTCTGGGTCACGGTCACTGTAGGGTCTGGGTCATGGTCACTGTGGGGTCTGGGTCGCGGTCATTGTGGGGTCTGGGTCACGGTCACTGTAGGGTCTGGGTCATGGTCACTGTGGGGTCTGGGTCACCGTCACTGTGGGGTCAGGGTGGCAGTCACTGTGGGCTCTGGGCCGGGGTCACTGTGAGGTCTGGGTCACGGTCACTATGGGGTCTGGGTCACGGTCACTGTGGGGTCTGGGTCACCGTCACTGTGGGGTCAGGGTGGCGGTCACTGTGGACTCTGGGCCGGGGTCACTGTGAGGTCTGGGTCACGGTCACTGTTGGGTCTGGGTCACGGTCACTTTGGGGTCTGGGCCGGGGTCACTGTGGGGTCTGGGTCACGGTCACTGTGGGGTCTTGTTCACGGTTATTGTGGGCTCTGGGCCGGGGTCACTGTGGGGTCTGGGTCGCGGTCACTGTGGGGTCTGCGTCGCGGTCACTGTGGGGTCTGCGTCGCGGTCAATGTGGGGTCTGGGCCGGGGTCACTGTTGAGTCTGGGTCACGGTCACTGTGGGGTCTGGGTTACGGTCACTATGGGGTCTGGGTCGCGGTCACTATGGGGTCTGGGTCGCGGTCACTGTGGGGTCTGGATGGCGGTCACTGTGGGCTCTGGGCTGGGCTCACTGTGGGGTCTGGGTCACGGTCACTGTGGGGTCTGGGCCGGGGTCACTGTGGGGTCTGGGTCACGGGTCACTGTGGTCTCTGGGCCGGTGTCACTGTGGGGTCTGGGTCACGGTCACTGTTGGGTCTGGGTCACGGTCACTGTGGGGTCTGGGCCGGGGTCACTGTGGGGTCTGGGTCACTGTGGGCTCTGGGCCGGTGTCACTGTGGGGTCTGGGTCACGGTCACTGTTGGGTCTGGGTCACGATCACTGTGGGGTCTGGGCCGGGGTCACTGTGGGGTCTGGGTCATGGGTCACTGTGGGCTCTATGCCGGGGTCACTGTGGGGTCTGGGTCACGGGTCACTGTGGGCTCTGGGCCGGGGTCACTGTGGGGTCTGGGTCACGGGTCACTGTGGGGTCAGGGCCTGGGTAAATGTGTGGTCTGGGCCGGGGTCACTGTGTGGTCTGGGCCGGGGTCACTGTGTGGTCTAGGTCACGGTCACTGTGGGGTCTGGAACGGGGCCACTGTTGGGTCTGGAACGGGGCCACTGTGGGGTCTGGAACGGGGCCACTGTGGGGTCTGGGCCACGGTCACTGTGGGGTCTGGGCCACGGTCACTGTGGGGTCTGGGCCAGGGTCACTATGGGGTGTGGGTCGCGTTCACTGTGGGTTCGGGGCCGGGGTCACTGTGGGGTCTGAATCACAGTCACTGTGGGGTCTGGGCCACGGTCACTGTGGGGTCTGGGTCACGGTCACTGTGGATTTGGGGCCGGGGTCACTGTGGGGTTTGGACCGGGGTCACTGTGGGTTGTGGCCTGGGTCACTGTGGGGTCTAGGTCACGGTCACTGTGGGGTCTGGGTCACAGTCACTGTGGGCTCTGGGCGGTGGTCACTGTTGGGTCTGGGTCACGGTCACTGTAGGGTCTGGGCCGGGCTCACTGTGGGGTCTGGGTCGCAGTCACTGTGGGGTTCGGGGTCGCGGTCACTGTGGAGTCTGGGTCGGGGTCCCTGTGGGTTCTGGGTCGGGGTCCCCTGTGGCGTCTGGGCAGCAGTCACTGTGGGGTCTGGGCCGGGCTCACTGTGTGGTCTGGAACGGGGCCACTGTGTGGTCTGGGTCATGGTCACTGTGGGCTCTGGGCCGGGGTCACTGTGGGGTCTGAGTCACGGTCACTGTGGGGTCTGGGCCGGGCTCACTGTGGGGTCTGGGACACGGTCACTGTGGGGTCTGTACTGGGGTCACTGTGTGGTCTGTGCCGGGGTCACTGTGGGGTCTGGGTCGCGGTCACTGTTGGGTCAGGGCCGGGGTCACTGTTGGGTCTGGGCCAGGGTCACTGTGGGGTCTGGGTCATGGTCACTGTGGGGTCGGGGCCAGGGTCACTGTGGGGTCGGGGCCGGGGTCACTGTGGGGTCGGGGCCGGGGTCACTGTGATGTCTAGGTCGGGGTCACTGTGGGCTCTGGGTTGGTGTCCCTGTGGGGTCTGGGTCATGGTCATTTAGGGGTCTGGGTCACGGTCACTGTGGGGTCTGGGCGGGGGTCACTCTGGGCTCTGGGTCACGGTCACTGTGGGGTCTGAACCGGGGCTACTGTGGGGTCTGGGTCACGGTCACTGTGGGGTCTGGGCCACGGTCACTGTGGGGTCTGGGCCGGGGTCACTCTGGGCTCTGGGTCACGGTCACTGTGGGGTCTGGGTCGCGGTCACTGTGGGTTCGGGGCCGGGGTCACTGTGGGGTCTGATTCACAGTCACTGTAGGGTCTGGGCCGGGGTCAATGTGGGGTCTGGGTCGCGGTCACTGTGGGGTCTGGGTCGCAGTCACTATGGGCTCTGGGCCAGGGTCACTGTTGTGTCTGGGTCGCGGTCACTGTGGGGTCTGGGCCGGGGTCACTGTGGGGTCTGGGTCGCGGTCACTGTGGGGTCTGGGCCGGGGTCACTGTGGGGTCTGGGTCAGGGTCACTGTGGGGTCTGAGTCACAGTCACTGTAGGGTCTGGGCCGGGGTCACTGTGGGGTCTGTGTCGCGGTCACTGTGGGGTCTGGCTGTCGGTCACTGTGGGGTCTGTGTCATGGTTACTGTGGGGTCTGGGCCGTGGTCCCTGTGGGGTCTGGGCCGGGGTCACTGTGGAGTCTGTGTCACGGTCACTGTGGGGTCTGGGTCACGGTCACTATGGGGTCTGGGTCACGGTCACTGTGGGCTCTGGGCCGTGCTCACTGTTGGGTCTGGGTCACAGTCACTGTAGGGTCTGGGCCGGGGTCACTGTGGGGTCTGGGTCGCGGTCACTGTGGGGTCCTGGCCGGGTTCCCTGTGGGGTCTGGGTTGGGGTCCTCTGTGGTGTCTGGGCAGCAGTCACTGTGGAGTCTGGGTCGCGGTCACTGTGGGGTCTGGACCAGGGTCACTGTGGGGTCTGAGTCACGGTCACTATGGGATCTGGGCCGGAATCACTGTGGGCTCTGGGTCGCGGTCACTGTGTGTTTTGGCCTGGGTGCCTGTGGGGTCTGGACCGCAGTCACTGTGCAGTCTGGGCCTGGGTCACTGTGTGGTCTGGGCCGGGGCCACTGTGGGGTCTAGGTCATGGTCACTGTGGGTTCTGGGACACGGTCATTTAGGGGTCTGAGTCACGGTCACTGTGGGGTCTGGAACGGGGCCACTGTGGGGTCTGGGTCACGGTCACTGTGGGGTCTGGGTCGCGGTCACTGTGGGGTCTGGGTCGCGGTCACTGTGGGGTCTGGGCCGGGGTCACTGTGGGGTCTGGGTCACGGTCACTGTGGGGTCTAGGTCACGGTCACTGTGGCGTCTGGGCCGGGGTCACTATGGGGTCTGGGTCGCAGTCACTGTGGGTTCGGGGCTGGGGTCACTGTAGGGTCTGGGCCGGGGTCACTGTGGGGTCTGGGTCACGGTCACTGTGAGGTCTGTGTCGCGGTCACTGGGGGTCTAGGTCACGGTCACTGTGGGGTCCGGGCCGGGGTCACTGTGGGGTCTGGGTCACGGTCACTGTGGGGTCTGGGTCACGGTCACTGTGGGGTCTGGGTCACGGTCACTGTGGGCTCGGGGCCGGGGTCACTGTGTGGTCTGGGCAGCAGTCACTGTGGGGTCTGGGTGGCGGTCACTGTGGGCTCTGGGCCGGGGTCACTGCGGGGTCTGGGTCACGGTCACTGTGGGGTCTGGGTCACGGTCACTGTGGTGTCTGGGCCGGGGTCACTGTGTGGTCTGGGCAGCAGTTACTGTGGGGTCTGGGTCACGGTCACTGTGTGGTCTGGGTCACGGTCACTGTGGGGTCTGGAACGGGGCCACTGTGGGGTCTGGGTCACGGTCACTGTGGGCTCAGGGTCGTGGTCACTGTAGGGTCTGGGTCGCGGTCACTGTGGGGTCTGGGTCAGGGTCCCCTGTGGTGTCTGGGCAGCAGTCACTGTGGGGTCTGGGCCGGGGTCACTGTGTGGTCTGGGTCATGGTCACTGTGGGGTCTGGACCGGGGTCACTGTGGGGTCTGAGTCACGGTCACTGTGGGGTCTCGGTCACGGTCATTGTGGTGTCTGAGTCAGGGTCACTGTGGTCTCTGGGCCGGTATCACTGTGGGCTCTGGGCCGGGGTCATTGTGGGGTCTGGACGGCAGTCACTGTAGGGTCTGGGCCGGGGTCACTGTGGGGTCTGGGTCGCGGTCACTGTGGGGTCTGCGTCACGGTCACTGTGGGGTCTGGACCGCAGTCACTGTAGGGTCTGGGCCGGGGTCACTGTAGGGTCTGGGCCGGGGTCACTGTGGGGTCTGGGTCGCGGTCACTGTGGGGTCTGCGTCGCGGTCACTGTGGGGTCTGGACGGGGTCACTGTGTGGTCTGGGTCATGGTCAATGTAGGGTCTGGGTCGTGGTCACTGTGGGGTCTGGACCGGGGTCACTGTGGGGTCTGAGTCACGGTCACTGTGGGGTCTCGGTCACGGTCACTGTGGTGTCTGAGTCAGGGTCACTGTGGTCTCTGGGCCGGGATCACTGTGGGCTCTGGGCCGGGGTCACTGTGGGCTCTGGACCGCAGTCACTGTGGGGTCTGGGCTGGGGTCACTGTGGTGTCTAGGTCAGGGTCACTGTGGGCTCTTGGTTGGGGTCCCTGTGGGGTCTGGGTCATGGTCACTTTGGGTCCTGGGACATGGTCATTTAGGGGTCTGGGTCACGGTCACTGTGGGGTCTGGGTCACGGTCACTGTGGGGTCTGGACGGGGTCACTGTGTGGTCTGGGTCACGGTCACTGTGCGGTCTGGGTCGTTTCCACTGTGGGGTCTGGACCAGGGTAACTGTGGGGTCTGAGTCACGGTCACTGAGGCGTCTGGGTCGCGATCACTGTGGGCTCTCGGCCGGGCTCACTGTGGAGTCTGGGTCATGGTCACGGTCACTGTGGGGTCTGGACGGGGTCACTGTGTGGTCTGGGTCACGGTCACTGTGCGGTCTGGGTCGTTTCCACTGTGGGGTCTGGACCAGGGTAACTGTGGGGTCTGAGTCACGGTCACTGAGGCGTCTGGGTCGCGATCACTGTGGGCTCTCGGCCGGGCTCACTGTGGAGTCTGGGTCATGGTCACTGTGGGGTCTGGACGGGGTCACTGTGTGGTCTGGGTCACGGTCACTGTGCGGTCTGGGTCGTTTCCACTGTGGGGTCTGGACCAGGGTAACTGTGGGGTCTGAGTCACGGTCACTGTGGCGTCTGGGTCGCGATCACTATGGGCTCTCGGCCGGGCTCACTGTGGAGTCTGGGTCATGGTCACTGTGGGGTCTGTGTCGTTTCCACTGTGGGGTCTGGACCAGGGTAACTGTGGGGTCTGAGTCACGGTCACTGTGGGGTCTCGGTCAGGGTCACTGTGGACTCTGGGCTGGGGTCACTGTGGGGTCTGAGTCACGGTCACTGGGGGGTCTGGGTCGCGGTCACTGGGGGGTCTGGGCCTGGGTCACTGTAGGGTCTGGGTCACGGTCACTGTGGGGTCGGGGCCGCGATCACTGTGGGCTCTGAGCCGTGGTCACTGTTGGGTCTGGGTCACGGTCACTGTGGGGTCTGGGCTGGGGTCACTGTGGGGTCTGGGTCACGGGTCACTGTGGGCTCTGGGCCGGGGTCACTACTGTGGGGTCTTGTTCACGGTCACTGTGGGCTCTGGGCCATGGTCACTGTAGGTTCTGGGTCACGGTCACTGTAGAGTCTGGGCCGGAGTCACTGTGGGGTCTGCGTCGCGGTCACTGTGGGGTCCGGGCCGGGGTCCCTGTGGGGTCTGGGCAGCAGTCACGGTGGGGTCTGGTCCGGGTTCACTGTGTGGTCTGCGTCATGGTCACTGTGGGGTCTGGGCCGGAGTCACTGTGGGGTCTGGGTCATGGTCACTGTGGGGTCTGTGTCACGGTCACTGTGGGGTCTGGGCCGGAGTCACTGTGGGGTCTGGGTCATGGTCACTGTGGGGTCTGTGTCACGGTCACTGTGGGGTCTGGGCCGGAGTCACTGTGGGGTCTGTGTCGCGGTCACTGTGGGGTCTGTGTCACGGTCACTGTGGGGTCTGGGCCGGGGTACCTGTGGGGTCTGGGTCATGGTCACTGTGGGGTCTGGGTCACGGTCACTGTGGGGTCTGGGCTGGGGTGCCTGTGGGGTCTGGACCGCAGTCACTGTGTGGTCTGGGCCGGGGTCACTGTGGTGTCTAGGTCGGGGTCACTGTGGGCTCTGGGTTGGTGTCCCTGTGGGGTCTGGGTCATGGTCATTTAGGGGTCTGAGTCACGGTCACTGTGGGGTCTGGGCCGGGGCCACTGTGGGGTCTGGGCCACGGTCACTGTGGGGTCTGGGCCACGGTCACTGTGGGTTCGGGGCTGGGGTCACTGTGGGGTCTGATTCACAATCACGATAGGGTCTGGGCCAGGGTCACTGTGGGTCTGTGCCGGGTCACTGTGGGGTCAGGGTCACGGTCACGATGGGGTCGGGGCCGGGGTCACTGTGGAGTCGGGGTCGGGGTCACTTTGGGGTGTGTGTCGCGGTCACTGAGGGGTCTGGGTCACGGTCACTGTTGGGTTGAGGTCGTGGTCACTGTGGGGTCTGGACCGGGGTCCTCTGTGGTGTCTGGGCAGCAGTCACTGTGGGGTCTGGGTCGCGGTCACTGTGGGGTCTGGACCAGGGTCACTGTGGGGTCTGAGTCACGGTCACTGTGGGATCTGGGCCGCGGTCACTGTGGGGTGTGGGCAGGGGTGCCTGTGGGGTCTGGACCGCAGTCACTGTGGGTCTGGAACGGGGCCACTGTGGGGTCTGGGTCACGGTCACTGTGGGCTCAGGGCCGGGGTCAGGGTCACGGTCACTGTGGTCTCTGGGCCGTGGTCATTGTTGGGTCTGGGTCACGGTCACTGTAGGGTACGGGCCGGGGTCCCTGTGGGGTCTGGGCCGGGGTCACTGTGGGGTCTGGACCGGGGTCACTGTGGGTCAGGGCCCCACAGTGACCGTGACCCAGACCCCACAGTGACCGTGACCCCGACCCTACAGTGACCGCAACCCAGACCACACAGAGACCGTGACTCAGACCAACAGTGACCCAGGCCCAGACCCCACAGTGACCGTGACCCAGACCCCACAGTGACCATGACCCAGACCCCACAGTGACCACGGCCCAGACCCCACAGTGACCGAGACCCAGACCCCACAGTGATCCCGGCCCAGAGCACACAGTGACCATTACCCAGACCCCACAGTGACCGTGACCCAGACCCCACAATGACAGCGACCAGACCCCACAGTGACCGTGACCCAGACCCCACAGTGACCGTGACCCAGACCCCACAGTGACCACGGCCCAGACCCCACAGTGACCGTGACGCAGACCGCACAGTGACCGAGACCCAGACCCCACAGTGATCCCGGCCCAGAGCACACAGTGACCGTTACCCAGACCCCACAGTGACCGTGACCCAGACCCCACAATGACAGCGACCCAGACCCCACAGTGACCGTGACCCAGACCCCACAGTGACCCAGGCCCCGACCCACAGTGACCCCGGCCCAGACCCCACAGTGACCCTGACCCCGAATTCACAGTGACCGTGACCCAGACCAACAGTGACCCAGGCCCAGACCCCACACTGACCGTGACCCAGACCCCACAGTGACCGTGACCCAGACCCCACAGTGACCATGGCCCAGACCCCACAGTGACCGTGACGCAGACCGCACAGTGACCGAGACCCAAACCCCACAGTGATCCCGGCCCAGAGCACACAGTGACCGTTACCCAGACCCCACAATGACCCCGGCCCAGACCCCACAGTGACCGTGACCCTGACCCCACAGTGACCATGACGCAGACCCCACAGTGACCCCAACCCAGAGCCCACAGTGACTGCGACCCAGACCCCACAGTGACCGTGACCCAGACCCCACAGTGACCCAGGCCCCGACCCACAGTGACCCCGGTCCAGACCCCACAGTGACCCTGACCCCGAATTCACATTGACCGTGACCCAGACACCACAGTGACCCCGGCCCAGACCCCACAGTGACCATAACCCATACTCCACACTGACCCTGGCCCAGACCCCACAGTGACCCCGACCCAGACGCCAGTGACCGTGACACAGATCCCACAGTGACCCCGACCCAGACCCCACAGTGACCCCGACCCAGACCCCACAGTGACCCCGGCCCAGATCCCACAGTGAGCCCGGCCCAGACTCCACAGTGACCGCGACCTGGACCCCACAGTGACCACGACACTGTCCCCACAGTGACCCCAGGCCAGACCCCCCAGTGATCGTGACCAAGACCCCACATAACCGTGACCCAGACCCCACAGTGACAGAAACCCAGACTCCACAGTGACCCTGACCCAGACGCCACAGTGACCCCGACCCAGACCCCACAGTGACTGCGACCCAGACCCCACAGTGACCCCGGCCCAGACCCCACAGTGACCCCAGCTCAGACCCTAGAGTGACTATGACCCAGACCCCACAGTGACCCTGACCCAGACCCCACAGTGACCCCGGCCCAGATCCCACAGTGAGCCCGACCCAGACTCCATAGTGACCGCGACCCGGACCCCACAGTGACCACGACACTGTCCCCACAGTGACCCCAGGCCAGACCCCCCAGTGATCGTGACCAAGACCCCACATAACCGTGACCCAGACCCCACAGTGACCCCGGCCCAGACCCCAGAGTGACCATGGCCCAGACCCCACAGTGACCGTGACCCAGACCCCACAGTGACCCCTGCCCAGACCCCACAGTGACCCTGGCCCAGACCCCACAGTGACCGTGACCCAGACCCCACAGTTACCCCGGCCCAGACCCCACAGTGACCATGACCCAGACCCCACAATGACCCCAGCCCAGACCCAACAGTGACTGTGACCCCGACCCCACAGTGACCCCGGCCCAGACGCCACAGTGACTGTGGCCCAGACCCCAGAATGAGCGCGACCCAGACCCCAGAGTGACCGTGATCGAGACCGAGACCCCACAGTGATCTCGGCCGGGCTCACTGTGGAGTCTGGGTCATGGTCACTGTGGGGTCTGTGTCGTTTCCACTGTGGGGTCTGGACCAGGGTAACTGTGGGGTCTGAGTCACGGTCACTGTGGGGTCTCGGTCAGGGTCACTGTGGACTCTGGGCTGGGGTCACTGTGGGGTCTGAGTCACGGTCACTGGGGGGTCTGGGTCGCGGTCACTGGGGGGTCTGGGCCTGGGTCACTGTAGGGTCTGGGTCACGGTCACTGTGGGGTCGGGGCCGCGATCACTGTGGGCTCTGAGCCGTGGTCACTGTTGGGTCTGGGTCACGGTCACTGTGGGGTCTGGGCTGGGGTCACTGTGGGGTCTGGGTCACGGGTCACTGTGGGCTCTGGGCCGGGGTCACTACTGTGGGGTCTTGTTCACGGTCACTGTGGGCTCTGGGCCATGGTCACTGTAGGTTCTGGGTCACGGTCACTGTAGAGTCTGGGCCGGAGTCACTGTGGGGTCTGCGTCGCGGTCACTGTGGGGTCCGGGCCGGGGTCCCTGTGGGGTCTGGGCAGCAGTCACGGTGGGGTCTGGTCCGGGTTCACTGTGTGGTCTGCGTCATGGTCACTGTGGGGTCTGGGCCGGAGTCACTGTGGGGTCTGGGTCATGGTCACTGTGGGGTCTGTGTCACGGTCACTGTGGGGTCTGGGCCGGAGTCACTGTGGGGTCTGGGTCATGGTCACTGTGGGGTCTGTGTCACGGTCACTGTGGGGTCTGGGCCGGAGTCACTGTGGGGTCTGTGTCGCGGTCACTGTGGGGTCTGTGTCACGGTCACTGTGGGGTCTGGGCCGGGGTACCTGTGGGGTCTGGGTCATGGTCACTGTGGGGTCTGGGTCACGGTCACTGTGGGGTCTGGGCTGGGGTGCCTGTGGGGTCTGGACCGCAGTCACTGTGTGGTCTGGGCCGGGGTCACTGTGGTGTCTAGGTCGGGGTCACTGTGGGCTCTGGGTTGGTGTCCCTGTGGGGTCTGGGTCATGGTCATTTAGGGGTCTGAGTCACGGTCACTGTGGGGTCTGGGCCGGGGCCACTGTGGGGTCTGGGCCACGGTCACTGTGGGGTCTGGGCCACGGTCACTGTGGGTTCGGGGCTGGGGTCACTGTGGGGTCTGATTCACAATCACGATAGGGTCTGGGCCAGGGTCACTGTGGGTCTGTGCCGGGTCACTGTGGGGTCAGGGTCACGGTCACGATGGGGTCGGGGCCGGGGTCACTGTGGAGTCGGGGTCGGGGTCACTTTGGGGTGTGTGTCGCGGTCACTGAGGGGTCTGGGTCACGGTCACTGTTGGGTTGAGGTCGTGGTCACTGTGGGGTCTGGACCGGGGTCCTCTGTGGTGTCTGGGCAGCAGTCACTGTGGGGTCTGGGTCGCGGTCACTGTGGGGTCTGGACCAGGGTCACTGTGGGGTCTGAGTCACGGTCACTGTGGGATCTGGGCCGCGGTCACTGTGGGGTGTGGGCAGGGGTGCCTGTGGGGTCTGGACCGCAGTCACTGTGGGTCTGGAACGGGGCCACTGTGGGGTCTGGGTCACGGTCACTGTGGGCTCAGGGCCGGGGTCAGGGTCACGGTCACTGTGGTCTCTGGGCCGTGGTCATTGTTGGGTCTGGGTCACGGTCACTGTAGGGTACGGGCCGGGGTCCCTGTGGGGTCTGGGCCGGGGTCACTGTGGGGTCTGGACCGGGGTCACTGTGGGTCAGGGCCCCACAGTGACCGTGACCCAGACCCCACAGTGACCGTGACCCCGACCCTACAGTGACCGCAACCCAGACCACACAGAGACCGTGACTCAGACCAACAGTGACCCAGGCCCAGACCCCACAGTGACCGTGACCCAGACCCCACAGTGACCATGACCCAGACCCCACAGTGACCACGGCCCAGACCCCACAGTGACCGAGACCCAGACCCCACAGTGATCCCGGCCCAGAGCACACAGTGACCATTACCCAGACCCCACAGTGACCGTGACCCAGACCCCACAATGACAGCGACCAGACCCCACAGTGACCGTGACCCAGACCCCACAGTGACCGTGACCCAGACCCCACAGTGACCACGGCCCAGACCCCACAGTGACCGTGACGCAGACCGCACAGTGACCGAGACCCAGACCCCACAGTGATCCCGGCCCAGAGCACACAGTGACCGTTACCCAGACCCCACAGTGACCGTGACCCAGACCCCACAATGACAGCGACCCAGACCCCACAGTGACCGTGACCCAGACCCCACAGTGACCCAGGCCCCGACCCACAGTGACCCCGGCCCAGACCCCACAGTGACCCTGACCCCGAATTCACAGTGACCGTGACCCAGACCAACAGTGACCCAGGCCCAGACCCCACAGTGACCGTGACCCAGACCCCACAGTGACCGTGACCCAGACCCCACAGTGACCATGGCCCAGACCCCACAGTGACCGTGACGCAGACCGCACAGTGACCGAGACCCAAACCCCACAGTGATCCCGGCCCAGAGCACACAGTGACCGTTACCCAGACCCCACAATGACCCCGGCCCAGACCCCACAGTGACCGTGACCCTGACCCCACAGTGACCATGACGCAGACCCCACAGTGACCCCAACCCAGAGCCCACAGTGACTGCGACCCAGACCCCACAGTGACCGTGACCCAGACCCCACAGTGACCCAGGCCCCGACCCACAGTGACCCCGGTCCAGACCCCACAGTGACCCTGACCCCGAATTCACATTGACCGTGACCCAGACACCACAGTGACCCCGGCCCAGACCCCACAGTGACCATAACCCATACTCCACACTGACCCTGGCCCAGACCCCACAGTGACCCCGACCCAGACGCCAGTGACCGTGACACAGATCCCACAGTGACCCCGACCCAGACCCCACAGTGACCCCGACCCAGACCCCACAGTGACCCCGGCCCAGATCCCACAGTGAGCCCGGCCCAGACTCCACAGTGACCGCGACCTGGACCCCACAGTGACCACGACACTGTCCCCACAGTGACCCCAGGCCAGACCCCCCAGTGATCGTGACCAAGACCCCACATAACCGTGACCCAGACCCCACAGTGACAGAAACCCAGACTCCACAGTGACCCTGACCCAGACGCCACAGTGACCCCGACCCAGACCCCACAGTGACTGCGACCCAGACCCCACAGTGACCCCGGCCCAGACCCCACAGTGACCCCAGCTCAGACCCTAGAGTGACTATGACCCAGACCCCACAGTGACCCTGACCCAGACCCCACAGTGACCCCGGCCCAGATCCCACAGTGAGCCCGACCCAGACTCCATAGTGACCGCGACCCGGACCCCACAGTGACCACGACACTGTCCCCACAGTGACCCCAGGCCAGACCCCCCAGTGATCGTGACCAAGACCCCACATAACCGTGACCCAGACCCCACAGTGACCCCGGCCCAGACCCCAGAGTGACCATGGCCCAGACCCCACAGTGACCGTGACCCAGACCCCACAGTGACCCCTGCCCAGACCCCACAGTGACCCTGGCCCAGACCCCACAGTGACCGTGACCCAGACCCCACAGTTACCCCGGCCCAGACCCCACAGTGACCATGACCCAGACCCCACAATGACCCCAGCCCAGACCCAACAGTGACTGTGACCCCGACCCCACAGTGACCCCGGCCCAGACTCCACAGTGACTGTGGCCCAGACCCCAGAATGAGCGCGACCCAGACCCCAGAGTGACCGTGATCGAGACCGAGACCCCACAGTGATCCCGGCCCAGACCCCACAGTGACCGTGACTCAGACCCCACAGTGACCGTGACCCAGACCTCACAGTGACCCCAGCCCAGACCCAACAGTGACTGTGACCCCGACCCCACAGTGACCGCGGCCCAGACCCCACAGTGACTGTGGCCCAGACCCCAGAATGACTGCGACCCAGACCCCAGAGTGACCGTGATCGAGACCGAGACCCCACAGTGATCCCGGCCCAGACCCCACAGTGACCGTGACTCAGACCACACAGTGACCGTGACCCAGACCCCACAGTGACCCCGGCCCAGACCCTAGCGTGACCATGACCCAGACCCCACAGTGACCATGACCCAGACCCCACAGTGACCCCAGCCCAGACCCCACAGTGACCCCGGCCCAGACCCCAAAGTGACCGTGGCCCAGACCCCAGGGTGACCATGAACCAGAGCCCACAGTGACCCCGGCCCAGACCCCAGAATGACCGCAACCCAGACCCCAGAGTGACCGTGATCGAGACCGAGACCCCACAGTGACCCCGGCCCAGACCCCACAGTGACCGTGACTCAGACCCCACAGTGACCGTGACCCAGACCCCACAGTGACCCCGGCCCAGACCCTAGAGTGACCATGACCCAGACCCCACAGTGACCATGACCCGGCCCCCCAGTAACCGTGACCCAGACCCCACAGTGACCCCAGCCCAGACCCCACAGTGACCCCGGCCCAGACCCCAGAGTGACCGTGGCCCAGACCACAGGGTGACCATGACCCAGACCCCACACTGACCTCGGCCCAGACCCCACACTGACCATGACTCAGACCCCACAGTGACCATGACCCAGACCCCACAGTGACCCCGGCCCAGATCCTAGAGTGACCATGACCCAGACCCCACAGTGACCGTGACCCAGACCCCACAGTGACCCCAGCCCAGACCCCACAGTGACCCCGGCCCAGACTCCAGAGTGACCATGACCCAGGCACCACAGTGACCCTGGTCCAGACCCCAGAATGACCGCGACCCAGACCCCAGAGTGACCGTGACCGAGACCGAGACCCCACAGTGTCCCCGGCCCAGACCCCACAGTGACCCCGGCCCAGACCCCACAGTGACCGTGACCCAGACCCCACAGTGACCCCAGCCCAGACCCTAGAGTGACCATGACCCAGACCCCACAGTGACCGTGACCCAGACCCCACAGTGACCGTGACCCAGACTCCCACAGTGACCCCAGCCCAGACCCCACAGTGACCCTGGCCCAGACCCCGGAATGACCGTGACCCAGATCCCAGAGTGACCATGACCCAGACCTCACAGTGACCCCAGCCCAGACCCCAGAGTGACCGTGACCCAGACCCCAGAGTGACCATGACCCAGGCACCACAGTGACCCTGGTCCAGACCCCACAGTGACCGCGGCCCAGACCCCACAGTGACCGCGACTTAGACCCCAGAGTGACCATGACCGTGACCGAGACCCCACAGTGACCCCGGCCCAGCCCCCACAGTGACCCCGGCCCAGACCCTAGAATGACCGTGGCGCAGATCCCAGAGTGACCATGACCCAGACCCCACAGTGACCCCTGCCCAGACCCCACAGTGACCCCGGCCGTGATGTAAACTAATTGGAAACACAAAAATCCATATCGTGAAGTGATCACCTGGAACTGTCAATCTCAATTCACTGCTGTTGCAATTCATTACATAGTCATTGATAATACATCATGATTGCTTTATTAAAATTGCACATTTTTTCTGCATTTTATATTCAACCTTATATATACAATTTTTAACTGAGTAGAATCAAAAAGTGCAAGGTATAAATTGCACATACGTACTCAATCGGGTGGAAGTGTGTTTTCGGTGAAATTTATCCTGTTATTTACAAAAGACAGATCAAATGTGCTTTGTATGCTGCACTGTTCGGATATAATCTAGTTCAGAGTTGAGTAATTGTTTCATTGTCCAGCCAAGTCTAGAGGACACCGGTTTTTTGCAGTGACCGTGGCCTCTCACAAATCACGTCACGCTCCACTGTCAACAATTCTACTCAGATTCATTGTTTAGAAACACTGGAAACGTTGAATTTGGATTCTCTTTTCCCCTCTCTGCTTCTCCACCAAAACAGCGAGCAGCTGAGCGATATCCCCCAAGGACCATTAAGAAAGAGAGACTTGCACTGGGAAGCTCAAACAAACTTATGGAGTCCCATGGTGACAGATCTTGGCAGGAATCGACAGCATCGGAGATACAAGAATTTCCCAATTGTAAACAACAGGAACTCAAAATCAATACAAAAAAAAAACACTAGCATCTCTAATGGGAGTGACAAGGATAGTGTGCTGTGTTTCAACGAATTGCTCCTTGTGGGTCATATCAAACAATATGCCCCTTCAGCAGTTTGCACAGTATGACCAGTCCGTCCTTGAAAAACTCAGGCCAACATGAGGCATATTGGGATGGCACTTTCTAAACAATCCTGAGGTGCCAAAGATTCCATAGATAACCAATACCATGGATCACTTATGTTCACTCGAGGTTACATATTTCCAAGAGTAGGGCCCTGTTCCCCACAGGAAAATGAAATTTGTCCAGGCATCTGACTTTTTCAACGACACTAAAGCTTTGGGGGCAATTGTTTGGGGTCACTGTGGAGTCTGGGTCACGGTCACTGTGGGGTCTGGGTGCGTTCTCCATGGCAACACCTTGACCAATTAAAGCCCACTTGCCAACCAATCAGCATCCTGTTTCTAAGGCAGCGTAAATTGTTGTTCCCTTTGAAATCTGGCATTCTTGTGTCTGTCCTGATGAGCAAAAGGAGGAAAGATGTGACAACTTGTTTATTATTGAGAGATACTCGTTTTTCGCGCTGCAGTACATTTCTAGCAACACTGCTCCCCACCCTCCACCATCTTCTTCAAATGCTTATTACTGTTGTCTGAGCCAAAATGTTTTACATCAAATGGAATCATAATTGAGCCCTAGCTATCCTCCTACTGGTACTACATGCAAAACTCACTAAATATCCTTACACAGCACCTTCTCAACCCATGACCACTTCCAACTAGAAGGATAAGGGCAGCAGATACGAGGGAACACCACCACCTGCTGGTTCCCCTCCAAGCCACTCCCCATCCTGGCTTGGAAATATATCACCGTTTCTGCATTGCTGCTGGGTCAAAAACCTGGAATTCCACCCCTAAGGGCATTGTGGGTCAACTCACAGCAGGTTCAAGATGGCAGCTCACCACCACATTCTCAAGAGCAACTCGGCCCAGCCAGCGATACCCACATCCCACGAGCGAATTAAGGAAAACCATGGCAGTGATCTGGTGAAAGAATGTGTGATGATTTTTCCCAGATTAATAGAATCCCTATGGTGCAGAAACAGACCATCTAGCCCAGCAAGTTCACACCGAATCCACTCACCCAGACCCATTCCCCGACCCTATTACTCTACGTTTCCCCTGACTAATGCACCGAACCT
Organism: Chiloscyllium plagiosum; assembly: GCF_037043375.1. Lineage (NCBI taxonomy): Eukaryota > Metazoa > Chordata > Chondrichthyes > Orectolobiformes > Hemiscylliidae > Chiloscyllium > Chiloscyllium plagiosum. The sequence continues at coordinate 71,308,007 of NW_028270155.1, read as the reverse complement.
ACACACCCCTGAACACTATGGGGCTTGGCCAATTCACCTAAACTGCACATCTTTGTGACCTAGGGGGGAAACCCACGTGGACGCGGGGAGAATGTGCAAACACGGCACAGACAGTCGCCCGAGGCTGGAATCGGACACGGGTCCCTGACGCTGACAGGCAGCAGTGCTAACCACTGAGCCACCGCACCGACCTGAAGCGGCGGAATCTTGAGCAACTGGTCCTGACTCCTGTACCTCCTCCCCCACCATCTACCTGCGGGTTCAATGACGAAAAGCAAATGCTTTCAGAGCAAAGTCCCCACACTCTCGAGTGAATGAAGACAATGTGCAGCTCCACCGAATTACTAACAAATTCATCGACAGCAACATTTGAAGTAGTCCTGAACAATTACGTGTCACATTGTTAACAAGGAATACTTCTGACAAGAGTCTGGCACCAAAACAATGAACATTGGGAAATCTTCAAGCACTGGACTGAATTGTGAAGTTTGGCTCTGTTCCATTCAGCTTAGCCAGCACAAAATGACAGCAACATGGTCCCCTTTACTTTTTTTTTGTGGGGAGGCGGTGAGGTGGGAATTGCCCTGGGAGCAGCTCAGAGACAGTTCACTACATTAATCCCCGAGATGTCTTCTGAGGAGAGATTGAGCATTTGAGGCCTTTTCACACTGGAATTCAGAGGAACAGGCAAAGGTCTAACTGTGGCAAACAAAATACTGAAAGAAGTCGACAAAGCCGGCGTCGAAAGGATGCGGGGCAATCTAGAACGAGTGTTAAACGTTTTAGGATAAAGGGGTAGCGGATTTAAAAGAGAGGTGAGGAGGAATCCCTTTTCTCAAAGGGTCGTGAATCTGTGGAATCCGCTGCCCCAGGCTGTGGTGGATGCTGGGACATTGAGTAAATTTGAGGAGGTGACAGACATGATTTTTATTTAGTAACGAGTTGAAGGGTTCTGGAGAGCAGGATAAGTGGAGTTGGAGCCAAGGTGAGGTCAGCCATGCTTGTAGCAAATGGTGGAGTAGGCTTGGAGGGGCAGAATGGCCTCCTCTTAGAGTTCTTATGTTTCGAGGATGATGCGCTGTTTCCAAAGATTAGTGGGGTGTAAGGTAAGGACTAGGGGGGGGGGGGGGGGGGGGGGGGGGGGATGGGGGGGGTGTGTATCCTTGCTATGGTTTGGGGTGTGGGGTTCAAGGGCAGAGGTGCGGAAAGTGGAGGAGATGCGCTGGAGGGTATTGTTGATCCTGTGGGAGGGGAAAATGCGGTCCATGAAATAGGAGGTCATCTGGGATATTCTGGAGTGGAACTGCTCCTCCTGGGAGCAGATATGGCAGAGGCAGAGGAATTGGGAGTCACAGATTTTTTTTTTTACGGGGGCGGGGAAGGTGGTGTCATCCAGGCAGCTGTGGGATTCGGTGGGTTTGAAATAGATGTCCAAGTTGAGTCAGTCGCTGGAGATGGGGACCGAGAGGTCCATGAAGGGGAGGGAGGAGTCCGAGATGGTCCATGTGAACTTAAAGTAGATTAGAGGGGTTAGCCAGAGGAAATGCAGGATTACGGGGACCGGGTTGTTCTCGTCGGGATGCTTTTCGGAGGATCGGTGTGGACTTGATAGGCCCTTCCACACTGTAGAGATTCCGTGAAGATGAATTCTCTCTCAGTAAATGCAGAGCTGAAAGGGGTTGACTCATTGCAGACACTGGAGAAGGGGGCAAAAGGAAGGGTACTGCATTGCTCTAGCCTGACAGCTTCATGGGGAAAGTAAATAGTTGCACTTCCACTGCTGAACAGAAAACCGATCCCCTCAGAAACATCCCCTCCTGAATTCAATGAAACTCAGAAAACCAGGTTAGCAATTGCCTTCACACCTGGAAAGTTCAACCCACAGAGAGAGAGATTCAAGCCAGTGCACAGACAGACAATCAAACAATTCCAATCATACAGTGTAGAAAGTGAGTGGCAGATCTTAAGTTTCGAGACACCGAGAGTCAGGTCTTGTTCAGAATACTCGTTCCAGAAAAATGCAAACGCATTGACCAGCAATATTTGAACTTGCCTATTTTTAACCAACAATCGTGGTTACTCCCAGCCAATCATGGTTATTGCCCATGAGCCTGCACCAAAAGTCAGTTAAGCTCTCCATAATTTGCCCCTGCCGTTTGTCATCCAACCGAAGATTCAGCTTGGGTGACATTTGTTGGTCAAAACCTCTACGGCCACAGTCCAACCAGAAGATCATGAGGCAAAACCATACAATATCAAGACATATTTTTGGACAATCAGATATAAAACTTGCATAGCCTTACCTCCTTTTGTAAGTGGGTCTTTTCAGCTTGTATTTTGTCTTTCATGATATTGTTGTAAGGTGTGTGTTTGTTGCCCATCCCTGACTAGTCTTGAACTCAATGCTTGCTGGGTCATTCAAGAGGGCAGTTAAGAGTCAACCATAGGGAGATGGCATCAGGAATGCCAATGACAGACACAAGGCTCCTCGAAGTGACTGAGGCAGTTTACTTCAGCCATGAAGTTTGGTGTCGGCACGGCGGCTCAGTAGTTAACACTGCTGCCTCACAGCAACAGGGACCCGGGTTCAATCCCAGCCTCGGGTGAGTTTGCACATTCTCCCAGTGTCTGCGTGGGTTTCCTCTGGTTTCCTCCCACAGTCCAAAGATGTGCAGGTCAGGTGATTTAGCCATGCCAAATTGCCCATAGTGTTCAGGGATATGGTATAAGTTGGGGGTAAATATAGGATGGTGGGTAGGGGAATAGATCTGGATGCATTACTCTTCAGAGGGTCGGTGTGGACTTGCTGGGCTGAAAGGCCTGTCCCTCACGCTGTATGAAAACCAGTGGAATGGTCCTGCGTGGGTCATGGTCGATGAGAGGTCAGTTCGCGTGGCGTACAAAGTTTGGGGAGGAAGAATGGTCTTGAACAAGCAGACCGATAACATGAAAACTGCAACCTCGCAAATGGGGCAGGAGCAAAACATACACCGCCCTTCAGGATATCCAGCCAGGCTGTTGGAACCCGCGGGCTCTCCCCTCCCTCTGTCCAGCATTGAAGAAATCCTCTGAGGACAGAGGTAGACACAGCAGCCACGACGCCATTACTGCCTGAAGAAGACGAGTTTCAGGTGCAAGAGCCGGGCCGATAGATACCACCATGTTAAAATTGTACAAGACACTGGTTCGGCCGCGTTTAGAATACTGTGTACAGTTCTGGTCGCCACATTACAAAAGGATATGGACACTATGGAGAGGGTGCAGAGAAGGTTTACGAGGATGTTACCTGGTATGGAAGGTGCTCGCTATGAAGAGAGGTTGAGTAGTTTAGGTTTATTTTCATTAGAAAAAAGGAGATTGAGGGTGGACCTGATTGAGGTTTACAAAATCATGAAAGGTATTGGCAGGGTGGATAGAGACAAGCTTTTTTCCCAGGGTGAAGGATTCAATAACAAGAGGCCACACTTTCAAGGTGAGAGGTGGAAAGTTTAACGGGGATACACGCGGCAATTACTTCACACAGAGGGTGGCGGGCATCTGGAATGCATTGCCAGCAGAGGTGGTAGAGGCAGGCACGATAGATTCATTTAAGATGTGTCTGGACAGATGTATGAGTAGGTGGGGAACAGAGGGATACAGATGTTTAGGAATTGGACGACAGGTTTAGACAGTGGATTTGGACCGGCTCAGGCTCGAAGGGCCGAAGGGCCTGTTCCTGGGCTGTAAATTTTCTTTGATCTTTGTACCAGTATCCGAGGCAGAGTTGGAGGAACCGGACTTGGTGCAAAAATGCCCCAGGAGAAGCTACAGGACAAAGAACAGGCCCACATCCCAGGACTTAGAGGGGGAGGGATGTCATGATTAGAATGAGGTCAGCCAGATGGATCTTGTAGAATGAGTTCCCTGATTGCGGCTGCTAACCTGGTTCAATCAGGGAGCCCTGGCTGACAGAGGTTCTGCTCACTCCTCTGCGCTAGCTGGGTCATTGTCATGTACTGTGCACATATAACTTCAGGGTGATTTGGTGACAGGATACTGGGCCTTCCTGGAGTTATTTCACATAGTTCTGTGGGCCGAGAGTCAAGTATAGGCCAGACCAGATAAGGATGGCAGATTTCCTCTCCTAAAGGACAGCAGTGAACCAGCATTTCCTTTTAAAAACCATTCAATGGCAGATTCATGGCCACCATTACTGAGACTCGTTTTCAGTGCCAGAATTTGTTTATTGAATTTAAAATCAATCAGCGGTCATTGTCAGATTTGAACCTGTGCCCCAGAGTATTCGTCAGGACCTCTGGATTTCAAGCGTTCTTGCTCTAGTAGGATTAGAAACCATACATGACCACTGAATTGCACACATATTTTCTGAAGTAAAGGATTTTTCCAAATGTTGCTTGGTGGGCCTTCTTCAACAATGTAAAAAGTTGAAAAGAATTAATTTCGGAAAAGCAATAAAGGTACTGACTACAACATAAAATACATTGCTCACAAAACAGCACACCACCAAGGTAGGGCCAGCAGCAACTAAAGCAACTTACAAGTGTTCCTGCTCTTATTGTTTTACATCATTTTAACCTTGTTTCATCCCAGATTTGCTTATTCTAATGGAACTAGAGAGCTAGTACAAGAGAGGATCTGAAACAATGCTGCTGTACAGTCGAAGACATCATCCAGGACAAAGCAGCCCACTAGACTGGCACCACATCCACAAGCATCCGCTCCCTCCACCTCCGATGCTTAGTAGCAGCAGTGTGTACTATCGACAAGATGCACTGCAGAAATTCACCCAAGAACCTCAGGCAGCATCTTCCAAACCCGTGACCTCTCCCATCTCGAAGGACAAGGGTAGCAAATACATGGGAACACCACCACCTGCAAGTTCCCCTCCAATCCACTCACGATTCTGACTTGGAATTATATCGCTGTTCCTTCACTGGCATTCGGTTAATATCCTGGATTTCCCTCCCTGAAGAGCATTATGGGTCAACCCACAATATGGACTGCAGGGGCTCAAGAAAGCAGCCTCACCACCACCTTCTCAAGGGGCAACTAGGGACGGGCAATAAATGCTGGGCCCAGCCAATGATACCCATATCCCACGAATAATTAAGTGATACGGAGTGAATGTTATTCATAATGTCACATTTAACCTTTAACATCCAGTTATAAATCTAAAACGTTTTCATGACGACGTACACTCTGTCTCCTTTGGGAATTATTTCATCACCCTTCCTCTACAACAGTCGGGGTACAGTTCTCTTGAAGATCACTTTAAGGGTCTGAAGGTAAAACACCAGGCGTTGGACATTAAGATGTAACTATATCAAAATGTGGATGAGCAAAGACCATCAGGGCTATTGATATCAGGCCCATCTGCATGCCTTTTCCTTCAGATCACTGACAATTCCTGAGTGCAGGACAGAAAAACCTCTGGGCAAATTCAGGGAAACTTCGCCCCGTTTCTATTAGGCAACTGAGCAAGGACCACAATGACTCCATGACCAAATTAGTGGGCCAAATGACCGCACTTTGCTCCACGAGCCAATCCTCTACTTCGCCACTTCAATGTGATTCTCACTCAGCAGCTCATCAGGTCTGAACTGAATTGGCTCTTGTACTTGCACAGGGACTTCAGCGAGGCAACTCACCACCAACTTCTCGAGGGGCAACAAGAGATGGGCAACAAATGCTGGGTCCAGCCGGTGACACCCACAGGCCCAGAGTAGGTGAGGAACAAACTGCTTACTGAGTCAACTTGCTCCTTGACACAGAAGAAAAAAGTGAGAGATAAGTGCTGCCCGCTGTATGAACATGCTAGGCAACCGGCTACACACATCCTTAGGCCTAGTTAGACAAACTGCGCTGACAGAGGATTGCAGTGCGACACTCATCTTCTCAATTATGTATGGGGGGGGGGGGGTGGCAGGGGGCTGCAACTTACAATGAACAAAGTCAGAAATAGAAATAAATTATGAAACAAATGGCGAGTGAGGGAGATTTAATTAACACAGCGACCTGGAATAAGCAGCAAGTGTGCTGAATGTCAAAACCATCCCGGGGAAGCTGAACAGCCTGCAAACGAATTACAAGCAAAAAAAAAGCAGCTTTTAGGAAATTATGACCAAACATTGTTTCTGAAGTGCAAAAGCTTGGCAGTTTCTGGGCTGTAGTACCCATGTTTGTACTTGCCCATGGCAGGCTGGGAAGGGTCTCAGAACCAGCTCTACCTTTCTCAAGTCATTCCGAACCCAAATTGTAACGACAGACCCCATCACTTTCAGGAAGCATTGGCACATCTGTAAATTAGCAGGAAACGTTTTGGCAATTTCTCCTCGCGGAAACAAGACAAAATAAACGGCTTGGCTTCAATAGGGAAGGTGTTAATTTGTACTTGAGATATTTAAATGGAAAGATGGCATTTGCACAGTATCAGCTGCAAGCAGGAATACCGGATTTCATTAAAAATTTACATATAAATATTGTCTTGTCACTGCAATTCAGGTTTCTCTCGAACCTCTCAGTCAGCTATTAATTCTGGATACCTCGATTAAGAGATCACCTTTCTCCCATTGCCCCAGGCACAGTGTCATGGAAGCCAATGCAATAATATAGTGAACAAAAATGTTGAGCCTCTCAATCACAGACACACACAGACACACACACACACATATACACACACACACATATACACACACACACATATACACACACAGACACAGACACACACATATACACATACAGACACAGATACACACACACACAGACACACACATATACACACACACACACACACAGACACAGGCACACACATATACACACACAGACACAGACACACACATATACACATACAGACACAGATACACACACACACAGACACAGATACACAGACACACACATATACACACACACACACACACAGACACAGGCACACACATATACACACACAGACACAGATACACACAGACACACACAGACACACACACACACAGACACACACACACACATATACACACACAGACACAGACACACACATATACACATACAGACACAGATACACACACACACAGACACACACATATACACACACACACACACACAGACACAGGCACACACATATACACACACAGACACAGATACACACAGACACAGATACACACAGACACACACACACACACCAGTCACTTCTGCCCTTATTTTTAGTCAGGTCATACCAATGGAGTTCCGAAAAGCTTGATTAAAAACAAAAGCCCATCAGGTTGGATTGTGGCAATGGTACATCACACCGAGTCGATCCGACGCAGTCTTCCTCAGTCACAGCCAAGGGCTTGTGCAACAAATGTCCCGTTTACAAGTCAAGCAAAAGTTAGTCAAAAAGTGTGGCGCTGGAAAAGCACAGCAGGTCAGGCAGCAACCAAGGAGCAGAAGAGTCGACGATTCGGGCATAAGCCCTTCATCAGGAATATGGAGGGGTAAGGGGGCTGAGAGATAAATAGGAAGGCAGGGATGAGGATGGGGTGGGGAGTGAAGGTAGCTGGGAAGCTGATAGGTGGATGCAGGTAAGGGCTGATTGTGATAGGTCGGTGGGGAGGATAGGGTGGAGCAGATAGGTGGGAAGGTAGGACAGTTCAAGAGGACAGTGCCGAGTTGGAGGGTTGGATCTAGGATGAGGTTGGGGAGGTGAGATTTGGAAACTGGTGAAGTCGATGTTAATGCTGTATGGTTGAAGGGTCCCAAGACAGAAGATGAGGCGTTCTTCCTCCAGTTGACGGGTGGGTTTGGTTTGGTGGAGGCAGTGGCCCAGGACTTGGGGCAGTGGGAGGGGGGAGTTGAAGTGGTCAGCCACAGGGCAGTGCGGTTGTTTGGTCGGTGCATCCCAGAAATGTTCCTTGAACCAATCCATGAGTTGGCATCCTATCTCCCCAATGTAGAGGAGACCACATCGAGAGCAACAGACAGAGTAGATGAGGTCGGTGGATGCACAGGAAGATCTCTGCTGGATTTGAAATGATCCTTTGGGGCCTTAGATAGTGGTGAGGGAGGGAGATGTGGGCACACATTTTATATATCTTGCAGTGGCAAGGGAAGGTGCTGGGCGTGGAGGGTGGGTTGGTAGGGGGTGTGGACCTCACAAGAGAATTGTGGAGGGAATGGTCTCTGCGGTATGCAGATAGGGGTGGGGAGGGAAATATATCCCTGGTAGTGGAGTCTGTCTGTAGATGGTGGAAATCTCAGAGGATGATGCCCTGTCTCCGGAGATTTGCGGGTGGAAGGTGAGGACCATGATGGGGGTTCTATCCTTGTTGCGGTTGGAGCAATGGGGTTCGAGGGTGGACTGGCCGCTCGACATTCTCACAGAACTGTACATTGCAATAAACGCTACAGGCTCCTTCGCATTTCCTAGCGGCATGTTATCTCACCGACAGGTTAGGATAGGCCCCACAGAGGGGTGAACAGCAGGTAATGCCCCCAGGGAGTGATGCCTTCAGAAGAGTATCATGGCGTCAGGTGGAAGAAGAAGGATTTTGCTGGTTATCACCATCTTGGTCTCGCCTTCAGCAGGCGCTATTTCTCCAGGTTGGACCCCACTGGAAAGAGGCACAGAAGGTGCCAGGGCCACAGGAGGTACTGTAGGTGCCAATCTTCAATGTGCATCTCTAAATGCAGCTCAGAAGTGCCCGAGTTGGCTGGGTCCAGCAGGTCTGTTGTGCCAAGGTGGGTTTGCAACAGCTGGCTTGCACCGGAGCCTGGGGGAAGAGGGGGCTGAACATGGTTCTTATCTATCAACCGCCACAGGGACAACTTCATCTTGATTTTCAGGGGAATTGGCCTGTGATTGGACAAGCACTGCCTCAGCCTTCGGCACATGGGGGGGGTGACATAACTCGGGTTAAAACTGAGTGTAGGAGAACCCCCTGGGGACAGCCCTAGAATCTCAGCATGGAAGGAGCCCATTCAGTCCATCCATGCCTGCCCCAGCTCATTAGAACAGCATAATCACCCTGTGTGAATCTCCTATCTTTTCCCCCATTTCCTTAGATACCATTTCCATCCAAATAATCACCCTATTTCCTCTGAAATACCTCAAGTGAACCTGCAACCACCACATTTCCAAGCAGTGCATTCCATACTCAGGAGTGTGATGGAATACTCCTGACTAGCCTGGATGAGTGCAGCTCCAACAATACCTAAGAAGCTTGACACCATTCAGGACAAAGCACCCCTCTTGATGGGTACCTCATCCACAAGGATCCACTCCCTCCACCACCGATACACAATAGCAGAGGTGTGGACTATCTACAAAATGCACTGCAGAAATTCACCAAAAATCCTCAAACAGCACTTTCAAAACCCACAACCACTTCCATTAAGAAGGAAAGGGACAGCTGTTACATGGGAACATCACCACTCACAAGTTCCCTTCCAAACCACTCACCATTCTGACTTGGAAATATTTCATGATTATCTCTATCAAATCTCCTCCTAGCCTTTGTCTCTCCAAGGAGACCAATCCCAACTCCTTCAATCTATCCCCAGTCACTGAAGTTTCTCATTCCTGGAACCATTCTTGTAAACCACTTCTGCACTCTCTCAACGAGTGTCAATCTTGTGAAATAGCAACACAGGGCGAAACACGTGTGAACCAGCAACAGCAACAGACAGAGTTAAAGGATCTGCCGACCAACAGACCAGATCCAAAATCTAGTCATGCATCGTGATGGACAGCGAAAACAACAAATGGGAGGGAGAGGGTTCATCAACATCACCATCCTGAATGACCAAGAAACCCAACAGGTTAGTGCAAACCTCAGGGCCACAGTCTCTACAGCCTGCTTCAGCCAAAAGTGCCATCTCAGTCTCCTTTTAAGGTCTCCAGCATTGCTAAATGCCAGGCTTCAGCCAATTTGATTCACTCCAATACCATCAAGAAACCGCTCAGAGCTCCGGAACAAAGCCCCTCACCCCTTGTACTGAAGGATTGTGCATGGTTGGATTTTTCCCACAAAGTACCAGCCTTACACAATGAATTTGTTGCTTCTTCACCCCCAACCCCACCCCACCATTGTACAGTTACGTTCTCAATTCTGTATATTTGCTTTGTCATTGTGTCACGGTGCTGTTCCTTTAGTAAAACAGGTCCCTTAATCCACAAATTGTCTTCTGCAAAGACTTATTTCTACTTGTCACTTCAGTCAGAAACAGAAGAGTGAGAGCTCAGAGCACATGAACATGGACCTTGGTCATGGTGTGACGATCCCAGTTAACCTTTCATTCCCATTCCCCAGGGGAGTCGTTCAGAGTTTGATCATGATTACTCTCTTCAAAGAGGAGTTAGAGTGGTTGCCAAAAGCCTATTTTAAAACAAAAACCTCCCTTTTGTTCCTTCACCTCTGTTTCCAATTCCACTGATTTATTCCACTTACTTTTCCCTCAATTTCTCCTTCTCTCAAAGATCTATTTTTGTCCAAAGTACCGTTCTGATAGTTACATGGAAACATAGCAAATGGGAGAGAAGTAGACCATTCGGCCCATCCGAGCCTACTCTGACATTCAATAGCATCATGGCTGACCATCCAACTCTGTCCCATTCCCGCTTTCACCCTTTTGATCCCTTTGAACCTAAGGACTATATCCCACTGCTCCTTGAAAACATTCAATGTTTTGGCCTTGACCTTTTCCAGTGGCAGAGAATTCCACAGGCTCCCCTTCACTCTCTGGGTGAAGACATTTCTCCGCACCTCAGTCCCAATGGCCTATCCCGTATTCTCAGACTCTGACCCCTGGTCATGAGGAACATCCCTCCTGCAATAACTCTGTCTGGGCCCTGTTAGAATTTTCTAGGTTCTGTAAGATCCCCCTCATACTTTGAAACCCCGTGAATATAATCCTCGCTGATCCAGTCTCACTTCACATGTCGGTCCTGTGAATCAGTCTGGTAAACCTTTGTCACACTCCACTTATAAACAGAACACCCGTCCTCAGATGAGGAATCAACAAACAAGATTAAGTTGGCAATTGGAATTTGGCCACGTTACTCATGTGTGTATCTTACAAGCTGCTGCATCTCATGAGCTTTTACACAAAATCTAAATCCCTAACCAATTATTGGCCCTCAGATACAGCAGCAACCCTTTACAACAACTGCAAAGTACAGACAGAAATAATTACAAAGATGATAAATTATTCAACACACGATAGATTCATTATAAGACAACGTACAGTTACGGCGCTTTGGGGAAAAGAGGGAAAAGTAAAACAATTTAAGGCCTCCTAAATTCTCAATCAAGACTCGAAACTCCCAGACTGCCTTTCAAGCGACAGCAGTTGTTGTTGGAAGAGTAGGAAGCAAAATTGCCAACGCATCAACATTCCCTCAAAACAGCCTGGGGAGCGAGATTGTACTGGACTTTGGAAATTGTCGGTTTTCAGGGAGAAAGAATCAAAATGTGCTCATTCAGATCGGAACATTTTTATCCAGCGAATAAGGGACAGCGATAAACCAACTGAGTCGGTTCACAAACCACTTTAGCTCATTGGCCATGTCACTGTGAATTAATGTTAATTCACTGCTCAACCATTGGATATAATCACTCTTTCCTGCCTTGTTCACTTTCCTACATCAGCACAACCCCTTTAAAATGAGAAAAGATCAACTTAAACAACATTGGTTTTTGGGGGAGCTAGACTTGAGAGAGTGTTTACTCTCTTCGCTCGCACTTCCCTGGTGACTCCCTACCACAGTGACCCACTTGTAACCTTGCCCGATTTGTCCATATTACCAGTAGTTTAAGGGCATTTTCTGCTCCCAACACCAATTCCACCCTCCACCTCAGTGCACTGTATTGCGTAGATCCTCTCCTTTACATGTTATTCTGATCCATAGTCCCACTGTATTATATTAGTGTCTGTCCGACACATCCACACACTACCCCCAGAACAATATATGACTCTATAACACTTTTCACTGTATCTCCCAAGATATATGTGACAATAAATCATTCATGCATAAATCATTCATTCATTCACATTGTCCATGACATGGGTACCACACAGCTCTTTGGTAAAGACAGATGCAAAGTATTCGTTTAATACCTCATCTACGCTGTCTATCTCCATGTGTAAATCTCCTTTCATCACTCTTACTGTTCATATGACTACAGAATAATTTAGAATTCCCCTTTTTGTCAGCTGCCAGTCTTTTCTCATTACTCCTCTTTGCTCCTCTAATATGCTTCATTGCCTCTCATTGGAGCTTTCTGTATTCTCTTTGGTTCTCAATTGTGTTTTCTACCTGACCCTTGTCATAAGCACAACATTTCAGCCTCCGTTTAATTTCAATCCTTTTTGGCATTTAGGGAACTCTGGATTTCTTTGCCCACGCCAATTCCATTCTGAGGAAATGGCTTGGGTATTGTCAAGATCTGTCTCCTCTTTGAAGGTTGTTCATGGTTCAATTTTTCCCACCAATGATCCATTCCAGCATATCCTGCCCAGATCTCCTCTGACTGTAGAGGATCAGCCATGATCATACTGAAGGGTTTGAACAACTCAGTGGCCTACCCCTCCCCTGAGTTTCTATGTTTCCCCACTCTACTGAAACCAGATATCCCATCAATTGATTTTCTGGATTGACAATGATCATTCTCCACCGTTATCGTAAACCTCACCACACAATGATTGCTGCGGTAGTTGTGGGTACGTTCGTCGAGCTGTGAAGTTGATTTGCAGACGTCTCATCCCCTGTCTAGGTGACATCTTCAGTGCTTGGGAGCCTCCTGTGAAGCGCTACTGTACCGTATCTTCTGGAATTATTTGGTTCCATTTCTGCTGCTTCCAGTTGCTCATTGTAGTGGCCGGTATATTGGGTCTAGGTGAGTGCCTTTCCTCGAGAAATTCTCTGGCTGTTTAGCTGGCCCTGTGATTGTTGTGTTGCCCCAGTTGAATTTGTGGTCCTTGTCGTCTGTGTGTATGGCTATACAGTGCTTTATGCAGTCTTATAGGATGATATGGGACAAATAAGCAGACAACTAGCAATCTGCATCCATGAACACCAACTAGCCATGAAACGCCATGACCAGCTGTCCCTAGTAGCTATACAACGAACAACTGAAACAGGCAACCGGACGCAGCAGGTATTGGAACCAAATAAATTCCAGAAGAGACAGTACAGCAGGGCTTCAGGAGGCTCCAAAGCGCTGAAGGTGTCACCCAGACAGGAGACGAAACCTCTACAAATCAACTTTCAGCTCAGTGAACATACCCGCAACCACGCCAGCCAGCACCCGCACTACAAACCTTGAACGATCACTCTCTCCTAAATTCCCCTTCCACTGACAATTGGTCTACCTAGCTCATCCCATTTCCAAAAAACCAGGCCCAACAACACATCCTTTCTTGTCGGAGTGGACGTACACTGCTGTTGCAATTACTTCTGAACACTATCCAGGAATACCTGCCCCTCACTAACCCTGCACACTCTCAGTTCCCGGTCTATATTTGGGTGATTAAAGTCCTCCATTACAACTACTCTCTAATGCTGCACTGCAGATTTAATCCTTCTCACTATCTGGTGGTCTGTAAACCAAGCTGAGCAATGCCATTGTATTCTTTTTGTTCCTTAGCTCCAGCCAAATTAATCCTGTCCTTGAACCTCTGAAACATCCTGTTTCTCCAGCACTGTTTCATCAATATTGCCTCCCTGCCACCTTTCCTAGTTCTTCTGAACTTTTTGCATCCAATCTTGCCCTTCCTGAAACTAAATCTCTGTTATTGCTACAACATCATAATCCCACATGGTAATCAGCATCTGGGACTCCCCCAGTCTTACTGATGTGTTCACAAACATGCACAGCATTCAGACTTCATTACTTTGTCCCTTACTCTGACTTCACCTATTAACTTACTACCCTCTACGTTAGTGCTATCTGTCTCTCTGCAAGAGAAAGAATTGTGTGAACACTGGTATTATTTTCTAATATTGTCTCTTATCATAGAACCCCTACAGAGCAGAAAGAGCCCATCAAGTCCACACCAGTTTTCCAAAGAACATCCCACTCAGATCCAGCCCCCGACTGTATCCCATAACCCCACATTTACAATAGCTAATCCACCTAGCTTACACATCCGTGAACACTATGGGTAATTTAGCACAACCAATCCACCTAACCTGCAAATCTTTGGGCTGGGGGAGGGAGCCCACGCAGACACGGGGTGAACTTGCAAACTCCACATAGACAGTCACGCGAGGCTGGAATCAAACCCGGGTCCCTGGCTTTGCGAGGCAGCAGTGCTAACCACTGGCTAGCGGTCATCTATGGCCTTCCTGCTTCCAGGCCCTTAAGCTGTAGAGTGACCATTATGTGAAAGTGCTCTCTGTGAACCTCTGAGCCTCATGGTTGTACCACAATGACTCCAGCTTCATCTCCTGGAGCTCCGGTTTCTCTAACTAGAAGATGTGGTCATCGCCAACATATTACGCTTCATGACTTCCCAAGCATTCCACTTGATCGAGCTGTGCTGCCAGGTCTTTACTTTCCTTGCCTTATGTAAACTTTGTTCTGCTTTGGAATGCTGACATTATCTTATGATATTGGCCATGACTTTCCTTTATTCCTGTTGATTCTCAGCTCTATTGAAGTAGTGATTTCTTTAAAATAATAAACTTATCTAAATCACAGTAATTTAAACATTGAACCTGGTAAACATCAACAATAAAGTTTGGAAAAACAGGAGAGAAAACATCTCCTTCCTCACCTCTTGACAAGCTCCCCACTCAGCATACCATTACTTTTTGTAATCAGTCTTACTTAAAGCACCTCTTTCACTCTTTGCACTGAATTTCCCCTTTGAAACCAATTCCCAGATACATTCACTCAAATTCTATCTCCGACTCACTCGGACCAAGTCTCCTTCTTCACATTGACCAAACACCCATAATCTACCATAATCAAAATCTACCATAACTTGGAGGAATTTAACAGCAGCGAAGGATATCAGAGAGACATTAGCTAAGTAAAGGTGTTTGACATCGATGTACATGTTACAAAACTAATGCTGTTCCTTTAGTGTCACTAATCTGGAACTCCCTCCTTAACAGTGTTACATCACATGGACTGTATGGTTCAAGAAGGCAACTCACCACAACCTTCTCCAGGGCCATTAGGGATGGACAATTAAACTCAGCAAGCTTATTTCCTATAAATAAGTGGAAGTAAGAGAAGAATCTTGTAAAGTATCATCGCCTGAACAGGCCAATTTCTCTGCGACAGATTCAATACAAAATTCTACTTCTAATTCCAAGTAGCACTGTTTGAAGAAAATACTCACAAGATCTTCCCTCTGTCTTTATCTCCTTCTCCCCCTAACCCCAATGCAAGTTTGATCAACTTTGTGAAGAGCACAAAATAAAAGATGCAAACATGAAATCACAACCACGACATTTGCTTCCCAGACACGTGCAACCTCTTTGATCACAATTTTACCTTTTGGGGAAAAAAAAGTCTAGTCTAAATTCCCTGATTTATAAAGGTTATTTGCAAAAGGCAGAGTGGAAGTTTCTAAAAGAAACATAGAAAATAGGAGCAAGAGAGGGCCATTCGGCCCATTGAGCCTGCTGCATTATTCAACATGATCATGGCTGATCGTCCAACTTAGTCCCCAATTTCCCCGGTCATTGGAAACATCCTTTGTGCGTTTACCCAGTCTAGTTCTATTAGAATTTTATAAGTTTCTATGAGATCCCCAATCTCTCTTCTACAGTCCAATGAGTATAGTCCCAATCAATGCAATCTCTCTCTTCATACATCAGCGCTGCTAGCCCACAGGTGAAGAAAAATACCCTATTTTGACTTAAGTACTGGATGCATGCTGGGAAATTACTCAAAATTACTCAATGCCACATTCAGAGTTCAGTGAGGGGCTGAGGAGGTCAAGCAATAAAACTTTTGTGAAGACAGTAAAAGGCACAGATGATAATGCAATAGGTAAATTTGTTTTTGTGTGACAATGATTGAATTATTTTCTTTATTTAATTAAAACAAAATGGCCGTGGAAGAAGTTTCCAGAAAGCATTCAAACAATTTCCGGGAACATGGTTATCCTAGTACCAGGGCAAGATACTTAAACTCCAAAGAGTTGTTTTTTGTTGACACAATCCGACACCTTGGTCATTACAAATATCTTTCACTAAGGCAAGAATGTGAATATTGCAGATATTTAAGATTTGCCTATCGTTCTCCTCACCCCCCCACCTCCACCAAGAGTTTAGTTTAATATATGACGAAAAGAGGTGTACAGAGTTACAACTTTATTGGTAGGATGAAAGCTGGGGTGGGGAGGTCCTCGTGTGCTGATTTGTTTAGGCTTGACCATTTCGTTCAGCAATAGACAGCACAGATACCGCACCAATATAAGAAACACAAAGTGGAGTATGTGTGGCACAGTGGTAATGTCCCTTCCTCTGAGCCACTACGCATCATACCATCTCTGAACTAGTTGATTAGAAATATGAAAATAAAGAGAAATGTAACAATTCTAGGTTGGATGACCACAATGTAGAAGTTGCAGTTATGTAATGAACCTAACATTAAAACCAACTAGGGCAAGATGACAGAAGGGAAAACTGCCTCATTCATTTTGCTTAATATCTAAAAGGAAGCCACTTTTGATAGATATCGCCTTCAATGCAAATCCTGGATTGATCGTAAATAAATATTAACTTCTGAACTAGTCAAAATACTAAGTTGGTCCAGCAGCATCTGAGAAGGAGAAGTCAGAGTAAACATTTTGGGTCCGGTGACCTTTCACCGGCCTGGAAACCTTCACTCTGATTTCTCTGCACAGATGCTGCCAGACCTGCTGAGCTTTTTCAGCAACTTCTGTTTTCGTTTCGGATGTGCAGCATCCGCAGTCCTTTCTGTTTTCATAGAAACACTGAGTTCTTGTTCTGACCTAGAACAAAGAACAAAGACAATTTACAGCCCAGGAACAGGTCCTTCGGCCCTCCAAGCCAGAGCCGATCCATATCTATTGTCCAAACCTGTCACCCATTTCCTAAGCATCTATATCCCTCTGCTCCCCACCTACTCATGCATCTGTCCAGATGCATCTTAAATGAATCTACCGTGCCTGCCTCTACCACCTCTGCTGGCAACACATTCCAGACACCCACACCCTGTGTGTAAAGTACTTGCTGAATGTATCCCCCTTAAACTTTTCACCTCTCACTTTGAAAGTGTGACCTCTCGTTATTGAATCCTTCACCTTGGGAAAAAGCTTGTCTCTATCTACTCTGTCTTTACCCTTCATGATTTTGTAAACCTCAATCAGGTCCCCCCTCAATCTACTTTTTTCTAATGAAAGTAATACTCAACCTCTCTTCATAGCGAGCACCTTCTATACCAGGCAACATCTTCGTAAACCTTCTCTGCACCCTCTCCATAGCTTCCACATACTTTTGATATTGTGCCGACCAGAACTGTACACAGTATTCCAGTTTTGTACAATTTTAACATGACCTGCCAGCTCTTACACTCAATACCCCATCCGATGAAGGCAAGCATACCATATGCCTTCTTGACCACTCTATCCACCTGTGCAGCAACCTTCAGGGTACAATGGACCAGATCTCTCTGCTCAACTTTTCCCAAGGCTCTTCTGTTCATTGTATAATTCGTTCTAGAATTAGTCTTGCCTTAATGCATCACCTCACATTTGTCTGGATTGAACGCCATCTGCCTCTTTTCCGCCCAACTCTCTAGTCTACCTATATTCTCCTGTCAGTCCTGACACCTTCCCTCCTCACCGCTGTGTAAAAATGGAGACCTGAATTGAGACAACAGCAAACAGATGGGCTCACGGTTAAGAATTTCTTAGCAAATCGCAATGACATTGGTTACAAATGTCCTCAATGAATTAAGATAATCAAACAGGGAAAAGCAATGCTCTGTTCGTGACCATGTGGGGACGGATACTACTGGAAAATTCAATAAAGGAAATGCTGGACCAAATTGAACTAAATTACTTTTTACCAATTGGGCATAGGGTTTCAAGAGTGAAATGCACCTTCTGCCACTGGTGGGCCTCATCAGGGTTGGGGTATGTAGTCATCCTGTAAAACAAGATTCAAATTACATTTGATAAGTCTCCTTTGATTTTCTGATTGCCACTACATTACTCCTCAGGGGTTGTTTACAATAATTTTGCTGAATTAGTTGATTTAAAATAGTCGAGTGAAATCTATTCAAGTTGCAGCTCATTATTCAATGTATAATCACTATCAAGACGATAATTGTTAGCAAAGATGCTCAATATAGCACATACCAAAAGCATGCATGGCCCCAGCTTACACAAAGAGAGTTAAAGGAGGTACAAAATCACACTCTCGTGGATATGTTGAGAAAGTTGCATAATGCAACATAGCACCAAAAGATTGTACAGAAGAAAATGGCGTGCTCATTTATAAAAAGGTCAGAAGTCAAGTATTCTACAGTTCATCCAAGCTGCTGAATTATTCAACCACAGAATTCCCATTTCACTATTTATTTGCAGTGTTTAATGCAAATTATTGGCCACTTGAGGGCGATCAGACGATCAGCAGCCTGCGGAGACTCTTCTGTAAGTTCACCTGGGCAGCTCAGAAAGTATTCTGAGAGGAAGATCAGAGTGAAACATCAAGGGACAATGGGGGCAGAACCTGTTGAAGCCTCAGAGGTCTCCTGTGCTGTGTGGAGAGCCAGGAAGAGAGTGACGCTGCCAAAATAAAACATCCAAGTCAGGCAGTAGATAGGCCACCTGTGGGTCTTCCACTGGATGGCCTTCCCAGCGAGAGCTGATAATCGGAACCCTTATGCTCAGCAGTGCAACTGAGAAGGTTATAGCCATTGCTGTACCCCACACTGGAGTCCCAATATCTTGAGGATCTGGGCCACTGGCAAGTAACATGGAGGAGCATTTTGCAAGGTGGGATCCAGAGGGTAAAAGGAAGAGTTGGAAGGGTGGGCAGGGGGCATCTCTCATTGACTTCAGCCCTTTGCTGAAGTCTAATCCCTGGATCAGGCACTGCTTGACTGATCGAGAGGCTCCATAACCTTAAGGTGACAAGCAGCCCACCCAGTCTGCACTACTGTGTCTGTTAAACAGTGACAGGCTCGCCTTGTGCCTGGATAAATGCCAACATGGGAGGGCTGAGGCCTTGACCTGGTAGTTCTCGGGGTCAAGATGCAAGAGTTCCCACCACAGCAGGTCTCCATCCCTGGTGGAGAAGAGGGATCTGGTGTAGTTGGTGGAGGTGTGGAGTGGGGTAGGTGGAGCAACCTGTGTGTGCGAATCCAAACAGCAGAGCACAACAGCCCATGCTAATGGTGGGTCCCCATCACCACAGCAACGGTCTGGGTCTTCTCCGGCAAGTTTGAAACCTTCTTGACTCAAAAGGGAATGAGGACTTTGTAATCCAAAACTGGATCCAAAGTAATCCAAATCCCTCTCAACCCCGCCAGACTTAGGCCTCCTGTCAATTTGCTCTGTAATGAGACAGAGAGGGAAGGATTGATGGGTATGGTTACAGGAGGAGTTGGTGAGAATGCGTGACCATGAAAGGTGGAGAGGCAACACCTTCCCAGCAAATGGCTGGCAAGCAAGCCAGAAGGATGTAAGGGGGTGAGAATGGTGTCAGCCTTTGGGTGCACGCCATGCACATGAAGCTAAGGCTTGCAAGCTGTGTGGCTTTGCGAGCTCCCTGCACAGCAGCAGAGTTAGACTAAGCAACAAACCCAAGAGTGCAAAGAAGCAGCGCGAAGATGGTGCCACTTAACAATGCAGAGCACAGCAGATCATTGACTTTTCTCCAGCTCTGCTTGCCAGTAGCACTGACCTGCACTGCCTTCCTGGCACAGGCTGATGAGGTGCCCTCCGGGTGCAGACACCTGGACAAAGATGCCCCTCCGTTGCTGACTCCATTCAGCAGCATCTGAAGGACTGTGGAGATGCCGGTGTTGCACTGGAGTGGACAAAGTCATAAGTCAGACGACACTAGGTTATAGTCCAACACGTTTATTTGAAATCACGAGCTTTCAGAGCGCTACCCCTTCATTAGGTGAAGCGACAGACTGGCAGCAGTTTGCAGCACCCAAAGTGGTACCCATACCTCATCTCCTTCAAATATGGCTGCCAGAATCTTCAATTTCCAGAAGGTTGGCAAAAACGTCCAACTCACTCACCACAAAATCTGTCCATTACCTCGCACAACATCTCATGAGCTGAGATGCGTGTGAGGTAACTTGCCTGGACATTGGTAAATATGATGCCATCCAACACACTGTAGGGAATACTTGAACATCAAAAATGGAAAGTTGAGGTCACTGATTTATTTTACTGACTTGTTTTGTTCTAGATTTTGGGAAACCCAACATTCCCAGCAGTATTGTGCATAGATGAAAAGTCCAAAGTAACACTACAGGAACCCACTCAGATTCAGAATTGATACGTGCGACATTAATGGGAACGTGGACTTTGTACATTAGCAAGAGTCTAAAATTCCACAGTGCAGGGCGCCCATAAAAGCACGGTCACCCATGATATACAGATCTGTATTTCAAAAGGAAGCTGAGATTTGTGAACAAATTGGAAGCACGATTGTTCATTCCTGGTATCCCAGAACTTGCCTGACTGTCCTCAGGAATTACCAGTGGGATTCTTTCACCTTCCTCAAGTGCTTTATTTCCACATGAACAATTTCGAAAGCCTTTCTGATACCTCTGAAGTGACCGAGGAGGAGACTGAAATTTAAAAGGAAGTTTTGGTCCTGGGGTATCAAGTGACAAAGGACAATAGGGAATGTTTCTTGGTGTCCTGGGCAATAACTTTCCCTCAGTTATTTCCCCCTGACTAATGCACCTAACCTATACATCCCTGAACACTATGGGGCAATTAAGCATGGCCAATTCACCCTAACCTGCACATCTTTGGATTGTGGGAGGAACCTCACGCAGACACAGGGAGAACGTGCAAACTGCACACAGAAACATTTCGTCTCACTGCCATTTGAGGGAGCTTAGTGTGTAAACATACTGCTGTCTTTGCCTCTATAACAATGACTAGTATACTCTGGAAGCAGAGTTATATTACGTAAAGGATAAATTCCTCTCAAATCAGAAATCAATATCCTCCTTCGGTGTTATGTTTGACTAATTTCTCATGCACTTTAACCCTTTAGCGAAATTGTCAACTAAATCATCTCAAATTACACATTATTAAAATTTTCATTTCTGTACGGGACATTTAACTCTCATTCCTTTCAATATCATGTTATCTTTTCTCTTTCCTTACGCTTCAAACTTCTCAACAGCTTTCAAGTTCCCCACCTCCTCTCAATTTTTCAGAAACGAACTCAGAAAATGCTGGGGTCTGTGCAGATCTCCACTGATGCTGCCAGACCTGCTGAGTTCACGGAAGAATCAGAGCATCCCTACAGTGTAGAAACAGGTCATTTGGCCCAACATGTCCACACCGACCCTCTGAAGAGTATCGCACCCAGACCCATTCCCTGACCCTATTACTCTACATTTCCCCTGACTAATGCACCTAACCTACACATCCCTGAACACTATGGGGCAATTAAGCATGGCCAATTCACCCTAACCTGCACATCTTTGGATTGTGGGAGGAACCTCACGCAGACAAGGGAGAACGTGGCAAACTCCACACAGTCTCCTCAGGCTGGAATCGAACCTGGGTCCCTGGCGCTATGAGGCAACACGCTAACCATTGAGTCACTGTGCTGCCCCCAGCGTTTCCTGTGTTGGTTTCAGATTTCTAGCATTCACGGTATTTTCGCTTTGGTTATTCAGACCTCTTCTTAAGTCAGTCTTTTGCCAGTCCTGAAACTTCAGAACCCTATGTTGCATTCCGCTCCACACCAACAGTTGTCAGAGGTAAAACGGTGTGTGTAACTTTGACTAATCATGGTTGGGATCTTTTCATGGAACAGGCATGAGATCCCTTGATGGGTGTGCCTCAACTAAATAATTACAGCAACACGATTGTGCAAGTTTTAAATTAAAGGTTCATATACTCATTTGCATTTGCCTGAAACACACATTCCCTTGTGCATGCGGGAACACACATACACACAAAGACGAGTCACATACAGAGGCAGGAAACTTCAAACTTATTATGGGTTCAACCTCCGAGGTTATTGTCTCTATAGCCCCTTAGGGAAATTTGCCTTCTCGAATTAAGCAGGTGCTCTAAAGTTAGAGCCAGCATTGAGGAATTCGGAGCAGAGTAAGAGTTCTTTTGCAGGCGAATTTCTGCTTCTCGGTTGAAACCGAAGTTGGGACAGGCTGGGGGTTTCCTTTTCCCTTTGGGATCTCAAACTTAGAAGGCACAATGTCAATATTATAAGCAATATACCGAGGATGTTGAGTATCTGAATGAAGAAACGAAAAGTACTGAAGAAGGATCATTGCACTGAAAATGAGAGTTTGTTTTCTCTCTCCGGAGACGCTACGAGGCCTGCCAAGTTTCTGTTGAGTACTTTAACTGATGTTGGCTTATCCAACTAAGCTGCACACCTTTGGATTGGCTATACAAAACTGCCCATGGTGTGCAGGGATGTGCAGGCTAAGTGGCTTAGTTATGGGGAAATGCAGGGTTACAGAGATAGGTAGGAGGGGTGGGTCTGGGTGGGATGCACTTCGGAGGGTCATTGTAGACTTGATGGGCCAAATGGCCTCTTTCTGCACTGTGGGGTTTCTATAATGGGACGACTTGTGGCTAGTTTGATGGCTTTTGCTGGAACCCTGCGTGCAAGCAGTTTTGAGCTGGTTTTAAACGCATAGCCCTCTCAACATGTGACTTTTACAACTTCAAATCCCTTCACCAAAAAGGATAGGGTAGCGTGGGGGAAATTAAGTTATGTTGATTTCACATCTTTTGTTGTGGATCAACAGCACCGAGGATTTGAGAATGTCAATCTTTTTGGTTGTGAATAGTCCATTCAATCAGAAGAGCATTGGATCACGTGGATCTCGAAGTTGCTGGCCCACCCTAAAACAGGGAGATGTGTGAAGCCTCTCGATGGCTCGTGAGAGCCCATATTTAATTAAGTATTTGTTTGGGTTATGGAACTGTCTGTAGTGCAAATGTCCAGGGTCACATGACATGCAGCAGCCATTTTAATAGCTGATTTGTATCCAGTTTTGACCAAAGTAGGCAGTGCCCTCAGGCATGGCATAATACAATGTCCTTGGACACAAGTCACAACTTTTTGTCTCCTCAATACCTTGGTTCCTCTTCCACATGTTAATTCCACATGTAAATTTTAATCTAGTTCCTATTCTATTTCCTCCAACACTTTTATTTCTCTCCATTTACCAGATTCTGGCTTAAGCATTTCTTAATTGCTTTACACAATTTGATTCCCATTATCCAGCCATTTTTACTGGCATACATCTGTTATATAACTCTGCAAAGTGCACCATAATTGCTCAATGGCTCATCCCTCGATTGCAAAATATCTTTAAACCTCCCGTTTAAATCAGATTAACGTACCAGCTTCACACATCTCAACTGAGCAATGCAGAGCTTAGTCTTGCACCTGCCTGCCTTTCTCCTTGCTCTCTCTTACTGCTCCAGATTGCTTGTGTATTTTGTTAGCAGGCCTTTCTGCAGGAGCACTGACCACAGCCGATTCTGGGGCATCACGAATTTGGCCTCTGCGCCGTTGGAAATGGACGATCGTGTTGGTATTGAGGACTAGTAAGTCCTGACGCATCTTAAACCAGATGGAATTTCTGCTTGAGCTAGGAGATTTCGGAGTCAACAGGAAATCCTGATGAAGAGCTGATGCTCGCAAACGTCAACTCTCCTGCTCCTCGGATGTTGCCTGACTGGCTGTGACTAGAGGTGTTATCACTCGACTATTAATCTCGAGATCCAGACTAAGTTGTAGTACTTGGGTTTAAATCCAGCCACGGTAGATGATGCAAGTCCAGAGCAACACCAACATAGCAGGCAATAAATACTGGTTCTGCCAGCGACACCCACAGCTTATGAACAAATAAAAGAAAATTGCGGGTTCAATCCTTGTAGAAGTTTATAAGATAATGAGAGGTACAGATAGGGTTAATGGTAGTTGTCTTTTCCCTAGGATGGGGGATTTCAAGATGAGGGGGCACATATTTAAGGTGAGAGGAGAGAGATTTATAAGAGACATGGGCGGGGGGCACAAATATGTTTACACAGAGGTTGGTTCGAGTGTGAAATAAACTTCCTGAGGAAGTGGCGGACGCAGGTACAATTACAATATTTAAAAGGCATTTAGATAAATACATGAATAAGGAATGTTTGGAAGGATATAGGCCAAGCGCAGGCAGGTGGGACTAGATTGGTTTGGGATTTTGGTCGGCGTGGGCTGGTTAGACCGAAGGATCTGTTTCTGTACTGCATGACTTTATCGCTAAGTCCCACTCCAGAGATTTATAGATAAAACAGAAGTTGACAATCAAGTGTTTCACAGGCAGGACATGTTTCTGATGTGGCATTAGTTGGACACCTCCTTCAATGATTCTTTGATGAGCACAAAGGATTCCCTGGTACTACCCAAAGAAGGGCACGGGGGTTTGTTCTACGATCTGACCAATATTTCTTTCACAGTCAGGGTGAGCTCTCGAGACCATCTGGAAAGTGATGTGGAGAAAACAGGAATTTGCCATTTCCAAACTGGATCAGCCATGAACACTTTGAATAGTGGTGTCATCCTGGAAGGCTGAACAGCCTGCCCCAAAGTTTCTGCATTTCCACGTTTTGAACAAATAATTTGGAGATAATTTTGGAGAGTCTGAATGTTTTCATCTCTGTGCTCAGCTGGAATGATGGCCGTTAACATCACACCCCTGACAGGATCCGTGAATGGTGTAGGCCTCACGGTCAAATGTTTTGAATTCATCTGGAGTACTTCATCTTTACAGATCTTTTCAAAACGATTCTTCAACTGTCTGACAGCCAGTGAATGAAAAGTTACAATTCCTAAACAGATTGCTGCTCGTACTGCTTTGCAATGTGAAGAATTACTACCGTCCAAATCTTATTTTGAGACTCAATGTACATTATGTTATTTGTTTCCTAGTTTTCCTCCTTCATGGCCTTCCTCAACGTATATTGCTAAATGAATGTGACCAGTCCTTAGAATCCATTACTTGGCATGTGAGCATCAACAGCACACGATGTGAAAGGACCACTGCCTTCTGGGAGCGTTGGGTTGTCAGCTTAAGGCCAAAAACAAACACTAACAGCCAAACAGAAACCCTTGGCAAGTATACACAAGGCCCTTATCTTCACTCCTTATCTTAGAGAGATAGCTAGATTGCTTTGGCTCACAATTTATGCTTTTAAGTCAACACAAGCACAGATAATCCAGCTCAAATTATCGTGCAAAGCTCAGAAGATGTTGACAAAACTTAGCAGGTCTGGGGTCACATCCACGGAGAGAGAAACAGAGTTAACATTTCGAGTCCAGTTCTGAAAGAGAGTCAGGCCGGATTTGAGACATGAGCTCTGTTTCTGTCTCCATCGATGCTGCCAGACCTGCTGAATTTCTCCAGCACTCCCTGGTGATTGTTTCAGATTTCCAGCACCCACAGTCTTTATTGTGAGACAATTCCACTGCACTGCCTGATGAGAATGAAGACTTTGCAATAGATCTGCTTCATCAATCAGAGTCCCTTGTTTGGGCTTCGATTGGATACTGCAACCACAAGCAATAAAGTGGCTACTACATTACTCACCTCTAGAATACACAGGAAAGCTGCCATACAGACTTGATGAAATTAATGAGGGGCTAATGGTTTCAGGATCAGCTTGACCACAACAATTTCCCTTTACGTTCCTCTTACAGATCAGAACTGTTACAAGTTAATCGTCATTGAATTACCTTCCATTACCCTCATGGTAGCCAGATATGTCAGCTAATGATAAAAAAAACAAGAAATATAACTCCATAACAGCCCTCACACCACCCAGAAAAGATACTTCAACAAGCGCCAATGGTCTACTCTACAGATTCACCATTGCCTGTATGAAGCCCAGCGTATAAAACAATATATTTCAGTTCCTCTTTTCAAATGTGATGGTCATGCACTCACTCTCACACACACACACACAAACACGCACACACGGTAGAGTCTATGAGGAGATCAAGAGCCAGAGCCAGTAGCTCAGTGGGGCCATCTTCCAGCCTGGCATGGCGGTCATTTGGCACAGCATGGCAATCTCTCGATGGCCCGGCATGGCCTCAGCGTGAACTTACGGCCTCGAGATGATTCCAGAGCGGTCTCCCAGCCTCAAAAGGAAGCCCGGTGTAGTCTGAAGTCAAGGACCAGTTCAGACCAGAGACTAGGTGCCGGGCTGGAGAATCGGAAGGACCGTTGTTCTGAACATTTTTACTTTGTGATTTTTCTAATTTATTCCTACGATCGGTCACGCCAGACTTTTTATTTCTTTGCTTTCCTAAACATTTCTCCCGAAGAATTTGTACTTAAGAATCTGTACATGGGTACCTTTGTATCGAAAACGGTACCCTAGGTGGCAACTTATAAACATTTCACTGCAGTCATGTGAGGTATGTGACAATAATCCCAAGACTCATAAACGAAAACGAGTGCTCAGAGCATGCAGAGAATTTGAAATTATTTCCTATTGTATTGCAAGAGTGAAAACCTTGTGAGGCAGATACTGTGCTTTTGTCCTTCACCAGAGGAGATGAGACAAAACCAACAGCCCAAGAATACAAACTGAAATTAAGTTATATTTTGCACACTGAAAAGTATTTGAACCGGTAAAATATCAACGATGATACCTCAACAAGTTTATTTTAAATTGCAAGCTTTCAGAGTTGCACAACCTCTTCAGGTGTGTAATGATAGAGAGAGGTGTAATCGGCATACCTCGCTAGCTACCTCCTGGCTGACAGAGATATAATACACATATATACACCTCTCTGCTGATGGAGAAGTATCATGACTATACCTCGCCATTTAACTCGCTGCTGATTGAAGTATACCTCACGATTTATCTCTCTGCTGAAAGAGTGGTATAATAGGTATACCTCACTATTTACTTCCCTGCTGACACAGACTGATACGATATTTACTGACCTGCTGACAGAGATGTTTAATACGTGCACCTCCCTATTTACGTCCCTGCTGAAAGGGAGGTATAACAGGTGTACCTCACTATTTACCTCTCTCTGATAGAGGTATATTGTGTATACCTCGCTACTTACCTCACTGCTGATGGAGGTATATTGGGTATACCTCGCTATTTACCTCACTGCTGATAGAGGTATATTGGGTATACCTCGCTACTTACCTCACTGCTGATAGAGGTATATTGGGTATACCTCGCTATTTACCTCACTGCTGATAGAGGTATATTGGGTATACCTCGCTATTTACCTCACTGCTGATAGAGGTATATTGGGTATACCTCGCTACTTACCTCACTGCTGATAGAGGTATATTGGGTATACCTCGCTATTTACCTCACTGCTGATTGGGGTATATTGGGTATACCTCGCTATTTACCTCACTGCTGATAGAGGTATATTGGGTATACCTCGCTATTTACCTCACTGCTGATAGAGGTATATTGGGTATACCTCGCTATTTACCTCACTGCTGATAGAGGTATATTGGGTGTACCTCGCTATTTACCTCACTGCTGATAGAGGTATATTGGGTGTACCTCACTATTTACCTCACTGCTGATAGAGGTATATTGGGTATACCTCACTATTTACCTCACTGCTGATAGAGGTATATTGGGTATACCTCGCTATTTACCTCACTGCTGATAGAGGTATAATGGGTATACCTCGCTATTTACCTCACTGCTGATAGAGGTATGTTGGGTATACCTCACTATTTACCTCACTGCTGATAGGGGTATATAGGGTATACCTCGCTATTTACCTCACTGCTGATAGAGGTATGTTGGGTATACCTCACTATTTACCTCACTGCTGATAGGGGTATATAGGGTATACCTCGCTATTTACCTCACTGCTGATAGAGGTATATTGGGTATACCTCGCTATTTACCTCACTGCTGATTGGGGTATATTGGGTATACCTCGCTATTTACCTCACTGCTGATAGAGGTATATTGGGTATACCTCGCTATTTACCTCACTGCTGATTGGGGTATATTGGGTATACCTCGCTATTTACCTCACTGCTGATAGAGGTATATTGGGTATACCTCGCTATTTACCTCACTGCTGATAGAGGTATATTGGGTATACCTCGCTATTTACCTCACTGCTGATAGAGGTATATTGGGTATACCTCGCTATTTACCTCACTGCTGATTGGGGTATATTGGGTATACCTCGCTATTTACCTCACTGCTGATAGAGGTATATTGGGTATACCTCGCTATTTACCTCACTGCTGATAGAGGTATATTGGGTATACCTCGCTATTTACCTCACTGCTGATAGGGGTATATAGGGTACACCTGACTGCTGATAGAGGTATACAGGGTATATCTCACTACTTACCTCACTGCTGATCGACGTATAATGGGTATACCTCGCTACTTACCTCACAGCTGATCTAGGTATATTGGGTATACCTCGCTACTTACCTCACTGCTGATCGAGAGGTATATTTGATAGATCCTGCAATATACCTCACTGCAGATGGAAAGGGAGAGTAGTTGTACCTCGTTATTTACCTCCCCGCTGATAGTGAGGTGTAATAGTTATACCTCGTTATTTACCTCCCCGCTGATAGTGAGGTATAATAGTTATACCTCGTTATTTACCTCCCCGCTGATACTGAGGTGTAATAGTTATACCTCGTTATTTACCTCCTCGCTGATAGTGAGGTATAATAGTTATACCTCGTTATTTACCTCCCCGCTGATAGTGAGGTATAATAGTTATACCTCGTTATTTACCTCCCCGCTGATAGTGAGGTATAATAGTTATACCTCGTTATTTACCTCCCCGCTGATAGTGAGGTATAATAGTTATACCTCGTTATTTACCTCCCCGCTGATAGTGAGGTGTAATAGTTATACCTCGTTATTTACCTCCCCGCTGATAGTGAGGTGTAATAGTTATACCTCGTTATTTATCTCCCCGCTGATAGTGAGGTGTAATAGTTATACCTCGTTATTTACCTCCCCGCTGATAGTGAGGTGTAATAGTTATACCTCGTTATTTACCTCCCCGCTGATAATGAGGTGTAATAGTTATACCTCGCTATTTACCTCCCTGCTGATAGAGGGGTAAAACAGATATACCTTGTTACATACTCCCTGCTGATAAAGAGGTATAAATGTATACCATGCCATTTACCGCCCTGCTGACAGTGTAGTATAATAGGTATTTCTCCCGATTTAGCCCCCTGATGATGGACAGGAAAAAAGATATACGTCACCATTTACCTCACTGCTGATTAAGAGGTATAATTGGTGTGCCTCGCTGCGGATAGTGAGGTATAATAATTATACCTCGCAATTTACCACCCCACTGATAGAGATACGTAATACTTATCCCTCGCAAATTACCACCCTGCTCATAGAGAGGTGTAACAGTTATACCTTGCTATTTACCTCCTCGCTGATAGAGAGGTATAATAGTTATAACTCGCTCTTTACCGCACCACTGATGGAGAGATATAATAGTTATACCTTGCTATTTAACTCCCCGTTGATGTAGAGGTATAATAGTTATACCTCGTTATTTACCTCCCCGCTGATAGTGAGGTATAATAGTTATACCTCGTTATTTACCTCCCCGCTGATAGTGAGGTATAATAGTTATACCTCGCTACTTACCTCCCCGCTGATAGTGAGGTAGAATAGTTATACCTCGCTATTTACATCCCTGCTGATAGAGATGCACAATAATTATACCTCGTTATTTACCTCCCCGCTGATAGTGAGGTATAATAGTTATACCTCGCTACTTACCTCCCCGCTGATAGTGAGGTATAATAGTTATACCTCGCTACTTACCTCCCCGCTAATAGTGAGGTATAATAGTTATACCTCGCTATTTACTTCCCTGCTGATAGAGATGCATAATAATTATACCTCGCTATTTACCTCCCCGCCGATAGTGAGGTATAATAGTTATACCTCGCTATTTACCTCCCGCTGTTAGTGAGGTATACTAGTTATACCTCGCTATTTACCTCCTCGCGGGTAGAGAGGTAAATATTATACCTCGCTAGTTACCTCCCCGCTGAAAGAGAGGTGTAATAGTTATACCTCGCTATTTGCCTCCCCGCAGATATAGACATAATAGTTATACCTCGCTATTTACCTCCCCGCTGATAGAGAGGATTAATAGTTATACCTCGCAATTTCCCTCCTCACTGATAGAGAGATATAATAGTTATACATCACTATTTCCCACCTCGCAAATTGTGAGGTATAATAGTTATACCTCGCTATTTACCTCCTCGTTGATAGAGAGGTTTAATAGTTATGTGTTGCTGGAAAAGCGCAGCAGGTCAGGCAGCATCCAGGGAACAGGAGAATTGACGTTTCGGGCATAAGCCCTTCTTCCTCAAGAAGGGCTTATGCCCGAAACGTCGATTCTCCTGTTCCCTGGATGCTGCCTGACCTGCTGCGCTTTTCCAGCAACACATTTTCAGCTCTGATCTCCAGCATCTGCAGACCTCACTTTCTCCTCAAAGGTTTAATAGTTATATCTCGCTATTCACCTCCTCGCTCATAGAGAGGAATAATACTTATACCTCGCTATTTACCACTTCGCTGATAGAGAGATTTAATAGTTACACCTAACCAAGTACCTCCCTGCTAATAGAGATGAATAATAGTTATACCTCACTTTTTACCTCCCCTCTGATAGTGAGGTATAATAGTTATACCTCACTTTTACCTCCCCTCTGATAGTGAAGTATAATAGTTATACCTCACTTTTTACCTCCCCGCTGATAGTGAGGTATAATAGTTATACCTCGTTATTTACCTCCCCGCCGATAGTGAGGTATAATAGTTATACCTCGCTATTTGCCTCCTCGCTGATAGTGAGGTATAATAGTTATACCTCGCTATTTACCTCCTTGCTCATAGAGAGGTATAATAGTTATACCTCGCTATTTACCTCCTCGTTGATAGAGAGGTTTAATAGTTATGTGTTGCTGGAAAAGCGCAGCAGGTCAGGCAGCATCCAGGGAACAGGAGAATCGACGTTTCGGGCATAAGCCCTTCTTCCTGAAGAAGGGCTTATGCCCGAAACGTCGATTCTCCTGTTCCCTGGATGCTGCCTGACCTGCTGCGCTTTTCCAGCAACACATTTTCAGCTCTGATCTCCAGCATCTGCAGACCTCACTTTCTCCTCAAAGGTTTAATAGTTATATCTCGCTATTCACCTCCTCGCTCATAGAGAGGAATAATACTTATACCTCGCTATTTACCACTTCGCTGATAGAGAGATTTAATAGTTACACCTAACCATGTACCTCCCTGCTAATAGAGATGAATAATAGTTATACCTCACTTTTTACCTCCCCTCTGATAGTGAGGTATAATAGTTATACCTCACTTTTACCTCCCCGCTGATAGTGAGGTATAATAGTTATACCTCGCTATTTACCTCCTCGCTGATAGTGAAGTATAATAGTTATACCTCGCTATTTACCTCCTCGCTGATAGAGAGATATAATAGTTATACCTCGCTACTTACCTCCCCGCTGATAGTGAGGTATAATAGTTATACCTCGCTATTTACCTCCTCGCTGATAGTGAAGTATAATAGTTATACCTCGCTATTTACCTCCTCGCTGATAGTGAGGTGTAATAGTTATACCTCGCTATTTACCTCCTCGTGGATAGTGAGGTATAATAGTTATACCTCGCTATTTACCTCCTCGCTGATAGTGAGGTATAATAGTTATACCTCGCTATTTACCTCCTCGCTGAGAGTGAGGTATAATAGTTATACCTCGCTACTTACCTCCTCGCTGATAGAGAGGTATAATAGTTATACCTCGCTACTTACCTCCTCGCTGATAGTGAGGTATAATAGTTAGACCTCGCTACTTACCTCCTCGCTGATAGTGAGGTATAATAGTTATACCTCGCTACTTACCTCCTCGCTGATAGTGAGGTATAATAGTTAGACCTCGCTATTTACCTCCTCGCTGATAGTGAGGTGTAATAGTTATACCTCGCTATTTACCTCCCCGCTGATAGTGAGGTGTAATAGTTATACCTCGCTATTTACCTCCTCGTGGATAGTGAGGTATAATAGTTATACCTCGCTATTTACCTCCTCGCTGATAGTGAGGTATAATAGTTATACCTCGCTATTTACCTCCTCGCTGAGAGTGAGGTATAATAGTTAGACCTCGCTACTTACCTCCTCGCTGATAGTGAGGTATAATAGTTATACCTCGCTACTTACCTCCTCGCTGATAGTGAGGTATAATACTTATACCTCGCTACTTACCTCCCCGTTGATGGAGAGATATAATAATTATACCTCGCTATTTACCTCCCCGTTGTTAGTGAGATATAATAGTTTTACCTCGCTATTTACCTCCTCGCTGATAGTGAGATATAATAGTTATACCTCACTATTTACCTCCTCGCTGATAGTGAGGTATAATAGTTATACCTCGCTACTTACCTCCCCGCTGAGAGTGAGGTATAATAGTTATACCTCGCTATTTACCTCCTCGCTGATAGAGAGGTATAATAGTTATACCTCGCTATTTACCTCCCCGCTGAGAGTGAGGTATAATAGTTATACCTCGCTATTTACCTCCTCGCTGATAGAGAGGTATAATAGTTATACCTCGCTACTTACCTCCCCGCTGAGAGTGAGGTATAATAGTTATACCTCGCTATTTACCTCCTCGCTGATAGAGAGGTATAATAGTTATACCTCGCTACTTACCTCCCCGCTGAGAGTGAGGTATAATAGTTATACCTCGCTACTTACCTCCTCGCTGATAGTGAGGTATAATAGTTAGACCTCGCTACTTACCTCCTCGCTGAGAGTGAGGTATAATAGTTATACCTCGCTACTTACCTCCTCGCTGATAGTGAGGTATAATAGTTAGACCTCGCTACTTACCTCCTCGCTGATAGTGAGGTATAATACTTATACCTTGCTACTTACCTCCCCGTTGATGGAGAGATATAATAATTATACCTCGCTATTTACCTCCCCGTTGTTAGTGAGATATAATAGTTTTACCTCGCTATTTACCTCCTCGCTGATAGTGAGATATAATAGTTATACCTCACTATTTACCTCCTCGCTGATAGTGAGGTATAATAGTTATACCTCGCTACTTACCTCCCCGCTGAGAGTGAGGTATAATAGTTATACCTCGCTATTTACCTCCTCGCTGATAGAGAGGTATAATAGTTATACCTCGCTATTTACCTCCCCGCTGAGAGTGAGGTATAATAGTTATACCTCGCTATTTACCTCCTCGCTGATAGAAAGGTATAATAGTTATACCTCGCTACTTACCTCCCCGCTGAGAGTGAGGTATAATAGTTATACCTCGCTATTTACCTCCCCGTTGTTAGTGAGATATAATAGTTATACCTCGCAATTTACCTCCCCGCTGACAGAGAGGTATAATAGTTATACCTCGCTATTTACCTCCCCGCTGACAGAGAGGTATAATAGTTATACCTCGCTATTTACCTCCTCGCTGATAGTGAGGAGAATAAGAGTACCTCCGTATCAAACCTCCCCTGAGGAAGGAGTGGACCTCCGAATGCTTGCAATTTCATACAAACCTTTTGGACTTTAGCCTGGGGTCATGTGATTTCTGACCTTATCCTCCTCAGTCCAACTCTGGCATCTCCACATCATGCAGTACTTCCAAATGATATAAATCCACAATACATGTTCAGCATGGCTGGGATGAAGGGGGGAAAAAGCACAACCCCTCTGGAAATAGTGCCCTCTGCAAAGTACTGCACTGAACTATCAGCTGGGATTACGTGCGCCAGTCTCTGAACTAGAGTGGAAGGCCCATGCCTGGGACAATGTACACATATTAATAAAGACAACTGAACAGCTGATGCCAGGTTTCATAAGTAATAGGATTTTTAGGATAAAATTTCTTTATAGATATTCATGCTGTATGTCTCAAATACAGCCTGAATACTTTCGCTTTAAACTTGTGAAATGCTTCAATTCATAGCCTTTGTTGGTGTCCATCACCCTTTGTGAAAGATGCAGTTCTGTGTCCTGATTCTCCCGTCATGTGAACACCCTCTCGTGATTTACCTCTAACTTCCACCTCTTTGCAGCTCAAGTGGTAGCGTCCCTATCCCTGAGCTAGGAGACCTGCGTTCACGTCCCACCTGCTCCAGAGGACTGCAATAGCATCTCTGTATAGGTTAGCAAGAAAATATCAAACCTTCCATGAGATCACCACTTCGCGTTTGTGAGTCATGTGAGTATAAGCCAAGTCGATGCAACCCACCTTCATAATTTAAGACTTCAAATTTCAGTGTCACTACCATTGGTGCTGAAATGTAGTGTCCACAACTGAACAAAGTGCTCAAAACGTAGCCTAGCTAGATCATATGTAACAGTTTCAAATCATGCACTTCGCTGTGTTCTCGCCCCCTTAAGATGAAAGGCAATAGTTGGTTCATCCTTCCGATTCTCCCTCACTTTTTAAGATTGCTTTACTTGGAAGACTCCCCAAAACCTCTTTGCCGCTCCACTGTTCCCTTGCCCCATTTAGAAAGCACTCTCACCTTTCTTCCAACTGAAGTGGGTGGGGTCTTACTTCCTTTGCACTGAGTTCCTTCGTCAAAACTGTGCCCATCCTCAAAACCTATCGATATTCCTTTACACAGTTCTCTCCAAGACAAATTCCCGCACAGAGGCAGGTAGCACTCTGATAAAAAAGAACATTTTCTCAAAGAGGAGTGCACATTTTCCAAACATCGACTGTGACTGCCATAATGGTAAAGGTTGAGATGGAGAGGAAGTTCTTAAGTGTGTACAAGACAATTTTCTGAGTCAGTATGTGGATGTACCTACTAGAGAAGGTGCAATACTTGACCTACTCTTGGGA
The DNA here is from genome assembly GCF_037043375.1 of Chiloscyllium plagiosum. Lineage (NCBI taxonomy): Eukaryota > Metazoa > Chordata > Chondrichthyes > Orectolobiformes > Hemiscylliidae > Chiloscyllium > Chiloscyllium plagiosum. Next base: position 71,272,914 of record NW_028270155.1, on the reverse strand, counting down.
AATAAGGCAGGGCAGGTGACTGAGGTGTCGGTGGGGGAGCATAATTATGGCCAGCGACCATAATTCTATTCGTTTTAAAATAGTGATGGAAAAGGATAGACCAGATCTAAAAGTTGAAGTTCTAAATTGGAGAAAGGCCAATTTTCACGGTATTAGGCAAGAACTTTTGAAAGCTGATTGGAGGCAGATGTTTGCGGGTAAAGGGACGGCTGGAAAATGGGAAGCTTTCAGAAATGAGATAACGAGAATCCAGAGAAAGTATCTTCCTGTCAGGGTGAAAGGGAAGGCTGGTAGGTATAGGGAATGCTGGATGACTAAAGAAATTGAGGGTTTGGTTAAGAAAAAGAAGGAAGCATATGTCAGGTTATAGACAGGATAGATCGAGTGAATCCTTAGAAGAGTATAAAGGAAGTAGGAGTATACTTAAGAGGGAAATCAGGAGGGCAAAACTAGGACATGAGATAGCTTTGGCAAATAGAATTAAGGAGAATCCAAAGGGTTTGTACAAATACATTAAGGACAAAAGGGTAACTAGGGAGAGAATAGGGCCCCTCAAAGATCAGCAAGGCGGCCTTTGTGTGGAGCCACAGAAAATGGGGGAGATACTAAATGAATATTTTGCATCAGTATTTACTGTGGATATGGAAGATATAGACTGTAGGGAAGTAGATGGTGACATCTTGCAAAATGTCCAGATTACAGAGGAGGAAGTGCTGGATGCCTTGAAACGGTTAAAAGTGGATAAATCCCCAGGACCTGATCAGGTGTACCGGAGAACTCTGTGGGAAGCTAGAGAAGTGATTGCTGGGCCTCTTGCTGAGATACTTGTATCATCAATAGTCACAGGTGAAGACTGGAGGTTGGCAAACGTGGTGCCACTGTTTAAGAGAGGCGGTAAAGACAAGCCAGGGAACTATAGACCGGTGAGCCTGACCTCGGTGGTGGGCAAGTTGTTGGAGGGAATTCTGAGGGACAGGATGTACATGTATTTGGAAAGGCAAGGACTGATTCGGGATAGTCAACATGGTTTTGTGCGTGGAAAACCATGTCTCACAAACTTGATTGAGTTTTTTGAAGATGTAACAAAGAAGATTGATGAGGGCAGAGCAATAGATGTAATCTGTCTGGGCTTCAGTAAGGCGTTCGACAAGGTTCCCCATGGGAGACTGATTAGCAAGGTTAGATCTCATGGAATACAGGGAGAACTAGCCATTTGGATACAGAACTGGCTCAAAGGTAGAAGACAGAGGATGGTGGTGGAGGGTTGTTTTTCAGACTGGAGGCCTGTGACCAGTGGAGTGCCACAAGGATCAGTGCTGGGTCCTCTACTTTTTGTCATTTGTCATTTGTCATTTGTCATAAATGATTTGGATGCGAGCATAAGAGGTACATTTAATAAGTTTGCAGATGACACCAAAATTGGAGGTGTAGTGGACAGCGAAGAGGGTTACCTCAGATTACAACAGGATCTGGACAAGATGGGCCAATGGCTGAGAAGTGGCAGATGGAGTTTAATTCAGATAAATGCGAGGTGCTGCATTTTGGGAAAGCAAATCTTAGCAGGACTTATACACTTAATGGTAAGGTCCTAGGGAGTGTTGCTGAACAGAGAGACCTTGGAGTGCAGGTTCATAGCTCCTTGAAAGTGGAGTCGCAGGTAGATAGGATAGTGAAGAAGGCGTTTGGTATGCTTCCCTTTATTGGTCAGACTATTGAGTACAGGAGTTGGGAAGTCATGTTGCGGCTATACAGGACATTGGTTAGGCCACTGTTCGAATATCGTGTGCAATTCTGGTCTCCTTCCTATTGGAAAGATGTTGTGAAACTTGAAAGGGTTCAGAAAAGATTTACAAGGATGTTGCCAGGGTTGGAGGATCTGAGCTACAGGGAGAGGCTGAACAGGCTAGGGCTGTTTCCCCTGGAGCGTCGGAGGCTGAGGGGCGACCTTATAGATGTTTACAAAATTATGAGGGCCATGGATAGGATAAATAGACAAAGTCTTTTCCCTAGGGTCCAGAACTAGAGGGCATAGGTTTAGGGTGAGAGGGGAACGATACAAAAGGGGCAACTTTTTCACGCAGAGGGTGGTACGTGTATGGAATGAGCTGCCAGAGGATGTGGTGGAGGCTGGTACAATTGCAACATTTAAGAGGCATTTTGATGGGTATATGAATAGAACGGGTTTGGAGGGATATGGGCCGGGTACTGGCAGATGGGACTAGATTGGGTTGGGATATCTGGTCGGCATGGACAGGGTGGACTGAAGGATCTGTTTCCATGCTGTACATCTCTATGACTCTATTTCATTGGGATCCGGTCTACCTGTTAATTCTTACGCCATCCAAATCCTAACAAATATACAGAACACTATCCCTAAATTCCAAACAACCTTACTAAGTCTCATAAATCGGGCCTCCATTTGGAATTGTGAGGAAGAAAGTCAGCTTGCATTATCATTCATTTTTTTTCAAATCATGGTCTCAAATTAAGAGGGAAATATCTTTATTGGCCAAGGGATGTAAAACTTTCTTGAATTACATTGAAGCCTTCACAATTCCACAAATGCAAAATCATGGCAACAATCAAATGTAGTCCCTCTACAATGCCACATGTACCAATGCCAATATCCAACTCAACACTGGAAAATGCACTTTCCACAGTGGACTGACTGAAGCACAATCCCATTCCTCCGCATTTTGTACAATAGCCTACTGTGGGGAACCTTATTCAACACCTTGCTGAAATCCATATACACCACATCAACCGGTTTACTCTCATCTACCTGTTTGGTCACCTTCTCAAAGAACTCAATAAGGTTTGTGAGGCAGGACCTACCCTTCACAAAACCGTGCTGACTAGCCCTAATCAAATTATTCTTTTCTGGATGATTATAAATCCTATCTCTTATAACCTTTTCCAACACTTTCCCAACAACTGAAGTAAGGCTCACTGGTCTATAATTACCAGGGTTGTCTCTACTCCCCTTCTTGAACAGGGGAACCACATTTGCTATCCTCCAGTCTTCTGGCAGTATTCCTGTAGACAATGACGATTTAAAGATCAATGCCAAAGGCTCGGCAATCTCCTCCCTGGCTTCCCAGAGGATCCTAGGATAAATCCCATCCGACCCAGGGGACTTATCTATTTTCACACACTGCAGGATTTCTAATACCTCTTCCTTGTGAACCTCAATCCCATCCAGTCTAGTAGCCTGTATCTCAGTATTCTCCTTGACAACATTGTCGTTTTCTAGAGTGAATACTGTCGAAAAATATTCATGTAGCGCTTCCCCTATCTCCTCTGACTCCACACACAACTTCCCACTACTATCCTTGATTGGCCCTAATCTTACTCTTGTCATTCTTTTATTCCTTAAATACCTATAGAAAGTCTTAGGGTTCTCCCTGTAACCCCTTACTAACCAAGGACCTATCCATCTCTGTCTTAGATCTACCCCATGACTTGGCCTCCACAGCACTCTGCAGCAATGAGTTAAAGGGTTGCCCCTTCACTCTGAGGCTATGCCCTTGGGTCTGAGGCTATGCCCTGGGGTCCTAGTCTCTTCTACTGGTGGAAACATCTTCTCCGTGTCCACTTGATCCAGGTCCCTCAGTATTCTGTTACTTTCAATGAGATCCCCTTCATCTTTCTAAACTCTATCAAACACAGGCCCAGAATCCTCAACCGCTCTTCAGATGACAAGCCCTTCATGCTCAGGATCATTCTTGCAATCCTCCCTTGGACTCCTTCCAACGCCAGCGCATCCTTCTTTGAATATGTGGTCCAAAAGTGTTTTAACCCAGTATTCCAAATGCAGTCTTACCAGAGCCTTACACAGCCGCAGCAGCACACTCTGGTACTCTAGCCCTCTTGAAATGAATGTTCACACTGCATTGACCTTCCTTACTGCCAACCGAACCTAAATGTTAATCTTAAGAAAATCATGAATTAAGAGTCCTACCTGGCCAGCACAGTGGCTCCAAGGTTAGCACTGCTGCCTCACAGTGCCAGGGTTTAATTCCACCCTTTGGTGACTGTCTGTGTGGAGTTTGCGCATTCTCCCCGTGTCTGTGTGGGTTTCCTCTGGGTGCTTCGGTTTCCTCCCACAGTCCAAAGATGTGCAGGTCAGGTGAATTGGCCATCGGAAATTAAGTGGATTGGCCATTAAGGACAGCGCAGTGGCTCAGTGGTCAGCACTGCTGCCTCACACCACCAGGGACCTGGGTTCGATTCCAGCCTCAGGCGACTGTCTATGTGGAGTTTGCATGTTCTCCCCCTGTCTGTGTGGATATCCTCCGGGTGCTCCAGTTTCCTCCCACAGGCCAAAGATGTGCAGGCCATGCTAAATTGCCCCTGGTGTTCAGGGATGTGTGGGTTAGGTGCATTAGTCAGGGATAAATGTAGGATAGGGGGAATCGGTCTGGGTGGGTTACTCTTTGGAGGGTCAGTGTGGACTTGTTGGGCCAAAGGGCCTGTTTCCACACTGTAGGGATTCTATTCATCTGCAAACATAGCAACAATGCCCTCAGTTCCTTCAGCAGAAGCATTAATGTATAACATGAATAGTTATGGTCTCAACACTGACCCCTGCAGAACTCCATTAGTCACCCCTTGCCATGCTGAAAAAGACCCTTTTATCCCCACTCTCTGCCTTCTGCCAGTCAGCCACTCTATCCTTGCCACGGACAACATGGGCTCTTATCTTATTTAGGAGCCTCTTATGGGACACCTTGTCAAAGGCCTTTTCGAAATCCAAATAGATCATGTCCACTGGCCCTCTTTTGTCTAACTTGCTCATTACCTCCTCAAAGAATTCTAACAGAGTTGTCAGGCAAGACCTCCCCATGACGAAGCAGCGCAGACTCAGCCCTATTTTACCATCCACTTCACGTACTCTGCAATCTAATCCTTAATAAAGGGACTCTGAAATCTTACCAACGACTTAGGTCAGGCTAACTGGCCTAAAATTTCCTGCTCCCCTCCCTTCTTAATCAGAGGTGCCATTTGCCAGGCCTGTGGGACCTCCTTGACTCCAGTGATTCCTGAAAGATTACCACCAATGCCCTCAGCTACCTCCTTCAGAATTGTGGGCTGTCGTCCATCTGCCTGTGGTGATTTACCCACCTTCAGACCTTTCAGCTTCATCAGCACCTTCTCCATGGTGACGGCCACCACACTCACCTCTGCCCCCTGACTCTCTTGAACCTTGGGTATGCTACTTCTGAATACAGAGGGACCTTGGGGTGCAAGTCCACATTTGCTGAAAGCAGTAACACAAGCTGATAAGGTGGTAAAGCAGGCATATGGCATGTTTGCCTTCATTGGTCAGGGTTATAAAAGTTGGCAAGTCATGTTGCAGCTGCCTGAAATGTCAGTTCGGCCACAGTTGGAGCATTGTGTGCAGTTCTGGTTGCCACACTATAGGAAGGATGTGGAGGTTTTGGAGAGGGTGCAAAAGAGGTTCACCAGCAGGTTTTTACACAAGGTGGGAGGTGCCTTGAACACACTGCTCAGGGAAGTGGTAGTAGCAGGTACATTAGCTATGTTTAAGATGCATTTAGAACAGATACGTGAACAGGCATAGAATAGAGGGACACAGAGCACGCGCCATACGGCATTTTGCCTTCATCAGTCAGGGCACTGAGTACAAACCTTGGCAAGTCATGTTGCAGCTGTTATAAAACCTGCATCAGGCCACATTTGGAGTAATGCGTAAAGTTCTGTCACCACGCAAAAGTGCAGAACATAGAACAGTACAGCACAGAAACAGCCGACCATGACTGTGCCAACTATGATGCCTTTCTAAACTAATCCCATCTGTCTGCACACTGTCCGTATCTCCCACTGACTATTGGGAGGCCTACAGCATAACCCCATCAAGACTGCACCTATCTTATTCCTAAGTTTTATTCATATTGCCTCACTGGATGAGTCCTCCAATATGTCCTCTCTTAGTAGAGCTGTGACATTCTCCTTAATCAGTAATGTAACTCTCCTACCTCTGTATCGCGCCTGCAACATCTAAACCCTGGAACGTTGAGCTGCCAGTCCAGCCCTTCACTCACTCAAGTGTCTGTAATGGCTGTCACATCAAAGTCCCAGATACTAATCCAGGCTCTAAGCTCATCTGCCTTATCCATTATACGCCTTGCATTAAAGTGAATAAACTTCAGGCCCTGCTTTCTTCATTCACCCAACTCTGTCTGTTCTTGCTATTAGAATTTCTTCATTTAGTGCCTCTCTTCTCTTCAAATACTTCACATGCTGACCTACTGCTCTGGTTCCCAGCCCCATGCCACACTAACTCCAACCCTCCCAAAAGCGGGATGAGCTAACCCCCTCGACCAGGATATTGGTGCCCCTCCAGATAGATTCAACCCATCCTTCTCATACAGGTCCCACCGACCCTGGAAGAGATTCCAATGATCCAGATATCAGAATCCCTCCCTCCTACACTGGCCTTTTAACCATCTATGCAACTGTATTATTGTTCTATCGTTGGCCTCATTAATCCTGAGATTACAACCCTCGAGGTCCTGCTTTTCAACTTCCTACCTAATTCCCTTCGCAGGACATCATCTGTCTTCCTGCCTATGTTGTTAGAAGAATCAACAGGGGTGACTACTTCTGACTGCTCACCTTCCCCATTCAGAATACCCTGCGCCCGCACAGAGACATCTTTGACCCTGGCACCAGGGAGGCAACACACCATCCTGAGTCTTGCTCGCAGACACAGTCTGTTCCTGTGGCTGTAGAGTCATCTGTCACTACTGCTTACCTGCACTTTGACCCTCCCTGCTGCCAAACAGCACCAGTTGTGGCAGCTGCTGCTATCCCCTATGAGATCACCCCCTCAAAGGTATGTCTGTTTCTGAGGAGAATGGCCACATGGGGGCTCCTGTACTGCCTGCCCACATTTACTCATCTTCCTGGTAGTCACCCCCCAACTCTTTGTCTGTGTAGCCCTTACTGGTGGCGTGACCAGCTCGCTGAATGTATTATCTCAGCCTCATGGATGCTGCACAGGGAGTCTGCTCCATGTAGTGGATCAGGAACTGCAGCTGAACACATTCCCTGCATGGGGTGGTCACCACGGAGACTGAAAGAGTCCCTTATTTTGGGGTGGTCACCACGGAGACTGAAAGAGTCCCTTATTTCCCACATACTGGAGGAGAAGCATTCCACAAGGCCGAATTCTCCTGCTGTTGTGAACCTCAGACAATAAACCAATTCCACAACTTTACCCACAACTCACCAAATCAGATTTCTCACCCCTGCTCTCTATTCTTAATTACTATGGAGATGTGGGTGCACTGTACCTTTAAGAGAGTAAACGCTAGCAGTGACAGCACCAAGTATTCTCAATGAGACACAATGTAACATGTACTCCAGCTACTGGAGTAGCTGGTTGCCTGGAAATGACAAAACAGATTCAAATTAGGCCAATCAGTTTAAATTATACCCCGAAAAACACTAAATTTCAGTCAAGTCTGAATTGAGTATATTGATAAACTTAAAAGCCAATGACAATCCAATGTTTTGGGATATAAGACCAGGGAAAATTGAACAGTTGGGAGGAGAACTGCCACCAGACCAACAGGTGTATACTGCTAGTCGGAACGCTCTGAGAGGTACCTGTCTAGAGAAGAAGTTTGTACAGAGGAAAACCGCAACACAGACCTGGAGAGCCAATCTACGGACGAAGATAAAGAAATGATTCGGCTGGTGGCTGGTTTTAAAATTTGAATTTTTCTGTAAATCTTAATTGGATGTTTTATCAGAATATTAGAGAAGGGAAGGTAAAAGATAGGTTAGAGGAAGGAATTGTACATAGTTGTTAGTTAACTATTCTCTGTTATACTTTAAGAAATAATGGGCGGCACCGTGGTTAGCACTGCTGCCTCACAGCGCCAGAGACCCGGGTGCAATTTCTGCCTCAGGCAACTGTCTGTGTGGAGTTTGCACATTCTCCCCGTGTCTGCGTGGGTTTTCTCCGGTTTCCTCCCACAGTCCAAAAATGTGCAGGTTAGGTGAATTGGCCATGCTAAATTGCCCGTGGTGTTAGGTGAAGGGGTAAATGTAGGGGAATGGGTCTGGGTGGGTTGCGCTTCGGAGGGTCGGTGTGGACTTGTTGGGCTGTTCCCACACTGTAAGTAATCTATCTATCTAAAGTTGTTAATTTTTTACTTAAATAGTTCGTGGCCACTCGAATTTTTACAGATTACCACGTGGGATAAATCTTTTCTGTGTTGCTGGTTTTAAATTAAGCAGAATGGTTTACCCCATGTCATAACATCAATAAACCACAGAAGTAAGCAGTTCATGCACACTCTCCCTCTCTCTGGGTACTACTCAGTCAGTTTCTAAACCTGGATCATGAGCAGTCATGCTGACAGCATGTTTTGAGTCATATCAGGAATTCCACCTCTGGATTCTGCTCCTCCTGTAGCTCTGACCAAGCTCAATCCAGGGCCAACTGCTTAGGCTTTTATCCATAAACCTCTCTACCTCTTTACTCTCAGGATCACTCTCCTGCGCCCTGACTGACCTCCTACAAGCAGCTTTGGAGAGGGTGCTAAAGAGATTGACCAGGATTTTTCCTGGATTGGAGTGTATTAGCTATAAGGAGAGACTGGACAAACTTGGATTTTCGGACGCTGACAGATGACCTGATAAAATTATGAAAAAACATGGATAGCATGAGTAGTCAGAGCCTTTTTTCCCCAGGGTGGAAAGGTCAAACATGAGGGGGCATTGGTTTAAGGCGAGGGAGAAAGCGAGGACTGCAGATGTTGAAGATCAGAGTCGAGTGTGTGGTGCTGGAAAAGCACAGCCGATCAGGCAGCATCCAAGAAGCAGCAGGGGGGATAAGTTTAAAGATGAGGGAGGCCAGTTTATACACAGATGGTGGTGGATGCCTGGAAGTCGCTGCCGGGGAGGTGGGGGAAGCAGATAAAATAACAGTATAATACAATAGTTTAAGAGGCATTTAGACAGATATGTGAACAGGCAGAGAATAGAGGGATACCGACCATGTGCAGGCAGATGGGATCAGTCCAGAACAGCACCGTGGTCGACACACAGATATGGTGGGCCAAAGGGCCTGGCCCTGTGCTACACTATCGTGTGTTCTTGGTGTCTTCTACCAATTCTTTGTTCCCCATTCTTCTCCAGCTTCATTTTCAAGTGGCCCATTGTTCAATCTTGCCTCTGCCTTACCTTTCAGATGTCTAAAGCCTTTGCAAATATCTTCTCTATTACAGCTAGCTCACCCCCATATTTCATCCCCCCCCCCCCTCCCCAAATGCCCTTATTGCTTTACTGGTTGTCTTCTGCTGGCTTGTAAAGATTTCCCAATCTTCTGGGGGCTTCCCATTAATCCCCACCACATTGTATGTCTTTTCTTCCGTTTTTTTTGCGGTCCCTGACTTCCCTCATCAGCCACAGTTGTCTTGTCCTCCTCTTAGTCTGTTTCTTCTTCCTTGGGATGAATTTCTGTTGTGCCTCCGGGTTTAAAACCAGATGCCCCCTCCCCCCATTGCTGCTCCACCATCTTCCCTGCTCGGCTCCCCTCTGGTCAGCCCCTCCCTCATGTATTTGTAGTGACCTTTACTCAATTGTACCACCATTATACTGATTCCAGCTTCTCTCTCTCAACCTGCAGGGTGAATTCTATCATATTGTGTTTGCTGGCCCCGAGAGGTTCTTAAGCTCCCTCATCAAGTATTCCTCATTACACAGTTCCCTCCTTATCTGCTGTGCCTGAACTTGGATTCCTGATCCTTTCCATACTCTCTGCCCTGTTATTTGTTCCGGAAACTTTAATAACCTCCCCTGAGCCCTCATCTGCTTTTTGCAGTTTTTGAGCTCTCTTCGATTTGGGGTCCAGATCGGTTTCTAAAGTCCACTAGTCATCAGAGATTGTTAGTCGTGGCGAGGGCAGTGGGAGTGGGGGAGGGAAATTGAGTGGAATTCTGTCAACATCCAACTGGGCTTGGCAAGAAACAGCTATGCTCGAAGCATGCTGGGAGTTCATTACCCACAGTGCCAATTTAATAAACTTGAGCATCACAGGTGGTCGATGCACAGTGCCAGAAGGTTTAGGAAATAGCATGTCCTTCTGCCAACAACCTGAACATTTTTTAACTGCCCACAGAAGAAAAGGAATGATAGATGGCTATTCCCTCTGAAGAAAAATGAAACGGATTAGCACAAACCATCTAGTAATGTCTCGTCTGCAACTGTGTAGGCATCGCTCCGGAACTGATTGCAGCTTGGCTCTCAGCTCGCATATATCAATCAGCTTCTGGATCCTAACGTGTCGACAAGACTTCAATGCAATTCCAGCGGTGGGGAGCACATCATTTGCTGTCGGCTGGGCTTGTCAACAGAAAATCTTCTCTTCCAGAAGCAAAATCAATTAGAATCAAAGCAAGACTAACGACCTGAGTGGAAACTGTGAGTAAAATTGGGATTCAGTGACAATGGTTTGGAATTTTACCAAGACAATCTTGATGTGATTGGAATACTGACTGACATTATTGTGTGTGTGTGTGTGTGTGTGCGTGTGGAGAGTAAGTGGTCCAGCATTTAACTTTATTAGTATACAGTTAACTTAAGGCCCCCCTGTACAGTTCACTTACACACATTTGACAGCTTTGGGAATCACCATCATCTATAAACTTGAGACGGAGGCCCGGTTATATTTAGAATATTTTCCCACATTTGGAGGGATGAACAGTTTTGAGGCCTCCGAGTGAATTTCCATTGAGAGGAACTCCAAATGTTTCAACTTGACTCTCATTCTCTGTAACATTATGATCTCTGCTCTCTGACTACCTATCCCTCCACCCTGCACCAATCATTATATAGTTCAAAAGAGCTAGCTATTCCAAATGAGACGCCACACTGCTGAATGATGGAACACATCAAAGTTGACATCGAGTACCTCCAGGTAAATTGCTGCAGGCATTAAATGGTGAAATGCTCTCAACTTTACCCCCAACACTGTTTTCACCTCAGTACCTCAGCTGCTGCAACAGTTCCCATTTTCCCCCAGAAAGGTAATCAACAAAGTATGAACAATTTTGTATTACGGATTTTGACGCAGAATAAATAGGCTATCTGCTTCTTTCAACTATTTTCCAGCCTGAAACTTGCAATCCATTGACACAAAGTTATTGGGGAGGGGCGGGGCAGGCATTGGAAAGTGCAAAGGTGCCAATTCTCAGCCTTCAGGATCTCATTTTGTGATTTTAAATTGGACTTGACCACAAATCACCGATTAAATGTCAGCATGCGAGCCAATGTTTCCTTTTTCTGATGTGTCCTCAAAACAAACTGTGCTCCTTGTTGAATCATTTGGATCCGATCACAATGTGTGACAGTTTGTCTCTAATTTGCATCCTCATTGTCCAAATGATATCCATGACAGTCCAACTGATCTCATGTGCTGCTACACTGCTCCAAAAATGCTCAACACCAGATGGACAAACACCTCGCTTTCTGCTTATGAACTTTACACTCTTTAGAACTCAACACTGAGTTCCACAGCTTCAGAGTAGTGACCACCACAATCCATATTTTTTGTATCCCTAACCCTCCCTCAGTTGCATCTTCATCACAGAATCCCTACGGTGTGGAAACAGGCCATTCGGCCCATCAAATCCTCACCAACCCTCCAAACAGCATCCCACCCAAATCCACTTCCTCCACCCTGCACTTTCCATGGCTAACCCAAACAGCCTGAACACTTTTGGCCCGTGGGAGGAAACCAGAGCACCCAGAGGAAACTAAATGTGCAAACTCCACACAGAGTTCTTGAGACTGGAATTGAATCTGGGTCTCGGAGGGTATGAAGCAACAGTGCTGACTATTGAGCCACTATGCCAGCTTGTTTCGAGTAAAGAACAAACAGCCTGCGATGATGCAGGTCCTCTATCTAAACCTGTCACCTATTTTCTAAGGGTCTGTATCCCTCTGCTCCCTGCCCATTCATGTATCTGTCTAGATACATCTTAAATGATGCTATTGTGTCCGCCTCTACCACCTCCACTGGCTACATGTTCAAGGCACCCACCACCCTCTGCGTAAAGAACTTTCCATGTATATCTCCCTTCAACTTTTCCCATCTCACCATAAACTCGTGACACCTAGTAATCGAGAAATCCACTCTGGGAAAAAAAGCTTCTTGCAATCCATCCTGCCTATACTTCTCATGATTTTGTAGACCTCAATCAGATCCCCAAGCAATCTCCAGCTTTCTAATGAAAATAATTCTAATCTACTCAACCTCCCTTCATAGCAAGCACCCTCCATACCAGGCAACCTCCTAGTGAACCTCACTTGCATTCTCTCCAAAGCATCCACATCCTTCTGGTAATGTGGTGACCAGAACTGTACGCAGTATTCCAAATGTGGCCAAACCAAAGTCCTATACAACTGTAACATAACCTGCCAACTCTTGTACTCAATACCCCGTCCAATGAAAGAAAGCATACCGTATGCCATCTTGACCACTCTATTGACCTGCGGAGCCACCTTCAGGGTACAATGGACCTGAACACCCAGATCTCTCTGTACATCAATTTCCCCCGGACTTTTCCATTTACTGTGTAGTTTGCTCTTGAATTAGATCTTCCAAAATGTATCACCTTGCCTGGATTGAACTCCACCTGCCATTTCTCTGCCCAACTCTCCAATCTATCTATATTCTGCTGCATTCTCTAACAATCCCCTTCACTATCTGCTACTCCACCAATCTTAGTGTCATCTGCAAACTTGCTAATCAGACCACCTATACCTTCCTCCAGATCATTTCTGTATATCACAAACAACAGTAATCCCAGCATGGATCCCTGTGGAATACCACTGGTCACAGGTCTCCACTTTGAGAAACTGGACCCCATGTAATTTCACCTTCTCCACCAGTCTACCATGGGGAACTTATCAAACACTTTACTAAAGTCCATGACATCTACAGCCCTTTCCTCAATCATCTTTGTCACTTCCTCAAAGAAATCTATTAAGTTGGTAAGACACCATCTTCCTGCACAAAAGCATGCTGCCTATCACTGATAAGTCCATTTTCTTCCAAATGGCAATATGTCCTAACCCTCCGTATCTTCTCCAGCAGCTTCTTCGTCACTGACATCAGGGTCGCTGGTCTATAATTATAGGATTATCCCTCCACCCCTTCTTAAACGAGGGGAAAACATTAGCAATTCTCCAGTCCTTCGGGACTTCACCCATATTCAAGGACGCTGCAAAGATATCTGTTCAGGTCCCAGCTATTTCCTCTCTCGCTTCCCTCAAAACCTGGGATAGATCCCATCCGTACCTGGGGACTTGTCCACCTTAATACCTTTTAGAATACCCAACACTTCCTCCCTCCTTATGCTGACTTGCCCTAGAGTAATCAAACATCTATCCCTATCCTCAACATCCATTATGACCCTCTCTTCAGTGAACACCGATGCAAAGTACTCGTTAAGAATCTCACCCATTTTCTCTGACTCCATGCATAACCTTCCTCCTTTGTCCTTGAGTGGGCCGATCCTTTCTCTAGTTACCCTCTTGCTCCTTATATACTAATAGAAGACTTTGGGATTTTCCTTAACCCTGTTGCTAAAGATATCTCATGACCCCTTTTAGCCATCTTAATTCCTCGTTTCAGATTGGTCCTACATTCCCAATATTGCTCCAAAGCTTCGTCCGTCTTCAGTTGTCCAGACATTATGAATGCTTCCTTTTTCCTTTTAGCTAGTCTCACAATTTGACCTGTCATCCATGGTTCCCTAACCTTGCCATTTCTATTCCTCATTTTCACAGAGACATGTCTGTCCTGCACTCTAATCAACCTCTCCTTAAAAGTCTCCCACATATCGAATGGGGATTTACCTTCAGCTGCTCCAAATCTACATTTCCCAGCTCCTGCCGAGTTTTGCTACAGTTGGCTTTCCCCCAAATTAGCACTCTTCCGTTGGGACACTCTCGTCTTTGTCTCTAAGTATTCTAAAATGTATTTTTAATACTGTGATCTTTATTCCCAAAGTAATCCCCTACTGAAACACCAACCACCTGGCCAGGCTCATTCCCCAACACCAGGTCAGTATGGCAACTTCCTGAGTTGGACTATTTACATACTGCTCTAGAAAACTCTCTGGATGCTCCTTACAAACTCTGCTCCATCTAGACTACTAACACGAAGTGAATCCCAGTCAATGTTGGGAAAAGTAAAATCTCCTATCACCCCCACCCCCACCCTGTCCTTCCATAATCTGTTTTCATATTTGTACCTCTATCTCACGCTTGCTGTTGGGAGGCCTGTAGTACAGCCCCAACATTGTTACCGCATCCTTCCTATTGCTGAGCTCTGTCCATATTGCCTCACAGTTCGAATCCTCCATTGTGCCCTCCTTCAGCAGCAGCTGTGATATCCTCTCTGACCAATAATGTAACTCTGCCATCCCTTTTACCTCCCTCTCTATCCCACCTGAAGCATCGATATTCTGGGGTATTTAGATTGTATCTCATTGGCTTTGATCCCCATAAAGCAGATCATTTCCCCCCTTTCACATCTACCTTGAACACCTATTTTGCATCCCTATCACTCCTTCATCACCATTATCACTGCTTTTACGCCCTTTACTCTGGGCCCACTTACCATCTGTTCCGTTTTCTCCGCCTCCCTCTGTATCACTATCATTCTTCAGTTTCAAAGAAGTCATACCAGATTCGAAACTTTGACAGTGTTTCTACAGATGCTGCCAGACCAGCTGAGATTCTCCAGCAATTCAGGGTCACTACTTAATGAAAGCAACTATCTAGGTCAGACAGCACCTAATGGGAGAGAGACAGATAGAATTTGCTTATGAAACCAGCTCCATTCTGTGAATCTGACATCGCCCATGCTCCAATGTTCTATTCCACTGGGTAACCCGACTACTGATATAAACAGCTAAAAATCACTGGTGGCAATTTTCCTGTAATCAGAACAGGGCCATGCGAACTGTCCCCTTGGAAATTCGATCTTCATATCTTTAAAACACACTCGCAAAATGCTTTACTCCTTGTTTAAAAAGGAGATGAAATCAATACATTAATTAATGGGAGGTGAAAGCTTTCAGTGATGTGACCTTGTAAAACCCTGACTAATTTAGCGCCCGGTATGATCCACTTCAGTGCTTACTCATACAAGATTCCCTCAATTAAATATTAGTAATCCGATAAGTAGGTTGTTTGAATGCTCGAGGTTCACTCTTATACAGGAACATTACCCTTTGATGATCATTGTAACTGTCTGACATACATTCTTATGGCGCCTACCTTTGAGCTATCAGTAAATATTTTGGGACAGCTGCTATAAATTCCTGCTTCGTTTGTGGAGCATCACTGTCCTGAGTTTCAGTGCCAATCGCCACTCATCAGCTCAGCTCAACGCTAGGCCATCTGTAAACCTTTGGGCCATCATTTCGTTCAGTTTAGAAATCATTAAACCCAAGTCTCTGAGGGGTCTCAGGACCAGTTCTGAGGAAGGGTCGCTGGACCCTGAAACGTGAACTCTGATTCCTCTCCACAGATGCTGCCAGACCTGCTGAGCTTTTCTGACAAGTTCTGCTTTTCTTTCTCAGGACCATGTTTTTTGTCCAATAAAAAAGATCAACATTTTTTTCCAAAGTTCTATTTGTGAAGTGGGGGCACAATTACCATCTCACGACAAAGTGGTGGAAACACAGCCCAGCCCATCACACAAACCAGCCTCCCATCCAGTGACTACATCCATACTTCCCATTGCTTTAGGAAAGCCACTAACATAATCAAAGGCCCCTCCCACCTCAGTTATACTCTCATTACCCCCTTCCATCAGGCAGAAGATATAAAAGTTTAAATAGACGAACAAACCGGTTCAAGAACTGTTTCATCCCTGCTGTTATTAGACTTCTTAATGGCTCTCTGAAATTTTCAACTTAATGTTGATTTCACTCTTTGTGCACCTTCTCTGCAGCTGTAACATTGTATTCCTCGCTCTGTTCTATTACCCTGATGCACTTTGTTTTCTTTAATCTGCCTGTACTGCATGCAAAACAAAACTTTTCACTGTACCTAGGTACAGGTGACAATATAAATCAAATCAAATCTGGCAAGGTCTAGATTTTTGCTGAGCAGACAAGAACTCAAAGGGATTCTATGAAACCAAACAGTGGCCAGGGAGAGATCCGGGATTTTGACCCGACGACAGTGAAGGAATTGCCATAGACTACCCAGTCAGGATGGTGTAAGATTTGGAGGGAAACTTGTAGTGTTGGTGGTGTTGAAATATATCTGCTATCCTTGTCCTTCTGGGTAGTAGGGGTCACATGTTATAAACACACAATTGGACAAAGTAATAGCAGTAGTAGTCCATTCGGCCTCTCAAGCCAGTTCTGACATTCAATAAAATCTTTACTGATTTGTTCATTTCCAATTTCCACATTCTCATTGAGCCCCAATAACATTTGGTACCGTTGCCTAACAATAATCCAACTCAGCCTTAAAAATATTGAGTTCCTCCACCTCCAGCACCTTCACAGGCATGGATTTCCAAAGTAGCATTTCTCTGAGAGACAGGAATAAAGAAAGTCATCTCTCATCTCTGGCCCAAAACACCTCATTCTGAGATTTTACCCCCTAGTTGTGAACTCACCAGGGGGAGGAAACAACTACGTTTGTCTTGTCAAGACCATTGCATAGCTTTCAATCAGGACCCCTCACGCCTCTAAACACCAATGGAAACTAGGCCAGACTATCCAACCTTTCCTCATAAGACAACCCACTCATCCCAGGTTTCAATCTCATAAAACCTCTGAACCACCTCCAATGTATTTACATCCTTCCTTATATAAGGAGACCAAAACCGAACTCGGCATACAGGACGTGGTCTCACGAATGCCCTGGGTAATTAAGTTTAACATCTTCAATTGTATGTTCAATTCCTCTTGTAACAAAGGATAACTTCCCATTAGCCTTCGTGATTACTGTGTATGCTGCACCTCCAGACTCATTTTTTGTTATACACACACAAACACCTATATCCCTCTGCACTTCAGAATTCCACACGCACTCTCCCTTTAACTAATACTCTGATTTTTACATTCTCCCTGCCAAAGTGAACAACTTCACATTTTTCCTACACTACACTCTACATCTTTTGCTCGCTCATTCAACCTATCTCCATCTGGAAGCTCCTTACATTTTCTCCACAACACCGTTTCTGACATAAATTTGGTGCACTCTGTGAATGTAACCACCATACCTTCACTCCCCTTCTCGAAGTCATTGATGTAAATTGTAATAGGGTTGAGTGTAGAGCACAGGTCCCTGTGGGGCCCCACTTGTCACATCCTCTCAATCCCATTTCTGCAAACTCTCAGCCAATCTGCTATCTCTGTTAATAGGTTATCGCCGAGACCGTGAGCTTTCACTTTACACCATAACCTTCGATGTGACACCTTATTAAGTGCCTTCTGGAAGTCTAAGTATAGTACGTATACGGGCTCCTCTTTATCCACAGAATATGGTACTCCTTCAAAAAAAACTCCAATCCATTTGTGAAATATGATTTCCCTTTGACAAAACCTTGCTTATTCTTCCTGAATACCTTGAGTTTTCTGATTGCGCCACACACTTCCTTTAATGATTCATTCTAGAAACCTCTCTGCAACAGGTGTCAAACAAATTGGCAGAGTGCAGAATCTTCCACAGCTCTGAATGCCATAGGCTACGGAGAGAGATTTGGGAGAATTGGGTGAAATGTCGAGCAAGACCTTTCCTGACATCAAGACCGGCATTTTCTATCAGATGGGATTCTCGATAGTGGGTGGAGAGGCCCGGCAATGGAAGCTATTACTCATCACCACCCTCAATGTTGTAAGCCAACACACAAACACACACACACAACCTCTGCGAGGCAAAGCATTATTTACTCTTGTATCTTAATAATCATTGTGAATCACGGGCTCTCCTGTAACTATCGCACACTGGTCGTGGTGAAGCCCCAAGAGGTGTTTTGTCTCATGATGGTGGAAACAAGCAGCTGTTAGAAGCGCTGCATTGTGGGTAACGACAGTGGGAAGGCAGAGTGGGAACATTTTGATCAAAGCTGCAGATTTCTTTCCACAGCATTCAAAAAAAAAGTTGAAAGAAAGTCATGTGGGGGAACTGAATTGTTTGATACACATGCCTCTTTCACTCCAGTCTTGAAAATCCCTTGGATACTCCCCTCACTCAAGGGGTTCACTTCTTTATAAGTAGGTCTGAATTCAAGGTCTCAGTAAGAGTTTCTGGTGCAAATAAAATGACGCGAATACCACAGAAAGCCACTGGAGTATAAGACTACTGCAAGTCATCTGGCAAAAGGGAGAAAAAAATCATAGGATGGTACAGAACCCTGGAGCTGAAGGCTGAACTTTGACTCAACAGTAAAGCTGTTACCTTGATTAAATGGTGCGCCGTCTTATACAACCAACTGCTCGATACAATTAAACTGCACTGCCAAGGAAAGCTGGCATGGGTTTCTGGTCACCTATATACTCAACTGGAGTCACACAACCCAAACACTGCTCAGCCAATATTTTCCAACAAATAAGATCCTGTACCTGAAAGCACACTGCAGCCTGCTGCTTGACAAATTACCATGTTGGTATAGACAGTGGTCTCCTCAACATTCCACAGTGGGCCCCATTGTAAATGGTTGACCTAAAGCTTCATTCCCAAAGGATACAAGCAGCTGCTTAGATTAATAGCCTAGTCAGCCTGCCCACATGAAATGTTAATATCCTCTTACACGTCCACAAAGCAATACTTCCTTTCATTGCAATAATTATGAGGCAGTGGATAAAGGAAAAATAAAACTGTCAGAGTAATCTCTGAAGGTTATTGCAATGGAGAAACCATTTCAGGTGAGAATGAGGCACAGCATATTTGTGCAGACATGCCCACATGCAGGAACCATTTATCATTGGGATGTAGATCACTAATCCTTCATCCTGACAGGAGTTCAAATAAGGTGGCTGTTTGCAGAAGGAAATAATTGAAGTCAACAGAAACCCATGGGCTTTTTTGGCTGAGGGCTATATTACGTTTGCAAGAATAGACAAGATTCAAGAAATAAAGCGACACCTTCAAAACTCTTCTAGGGAAGTCAAGCTCGGTGCCTTACGCTTTCAGTTGGAAAGTCGGACACCAAAAAGTGTATAAGTCTGAGACGCAGCCCAGCATTGGGTTGAAACTACAGAAGGGACACGGTCACACGTACATCACAAACCTGAGCACTTATACTACCAACAATATTACCACCGGTGTGGATCATTGCTAGACGTTGACTCCACCCACTGGGCTGCTGGAAACCTTGCTGACATCTTTCCCCCTCAACCTCCGAAACTGGCAGGAAGTCAGTAGCATCAGATTGGAATTACTTCCAGGAATTTCTAGCATGCCTTGTGAAGGGTATCACCCTTGAAGAGTGACCTCCACGTACCTTTTAAAATGCATGCATTGAAAAGCCGCATTCGGCTGCTTTAGTTGAGACCTGGTTAACCTTTGGTGCACCTGTACACTGAGCAAATTCAAGCCTACCAGCCACCGGGGTCCAGACGGGATAGAGGGGTGTGTTGGACGTCCAAAGGAAAGCTTTTGATAAACAATTGGATGAGCCCCTTACATTGAGGGTTGAGAAGGGGGGTGTCTGGTGTCACAGTCGAAAGAAATTCGTCATCCACCCTCCGTTGTGGGTGACGTGGAAGAGGAAGGCATAGGAGTCCTGCCTGAGATGATACTTTCAGCCAGCTATCACATCCAGTGCTACTGGTCTCCCAATGGCTTCCAAAACCCTGAGAGCATGTGTGATGGAGGCACTGGCAAAGATGCACTTACCAGGATAGTGCCCTATGGTGTTTCAGAATCAGACTGTCAAAATTAAGTTCTGCAGAAGCATCATACTGGAGGACATTAACTCTGTTTCTGACTCCACAGATACCACCAGACCTGTTGAACCTACTGGGATCCAGAACCAATCCAGAAACAACGATTTGGTCTGAAATGTGGTCGAACATCCAAATCCTTCAAATTCCTCTCAACGAAGATCAATCTGCACGAATATATCGAGCTGAAAACTGTTACTATATTTATTCTGCATTCGTACTTAATCTGCATCAGAGATCAAGTAGCCTTGTGCAGAAATGCCAATATTAATAGGACACATTCATATGTAATTTTATCACTATTGGGTTTTGTAAATTGCAAAAAGCAATGCAGCACTATTAAACCAAGGCTCTGAACTGACCCTATTTGTGTCAATAGACAATAGTTTCAGGAGTAGGCCATTCTGCCCTTTGAGCCTGCAACACCATTCATTATGACCATGGCTGATCATCCTCAATCAGTATCCTGTTCCTGCCTTTTCTGCATAACCCATGATTCCACCCTTGTCTTGGTTATTTTCTAACCAGGTCCACCTGATTGGGTTGAATCCACCGAGAAACTGCTGCCATTACCTCTGGGCACAAAAAGGGGGTTATCAAACAGGGGCCAAAGTTTTTACTCTTTTGTTCTGTCTGTGTCACTCCTTAGTCAGAAGAGGGATCTCCACCAAGGCCTCACGAATGACCTGCAGGGAGCTGCATCATTCTCCCTGTGCTTCGTGCCTTCAGAGGTAGTTATGTTTAGTTCAGCATATCCCAACTTCAGTGACCAGGATGGGACTGAATACGCAAACCTGTATCCTAACACTCAAAAGGTCAAAACGTTGGATGATGCTATCAAAGAAACCTTGATAAGATGCTACACTGCTTTATACGCACTGCAGCCACGGTGCAAAGTCATGGAGTGAGTGCATGTTCATGTTGGGCTGTTTTGACCTGGATGGTGTCACGTTTCTTGAGTACATTTGGAGTTGTACTCATCCAGGCAAGTGGAGAGTATTTTAGCACACTCCTGGGTTTGGTGGGCAGAATGCAAGCCATCACTGCTGCCAGTGCATCTTGCCTTTCAGAGAATTAGCCTTTAACGTGTGCGATGTGTACACAAATGTTGTGACTGCCTGCATGAAGGTCCCCTTTCAGTTTGCAAGCTGCACACATGCAAACATCAACTGGCTTGTGGTAATTTCTGCTTTATAACTTGTAATGTATTTTATTGTTATAAATAAACTAACCCACAGAGTTAATTCATTCTTGATGGTTGATTGCGATATTAATGATAGTGGTTTAGTAATCAATCACTGCAAAATACTGAGCCTTTCGTCTGTTCTTGTAGTGTTCATTTGGCTGTTCCAATTCAGTTTCTGGTCAATGGTACCCCAGGGACTTGGCATTGGGAAACTCATTGATTCAATGCCAAGAGACAGTGATTCAATTGTCTCATATTAGAGGTGGTCATTGCCTGGCACTTATAGGGCACATGCGTTTCTGAACATTTGTCAGTGCAAACCTGGAGCCTGTCCAGATCTTGCTGCATTTGAACATGGACTGCTTCAGTATGTGAGGTGTCACGAATGTTAGATATCATACAATCATCAGCACACATCCCCACTTCTGACCTTATGACCGGGGGATAGAGGAGGCTGTTGATAAAGCAGCTGAAGATGGCTGTGCCTAGGACACTACTCTGAGGAACCCTGGAGAGATGTCCTGCAGCTGAGATGACTGACTTCCAACAACCACAACCATTTTCCTTTGTGCCAGGTAGAACTGCAACCAGCAGAGAGTTTGCTCCCGATACCCACTGATTCCATTGTTGCAGAGCCTCCTTGATGCCATTTTCATTTGAATGTGGCCTTAACGTCAAAAGGCTGTCACTCTCACCCCACCTCTGGAGTTCAGCTTTTCTGTCCATGTTTGAACCAAGGCGCTGGTGGAACTCAAACTAGATGTCAATGAGAGGATCATTGCTGAGTAAATGCCACTTATTAGCACTGTCAACAACACCCTTCATCACTCGATGTCTGAGCGTAAAATGGTGGGGCTGTAGTTCTCCTGCTTATGAGGATCGATGTGATGCCAAATCGTCCGCATTGCCTGGTAAGACATCAGCTTTGTCACATTAATAGAACAGGCTGACATGAGGCACAGTTACGTGTGCAATTCAATTTCCCAATGCAGTGCAATGGGGCATGCTGCCAGACTCTGTAACCTTTCAGTGCATCTGTCTTCCCTTGAGCTGACCTGGAGGGAATCACAGTGGTTGAAGTTTAACAGCTTAACTAGTGCTATGGACTAGGCCAAACCACTCAAAACATTCTTAAGCAGGCAGCCCAGACCATAACTTTGCAATTTGCTTCATTAGGGGACAGTGAAAATTACCCGGGGTAAGTTAGCCAGGTTGACCACCAGGTTTTAAAACAGACAAAGATTTATTCACAAAATTAATCAATGAAACACAAAGAACAGAATAAAGAACTCCTACAGAATTCAGTCGATCCAAACTAGACTTAAGTATGCTGTTCTGAATATACACAACAGGCCCAAATAAGAAAATCCCCTGAAACAGAGGGAAAATGAAACAAATGCTTACAGGTTGAAGTTAGAATTGCAAAGGAGAGAGAGTCTAGCAGCCTGTTCCCACACAGCCGACTGCTGCACTCTTTAACTGGTTCTGGACTGAACTGATCAGCTTTCAGAACTGACCACACCCCTTTCCATAAACAGTTCACTTCTAAAACATGACCACTTTGGCCTGAAGTCTCATCTGTTTCCCTGTAAACAAAAGGCCTCTGAATAAACTCTTATCTCTATACCAAATCAGTCTGATTGGAGCCGAGAGCTGTTTACGGCCCATCTGAAAGAAACCTTGAGAAAAGGAACAGCTTTGTGGCACTAGTCTATGGGAGACCTCTCCCCATCTTGTTACATCGTCACATGATTGTGTGGAGGACTCTATAATAACTCCAAGGCAGTGTTCCTTTGCTGTGTCCAAACGCGATGCCTCTAATCTATTTGGCTATCCTCTTTAATAGTGGTCACAATGAATCTGGATCTCATTCCATCTTCTTTTCTCCACAAGGAACAGACAATACAAGGACCTTATGTCCCCGAAAGAACATTCATGAACCTGCTGGGTTTTTCCAATATGGCCAGGTTACTGATGCCAGATTTTATCATTCTGTTAATATCGTTGAATCTCAACAAAGGCAAATTTGAACAGCCAGTGACCAACTTTATGTCACCCAATTTTTTACTCTTAAACAAAGACAAACATTGCTGTCAATTAGACAAAATTGAACAAAGTACAACTAATTTAATCCGTCATTGGCAATTGCTAATATTTTACTTTAAAACGCACAACTAAAAATCCCTTTGTCTAAAATCTCCATCCAATCTCCTTTCACTGCTTCTTGGAGTTTAGGTTGATTGTCCAACATTTTGATCTTGTTTGAAAAGCAAGTTATCCCAGTGAAACATTTGAGGAGTGGCACAGTGGTTAGCAATGCTGCCTCACAGTGCCAGGTACCTGGATGACTATCTGTGTGGAGTTTGCACATTTTCTCCGTGTCTGTGTGAGTTTTCTCTGAGTGCTCCAGTTTCCTCCCCCAGTCCAAAAACCTGCAGGTTAAGTGTTTTAGCCATACTTAGTTGCCCATAGTGTCTAGGGATACACAGGTCAGGTGGGTTAGCCACAGGAAAATCAGGGTTACAGGGATAGGGTAAGGAGGTGGGTCTGAGTGGGATGCCTATGAAGGAGTGGATGGCTTGCTTCCGCACTGCACAACTCTGGGAGTGCTAACATTAATTTTGAGTCAGTCAGTTTCAAGTGTCTTCCTACAATCTTGTACAGCACCTGAATGGTATCATCTTGTCTTACATCATAAAGTAAATGATAACAAACAGAAGCAATGTAAAGTAGCCACTAGAGTAACCTTAAACACCGGTCTGGAGGGAGGTGTGCAGGGTAGATGCATGTGCGGTTAAATAGGACAGTGGGACACAATCGCACAGTTTATTTAGAAAAAGCACTGAGCATTACAAATAAGCTCAGTGACCCAGAGCGACTGATTAGGAATTAGGTTTGCCTCTTGCAGAGAATGGAAGTCAAAACCAACCAACCCTGAGCTTGAAATCCACGTGGCAGGGAAGGACACGGGAAACTAAGCGGCTGAAGTCATTCAGAGCTATGTCTTGGAGTTCTGGCTATGAATTGGCTGGGTGTCAGTATGTAGATGAGATCTTCAGCGTCACCCCGGTTGATATTCACTCTGTGAACAGCCATGGGGGTTGGGGGTCAGCAGAAGGTGAAGGGCAATGGACAAAGGTTTAAGTACATAATTGGCAGAAAAATTGAGAATATAACTTGTTTTAAAATAGTAAATAGATCATCTGCTGTGCCCTGTCAAGCAAAAAAAAATTTTTTAATTTTATTCACGTTAGCATCGTAAAGAAAAGTGGTAATCCTAAGTTAAATGCCCAGTGATAGACAGTCACAGAGTGAATATAAACCAGGGTGACGCTGAAGATCTCATCTACATACTGTTACCCAGCCAATTCATAGCCAGAACTCCAAGACATAGCTCTGAATGACTTCAGATGCTTAGTTTCCCGTGTCCTTCCCTGCCACGTGGATTTCAAGCTCAGCTCAGGTCGGGGATGAGCTCCTTGTTCCTCAAGCTAAACACTGACCTACAGATGATTCCGTGACACGACTGACGCAGTTAGACAGCGAGAGCCATGGACACACGTCTGATTTATGGGACACAAACACAGAGACCTTGCTATGGACTTCAGAGGGGACTGCCAGGCTGAAGGACTCGAGAGGAAATGAAAGTTGGAAATGGGGTGGACAGCTATTAATATAAACGAAAGTGAGAGTCAGGAAGCAAAAGCAGACATGAGGCAGCTGGAGCTCCCATGGGAAGCTGGGGGATGGCAGGAGGGGAGGATAGGGATGAAACTTGAGAAATATGTGGGTTCACGACCTGGGCAGTGTGGCACCTCAAGGACAGGGGGAAGGAAGGAAGCAGGGCCTGAGCTGCCGCAAAGTTATCTCCCACATGTAGTTGGAGGCAGGGTTAGAGTAAACAGGGAGGGAAATCAAAGACGACTGCTTGCAGGGTTAGCTTTCCATTCCAGGACCTTGCAGTGATTAATGTAGTCCAACTAGATCTGGAGGTCATAGAGGTGTACAGCATGGAAACAGACCCTTCGGTCCAACCCGTCCATGCCGACCAGATATCCCAACCCAATCTAGTCCCATCTACCAGCACCCGGCCCATATCCCTCCAAACCCTTCCTATTCATATACCCATCCAAATGCCTTTTAAATGCTGCAACTGTACCAGCCTCCAACACTTCCCCTGGCAGCTCATTCCATACCACCCTCTGCTTGAAAAAGTTGCCCCTTAGGTCTCTTTTATATCTTTCCCCTTTCACCCTAAACCTATGCCCTCTAGTTCTGGATTCCCCCACCCCAGGGAAAAGACTTTGTCTATTTATCCTATCCATGCCCCTCATAATTTTGTAAACCTCTATAAGATCACCCCTCAGCCTCCAACGCTCCAGGGAAAACAGCCCTAGCCTGTTCAGCCTCTCCCTATAGCTCAAATCCTCCAACCCTGGCAACATCCTTGTAAATCTTTTCTGAACCCTTTCAAGTTTCACAACATCTTTCCGATAGGAAGGAGACCAGAATTGCACGCAATATTCAAACAGTGGCCTAACCAATGTCCTGTACAGCCACAACATCACCTCCCAACTCCTGTACTCAGTACTCTGACCAATAAAGGAAAGCATACCAAAAGCCTTCTTGTCAGTGTGGAAACCATTTTCAATTCTGTACTCCTTGGACTTAAAAGATAATGAGCATAAAGACTGCACTGGATGACGCTCAGGCTGACAGAATGAGTGGCGAATGCACGCTTTTGAACTGATCGCTAGCTGCAGAAATGTTAACAATAAATAGAGGGTTGTTTGGAATTTTAAAAGAGCTCCCAAGCCTCTTTCCAGCATGAGTATTAGATACTTACACCACTGCTCCAACACGAGAGAGAGAACATGAGAAATAAATGAAAGGGGTGGAAAAATCCATACCAGGATGTTGCCTGGTATGGAAGAAAGATCATATGAGGAAAGACTGAGACACTTGGGGCTGTTTTCATTAGAGAAAAGAAGGTTTAGGGGTGACTTGATTGAGGTGTACAAGATGATTAGGGGGTTAGATAGGGTTGACAGTGTGAACCTTTTCCCGCGTATGGAGTCGGGTATTACAAGGGGGCATAGCTTTAAATTAAGGGGGGGTAGATATAGGACTGAAGTTAGGGGTAGGTTCTTCACTCAGCGAGTCGTAAGTTCATGGAATGCCCTGCCAGTAGCAGTGGTGGACTCTCCCTCTTTATGGGCATTTAAGCGGGCATTGGATAGGTATATGGAGGATAGTGGGTTAGTATAGGTGAGGTGGGCTTGGATCGGCGCAACATCGAGGGCCAAAGGGCCTGTACTGCGCTGTATTCTTCTATGTAAATAAATGAAAGGAAGAAAGATAGATAAAGGACAGGGGTAAGTGCTGCACTGTACAAACAACAGCCTGAAGGCTGTTTCCCTTCAAAGCCAACTTGCTTGAACTTCATAATTCACTGCAATCTGTAACCAGCCAACCTGCACACTCACCATTAAGCCTCCAGCTACAGGTCACCCTCTGTGTTGCTATGGAAAATTGAAAAGGGTGCTCACTGCCTTTATTTGCACCCATCTCAGTCCTGCTTGCAGGTTGAATTCAAAGCTTGACAGAACGAGAGACCTATCTGAGCAGAAAGCAGCTGTGCTGGGTGATGACAGAGAGATTTACCACCGGCAAGCATTTTTAATGTGTCCCGCAGCTAGAAACATATGACATTGCAAATACCACCCCCTCCCCACAATTGTGCACATGAAGTGATGACTCAGATGACTATGATAGATATACAACCGTGGGATCTGAGTGTACATAATGCCTGCAGTAATGAATCCACAACAACAATTTGTGTTTGATGGTCACACTCTCGAAGCAGTGGAGCACTCAGAGTTATCAAAGTTTAAGTCTCTGATCAGACATCTCGTTACTAAACAGAGCAGATATCGCACTGAAGTCATTTGGCTGCTGCAGGGACACCCAGTGAAATGTTACAGAAGGAATTCTGTTGTCATGGCAACCGGTGCTTGGACACACAGCTTGAGATCTGAGGTACTCTGTGCTACTTTCTCCCCACCCCCACCCTCCTCTCACTTATCTCGCCACCCTTCAGGCTCTCTGCCTGTATTCCTGATGAAGGGCTTTTGCCCGAAACGTGGATTTTACTGCTCTTCGGATGCTGCCTGAACTGCTGTGCTTTTCCAGCACCACTCTAATCTAGCTTGAGATCTGAGCACTGGCAAGTGTGGTCAATGTCACCTCAGCCTCTGAACATTCAGCCTCAGTGTCAGGGAGTTGCAGCTGACCTCGGGTGTCTCTGAGCTAGGCTTGTTGAGAAGTGGGGTGGGGTTGCAGAGTGAGATGAGGGGTATAGTGTCGTACAGCATGGAAACAGACCCTTCTGTCCAATTAGCCCTTGCCAATTATGTTCCCAAACCAAACTTATCCCATTTCCCTATGTTTGGCCCATATCTCTCCAAATCTTCCCTACTTATGAACTAACTTAAATGCCTTTTAAATATCGTAATTGTACTCACATCCACCACTTCCTCTTGCAGTTCATTCGTCACACAAATTCTTCTCGGTTTAAAAAAGTTTCAAAGCATCATAGAATCCCTACAGTGTGGAAACAGGCCCTTCAGCCCAACAAGTCCATACCGACCGTCCAAAGAGTAACCCACCCAGACCCATTACACTATGACTCTACATTTACTCCTAAATAATACAGGAGAAAGTGAGGTCTGCAGATGCTGGAGATCAGAGCTGGAAATGTGTTGCTGGAAAAGCGCAGCAGGTCAGGCAGCATCCAGGGAACAGGAGAATCGACGTTTCGGGCAAGGGCTTATGCCCGAAACGGCGATTCTCCTGTTCCCTGGATGCTGCCTGACCTGCTGCGCTTTTCCAGCAACACATTTCCAGCTCCTAAATAATACACCTAACCTACACACCCCTGAACACTATGGTCAATTTAACATGGCCAATTCACCTAACCTGCACATCTTTGGGTTGTTGGAGGAAACAGGAGCACCCAGAGAAAACCCACGCAGACACGGGGAGAATGCGCAAACTCCACACAGACAGTTGCCCAAAACTGGAATCGAACCTGGGTCCCTGGTGCTGTGAAGCAGAAATGCTAACCTCTAAGCCACAGTGCCTCATATCCTTTTTAAAATCTTTCTTCTCTCACCTTAAAAATATGCCCCCAAGTTTTGAACTCCCCCACCCCAGGGAAAAGATCCTCGTCATTCACCTCATTTATGCCCCCCCCTTATTGACTGCTGAAAGGTTATGAAGTATGATCAGGTGAAGACTGGTTAGGCTGAGACTAATCCTCTAGACTAGGTATTGGAGGGTTACAAGCATCTCCTGCAGTGCAGCACTCTCTCACCGCTACTCTGCAATGTCACCTCACACCCCTGGAGTGCTTTCTAAGTCCCACATACGGTTGACGCAAAATTGAGTGGACTAGCACAGACACTAAATTGAAACAACTGTACTTTGCAAATCTCACTCAAGAAAATTGAATGAATGAAATGGTAAAGCTTCGAGAGATTGATGGATAACGGTGACAAGCGGTGTCCCGCAGGGTTCAGTGTTGGGGCCGCAGCTGTTCACATTATATATTAATGATCTGGATGAAGGGACTGGGGGCATTCTAGCGAAGTTTGCCGATGATACGAAGTTAGGTGGACCGGCAGGTGGTACTGAGGAAGTGGGGAGGCTGCAGAAGGATCTAGACAGTTTGGAGGAGTGGTCCAGGAAATGGCTGATGGAATTCAATGTGAGCAAATGCGAGGTCTTGCACTTTGGAAAAAAGAATACAAGCGTGGATTACTTTCTAAACGGTGAGAAAATTCGTAAAGCCAAAGTACAAAGGGATCTGGGAGTGCTAGTTGAGGATTCTCTAAAGGTAAACATGCAGGTTGAGTCCGTGATTAAAAAAGCGAATACAATGTTGCCAATTATCTCAAGAGGGTTGGAATATAAAAGCACTGTTGTGCTACTGAGACTTTATAAAGCTCTGGTTAGGCCCCATTTCGAGTCCTGTGTCCAGTTTTGGTCCCCACACCTCAGGAAGGACATACTGGCACTGGAACGTGTCCAGCAGAGATTCACACGGATGATCCCTGGAATGGTAGGTCTAACATATGAGGAACAGCTGAGGATCCTGGGATTGTATTCATTGGAGTTTAGAAGATTAAGGGGAGATCTAATAGAAACTTACAAGATAATACATGGCTTGGAGAGGGTGGACGCTAGGAAATTGTTTCCGTTAGGCGAGGAGACTAGGACCCGTGGACACAGCCTTAGAATTAGAGGGGGTCAATTCAGAACAGAAATGCGGAGACATTTCTTCAGCCAGAGAGTGGTGGGCCTGTGGAATTCATTGCCACAGAGTGCAGTGGAGGCTGGGACGCTAAATGTCTTCAAGGCAGAAATTGATAAATTCTTGATGTCACAAGGAATTAAGGGCTACGGGGAGAATGCGGGTAAGTGGAGTTCAAATGCCCATCAGCCATGATTGAATGGCGGAGTGGACTCGATGGGCCGAATGGCCTTACTTCCGCTCCTATGTCTTATGGTCTTATAATTGAGAAAGTAGAAAAGTTTAAGTACAATTGCTGGCCATTATATGGCACAACTATGATATAAATATAAGTAAGTACAAGACAGCTATTCGGAACATTTTATTTCTCCATTTTTCTAACTCATTCCGACAATCTGTAATACTAGACTTTTTATTTCTTTATTTTTATATGTTTTTCCTATTGAAGAATCTGTACCTAAGTACCGTGGACCTAAGATGGTGCCATAAGTGGCAACTTGCAAAATTTTCACTGTACTCATTTGAGTACTTCACCATAAAGCTAATTCAATATTAACTGACAGATCGCTGAAGACTCCTGCATTTCTGCATCTTCCGCCCCAGAACCCTCCAACCCCAGGGCATCAATGTGGACGTCACCAGTTTCCTCATTTCCCCTCCCCCCACCTTATCCCAGCTCCAACCTTCCAGCTCAGCACCAGCCTCATGACCTGTCCTACCTGCCAATCTCCCGTCCCACCTATCCCCTCCACCCTTCTCTCTGACCTATCACCTTTTGTCTCACCTCCATCCACCTCTCAGCTATCTTCTCCCCACTCCCACCCCTCTCCCATTTATCTCTCCATCCCAAAGGCTCCCAGCCTCATTCCTAATGAAGGGCCTTTGCCCGAAACATCGATTTTCCTGCTCCTCGGATGCTGCTTTTCCAGCACCACTGTAATCTTGACTCTAATCTCCAGCATCTGCAGTACCCACTTTTGCCATTTCGGCAGTGCGTCAATCACCATGGATCCAATATACCTGTACCTCTGGATTGTTATAGTTCAGAGGACAAACCCGAGACATTAACCCTGATTTCTCTTCACAGGTGCTGCCAGACCTGCTGAGTTTTTCCAGCAACTTCTGTTCTGTTTCAGGTTAATGCAGTTCCACAAGGAACATTGTTTCATGTTTGCTCCATTCTAGCCATTACTGCAACCCCTCAAGACAGGAATGGCGGGGCGGGGGGGGGGGGGGTGGAATTTCAATGTGCCAGGACATGACTTCACACCAGAAAAGCTACTCAAAAGGAGAACTTGTTTTGCGTGAGGATTTTGCCTGTTAGGTTCGAGAAAAGGATTTTGCATAGAGATTGGCCACTCAGCTGACTGCCTGTGCTGGCTGAATAAACAACAGCCCATTCTTTAAGAGTCAAGAGTTTATTTGGTTAGAATTAAGAAACAGAGAACCCATTACACTGCTGGGTATACAAAAGACGCCATCAATTCATGGGACGACAATGGACGAGCAAATTTGCTGTGAATTTGCAGGAAGGCGCAAGAACTACAGAGCTGTGGTGACAGACACTTCAAGTATCCTGATACACACTGGGGTAGCAACAAGGTAAAGGGGAAGAAAGTTCTCAAATATGCAAATCAGATCTTCTTGATGAGTGCATTTGCAGCTCAATGAGGAAGGTGGTGGTACTGGAACTCATTCCGAGAAACAAAATGAGGAAAATGGAAAACACTTCGGTGCGAGAGCACTTGGAAAATAGTGATCATAATACCGTTGTGTTTAGAGTAGTGACAGAAGAGTCAGAGACATACAGCACAGAAACAGACCCGTCGGTCCAATTCGCCTGTGTCGACCAGACATCCTCATTTGACCTAATTCGGAGATGCCGGTGTTGGACTGGGGTGTACAAAGTTAAAAATCACACAACACCAGGTTATAGTCCAACAGGTTTAATTGGAAGCACACTCATTTGACCTAGTTCCATTTGCCAGCACTTGGCCCATATCCCTCTAAACCCTTCCTATTCATATACCCATCCAGATGCCTTTTAAATGATGCAATTGTGCCAGCCTCCACCACTTCCTCTGGCAGCTCACTCCATACTTGCATCACCTCAGGTTAACCCTCAGGAAAAAACAAGTGTGAAAACATTCAACTGATTTCAGTGTGCCGTGAGAGCACAGGAGAGTTGAACACAGTTAAATCAATAAAGGCAGGGCATCCAAAGCTAGAGCTTCCTGAATGATTAAAGATATACAGATTAAATTGAATTCAGAATTAAAGAAGAAGCCTTTTCAACACTACATTCTGTAACATCATTAGGGCCAACTGCTGTACACAGCTGGTTCAGCAACTTTTCGATATCATACGGAGAGGATTGAATTATCTAACGACTGGCTTCTGTGATACTGTAATGAGAGAATCACGGTGAATGCAGAAAAACTTTACGGGAGAACTGGGAGAGGAAGGAAGAGAGACAAAGAGAACGTGCAAGATTGTGTCAACAACTAACACTGAAGAAAACCAAAAATTACAATAAATACAAGGATCATTTTTAAAATTCAACAGTGGTTAGCATGTAGTACACCCTGAGCGGTAAGGCGATGGAAACAGAAATGTAATCTTCAAAAGCAACTTTAAGAAATACTGAAAGGATGAAACATCACATCTATTTGAAGAAAGTGAAGGAGAAGGACTGAGACAGTAGGAGTGAGGGACCTCAGCAGATTAGGGCAAAATGGCAATGAGCTACTGACTGACTATTACTGGAAATATGATTTCAAACAGAAACTCAGTGCAAAATTGGGCAGAGGTGCTTTAGCTAGGGTTTACTGTGAGTAGTCAATGTTCCACAGCAATAGGGGAGTGGGGCAAGGATAAAAGGTGACCACCAATGGAAAATGACCACAAAATAAAGGAGAAAATAAACTTTGAGGGTAAACTTATAGACAGCATCAAGACAGAGAGCCTCAGCTTGTTTAACTATATTAAAAAAGACAGAAGCCAGAAGAAAGAACGTCAGAGAATGAGATGGGGAATTAATAAAAAGACCATAAGGCCTGAAGGTATAGGAATAGAATTAAGCCGTTCGGCCCATCGAGTCTGCTCCACCATTCGAATTCGGAGGAAGGGTCTCCCCCACCCGAAACGTTAACGCTGATTTCTCTCCACAGGTGCTGCTTTCCTTTCGGTTTTTATTTGATCTTGGTTGTTATGTTTCTCAACCCCATCGCCCTGCCTTCTCCCTGTAACCCTCGATCCCTTCACTAATCAAGAATCTATCTATCTCCGTCTCAAACACACAACGACTTGGCCTCCACAGCCCTCTGCGGCAATGCATTCCACAGATTAACCCACCTCTGGGTGAAGAAATTCCTCCTCATCTCAGTTCTAAAGGGTCATCCCTTCACTCTGAGGCCAGACCCTTGGGTCCTAGTCTTTCCTAATAGTGGGAATGTCTTCTCCACATCTACTCTATCAGGGCCTCTCAATCAGTTTCAATCAGATCTCCCCAATCTATCTAAACTCCATTCAGCACACACACAGAGTCCTCAACCACTCGTCACATGACAAACCCTTCATCCCCAGGATCATTCTCGTGAACCTTCTCTGGACCCCTTCCAATGCCAGCACATCCTTCCTTTAGATATGAGAGCTGTTCCTACTCACAATATTCCAAATGTGGTCTGACCAGAACCTTATACAGCCTCAGTGGTACATCTCTGCTCTTGTATTCCAGCCATGTCAAAATGAATGCTGACATGGATTTTGGCTTCCCAATGCCAATTGAACTGGCAAGTTAAGAGAATCCTGAACTAATACTCACAAGTGCCTTTGTACTTCAGATTTCCAATGCCTTACTCCATTTAGAAAACAGTCCACACCTCTATTCTTCCTACCAACGTACATAATCTCGCACTTGCTCACATTCAGAAAACCACTGCATTGCCTGCTATCCTAGCCTGTCCTGTTCAAATCTAGGTTAGATCTCATGGAATACAGGAAGAACTAGCCATTTGGATAAAGAATTGGCTCAAAGATAGAAGACAGAGGGTGGTGGTGGAGGGTTATTTTTCAGACTGATGGCCTGTGACCAGTGGAGGGTCCACTACTTTTCATCATTTATATAAATGATTTGGATGTGAGCATAAAACGTATAGTTAGTAAGTTTGCAGATAACACCAAAATTGGAGGGTAGTGGACAGCGAAGAGGGTTACCTCAGATTACAACAGAACCTTGACCAGATGGGCCAATGGGCAGAGAAGTGGCAGATGGAGTTTAATTCAGATAAACGCGAGGTGCTGCATTTTGGGAAAGCAAATCTTAGCAGGACTTATACACTTAATGGTAAGGTCCTACAGACTGTTGCTGAACAAAGAGACCTAGAATGCAGGTTCATAGCTCCTTGAAAGTGGAGTCACAGGTAGATAGGATAGTGAAGAAGGCGTTTGATATACTTTCCTTTATTGGTCAGAGTACTGAGTACAGGAGTTGGGAGGTGATGTTGCAGCTGTACAGGACATTGGTTAGGCCACTGTTGGAATATTGTGTGCAATTCTGGTCTCCTTCCTATTGGAAAGATGTTCTGAACTTGAAAAGGTTCAGAAAAGATTTACAAGGATTTGCCAGGGTTGGGGGATTTGAACTATAGGGAGATGTTAAACAGGCTGGGGCTGTTTTCCCTGGAGCATTGGAGGCTGAGGGTGACCTAATAGAGGTTTATAAAATCATGAGGGGCATTGATAGGATAAATAGGCAAAGTATTTTCCCTGGGGTGGGGGAGTCCAGAATTAGAGGCTATAGGTTTAGGGTGAGAGGGGAAAGATATAAAAGAGATCTAAGGGGCAACTTTTTCACGCAGAGGGTGGTACGTGTATGGAATGAGCTGCGAGGGGAAGTGGTGGAGGCTGGTACAATTGCAACATTTAAGAGGCATTTGGATAGGTATATGAATAGGAAGGGTTTGGAGGGATATGGGCCGGGTGCTGGCAGGTGGGACTAGATTGGGTTGGGATATCTGGTCAGCATGGACGGATTGGACCGAAGGGTCTGTTTCCGTGCTGTACATCTCTATGACTCTAAGTCCTCAGCAACCTCCCTGCTTCCTCAACACTACCTATCCCTCCACTTATCTTTGTATCATCTGCAAACACAGCACCAACGCCCTCAGTTCCTTTATCCAGATTGTTCATGTATAACGAGGAACCAAGAAATGGCAGAGGTGTTAATTAAATACTTTGCATCAGCTTTCACAATAAAAGACACAAGTAGCATTGCATAAATACTAAATATGCCAGGGCAAAAGGAGGAGAGGAAATAAATACAATAACTCTCACTGGAGAAAAAGTATTGGTGAAACTAATACGGTTGGAGTCTGATAAGACCCCTGGACCAGATGGGATGCATCCTCAGGTGTTAATGGAAGGAACGAAAAATATCATGGATGTACTTGTAGCAACATTCCTCAGATCCTGAAAGTCCCATTTGATTGGAAAACAGCCAACGTAATATCTTTATTTAGAAAGGGAAGGAGTCGAAACCCAGGTAACTATTGGCAAGTTCGCTTATCGTATATTATTTGGAAAATGTTGGAGTCTATGAAGAATGCAATAGTAGAGCGTTTAGAAATTGAATTTATAATCTAGCAGGGTCAGCACATCGTCATGAAGGGGAAATAATGCCTGACAAATTTACTAGAATTCTCTGAGGAGGTAAGAGGTGGGATAGAGATAGCAGAAGCAGGGGATATTTGGATTTTTAGAAGATTTGATAAGGTACCACATATTAGGCTACTTAGTAAGAAAAGACCCCATGGTATTGGGGGTAGTACATCAGCATCAATAGAGGATTGAGTAATGACTGAAGGCAGGGAGGTGTAGTGAGGGGGGCATTTTCAGGATGACACCATGCAATTAATGGTGTGCCACAGGGACCAGTGTTGGGGGCCACAATTATTTACATTGATGACTTGGATAAGGGAAGTGAATGTACTATCACAAATAGGTGGCAAGTCGGGTGGCAACAGAAAGAATCTGCAGAGGCGCGGAGACAGGTTAAGTGAGCGGGCAAAAAACTTGGCAGATGAAATATACTGTGAGGAATGTGTGAGATTTTGCACTTTGGCAGGAAACACAGAGGAGTTGAATATCATTTAAATAGAGAAACACTATGGAAAACTGCAGAACATAGGGATTTGGGAGTGCTTACCCATGAATCGCAAAAAGCTAGCATCCATGATTCCATGTTGTCAAAAGGTCCTCTTCGAAAAATATATAGTTATGAACAATAAAAGGATAGTTGGAGGATGGACAGGGAGTAACTGAGGCCGAGAGAGAGAGAGAGAGAGAGTACTAAATGATTATTCTGCATTGGCTTCATCGGAGAAAGTGATGCTGTCAATGTCACAGAGGAGGTGGTAAAGTAGAGAAACAAAATAGGATAAAAATGGAATAACAGTTATTACAAAAATGCAATGGGAATTGAAGGGATTCTAGTCAAAGCCTTCCAAATATTCCTAGGTATGGAAACAGTATCCATGGCCCAGTTGATTGCAAATGTTATCCACTTATTAAAAAAAGACATATTTCAATAATTATGCATCAATCATCCTACTTTTGATTATGCACAGCCTTGAGATATTAATCTGGCACTCGTAAAAAATGGTTAATGAGTGAATCTGTCGATGCCTTTGGCATACATTTATGACAATAGGAAACAAAATGAAATGTCACTGGTGCAGATCACAAATCGGAGCACAGATTAGTGAGGAGCATGTGTCTAAAATTTCATGCTTCTAAGCCCTGGAGTAATGATGTTCCTTTGACAAACATTGAAAATGGGCCACAGCACTCGATCCAGCTAAATGTCATACAGATGCGGAAACTAAACAAATCTCCACCAACAAGATAAGTGTTAGCCACCAGCTCCAACCCAGTCAAGCCACACAAAATTCTATTTGCAGGTGCTATTACTGTGGGAGAAACTGGCTGTACTTTTGTGATTGGTGCTTTGTCTGCAAGATGTTAAGATCACTTTTCCAGGAGCTAAAGGCTGCCTGACTGCACAACTCTCCCAAAACATTTGATTATACACTGTTCAAGTGAATATCTCCAGCAACGTAGCCAGCCAAGGAATACATACAGCAACTCACTGAAATATGATGCATTGTGTGCAGTGGCATTGCACTGATGAATAACGTTATCAGCTCATCGACATTTCTACATACAAATCAGAAGCACTGAAATGTTGATTTTATTTTCAAAGCTATCAATTTGGACCATTTACAGGGAATTCTCATCTGAGTACAAGATAAACTGAAAGATGTACAGGTCAAAACCTGATACGCCTATTGCTTAGTGCCATCGCATAACATTGACTAAAAGGACATAAATAAAGTAGGAAAGAAGAAATAAAGAAAGAAAAATAAATAAAATAAAAGGAAAGAATAATGGCATAATTAACAATATAGTCTTAAATCTCAATGTTCGCTTTTAATCATCTCTACTAAGCCCACATGCCGTTCTGTCAGTAAGCTAGCAGCAAAGAAATCAATTAAATGCTGAAAAAGGGAGATATATTGCTGAAGCTTTTTGTCTTGCAATCATTGGGACAACTGCAAGAATGATGCATTTCAGAAGATCACTGCAATTTACGTTGTAGGAGAAGGGTGAGCCTTTATTTTGAGGCACCAAGGGTGAGACTCCCCACTTTGCGGCCATTGAAGATGTGACACACCCTTCCCCTCATCCCCCTAATTATCCTAAACTTGAAGCTCAATAAGTAAAACTTGTCTATTCATTTGAGGTAATACCTGATGATGTTATAATTCACTATAAGATGCGGAAGCAGGCCATTTGGCCCATCCAGTCTCTCCCATCATTCAAAGGGATCATGGCTGAAGGCATAAGGAACAACCAGATACTTTTGATAGAGATTTACAAGTTTTTGAGAATTACTTCAATCTGTAATTTACTTGAGAAAGACTGCAGAAAACTACAGAACAAGGGCACCTGGGAGTCATCATCAATAAATCACAAAAAGCTAGCATCCATGATTAAACAACTTAAATTTTTGGAAGTGCACAGCATAAAGGAACAGGTCAGCATCTAGGAAAATACATAGTATATGGGACTACATACTTTCCCTTTTCGCATGATAAACGAGAATGGAATAGGGCTCTGCTACATAGCTGAAAGAGTTTTGCAAGTTGCACAAATTAAGAGATGCATATTTTGAGACGAAAAACACAATGCTGTTGGTGGAGCAGTGACATTGGTTCATAAATGAGTCAGAGTTTGCGCCAGGATCCTTTGAGTTAAGGGAGAACTGTCTGATGACAGCACTGAGATTGCTCCGCCTGTTAACAAATCTAAGCACAGAGCAGCAAGAGACACCCAGAACGTGCGAACTGAAAGCATCTTCCTTTTGATTTCCCCCTTCTCCCAAGGCTAAAAAGACAAAAAGAAAGAATTCTGCCTGATAAGCTTTATAACAAGAGATCAAAGTCTATTGGATCAACTAACCAAAATAAAGAATGAGGGTCACTTTACAGCAAACAGTGTCTTCATAAGGAACGGTGAGAGGCAATTCAATTCACACTTTTCATCTGGTCCTTTTTAACCTTCAGACGTTTGCTTTTCCCTTATTAGGTTTTGCCATCCACAATATTTGTGTCAAACCTTTTGGCTGTCTTTTGGTAAATGAATGTGTGCGTTTTGGGAGTGTTGTTGAAATATATTTTAAGTTACACAGTAACTCATCTCATTATATTACATTACATTACAGTGTGGAAACAGGACCTTCGGGCCAACAAGTCCACACCGACCCGCCGAAGCGAAACCCACCCATACCCCTACATTTACCCCTTACCTAACACTACGGGCAATTTAGCATGGCCAATTCACCTGGCCCTGCACATCTTTTGGACTGTGGGAGGAAACCGGAGCACACGGAGGAAACCCACGCAGACACAGGGAGAACGTGCAAACTCCACACAGACAGTCGCCTGAGGCGGGAATTGAACCCGGGTCTCTGGCGCTGTGAGGCAACAGTGCTAACCATTGTGCCACCGTGCCGCCCACTCATCTCTGAATAGATTAGTAAACCTTCCTTTGCTTTGCCCGTTGTTCATATTGTGCATTACAAAAAGTGCAGCTATTTTCTGTTAATGACAAAACCGAGTGTGAATGGCTTTATTGAGGTTTTACACATTTTGTGGTGGTTTACGGAACAGTGTGACACCATTATTAGTGCTCTCTTCCCAGTCTACGGAACAGTGTGACACCATTATTAGTGCTCTCTTCCCAGTTTACGGAACAGTGTGACACCATTATTAGTGCTCTCTTCCCAGTTCCCCTGGCAAGGTGGCTCGGTGGTTAGCCCTGCTGCCTCACAGCTCCAGAGACCCAGGTTCAATTCCACTCTCATGTGACTGTCTGTGTGGACGTTGCACATTCTCCCTGTGTCTGTGTAGCTTTCTTCCAGGTGCTCCGGTCTCCTTCCACAGTCCAAAGATATGCAGGTTAGGTGAATTGGCCATGCTAAATTGCCCATAGTGTCCAGGGATGTGCAAGCTAGGTGGATTAGCTATCAGATATACAGGATTAAGGTCAGTCTGGATGGGATGTTCTTCAGAAGTTTGGTATGGATAGGCCAAATGGCTTGCTTCCACACTGTAGGGCATCTATGATGTTAGGATCCCAAGTAACTCATGACAATAGATAATTTAGTTAATGATCTCTACAGGTTAGTGAAAGCAAAGTAACTCTGGAGCTTTAAAGTCAGAATTAAAAGGAGAGAATTGCTGTTAGAATTATTGATGAAACTTGGTTAGATCATTACAATCCAAAGAAGACGAGACTTTGGGGAGAGCTATTCAGATGGCACTGAAACCAGAAATCAGGCAAAAAATACACAGAAAAAAATCAACCTTATCACAGAAATGTTGTTGAAGCTATTCAGTTCTTAAGATGCAAAGACACATGAGAAGGCAGTACCGAGCAGACCAGACAGCACATAATAAAAGTAAGTGCCAATGTTGTATAGCAGTGAAACGTCACAGACAAAAGGAGTACCAGCTATTAAAACAAAATCTGAAACAATAGGTAATTTCCAGAAGATGCACAGAAGCAAGGTAGTGCTATAGAGCAGGAGGAAGATAAAGAGGCATTCACACAAAGACGGTAATGTGGTTAAGCAATCTCAAATACAAGACATAACCAAAGTACAGCAAGAGGAAACTGGAGATCCAACAAATTCATTTTGGCATGAAGCAATTTACGTCAATGGACATCTCGATAATGTTCAGCTTGATACGTTAAGCAAGCTATTGTTTTGCGTCTGGATGACTCTTCATCAGAGATGAGATGCATCTTTGACAACTGGTGTATTTGATGGAAATCCTTCCATGTTGTCAAGACTCCACAACTCTTGATGACTCTGAGGAAGTGGAAGGATCTTGTTATGTCATGTTTAGAAAGTACAAACCCCTTAATAAGTAATGACCCAAGTAAAAAGACAGCCATCATCAGCTATGAATGGTGCACAAGGTACTGATGGCGTTTAAGTCTAATGGCATATAATGGATTGTCTGAATAAGCTTGTGATATAGGAGTGTTGAAGCTATTAAAATGAGCAGGCTTCGGGAATTCAGTTGAGCAAAGCGAATATTGTTATCCTGATTGAGGCATACATACTGCTGTTCAGATGAAACTGCAGAACCAAATCATACCTCCTACCTACATTGGCAGTCAATATCCAGGGTCCAACCTCCGAACAACAGAGGTGCGGTTCCAATACGCGGGTAATGATTGAAAGGTGAGTTGAGATATCATGGGTCTGTCATCAGGAAAGGGAGGGATATAAATTGTTCAAGGTTCTAGATTGGAAAATGTTGGAAACTAGGACCCTGCTGGTTTACATCACTTGTACAAATACACAATACTACCTCTCTAGGCAGTGGTCACCCATCCCAGGATGGGTATCCCAGTATCCCAGGAAGTCTAACCTGGTCACTTCTGAGTTGCACAAACTACCCTCACACTCTTTTTAATTTCACAGACTCCTAGAATGCAAAACAATCATGTATTTTCATATAAAATTAGTTTTACTATTAATCATCTATATTTTACTGTTACTTCTGCAATATGAAAATTGCTGTCAATGCTGGCCAACTGTTAGATATTATATCATTTGTAAAACAATGACTAATCTCCCTTTAAACACACACTAGGTACCTGACATCCATGGTTGTCAGATATTCCATGATTGTTCTTGCCATTGACTATAACCAGAAAAAGTAGACAATCTAATGTGTTATCTCAGAACTAACCACAAAGTGAGCCATCTAGAGTTTTCAGAACCCTTGGACACAACAGTGGAATATCATGGAATTTCTGACAACCATGGGTGTCCGGTGCCTTGTGTATGTTTAAAGGGAGATTAGTCATTGTTTGAAAGAGAATGAGTGAGAGAGTGAGAGAGTGAGAGAGTGAGAGAGTGAGTGAGAGAGTGAGAGAGTGAGAGAGTGAGAGAGTGAGAGAGTGAGAGAGTGAGAGAGTGAGAGAGTGAGAGAGTGAGTGAGTGAGTGAGTGAGTGAGTGAGTGAGTGAGAGAGAGAGAGAGTCTCATGAACTGAAGGAGTGCTGCTCTAAAGCAGGTTATCAAAGACTACAACTTGCAGGGCTATCACAGGGGCAGCAGGCTGGATCAGTGGTTAACACTGCTGTCTTACAGCGCCAGAGACCCAGGTTCAATTCCCACCTCAGGCCACTGCCTGTGTGGAGTCTGCACATTCTCCCAGTGTCTGCATGGGTTTCCTCCAGGTGCTCTGGTTTCCTCCCACAGTCCAAAGATGTGCAGGTAAGGTCAACTGGCCATGCTAAATTACCCCAGAGTGTTGGGTGCATTAGTCAGGGGTAAATGTAGGGGAATTGGTCTGGATGGGTTACTCTTTGGAGGGTCAGTGTGGACCTGTTGGGCCAAACGGCCTGTTTCCACACTGTAGGGATTCTAATCTAATCAAAGTAAAATAAAGGAACCTTCACTTCCTCCCAGAATTGTTCTACTCAGTCCAACCGTATGAGCACCCTCATACTATTCAACTGCAGATTCTAAAATCTACTTTAAGTTTTCAACACTTTCATAGAGTCTTCAAGCAATTAACAGAACTACAACAATAATGGACTGACCTGACTTTCATCTTTATAAATCTTTTATCCAAACCTACTTTGAACCATTGCATCCGAATTTCAGCTAATAACCATCAATTTATTACCTAGCAACCTTGTAATAAACTAATCCTGAACTTGTTTATGACTAAACCTTGGTGGCTGCTTATTTGTAAATTGGAATGCAAAAGGAAGCTAAACAAACCACACAAATTCTCAGTTCATAGGCCACTCATGCCTCACACAGTTGCAACACCAACAATTCAGTCCAGACCAGAGGGTAATAAGCATGCATGTACATGTCATGGTTAATGCTTGGCATGTTTGTGTTAAAATCAGTACTTCTACCAAACCGAACAGAGCTGTGCCAGAATTATTCAATTGTTTCTGAGACCAGTGAACTGTCATTGAGGCTGGTCACGTCCCACAGAAGTTTGTAAACTGTCACGGTGAGGTTAATAAAGTGTGGCTGGAGGTGGGAGAGACTGACAAGGTGGATGGCATTGGCTGCTGTGTCAGTTCCCACTTTCCCTCTTGTCTTTACCAATAAGCCAAGTGGAGGATGCCCATGAAGAATGGATATCTTCATGACAATGCAGCCACCTGATGACCAAAGGCCTCTCCTAGTTTCTGGTCACTGGAATAAAACTCTAGTACAGATGCAAGATAAAGCTCTGGGGATATGGGTTCAAAACCTACCACAACTACTGGTGGAACTGAAAACCAATCTGGTTCACTGACAGAGATGAAGAATCTGCCATCTATACCCAATCTGGCCTGCAGCAATGTGGGGGACTCTATACCTCCCTCTGAAACGGCCAAGCGAGCCACTCAGTTCAAGGACAACTGGGGATGGCCAACAAATGATGCCAGCAACACCCACATCTCACAGAAGAACTAAAAATCAGTCCTCAGTGTGTCCGAGGTCTGCAGTGATGTGGTGGTAGTGGTGTTGTTTGGTAATTGGGAACCGGAAAGTGAAATTCTGCAGTCCAGATATTTCAGGGACTGGCGCCGTAATCAACTTTAAATTGCTTTTGTAGTGGAGGCAAGGAAACATTGATGTGCCTCCTAGAGCATTGTCGTGGAAGCCTGAGGCCCCTCTGTAAGAATGCCAACCCACCCAGTTATCTGTACATTGCTTCCTTTGAAGTCTGCTATCGGCAGGAGGCTTATGTTATGGACCAGGCCAGACCCCCTCAAAACATTTCAAGAAGATAGCCTAGACCCTAGCGTTTTAGTTGTTTTAGGCAGATGTAAGATGGTTAATCCAGGAGTGATGTAGCTGTTCAAACTATTTGGCTTCAAGTAAAACAGATTTTATTTATACACTACCGAATGAAACACAAACAAAACACAATTTAGAATACCACCCTCTTTGAAAACCCAACCATCACGCAATTTAGAGGAAGTGTTCCAATTTCCTGCAACATCCCCATAAATACACCCCTTGGTTAAAAAAAAGGTAAATTCAAACACAGGTTCTTACAGGAGAGAGGGATGGCAGAGGGAATTAGCCAGGGATCTTTTGGTGACACATGGAACCTCCTTTCACTGCAGCCAAAAACTAAACCAAACTAGAGAAATCCCTGAACTGGGAGAGAACTGACCACTTCCCGTTCATGGTGCAACTGTTTAAACAAATACCCAAAAGCCTTTTCCCTGATTGTTGCCTTAAGAAGTATCTGTTAGCCATTAGCAAAGTCCCTTATCCCAGACAAATCGGAACCTCTGCCTTTTACAACCCCTCTTAGAAAAAAAAACCAAAGACAACATGTTCTTGTCAAAGTAGCAGCATCATCACACTTACACATGAGTTTGGGAATCAGAGAACAGAGAAACACCATCAATTCTAATCTTGTCTACATGAGCTGGATTCCAACAGGTAATTTACAGTATTCCTCAACACAAACCCTGCATATTTCTATCTCCCCCTCATCTATACCCTCTGCAGTGGGGTGGCACGGTGGCCAGTGGTTAGCACTTCTGCCTCACAGCACCAGGGATTCGGGTTCGATTTCACCTTTGGGCAACTGTCTGTGTGGAGTTTGCAATTCTCACTGTGTCTGTGTGGGTTTCCTCCTGGTGCTCCAGTTTCCTCCCACAGTCCAAGATGTGTAGGTTTGGTGGTTTAGCCATGGGAAATGCTGGGTTATGATGGGGTGAGTGCTCT
Organism: Chiloscyllium plagiosum; assembly: GCF_037043375.1. Taxonomy (NCBI): domain Eukaryota; kingdom Metazoa; phylum Chordata; class Chondrichthyes; order Orectolobiformes; family Hemiscylliidae; genus Chiloscyllium; species Chiloscyllium plagiosum. The sequence goes on along the minus strand of NW_028270155.1, from coordinate 71,229,119 downwards.
TCAGAGGGTCGGTGTGATCTCAATGGACCGAATGCTCTGCTTCCACACTATAGATACTCTACAATTGCAAAGACATAACAGTACAATTGTAGCTCAGCTACTATAAAGTCAGTATAACTGTGGACCAGTGGTAATGCCCCTGCCTCTGAGCCAGGAGAGTGCCTGCCTCCAACCCAGAATCATTGAGGAGACCCAGGTTGAAGTCCCACCTGCGCCAGAACATCTCTGAACAGGTTGGTTAATAATACATATAAACTTGAAGCATAACTGCTTTGACCCCTTGAACCCGCTCTGATCTTCACCTCAATTCCATTTACCTGGCTTTCCTCCAAATCCTTTTATGCCTTCAAAAAAAAATCTAATGATTTCAGCTCTGAGAATGTCAATTGACCCACTCAGTATCCCCCTTGAGTCAAGCATTCTCATGTACATGAAGTAAATACTTGCAGGACTGCAATACTGCTTAGGTGGATTGGCCGAGCAAAATTGTCCCGTAGTGTCCAAGGATGTGTAGGTTTACATGGGGAATGCAGGGTAATAGGGTAGGGGGCTGGGTTTGGGTGGAATGCTGTTCAGAGCGGACTCAATGGGCCGAATGGCCTGCTCCCACACTGTGGGGATTCTATGACATGCTGCACCGATTGATGGGAGCTCAGTCTGTTGGGGCGGCACGATGGCTCAGTGGTTAGCACTGTTGCCTCACAGCTCCAGGGTCCCGGCTTCAATTCCAGCCTGTCTGTGTGGAGTTTACACATTCTCCCCGTGTCTGTTGGCTTTCCTCCCACAAAGACGTGCAGGTCAGGTGAATTGGCCATGCTAAATTGTCAATTAGGTGCATTAGTCAGAAGGGGAAAGGGGTTTGGGTGGGTTACTCTTCGGAGGGTCGGTGTGGTCCTGTTGGGCCGAAGGGCCTGTTTCCACACAAGAATCTAATCTAATCTAACTAGACTGGCTCTAATTTCATAGTTGCATGGCTTTGCCCAGGTTTTGGATTTTCTCAAACAGGAGCAATACTTTCTCTGCATTTACCCTCAGATCCTAATCAGCTTATATAACTTAATGATCTATATTCAATCCCATTGGTGCAACCTGTCCTCTTAACTTAAAACTACTGAATTTTGTCTCTTTCAGTTGAATCTACATTCTGAGTCCTCGGAGGCTGATATATTTTTAATGAGGTTCAGTTCCCACAACTGCATTGCACCAGATTGGAACTGACTATGCCTTCACACAACTAAAGGATCACATATGGCACAGTGGTTAGCCCTTGTGCCTCACAGCACCAGGGTCCCAGGTTTGATTCCAGCCTCGGGCAACTGTCTGGAATTTGCACATTCTCCCTGTGCCTATGTGGGTTTCCTCTGGGTGCTCCGACTTCCTCCCACAGTCCAAAGATGTGCTGGCCGGGTGAATTGGTCATGTTAAATTGCCCATAGTGTTAGGTGCGTGAGTCAAAGGGAAATGGGTCTGGGTGGGTTACTCTTCGGAGGGTCGGTGTGGACTGGTTGAGCCAAAGGGCCTGTTTCCACATTGTAGGAAATCAAATCTAATCTAAATACCGGCATCTCAGTGCCAACAAGCTATTAGCATTCTGAGCAGCTTTAAGGGGCACGAACCTTTCATCAACTATGCACATGGGCACCAATGCCCCCATTTTGTTCTTTTTAGACCAACAGTCAGATGTCACATGCTTCCCTTTGTTGAATCCAACTTCACTTCTGAAGAAGAGTCAGACTGGATTCAAGACGTTAACTCTTTCCCTCTCCACAGATGCTGCTAGACTCGCTGAATTGCATTGTTCATTCCTGCTTGTAACTACCTGCTCCAACCTACCTGTTGAATGAACTGTGCCACCTAATCCAGTGTCACTTGCAAACACAGAGGTACAACTCGCTACTCGCTCAGCCGTTAACACACATGGTAAAAAGCTAAGGTCCCACTCTCATTTAATATGGTGACAAACGTAAAACAATAAAACTGCAAGAGTTTCCAGGCCACCATCCCCTCACCTTTTCCATCTTGTGTTACCTTCAGGCTGGTCCTGCAGGCGTGCTCTCAGATGAAAATCACAATAGCCATGCATCAATCTCTTGTGAACCGTTTTGCAGAGATTAACCAGAACACTCCTTGTTAAAGGCACAGCAGCTCAAACACAAGATGCTGCACAGGCTAGATCACACCACGCTGCAAGTACTCAATGGATCTGACAGCACCTATGCAAAACATTTTCACATTGATAATGTTTCTACTGATTCTATGGTAATAGCTAGTTCTTTGGGAAGAGACAAAAATCAGCGAGGCAAGAATTTAATGCAAGCACAATACCAGTTAAGAGAAAGACTTGTGTCTTGTCAACTGCTGGTGCATCACAGATGTGCTTGACTTGAAAACAAAACAGTTTAACTTGCAGGAAATTTCACCAGGTTCGACATTTCTGTGCACTCATGTATCTATTTTGAAAATACCTTAATGAAGAGGTGTAGCAGTAACAGAGAAGGCAAGGAAAGGACGCCGTGCACTCCAGATTCTTCTTCTGCTCGAAGGTCTCTATCTACAGGTGGAGAATTACCCTGTGCAGACATGTGAAGATTCACAAACCTGGGACTCTGTTTAATGGAAGGCGCTGGAGAAACCCAGCAAGTCTGGCAGCAGCTATGGGAAGAAAGCAGAGTTGTCCTATGAGCAGTCACCAGACCTGTTGAGTTGCTCCAGCACTTGCTGGTTTTCTTTCAGATTTCCAACATCCACAATTCTTTGTTTTGGTTATCCCTGAGAACAGACTCTTCTGCCAAGTGAGGGAGGGCTCTTGACAACAGTAAGGGTATACTATTTACCTGTCACCTAGATTGATTGCGAAGTTTAACACCGAAGCAAAATAAAGAAATAGGGATGCAGAAGGTCTGTAGCACAAACAACAAGTGCTGAAGAAACTCATCGCGTCTGGCTGCACCTTGTTCGGATAAAGAGTCACTGGACTCAAAATGTTAACTCTACTTTCTCCCCACTGGTGCTGCTGACCTGCTGAGTTTCTCCAGCTATTTCTGGTTTAGATTGTGAAGTTTGCTGAGCCTGCTAACCTTTCATCAACCTGAACAGTGTGTGAACACTTGGTTTCTCAAACAAAGCAACGATGCACATTCAAATTCCCCTGAAGGCAGTCCGGAGATACAGGCTACAAATGG